>NC_084519.1:20000-750000 GCF_024500385.1 Phyllopteryx taeniolatus | reverse complement strand
TGTGGATGAAAAAGTCAACTCCTGCAGAAGTCTGTCAACCAATCAACGTTCGTCAGCACAGCCCGCCCCAGAAGACCCTACCCACCAGGAGGAACTAAATAATCCAGTAAATGATGATAATAATAATAATAATATCTAATCCTGGCAGGTTTTTTTTCGGACACGGGGAACTCAAGCTACCAGGGTAGCTGGGGAAATTCCGCAAAGGGAGAGACCCTAGTGTTCATTGTCGGATCAACCTTTACACCACTCAACCTCCTTGATGCACTATTGTTCTTTGTTCTGAATATCAATGCCAAAAGGACATCTTACCCAAGATACTTGAAACAGCTGTCGAAAGTCACACGAGCGAACGTTTATGTTTGCAACCATTCAAATGATCTCATTGAAATGCAGCGTAAACGCATAACCGAATAAGCACTGAAGAAACCTACTGCTCCATGAAGGCTGCCATGTCTCCGGATGGTGACCCGATATACTCAGACAGATTTTCTTCCCGACTTCAAATCTTCCGTTTGGCTGAGTGTGTGGGGTGGAAGTTAGGAAACGGTGGGTTGGGATGGTAGGGGGTGGGTGAACAAACAATAAGAGAAGACATATGTGAACAGAATGTTTCTCTAAACAGCATGAAAGTCAAAAATTGGACTATCCTGGATTTGAATGGCACATACGACATCAAAAGAAACGAACAAATGCTCATTCCATCTTGACAGGGGTGATGACGCTATACATGCTCTGCTCAGGCAAATGTGATACAACTGGAATTAGCTGGAGGTTAATTCACATGCAGTCCATTGCCACACTCCGATCATGCGAATCAGGTCGCTGCTACTAATCTTTGCGCGTGGGTCTTACTGTGAGGAGAATAATGCTGGGAGGCTTCATCGGATACTCTGGGGGAAGCACAATCCTGCCATGGTAAACCCCACCGTCGAAATCCGAATCTGGCGGTCCGCGTACGGAGAAGTGCCATTCAAATAGGTTATCCTAAAAAGGGAGAGTGCATTGAGCACGTGAGCGCAAATCTGCAAAAAAAAACTCAATATATGCGCTCGATCACACGGACGTCGACAGATACAGTGGGTACGGAAAGTATTCAGACCCCTTGGAATGATTCAGTTCTATTGCCGCCATTTGCTAAAATCATTTCAAAGTTGATGTACACACAGCACCCCATATTATTGCAGATTTAGTCAAAAAGAACAACTGAAATATCACACAGCCGTAAATAAGTATTCAGACCCTTTGCTCAGTATTGAGTAGAAATTGGCCAGTACGCGTCTCATACATCTGACGCTAACTTTCTATACTATATGCGCAACTTGTGCGCAGAATGAGAACATTTCGACGGTCCATTAAGAGACCAGCTCGACCTCAGGCCAGTGAGAAAGGGGTCTAAGGGCCGTTTGGTTCACGCCGGACACGTCACGACTCGACGAGAGGAAACTTACTTCCAGTGGCTGAGCGTGGTAGTGCTCTGTGGGGTCTCTCAATTCGGCAGCCTCCTTCATCAACCTCTTCACCGCTAGTCCGATAAAAACAGAGACAAACAAGCATTTATGTCAGTTGAGGTCATCGGACCTACATTTGATTGTGGATGCTGTTTTGCCGTCTAAAAACATGTTCTTGCTTGGTATGCAGTGACAACAGTCAAACACATGCAGGTACATCTACAAAAATAAATCAAAATACTGTCAAAAGCTATATTTAGTGAAGTAATTCAATTCAGAAAGTGAAAATCATGTAGAAACGCACTCAACTAGTTTCACATCTTATAAATGCATGTATATTTTTGATGATTAATGCTTACAACCAATGAAAAGCCCAAATTCACCATCGCTAGAAACGAGAATAAACAATCAAAAAACAGTCAAAAGTATTTCCCCAAGGCTTGAATTGATCTATATAATGCAAGAGTACTGACATAGTCTCATTTATTGAGATGTACCTGTATACGCTCATCATGTGCACACTTTCTTCTCAAGGAGGATACTGTATAGATCATACGCTATCACCATGACGACGTATATATATAATATATATATATATATATATACATACATATATAATATATATACATATATATATATATACATATACATATATATATGATTTTTTTTCCTCATTAAATGTACACAGAGAACCCCAGTTTGACAGGGAAAAAAAAAAAAAAATAACAATTGTGGAAATTTTTGCAGAGTTATAAAAAAAAAAAGAAAAACTGAAATATCACGCAGCCTTAAGTACTCAGACGCTTTGCTGTGACACTCGTAGATTTAACTCGGGTGCTGATCATCCTTGAGATGGTGCTATATGGTTCATTGGAGTCCAGCTGTGTTTGCTTATACTGATTGGACTGGATTAGGAAAGCCACGCCCCTGTCTACAGAAGACCTTACAGCTCACAGTGCACGTCAGAGCAGATGAGAATCATGTGGTCAAAGGAACTGCCTGAGGAGCTCAGGGACGGCATTGTGGCAAGGCACAGATCTGGTCAAGGTTACCCAAAAAAAATACAAAAATTGATTTGAGCAAATAGCTGCAATATAACAAAGAGTGAAAGATTGAAGGGGTCCGACTACTTTTCCGTATCCACTGTACATCTCGAAGAGTTGAACAACTCGGGACAAAGCACCTTTTGTTAGAAGCCACCCACTTTTCAAGTGAGCAAAGGTATTGGGACAGACATGATTCAATTCAAGTGAATAACGCTCACTTGCAATAACTGCATCAAGCCTGCGACCCTCAGACTTCACCAGACTGTTGCATTATTCATTTGAAATGCTTTTGCAGGTCTTTATTGCAGCCTCTTTCAGTTCTTATTTATTTCTGGGGGTTTCTCCGTTCAGGAGGTCAAATGCATGCTCTATTGGGTTAAGGTCCGGTGATTGACTGGCCAGTCGAAGACGATCCACTTTTTTCCCCTGATTAAGTCCTTTGTTGTGTTGGCAGTGTGTTTTGGGGCATCGTCCTGTTGCATGATGAAGCTTCTCTCGATTAGCTTGGATACATTTTTCTTTCAATTGTATTGAGGACCTAAACCATTGAATGATTGACAGACCGAGTAGTCCCCAATTTGCTGCATAAAACTTACTTAGGCGCGGACGTAGTTGTCCAACTCCCCATTCAAGTTGACACCATTAACATTTTTTTTCTGGTCGCACGCTAATACCTATTCCGCTAACAGTGTTTTTCAACCACTAAACCTTAAGTCGGGACGCAAAGTTTGGAGCGAAGACAAAGTTGTAGTAAAAGCGTCGATTGTTAACATTCCAATTCGACTGGCTGTGCGTGCTGACCAATCATTGACCGGTCGCCTGCCGTTCTTCTGCTATCATTCCGGTGGGACCTACTGAGTGTGATGACATCATCAGAGTGGACCTGGCGATCCATACACTCAGTACAATCCCAACTACACCCGAAAGTGAGTCTTCCACGACTCCTCGCAAATCACCCCGCCGACGCCGGTAACACCGTGTAATAATCACCCACCCCTTTCTTTATCCAGACTGCAAACAAAACTCACGCTGGGTTCCGCTGTTGACCCCCCCCCCCCCAACAAATAGTGAAGTTGCGGCCTTCGAAAAGCATTACGTGGACTCTGTCCCTAATCAATTGACCGCATATTCAGCCATCACACTGAGCTCGATTATGACTCGTCTATGTAACTGACTCGCTCGCTCAATGGCCGCAAAGTCATCTTGCTTCTTTTGTGAATTTCACACACGCGTGGCTCCAACAGCGCAGGACATGTGGGCTCGGTCTCTTCCCAGAGACCCGACTTCCCGTGCACTTCTTCTCTGGACCTCGGAAAGTGCACCTCCACCCTGCCCGCCCTTTTGCTCCCTCGGGCCGTTAACGGTGCAGAGCAGATGCGACACCTCGCTACCAGGTTACTACTGCTCACGTGGAAATTGTCGGTTCCAAATGGCTCCGTCAACACAGCGGCCCTAAGCGTGACGCTAAGTTACGACCGCCACGAGACCCGCCCGGCCAAAATCGAACCATGTGGCTCGACATCCCCAAAAATGCCATTTTGCATTGAGGACATCGCCCTTTACCACCTGCCAGCCGGCATTTGTGACAGCCAAATTGGATTAAATTCCAATTAAGAATTAAAAACATATAACACTCTTTGGCATATATTCAAACTGTGAAAAAGCGAGCTCTAATCATTATAACAACAATATGCGATCGTGACTTCTTTGTCACTTGCGTGTATCACGCCGCCATCTGGGCGCGTTTGGAGAAGAGTGGTAAAATCAGGTATTTTAGATGCAGTCCCATCTGATTGGCTAACATCGGATCGATTGCCGATCTCAAAGATCGGATCAGGACACCACTGGGTATAGTATCACAGTCAGAATGTTTGTATCGTGACACCACGAGCCCATGCATAAGGAATGGCAAAAGTGACGTCATTTGTCAAACGACGTTGCAGATGTCGTCGTTTACCGGAGGAGTTCAATGACAGATGTCGCCAATGTGATCTTTGGACTGGGCGAAACTGAATTCCAGAGATCTTCGACCGAATGCGGAAATCGCTTGCTCATAATCCCCCAAATTGCACCTGCTGACGTGTCCTACGGCATGCTTCAAACCGGAATACTGGACAAGCGGAGAGCGCGATCTAACCCAACTCAAATATTCACGTGGTGGTGGGAATTCATGAGGAAGATTACAATTTGGAGGGAGCATGAACACAAGTACAAACGTGTTGCGATTTAGAGTTCACCCGTGAGGTTACAGTCGGCGTAGCACACTGGGTAAACGTCAACTATAACGCAACTTACCTGGACTCTTGAGGTTATATTTACGCTCCATAAGGAAATTCTTCACGCGCTCGAAAGTCGATATACCGTCGCAGTTGTGCTGATAATCCGCTATTTGACGATCCGTCAATAACGTGCGGGTTAGCTTAATTTAGCTCGTTGGCTAGCATTCGTCAGTGTTCACATACAGGTCGATCCCTTACCCCTGCGCTGTAACACGCACCAAGAACCGACTTGTCTGATTCCAGACGTCACAAAGAGATAGCTGAGGAGCGGAAAAGAAATAAATTTTAAAAAAAACTCGAAGTAAAAGGGATATTTTGTTTTTTCGGAGTTGTTCGCGTGACGTCAAACTTGAATTCGGAAGACAAGCGGAGCCATAGATGTAAGCATAGCGAGATATGACACGTCCCGTTTTATAGAGCGAGTGAGGGCAAACGCTTCCGCGCATTCCACGTGTGTGGACAGTAAGAAAACCGCAATAGCAACGGTGCCTGCACATTGTGCTGCTTACGTTTGCACATCACGCCGGAGGAACGTAACAACCGAACTGGGGATAACCGTTCAAAGCTACAAATATTTTGAGGGATTTACTTCTATATTAATAGCGCACACTTTGGCAATGGCAACAAACAAAAAAAAGGAAACCTAATGAAAATCGTTGGAGAAATGAGAAAGTTACGACTCATTTTCAATGTCTATGCATGGCTTTTGATGGGACTTTGCCCCCGCAAATATGGCAGCCATTGTAGCACGTTGTTTAGCCGGGTCTCTACATCGCGTTGGTGTGTTTTCTGTTCATATCTGTGGGCGGACCCCGAAGGATTGAGGCGGTTTATCGCATGATGCTATATGTCATCGCGTCCGCCATATTGGATGTGGCATATTTTCCCGTAAACCGATCCAAGCAAATTGACCGAACTTCATAAAGCGACAACCTGTAAGTGCACAAAGTGGGCGAGTCCACCACCGATGCCCTGCGAGAGATCCATCCAGTGATCATACCCACCCCACACCCGAGATCGGGAAGGAGTAAAGAAAGTCCCGCCCCAAAGACCCCGGAACCGCAAATACAGGGTCAAGAAGAAGAAGATCCCCAATCCAAATAATAAAACAACAGCAGCAACCTCGACAACAAAGAATAAATAAGTCAAAAGTTGACTTTTACTCTTACAATATAGTCTTGTTATTGTCGGATGGCACTCTACCCAGGCAAAGGAATCCAAAATCTAGATTTAGCGTGTTGAAGAAGGGTCTCCAGCTATGTATATATTTCATTCATTTTTTTGTTCAGCTGATATTTTTTCTAACACAATAGATTTAGCCAGTGATTGATGTTAATAGATCGTTTATTTTTCCAGTTTAATGAAATTGTTTTCTTAGCGGTAGCTAACGAGACGAGTAACGATTGTGAATATTTATTTGGGAGGTCGATTATGCTTAAGTCGCCGAGTATGCACAATCTCGGGGAAAGTTGAATCCTGCGGTTCAAAATATACGAGAGTTTCTGCGTAACCGAAGTCCAAAAGCATTGACTTGGTGTGCACTCTCTGATAACAGGAAACTAGGTGTCTGGGGTAGACACCATGTTCAACCTATATTTCATTGATACACTACAAAGACGAGATATTTAATGTTCAAACCGATAAACTTTATTGTTTTTAGCAAATAATCATTAACTTGGAATTCGATGGCTGCAACACGTTCCAAAAAAGCTGGGACAGGCTCATGTTTACCACTGTGTTACATCACCTTTTCTTTGAACAACATTCAATAAACGTTTGGGAACTGAGGACACGAATTGTTGAAGCTTCGTAGGTGGAATTCTTTCCCATTCTTGCTTGACGTACAGCTTCAGCTGTTCAACAGTCGGGGGTCTCCGTTGTCGTATTTTTCGCTTCATAACGCGCCACATATTTTCAATGGGAGACAGGTCTGGACTGCAGGCAGGCCAGTCTAGTACCCGCACTCTTTTACTACGAAGCCACGCTGTTGTAACACGTGCAGAATGTGGTTTGGCATTGTCTTGCTGAAATAAGCAGGGGCGTTCATGAAAAAGACGTTGCTTGGATGGCAGCACATGTTTCTCCAAAACCTGAACGTACCTTTCAGCATTAATGGTGCCTTCACAGTTACCCATGCCATTGGCACTAACACATCCCCATACCATCACAGATGCTGGCCTTTGAACTTTCCGTCCATAACAGTCCGGATGGTTCTTTTCCTCTTTGGCCCGGAGGACACGACGTCCACAATTTCCAAAAAGAATTTGAAATGCGGACTCGTCGGACCACAGAACACTTTTCCAATTTGCATCGGTCCATCTTAGATGAGCTCGGGCCCAGAGAAGGCGGCGGCGTTTCTGTTGTGTTGTTGATAAATGGCTTTTGCTTTGCATAGTAGAGTTTCAAGTTGCTATAGCAACAACCTATAGCAGATACTTTTTGGGTTGATGACTTCTCATCGTTATCGCTATACTCCATGGCTACTTCATCCAGTGCAGACCACACTTGAGCAGAAGGGAGGCAGGGAGGGAGAGTATGGCAGGGATTATTAAGGGGTGTGCTATGTTTTTGTTTGTCATTGTGAATTGCGATTTGCTATTCTATGCTGTTCAATCCTTTCCAAAAAACATCACAAATGATCCTAAAGAGACAATGAAGCCAGCCAGACAAAACATGCGCAAAGCATTTGTTCAATGATTGTTCAGTCATACAGAAATTATTCATGAATAGATCTGGTAAGGTTGACTTTCTCGACACGTCCGCCTCTGCATCCTCTCAAGCCGGCCAGGAACACCTGAGGTTTGGGCACACCGGTCTCACCATCCCTCTTACTCTGACAGGCAACCTCCTTGGGCAGCCAAGTTTGAGTGGCATTTTCCCGTCTCATGTGGCTCAGATGGGTTTGCGTGGAGTTTGTCGCTGTTGTTTGAAGGTCAGCCTAGAAATTTGAATCAGGCCTTAAATGCCTTCTGCACAGAACACCAACTATGACTTTAAACCATGAACAATATTCAAATACGACATCAAATGTGGGCGTGATTAAAACAACTTCAAAAGGTTTCCCGACTGGATATGAACGGCTCACATATTAAACCTGATGCAGTGATGTGCGCTATTGCTGTTCTCTCGCAGGACCTCTGCCGCGTACTGACCCGTTCCCAAAAATTGGAATATCATGGAAAAGTTTCATGATTTTCATACAAAGTCTATTCTTGATATGTTTATTGATATATACACACACACACCATTGTGTACTGTTTTTCTTCATTCAAATCAAAGTTTTGTTTCATTATTTCTGAAGTGGGGGGGGGGGGAACACCATACCAGACCAGACCAAAATCCACTTTTCCCGTGAACAACAACTGGATAGTCAGTATAAAATATAAATGAATGAATACTGAGACTGACCAGTTTTATAGCTGACCTCCGCAATTCCCACTCATTCCATTCATATGACTTGAGAATGTTTGTGACCACTGGGTGAACATCCGTCTGAGTGCAGCTCTCAGACCGACTCACAAGTAGTGTCTTTCCTTCTTGCGCCTGTAAAACAGCAAAATCCCTTCATCTGTCGATGCGCAATGAGCGACGGTGGATTGGAGACAATTATCATCTTACGTGAAATGGACTTCGATGGAGTTTGAGAAGTTGAATGAGTTCAGGCGAACTCTTGGCTTTTTCTGCCACCAGTGCAATGAAGTAATCAGGGCTGCGGGCAAATTTCAAACCAGCTTCTTTGGAGTGGAAGGCATACATTTTCCCCTTGTGCTTAAGCACGCCAATATAAGGATTTCCTGCACGGGCACATGTCACATGGAGATGTTTTGATGTGACGTTCAACTGGGGGTATAAAGCATGCAACATTGCATATGATAAACAAAATGCATCCAACGGTCTTGAGACCTTCGATGCGCTGTCGAAAGGCAACGTGGCACTCTTTTGACTGAATTGGAAAGAGGAAGGTAAATGGATATAGAAATGTAACATTGCATTCCGAATATATGCTGTGTAGCTGCAACTTATCACACTTCCATGTGATATTTAATTTATTTAGCCAGTAAGTTCAGTGACATTACCCGGAAGAACAAGTCCATCTTTGTTGACGAGCGTGTATCCACAGAATCCACTGTACTGCAATGGCAGCTCCGCAAGATCGTCAGCAGTTCCGGGCTGGAGCCACTCGTGCTGCTTCATCTGTGCCGGATCAATGCGTTCCCCTGCAGGAAGAAGCAGTTCCTTGGGACACCTGACAATCTGCTAAATTGACTTGCCATTGCACGCATCCTCTGCGTGTGATCCCCAGCCATACCCGAGTGCTCAGTCATTCTTTCTTTGTCCGTTTTGACTTCTACTCCTTCCAAAAGGCTGTCCAAAGGGACCTTGGGGAAAATCTTGGCCTGAGAGCTGAGAAAGAACTGCAATCTGAATGCAATGTTGTTGAAGATATTCAGCAGCTCTGCCTCATCCTGAAGTTCGGACCACAGTTTTGACAGGGCCTTGAACAACGGCTGAAACGGTACCAACTCAAAATAAGCACCAGAGCATGGAGCAGAGGTCGCCCGAGAGAAATGATATTTCAAAATGTGGCAGCATTCTCCTCGAAAATCACCAAACGACTTACAAAAACCTTTGAGGTGGGCACAGCTGTCTTCGGCTGCACGGACGTTTTGAGCAGGTATATCTGCGAGGAGATGTCCTTCTGGAGGATTTCAATTCTTTTGGCACATAAACGGGAATCAGCCTGGCGGTGAAAGTGAAAGTCATCATTTCCCAATTTGATTTTAGATTAAGAGTGACAAAACGAGAACAAAAGGGTTCCAGATACGGCAAACAAAAGAGTGCGTGGCCGTAGGAAATGATGATATGATTAATATCAACATTTTCCATTTTGGTGAACTCCAACCATACAATTTGGTGAAAGTAAAAGGTTTTGCTCCAAATTGTTTTACTAACCAGTAATACTTGGAGAAAATGTTCATGCTGCCTGACATTGTGGAGTGCTTGTGTGAGCCCAACCAGGGACGCGTCATATTCCTCAGGCGGGCTGCCGTTCCACTTTTCTAACAGCGCCGTGTATTTCCACGCCAAACTCCGGGAGACATCCAGCTCATTCTCTATGGCTTCATCGGTGACTGAAAGCGCTTCGGACAGAACCGCAGGCACTGCGCAGAGTGATGGAAAAAAGTCGAGTTGATTTACAACATTTCTGGTGCAATCGAACAATTTCTGGAACTCGAAATGAGTCACGTGCACCTGTCAACAGGTATTATGGCCCACTCCTCATGAGTTTGAAGGGTGCCTTCTACAGACTGCGAGGAATTGACCCTACAATTCTCGCCTGCATAAAAACTAACAAAGATTGAAAAAGTATGACCGATTATTGTATTGTATTCCACTTTGGTAGTCTGGCGCAACGCTGTCTTGTGATTGGGACTCATGAGTCAGAAGCATCCCAGTGGAACAATGCTGACCGCCTCAAACTACAACCAGTTTGAAGCGACCACACTCACCACTGCTCTGGAGTGTGGACCCCAAGTATTTCAAGTCCGCCACCCTTGTTATCTCTTCTCCATGTAGCCTCACTCTGACCCCACCACCCCTCTCATTCATGCACATATATTCTGTCTTACTTCGGCTCATCTTCATTCCTCTCCTTTCCAGTGCATGCCTCCATCTTTCTAACTGTTCCTCCAGCTGCTCCCTGCTTTCACTGCAGATCACAACGTCATCTGCAAACATCACGGTCCACGGGGATTCCGGTCCAACCTCATCTGTCAGCCTATCCATCACCACTGCAAACAGGAAGGGGCTCAGGGCTGATCCCTGATGCAGTCCCACGTCCACCTTAAATTCGTCTGTCACACCTAACCGATGTCCTCCTGATGTCCATCATAAATGTCCTGTACTATTCTAACATACTTCTCTGCCACTCCAGACTTCCGCATGCAGTACCACAGTCCCTCTCTGGGTTCTCTGTCATCGGCTTTCTCTAGATCTACAAAGACACAATGTAGCTCCTTCTGACCTTCTCTGTACTTCTCCATCAACATCCTCAAGGTAAATAATGCATCTGTGGTACTCTTTCTAGGCATGAAACCATACTGTTGCTCGCAAATACTCACTTCTATCCTGAGTTTAGCTTCCACTACTCTTTCCCATAACTTCATTGTGTGCCTCATGAATTTTACTCTATAGTTCCCACACTACACTACACTTGAATACACTACAAAGACAAGATATTTAATCTTCAAACAGATCAACTTGATTGTTTTTAGCAAATAATCATTAACTTAGCATTTGAGGGCTGCAACACGTTGCAAAAAAGCTGGGACAGGGTGATCTTTACCACTGTGTTACGTCACCTTTTCTTTGAACAACATTCAATAAACGTTTGGGAACTGACGACACGAATTGTTGAAGCTTTGTAGGTGGAATTCTTTCCCATTCTTGCTTGACGTACAGCTTCAGCTGTTCAACAGTCCGGGGTCTCCGTTGTCGTATTTTACGCTTCATAATGCGCCACACATTCTCAATGGGAGACAGGTCTGGACTGCAGGCAGGCCAGTCTAGTACCCGCACTCTTTTACTAGGAAGCCACGCTGTTGTAATGTGCAGAATGTTGTTTGGCATTGTCTTGCTGAAATAAGCAGCGGCGTCCATGAAAAAGACGTTGCTTGGATGGCAGCATATGTTTCTCCAAAACCTGTATGTACCTTTCAGCATGAATGGTGCCTTCACAAATGTGTAAGTTACCCATGCCATTGGCATTAACACAGCGCCGTACCATCACAGATGCTGGCTTTTGAACTTTGCGTCCGTAACAGTCCGGACTGAGCAATTCAGGGAAGCTCTTTTTATACCCAATCATGGCACCGACCTGTTCACAATTAGCCTATACACCTGTGGGATGTTCCAAAAAGGTGCTTAATGAGCATTCCTCAACTTTCTCCGTCTTTTTTGCCAGCTGTCCCAGCTTTTTTCGACTGTGGTGCAGCCATAAAATTTTGAGTTAATGATTATTTTCAAAAAACAATAAAGTTTATCAGTTTGAACATTAATTATCTTGTCTTGTCCAGATTATCGCACTACTCGCTTGAAGTCTCAGCGCCCTTTGCCACTTTTGATAATTTTTTTTTTTTAGGAAAAATGTGTACCATACACGAGAAGTTAAGCTAGGTAAAGTTAGCGTATGTGAAGGGTGAATAGGCAGCCGTTCACTACAGTGCTCTTTTCTTTGTATCGCTTCATTTTTTTTTTTTAAATCTGCAAAAGTAGAGCTGATGCAGCTTACAAAAAAAGCACCCGTTTTGTCTCATCTGTCCAAAGAACTTTTTTCGGTGCAAATTCCAGTATTGACAGTTTCGTGTTTCAAGACCAGTGAGTTACACTAACACAATATTAATGAGTGGCATAATTGGGACATGGAACATAAGGTAACAGCTCGTTCACATACTCAAGAGCAATTCGGAGTTGAATATCTTGCTCAAGGGCTCGATAACAAGGCTACAGTGGAACTCAGGAGTTGAAACATCACAACTTCAATTTAGCCAAAATGCTGATCCATGTTTTTTCAAAAGTGTGATCACATAAAATGGCTGTAGGTACTGCAATACTATGTAGTAATCCCCCACGAAGAGTGAAAAAACAATTGCAAGCCCCCTAAAATGTTTAGAATGACCTACAGTACTGTACCTATGCGGTAAAGACTTTCCTAATCTCCACTAACAACCCAGGCTCTCCCTGACGTACAAAGCAGGTAAGTCGAGATGTATCATTTCAATATACTTTCTCAGGGCATCGAATTGATCGAAACTGGACTGTTCCGGTTGTCGTAGAGCACGTTTCACCTTTCACTCGGGTAGGCTTCATCGGTCCGTGAACAAGTCTTGTGAGGGCAGCGCTCGCCTGGCTGGCTTTTAGTGTGGAAACCCAACTATCAATCCTCCAATTTAGAGACATGCCAGAAATGCATGAATGGCATCGTTCTTTTCGGCTGCAAAAATGACAGTCGTCAAGATGCCTGGCTGAGGCCTATGCCCGTCCGGCCACAACAGTTGTCGGGTGGAGACTTGCTCATGACATTCAATCTTTTGCCAATTTGTATTTTAGTACGATGAATACTGCCTTTTTGAGACAAGACCCACTTCCACGAAATGCGTTGAGTATACCGTATCATACTTAGTTCCGAAAAGTTGATCTCCTGTTCTTTCTTGCTGGCTTTGTTGAAGAGTCGAATCCCCGTGACGGTCATAGTGAGCTCGGAGAGCTGCTGCTCCTTCTCTCTCTTCACGAGCACCGCGAAGGCTCCCAGGTCGGTCGACGGGAAGATGCTCTGCAAGGCGGCTGTGCAAGCGTAAAGAAGACGGCGAAGAAGAACAATCACCTTTTATTGTCACGAGCATGCATGCAATTTGTTCTGTGCATTGAACCCATCACACACCGCCCCCCCCAAAGGCGAAAGGCCTCTTCATACGCCTGCTGCTGTCGTCGCCCGCATCGCATCACGTGACTGACGGACGGGCCCGCGCGGCCCCTCTGCGTAGCTTGACGCGCACACGGCCAAAATCGTTGCTGCGCGTAGAATGCCGCGGAAATCATCTCTCGCCATCGGGCCGTTTTAGTCACGTGCTGTGGTGATGTCATCGATTTTGCAGCATAATTAAACGCATCATCTGGGGCCTCATGTACAAATTTCCGACTTACTTGCATTTGCGCGTCACATGTGATCTGTACATTGAGCCAAAGAAATTGTTTCCTGTTGACACATACAAATTCATCATGTGATGGCGCTTCTATAGCAATGCGTGTGCAGTCGATAGCTCCGATTACATGAGGAAAACCGGCTTTTGCGCTTTAATCTGGGCCTCTTCAACTGCATTGTAAGGGAACTGGATATACCCGACGGACAAGTGGATAATTCCGTCCCACACGGACTGTTATGGACGCAAAGTTCAAAAGCCAGCATCTGTGATGGTATGGGGCTGTGTTAGTGCCAATGGCATGGGAGACTTACACATCTGTGAAGGCACCATTCATGCTGTAAGGTACACACAGGTTTTGGAGAAACATATGCTGCCATCCAAGCGACGTCTTTTTCATGGACGCCCCTGCTTGTTTCAGCAAGACAATGCCAAACCACATTCTGCACGTGTTACAACAGCGTGGCTTCGTAGTAAAAGAGTGCGGGTACTAGACTGTCTCCCATTGAGAATGCGCGGCGCATTATGAAGCGTAAAATACGACAACAGAGACCCCGGACTGTTGAACAGCTGAAGCTGTACGTCAAGCAAGAATGGGAAAGAATTCCACCTACGAAGCTTCAACAATTCGTGTCGTCAGTTCCCAAACGTTTATTGTTGTTAATGTTGTTCAAAGAAAAGGTGACGTAACACAGCGGCAAACATGAGCCCGCCTGTCCCAGCTTTTTTGCAACGTGTTTCTAAGTTCATGATTATTTGCTAAAAACAATCAAGTTGAGCAGTTTGAACATTTAATATCTTGTCTTTGTAGTGTATTCAATTTAATCTAGGTGGAACATGATTTGCAAATCAGCGTATTCCGTGTTTATTTACGTTTAACACAACGTCCCAACTTCATTGGAATTGGGCTTGTAGAATAACAGCGATGGAAGGGGACATTTAAGGTGGGGAAGCTGCAAAACAATGTGAATTTGAGAAGGGGGCCCGCTACTTTTTCACAGCACTGTACATGAACATCATTATGAGTGTGATCAGGTACAAAAGAGATAAATGCACTGAACTGGGTGAGTATGAGCCTTAACAAAAAGGAAGGTTACAGTTGGTACGGAAAGTATTCAGACCCCCTTAGAAGTTTCACTCTTTTTTCTTTAGATTGCAGCCATTTGCTAAAATCATTCAAGTTCATTTCCCCCCCCCCCCCCCACATTAATGTACACCCAGCAACGCAATTGTTGACAAACTGAAATATCACACAGCCACAAATATTCAGACCCTTTGCTCAGTATTTAGTAGAAGCAGCTACTTTTGAGCAAATACAGCCACGAGTCTTGCGGAAAGTACAAAACTCCCCGCTGTGTTAATTCACAGCTTTGCCGTTTTGCTACTTCAGCCGCTGCGTTACCTGTAGCCTCTTGCACGGCGCTGACATCGGAAGGTGAGCCCATGCCAGAGCCCAGCAGGATGAAATTGATGATTTTACGGTAAAGGGCGTCGAAGTGGTCTTTGGTTTTCACCTTGCTGTCAGTAATCTCTCTGCTCACTTGGTTTAGTCTGCACTCCAGCATCCAGCTGATTTCCTTGAGGAACTCTCCTGTGCGGAAATGGCCGTCATGTTCATTTTGTTGACTGTTACAAAAGATTCTCGACAAAAACATTTGGTTTGGAACATGATGTAGTGCAGAACGTCAGAGTCATAGATGTTCAAGAGGCCGACCGAATGTAGAAGCGCCATAATCTCCTATCATTTGAGATATTTCGCGCTCAGGGATTATGAGCCCATGTGGCGTTTTCAAATAACATAGGTGGGGCAAATCCATTCAATTAGGAGTGCCAAACCAACAGTATTTATATGACTATATATTATATTAAGATCATCGCCTGCCACCGTGGGGGACCTTTGGTTCAAGACCCCGACCGGACCATCCGCCAACATCCCCCGCACTCACGGCACCGATACCCCGAAATGCTCCCCGGGCGCTTCAGCTGCCCCCTGCTCCAACAAGCCCATCTCCTGCATGCTCTTCTCCAACACCGACTGGCCTCACGACGTCCGTCAACCTTCTCCTTGGTCTTCCTCTCGCTCTCTTGCCTGGCGGCTCCATCCTCGTCATCCTTCTAACCTTGTGTATATGCTCAACTTGTGCTCAGAGTGAGAACATTTCTACGCATTTATTAGTGAATGAGGCATGGAAAATCTCATCTTGTTGTGTTTGTTTTTGCTTTTAATATGAGTTCTGCATGTAAAACGTCTTTAAACTTGTTACAATTACATTTAATGCAACGTTGAAAAGTGATTCACTTACCTCGAGAAGTGTAATTCATGTCAAAATACAATTGCATTTTCATTGTGTCAAGGGAAGGACTGCATGTAGCTGCGGGTGCCTCCATGCACAGCTGCAAGGAATATGACAAAGGAGCAGGCTCACTTTCAAAATGCATTCCGATACAGTTTCGTTCAAAATGGAGAAAGTACTTCAATGCTAAAGCGAAGCGAAGCAAATTCATATATATATATATAGCGCATTCCCGACACAAGGTAACTCAATGTGCGTTACGTGATTAAAAAGGTTTATAAAAAAAAAAAAAGAAAAAGAAAAACAAACAGCTTAGAAACATTTAAAAAAAAGAGAAAACTTGGCCGCTCGCCACCGCGGCTCGAGTGACGGCAGCACGCGTCGCTGACGATGCCATTGCGCGCGCCTCGCAACACGTTCAATTCCAAATGGATTGCGCGTCATTTGCGCGCTCCGATACGTTAGCTTCGCTCACCTTGAAATCGATCAAGCCTCCTCTCGCAACGCCCTCGCGGAGCAAATCCCGAATGACGAATTGAACAACACTTTGGGCCCGAGACATTTTGCCAATCGTCAGAAGAGTCGCTCGCCCCTTCGGCGTCGTCGGCCGCTGTTGCCACGGCAACTCCAGTGCGCCGCGCGTCATCTTTGGGAAACGTCACAGCACGGTGCAGGAATCACGCTTTCTTCGATGACTTACAAATGGTGAGGAAACCTCAAGGTTGATGCCAGAGCAAACCGGAGGCCGGACAAATGCAGACGGTCGCGTCGCTTGAAAGTTGGCCGAACAAATTAAGTTGTGAAATGACAGGGGGAAAGTATTGAACACGCCAATTGCTATTTACAGTGGGGACGGAAAGTATTCAGACCCCTTCAATTTCTCACTCTTTATGTTGCTGCCGTTTGTCAGTCCTTTTTTTCCCCTCATTAATGTGTACACAGAAAAAAACTGAATTGTTGACATTTTTGCAGATTTACGAGAAAAGAAAAAGTGGAATATCACCCAGCCACAAGTATTCAGAGCCTTTGCTGTGACACTCATATGCTGTCCATTTCCTCTGATCATCCTTGAGATGGTTCCACACCTTCATTGGAGTCCAGCTGTGTTTGGTTGTACTGATTGGACTCGATTAGGAAAGGCACACCCCTGTCTATAGAAGACCTTACAGCTCAGCAAATGAGAATTATGAGGTCAAAGGAAGTGCCTGAAGAGCCGAGAGAGACCATTGTGGCAAGGCACAGTTCTGGCCAAGGTTACAAAAAAATGTCTGCTGCACTTCAGGTTCCTAAGAGCACAGCGGCGAAGACGTTTGTGACAACCAGAACCCTTCGTGGAGCCAAACTGAGCCTCGGCGAGGGAGGTCAAGAAGAACCCAAAGATCACTTTGTGGCTCAGCTCCATGGATGCCGTCGGTCGGGAGATGGGAGATGGGAGAAAGTTCTAGAAAGTCAACCGTCACTGCAGCCCTTTACGGCAGAGTGGCCCGACGGAAGCCTCTCCTCGGTGCGACACGCATGAAAGCCCGCATGGAGTTTGCAAAAAAAAATACAAAATTAAAAAACACCTGAAGGGCTCCAAGATGGCGGAGCAGCGGCACCTAGTGACTCAAATACCTCACTGGTTTACATCAAAACATCCATTAGAGGAACTTCGATAAAAAATGTCAAAGAGTTTTCAGTTCCGTTTTGCTGAAAGATGCCCGTTTACGAGACGGTAATGATTTGATGAACTGAAAGCAAACCGTCTTGTATTTTACTCCACAGTAAGTCTGATAAAGCCAGATTGCCTGAAAGCCTGACCTGGTAAGGGCGGGACAGAATCGCATCCAATAGCCAATACTTAGCAGTTAGCAATCTCGGTTAGCTTAGCAGACAGTGTTATACAAAGGAGCACGGCGCGCATACCGAGCACGTAAAAAGAAGACGTATGCGCCGGCAGGCGAATGGGGTCCCAAACGAGCGAGACAATTACATGCGTCACAAGAAAACCAGACATAACACCAAACAAAACACAGATCATGTCAGGTGATCTGTACCTCACTAGGACGACGGTATCGTGGGTGGTTGGTTTCGGTCTTTTTGATCATTTTCAGTTCCTGTAAGAGTCGCGTTCACTCGTCCTTGAAGTAATGCAAAGTCATCTGTCGAAACCCTGCTTTCAATCTGTTATAAATTGTCCGGGACTGCAGCGAATACTCCTCAGCAGTTGTCTGTGTTTAGTTCCCAGCCAATGCCAGAGACCTTTGAAGCTCCTCCAGATGGTTCTTCGCTTGTGTTAGCATCATACGGATGGCATCCTGACGGAAAAATAAAAAGGAATATGGATGGATGGATATTATTATCATTGTCCTTTGATATACTAGTGTGCGTGTACATGCATAAATGGGAGGTCCACATTGTTCTCGGATCCCTGTTAAGAGAAAGGGACGTTAGGTTCATGAGCACTTTTAACATTAATACTGTATGTCTTGACTGTCTTTCAATAAAAATATGGTGAAATAAATATATAGCCCAAAAACAAACGGGCAACACTTTTACAGTCTACCGTATTTTCACGACCATGAGGCGCACTTCAAAGTCTTCAATTTTCTCCCAAGTGGACGGGGCGCTTTATAACGCGGCGCGCCTTGTGTGTATGTGTGCACCGAGTTCCAAAATCTGTAAATGTCGTCGTGTGACTTTGAGGAGCGCTCCGCTTGACTGCCGACACGCTGCTTATAGAGAGGAAAGGCGGCCGTGACGCGGGACACCATGCGGACGTTAAAAGGGGAAGGGTCCGCGTGAAAGAGGACGCTAAAGGCACGCCCCCAGTTGGTATGTATGTATTGGCAAAGGACCCCCGAAAATGGCAGCAACGAAGAGACGCGCTTGCGAAGCACAGTTTAAACCGCAAGCTATCAGTTACGCGGAGGAACATGGGAATCGAGCAGCCGCGAGAGAATTCAAGATCGAAGAATCCGTGGTTCGCAAGTGGAGGCCCGGGGGCTAAGGCATCCGTTTTGACCGTTGCCCGAGCTTTCGCGAAAGCCGGCGTCATTGCCGAACAGCCCCCCGGCGCCGAGACTGACTGCGACAATGACGAGGGGGAACGCGGCGTGTTTGGTGGCGAAATTGCCCAGGTGTTCATTTTGGATTCAGAAGATGAGGACTTTGATGGATTTGAGGATGAGGATTGATCCAAAAAAATTATTACAACAGTACATTGTTAAATACTTCAATAAAGTACAACCAAACTCAGTTTTGCTTCCACTGCCTTTTTAAAAACATACGCAAGCATGCATGCTAGCGTATGTGTGTGTTTGGAGGAGAAAGAATGCCGAGTTGCATCCAAAGAACACCATTCCTACTGTGAAATGTAGGGGTGGAAATGCTTTGGGGCTGTTTTTCCGCACAGGGACCAGGTCGCCTGATCCGTGCGAAGGAAAGAATGAATGGGGCCACGTATCGTGAGATTTGGAGTGAACACCTCCTTCCATCAGCGAGGAAGGGCATTGAAGCTGAAACGCGGCTGGCTCTTTCAGCATGACAGTTCTAGATGATAGTTCAAACTAAATCTCACCTGGTCTGTGGCAGTCTTGTTCCTCTTGAATTCCTCTCTTGCCCAGTCTCTGAGGTACTTCCTATCCGTCTCATCTGGCACGTAGCGTATAGTCTTCAACATGTTTCTGTATATTCCCAAAACGTTCTGCCTCTGTAAAAACTGGGAGGGGAAAAAGATCAGACTCAAAATGATGATCATTGGTATCATGTATACCTCTCCCCCTCATGCTTCAGGATCTGGTTGTCTGAAAAGTCAATGGCAGTCTTTATTGTGCGTTCGTTTGACAAAAACAAAAAGCAGCATTCATTATATGATGAAGCACGCATACGCGGGAAAATCACGCGATCACTGCGGACGAGACCTCGAACATCGCAACAGTGTCGAACTGCGTGGGTCTGTCTATACAGGTAGCTCAATCCAAACCCCTTCAAATGTGTCAGAATCACTCACCAAATGGATGCTCATTTGATAGACTTAAAGCATCACACCCTTCTCATGGGCTCATCACCTGTTGGAGGGATGCTAAGCGGCGGCCAAAGTTGGAGACCTTGGTGGTCTACAGATCCCCGGCTACAGAAAGTGGCTCTGGGGACATGGAACGTTCCCTTTCATGCACGGAAAGAGATTCCGACTTTCTATAGTCGGGCTCACCTCAACACACAGCTTGGTTTGCCAGTCATCTCGAGAAGGGTCAGCGTCTCTTCCACTCTGGAGTTGCTCACAGTAAGAGGCGCAACGCGGGTGTTAGGTATACTAATTGCCCCAGGTGCGTCGGGGTTCAGCCAGGTGGACGAGAGGGTAGCTTTCGGGTGAGGGAGATGGGTCCTGACTGTTGTCTGTGCCTAGACAGCAGTTTCTGAGTACCCACCCTTCTTGGAGTCCTTGGAGGGGGTGCTGGAGAGCAACCCCTGCTTGGGACTCCCTCGTTCTGCCGCAGGACTTCGACCCTCACCTGGGTAAAGACAGCGAGACCCAATCAGAACCCAAGCGGTGTTCTGTTATTGGACTTCGGTGCTTGTCACTTATTGTCCATAACAAACACCACGTTCGAATACAAGGGCATCCATACGTGCACTTGGCACCAGGACACTCTAGGCCATAGTTCGATGATCGACTTTGTGGTCGGGTCATCGGACTTGCGGCCGCATGTCTTGGACATTCGGGTGAAGGGAGGGGCGGAGTTGTCAACCGATCACTACCTGGCGGTGTGCTGGCTCCAACGGTGGGGCAAGATGCCTGTCCGACTTGGCGGACCCAAACGTATTGTGAGGGTCTCCTGGGAACGTCTGGCAGAGTCCCCCTGTCAGAAGGAGTTTCAACTCCCACCTCCGGCAGAACTTCACCCACGTTCCCGGGGAGGCGGGGGACATTAAGTCCGAGTGGACCGTGTTCCGCGCCTCCATTGCTGAGGGGCCCGACCGGAGCTGTGGCCGGAAGGCGGTCGGTTCCTGTCAGGTGGTCGCTAGGTGTGCCCTGCGATTGGCCGGCGATCGGTTCAGGGCGGACACAGGCCTCTCGCCCGAACACAGCCGGGATGTGCTGGGGCGGGCTCCGGCAGGGTCGCGACCCGCGTGAGGAGAAGCAGGACTGAAAATGGATGGAAGTAAGCTTTGAAAAAGGGAAGCGTCTTAGCATGACTTTAAAAAGTGCCGAAAGCCAACGTGATCAGTCAGTGCGGTTCCACTCGTGTCACGTAAGCGTTCAATGAGCTTCATGTGTCTTTGGGTGGCCGTAAAAGCTCGAAGAATCCTTCGATGTACGACCCATAACGCAACAGCGCACTGCCATTTCTTACTTCACGGAAATCTGCGCCAATGACCCGAGAAAGTGGTGACTTCTTGACTTCCCCAGGCTTTCTGCCAACCGAGACGCCGTGTGGCCATTTGGTGACGACACAGCGAACGCTCCCATTGCCCGGCACAGTCGACGTTTTACTTCTTTTATCGTGTTCACGGTTTTCTGCAGCCCGACGGAAGCAGCACACTAATGGTTTTGTTTCACGTGTTCATCGACAATGTAGACGCTTCTAAAGTCTGCCAATTTCGATGTAGTGGTGTGAAGCCGTGACGAATCTGCGGATGACAAGAAAAGCATTGCCCAAACGGCCGTCGATGAGCTTTGCGACGTCATCTAAAATCGCCGCGATTAAAGCGGTCAGATTTGCTGCAAACTGGCGCGAAGAAGGAATCACATTTCATAGTGTGATGTTTCCGGCGCATTTACCCGTTTCAAAGACAGCGCAGTCGACGGTATCCTTGGCGCTGCCATCGCACTGAATTCTCGACTGACCAGACTTCTGTGTTTTTATTGGCGAGTGCCGGCCGACGAGTTAATAGGCATTACCGCCATCTATTGTGCTGGAGGTGTGTGGCTCACAGATCGGAGGAGAAAACCATTGACATAAGACGAGTAAGAATCTCAGTGCTCAGGCTCGTCCACAGTATCAACACATTATAAAATGACTTCAATAGAAGATAAATAGAACAAGCAAAAATCTCAAGATGGTTTTCAAATCACCCGTACAATAACACAGGGGTGTTACTAGGTTTTATGGATGGGGGGGGGGGCCTTGCCCCCAGAAGATGCACAGGTTATCAACAAATGTCACCAACAGCTAACGGAGACTGAGAAATTGCATCTTAACACAGTTGGACAGATTTGAAATCAGTACAATACAGGGCAAGTGTTTGATTTGTGCTGTTATCTCAGTCTGGTTTTTTTTTGTGGTTAACACAGCACAGAAACTCCGGAAGTATGTTGGCAGCAGCATTAACCGCAAAAAAGAAAAAGTACGTACACGTCGTGAAAGTTCATGCTGTCACGAAACCAGCCGAGCCCATCATTTTCAATGACAGAGAATCATTCCCGTACGACGAGTTAACGACGTCATTCAAATCCAATTAATTAGTTTGAAATACTCCCTCTGCTTATTTAAAATATATATATATTACTCTGATGTTTATTGAAAATGGAACCGGACAGAAATGGGTTTTCGGGGACAGACGGAGGGACGGAGTGGACAAGGGGACGAGAGGTGAGACATGTGATGTGGGAAAATGAGCAAGACGAGGGCCCTAAACTAACGAACATCCACCCTGGAAGTGTGAACTCCCAAGCATCAGAAGCCAGATGATCCAGCGGACCCGTCTGGGAATCGGAACAGGGCGACACCCGCAGGCGTCGAGAGGAACTGCAAAGTCGACCCGCGTGAACTCTCAATTGACATTTAACTCTATTTAACTCTTAATTTTAGTTTTTTCTCTCCTCCCTCCCTTTTGCCTTCTTTATTCGGGCACACGGCTCGGTAACCGCGACCGCCGGCACAAAACGGACTTGGCTTCCCAGCTTGGCTCTCCGTGGGCCACCGCTGGACGATCAGAGCAGCTACTACGAAGGTACCTGGTACGCTTCCAGCCAAGCGAGCTCGCTCTGAAATTGCCAGCGAGCCACACACACAAAAAAAAAAAAAAAAACGGTCCGGTTCTCCCAAGAAGGCGTGACGCGCCACCATTTTTTCTTCTTCCGCCTCTTTCCTTTTTGTTAGATTTTTCTTTTGCAACCAAATCTGTCGTCTTGCTTCCTGAGCCACTTCCAGAGAGAGACTACCACCCACCAGCTTGAGCCTACGGTCGTCGACACGAATTGTTGAAGCTTCGTCGGTGGAATTCTTTCCCATTCTTGCTTGATGTACAGCTTCGGCTGTTCATCAGTCGGGGTCACCGTTGTTGTATTTTACGCTTCATAATGCGCCACACATTTTCAATGGGAGACAGGTCTGGACTGCAGGCAGGCCAGTCAAGTACCCGCACTCTTTTACTGTGACGCCACGCTGTTGTAACACGTGCAGAATGTGGTTTGGCATCGTCTTTCTGAAACAAGCAGGGGCGTCCAAGAAAAAGGCGTTGCTTGGATGGCAGCATATGTTTCTCCAAAACCTGTATGTCTCTTTCAGCATGAATGGTGCCTTCACAGATGTGTAAGTTACCCATGCTATTGGCACTAACACAGCCCCATACCATCACAGATGCTGGCTTTTGAACTTTGCGTCCGTAACAGTCTGGATGGTTCTTTTCCTCTTTGGCCCGGAGGACACGACGTCCACAATTCCCAAAACAATTTGAAATGTGGACCCGTCGTACAACAGAACACTTTTCCACTTTGCGTCGGTCCATCTTAGACGAGCTCGGGCCCAGAGAAGCCGGCGCCGTTTCTGTTGTGTTGTTGATAAATGGCTTTTGCTTTGCATAGTAGAGTTTCAAGTTGCACTTCCGGATGTAGCGGCAAACTGTATTTACCGACATTGGTTTTCTGAAGTGTTCCTGAGCCCATGCGGTGATATCCTTCACACATTGATGTCGTTTTTTGATGCAGTTGGTATGACGTTCTTTTTCTTAAATGCTGTGCTACATTTACGCCAGCTGTAACGAGACACGCGCCTTCCAAAAAGATCAACTTTCATCTCATCAGTCCATGCAATATTCTCCCAAAACTCTTGGGAATCATTTTGCACAAGCAAGACAAGCCTTTATGTTCTTTTTGGTCAGTCGTGGTTTTCGCCTTGGAACTCTGCAATGGATGCCATTTTTGCCCACGCTCTTCGTCATTGTTGTGTCATGAACACCGACCTTAACTGAGACAAAGGAGGCCTGCAGTTCTTTCGAAGTTGTCCTGAGTTCCTTTGTGGCCTCCCGGATGAGGCATTGCTGTTCACTTGGCATCATCTTTGTAGGCTGGCCAATCTTGCGAAGATTCACCACTGTTCCACGTGAGGATAATGGCTCTCCCTATGGTTCGCTGGAATCCTAAAGGGCTTTAGAAATGGCTTTTGTAACCCTTTCCAGACTGGTGGATGTCAATGACTTTATTGCTCAACAGTTCTGGAATTTCCTTGGATCGTGTCATTTTCCATCCATCCATCCATCCATTTTCTGTACCGCTTATCCTCACTAGGGTCACGGGCATGCTGGAGCCTATCCTAGCTATCTTCGGGCAAGACGCAGCCGACACCCTGAACTGGTCGCAAAGCGAGTCGCAGATCACGCCATTTTGTTTGAGCTTTTTTAGATCATTTGTCCAACTTGATTCCGTCGGGACTGATTCTGTTTAAGTGATTTCTCGATTGAACAGGTCTGGATGTGATCAGTGAAAAGTCACCGAAAATGGTGATTAGCCACAATTAATCCATGATTTTCCAAGGGGGAAATTACATTTGTATTGGACATAAATGAAAATACGGAACAAATTGCGGCGCAAAATCTAACCTTGGTTTTCTGAAGTGGCGCAAAATGAATTTAGTTCCTAATTTAGAGCAAACCAGGGGTGTGGGCGAGTTTAATAACAGAAGCATCTTAAAGCACGAAATATGAATTTGCATCTTTGCTTCAAAATGCTATCAAGTTCCGAAAATTGTAACAGCGGGGACTGCACACACCGCTAGGCTGAACTGCAATATTTATTTTCCCAAGGCCCATTCTTAGTGAAGCCCCCATTGGGAAATCCACAAACTCTGGCTACCCACTAAAGCTTGGGTTGACCACTGCCACAAAACAATCCCACAGCTTGAGACGTCACTTTATGTTCACAATGAATGTTTATTATTATCTTCACTTCAAAAAAACACTGGGAAACAGCACAAGTATATGTAGTGACTGATTTCACCACAGTGTTTCACGCAAAAAAATGTCACATTTCTATTTCATATCCAACATGAAAGTTAATGCAATCATGGCTAGATTACAAATGTAATATAAAAAATGGAATGACACATTTCCGACGCTACAATAATCTGAGTATATTGACAGTATTTATGAAAATACACCTTTATAGCAGCAAGTCCGTTTTGCAAACCAGTGATGCATTCATGGTTACTGCAGTCTGATTTCTTTTGTTCAAAACAAAACAAATAAAAAAACTGTCACTTGGCAGCAGCTGTGACAAGTTCAAACCACTGCCTCAGTGCGTCACTCAGGGTCTCTGGTAAGGCATTGACATCACGCAGGATGACGTAGAAGGGGAACGGGAACTCCT
The DNA here is from genome assembly GCF_024500385.1 of Phyllopteryx taeniolatus. Taxonomy (NCBI): domain Eukaryota; kingdom Metazoa; phylum Chordata; class Actinopteri; order Syngnathiformes; family Syngnathidae; genus Phyllopteryx; species Phyllopteryx taeniolatus. The sequence continues at coordinate 724,663 of NC_084519.1, read as the reverse complement.
CCATGTAGGAGCGAATCTCTGGGAGTTCTCCCGGCCCTTGGAATACTGGCACCTTGATGTCCACGATAGAGTCCTGTATGAGAGCACCTCAGATTAGCGCAGCTTGTTTCATGTGCTCATTTTTATGTTACTTGTATATATATATATAAACACACATATATATACTCCATTCCATTCTTCCCTCACTGGTGAACAAGACCCGAAGATACTTCAACTCCACTTGGAGCAGGATCTCATTCCGACCCTTTTCCGACCGAGTACCATGGTCTCAGATTTGGAGGTGCTAATTCTCATCCCGGCCGTGTCCCACCAAAATAAAACAAATCCCACGTTACTTACACGGGAGTCGGGATTATCAAGCGCCACAAAGATGAGGAAGACATTTGCACTGCGTGCTGCTTGTATTGCTGCCATCACTCGGTCTTTGCCTTCCAGGAAGAGCCCCCTACCGTCTGAGACGACGATCAGCAGCTGGGCCGTCTCTGCGAAGGGACGTTAGAAGGAATCGGAGCATTACGTTAAAGACTTTATGACGTCACTACACTACAAATGATATGAGACACCATGACATACAGGTCAGAATTTGTTTTTGCTTTAAGGTGACGAGTGAAACAAAGAGTAGCTACATATTGCTTGGCACCTTGTGGGACCCACAAGCAGCCTATTAAAGCTATAATAATTATTTGTTGTAAAAAAAAATAATAATAAAATAAAAACAAGCCACGATAAGAGTAGATGACAGAATGTTGATAAAACTTCTCACACATCTTACATAGCAAGACGTGGTTTTCAATATTTATGATTTTATATGTAGTGACCTTCCTATACATTCCTGCGCTGGATCACTTGGTGGCGCTCTAAAATGTAGCGGAAATTACGCATTTTACCTACAAACGGACAGGCCCATATATGGGCAGCCCGCAGGTCAATTATGGTGGAAAATGAGTATTTGGTCGCCTTCAAACAAGCAAGATTTCTGGCTCTCACAGACCTGCTGTAACTTCTTCTTTAAGAGGCTCCTGTGTCCTCCACTCGTTACCTGTATTAATGGTACCTGTTTGAACCCATCAGTATAAAGACCCCTGTCCGCGACCTCAAACAGTCACACCCATACTCCACTGTGGCCTAGACCAAAGAGCTGTCAAAGGACACCAGAAACCAAATTGCAGACCTGCAGCAGGCTGGGAAGACTGAATCTGCCATAGGTAAGCAGCTTGGTGTGAAGAAATCAACTGTGGGAGCAATTACTAGAAAATGGAAGGCATACAAGACCACTGATGATCTCCTTCGATCTGGGGCTCAAAGCTCACCACGTGGGGTCAAAACGATCACAAGAACGGTGAGCATAAATCCCAGAACCACACTGGGGGACCTAGTGAATGACCTGCAGAGAGCTGGGACCAAAGTAACAAAGGCTGCCATCAGTAACACACTACGCCGCCAGGGACTCAAATCCTGCAGCGCCAGACGTGTCCCCCTGCTTAAGACAGTACATGTCCAGGCCCGTCTGAAGTTTGTTAGAGAGCATTTGGATGATCCAGAAGAGGATTGGGAGAATGTCATATATGGTCAGTTGAAACCAAAATAGAACTTTTTGGTCAAAACTCAACTTGTCCTGTTTGGAGGAGAAAGAATGCTGAGTTGCATCCAAAGAACACCATTCCTACTGTGAAGCATGGGGGGGGGGGAACGTCATTCTTTGGGGCTGTTTTTCTGCAAAGGGACCAGGACGACTGATCCGTGTAAAATAGAGAATGCATGGGGCCATGATTTTGATTTTGAGTGAAAACCTCCTTCCATCAGCAAGGGCATCGAAGATGAAACGTGGCTGGGTCTTTCAGCGCGACAATGGTCCCAAACACCTAACCCTAACCCCGGGCAACGAAGGAGTCAATTCGTAAGAAGCATTTCAAGGTCCTGGATTGGCCCAGCCAGTCTCCAGATCTCAACAAGCATGTCGTTTTACACAGTCAATGACTGTATCTGTTGTTCCTGTTGTGCGTGCCTTGGTCAGTGTGGTACAATGGCTGCATTGAGCTAAATCATAAAAAAAGGGTTGAAGAAGAAAGTCGCATTGTAACTTCAAACTCGTTTTTCACAGATTAGGAAGCATATATGCCCGTGAGTATTGTTACTACAGCGTGTGTGTGTGTGTGAGAATATTCAATATTTGAAGGTAAATCCATCCATCCATCCATTTTCAACACCACTCATCCCGTTCAGGGTCACAGGAGCCGATCCCAGCTGACGTTCGGGCAAAAGGCAGACTACACCCCGGAACCGGTCGCCTGGCACATATTGACACGGACAACCCGTCGCACTCACATTCACATCGTCACCGGGTGGTAATTGAACACACTTTGCTCGCACCAAAGTCAGGCGAGTGTACCACGAACGCAATCACTGACTCGGGTAAATGCTAACATTAGGTGGCCCAGCAATAGGGTTTTCCCATTGACTGTTTCTAAAATCATGTGCGTCTTTGTATTGGAATGTAAAATGAGGGTCATTATTTTCGTTGCGTGTTTAGTTCCACAACAAACCCAACCCGATAGAACACTTTTGGGATGAATTGGCGTGGAGAGTGAGAGCCAGGCTTTCTCGTCCAACATCCGTGTACGACCTCATAAATTCCCATAAACACACTCCAAAACCTTGTGACCAGCCGGCCTTCCCAGAAGAGTTGAAGATGTCGTCGCTGCAAAGGGTGGACCAACGTCATATTGAGCCCCAAATGGACAAAAACCCTAAGCGTCCTGCCAAAATTGTCACAAAGTGGCTTATGGATCATGTTTTACAGTGGACAACACGAAGCCGTGACCTCAACCCTATTGAACATTTATGGGCAACCCGAAAAGCCACGCAACGCGGCCGACAAACTCTGCTCAGTTGCAGCAGTTCTGTCAGGAGGGACGGGCCCAAATTCCTGCCAACTATTGTGAAAGGATAGCCAAAATGTTGGAGCCAGGTCATACACTTCGAAGACCTATGAAATGTTTGTCAACCTCGGACTTTGAAGAAAGTCATGAAGAATTCTGGAGAAAAAGTATTCTCTCCTTTTTCTGGCATTTAGCAAAGAGAAATAATTTTGGTAATCCTAATTGGCCTAAAACAGGAAACGTTTAGTCTGTTTCCTGTAATTCACGGACAAAGGTTGTGGGATACCGGATTATTACACCCCACTAAAACGGACACAAATATGGACTTCGATTCTTCTTCTCTTGAAATTCATTTGGAAGATTTTGGAGTGGAAGGACATCCAACACCTTTCAAGTGGACTGGGTTCCTGAGCCCAAGCTGTGTATCCTATTCACGATATCGAGCCAGAACCCTTCGACCTTGCAGACCAACGCAGACTCCTTCCCTGCCAGAGACGTGACATTCCACATCCCTAACGCTAACTTCTGGAGCTGAGGATTCCGTGTGTGTTTTTTGGACATACTTGGCAAATAAAGATGATTCTGAAATGAAGCGTCAAATTACACTCACATGAAATGTGAGTAACCGGTCCAGGGAGTACTCTGCCTCTTACCCAAAGTCAGCTGGGATAGGCTCTAGATCCCTCCGTGACTAACCACGAGAAGCGGTATGGATGAATGTGTGAGTAATTACCTGAATTTGTCGATCGTAAAATCTGCTTTCGTGCTGCAAGAAACATCTCGGTGGCACTCTCTAGAAACTGCACAGGGGGCACAAAATAAAGGCACAACAGATTACATATGCTGGTTTCATGACAGTTATGTAATACAACCCCGATTCCAATGAAGTTGCGACGTTGTGTTAAACAAATAAAAACAATACAATCATTTGCAAATCATGTTCAACCTATATTTCATTGAATACACGACAAAGACAAGATATGTCATGTTCAAACTGATCAACTTGATTGCTTTTAGCAAATAATCATTCACTTAGAATTTGATGGCTACTACACAGTCCAAAAAAGCTGGGACAGGTGGCAAGAAAGACGGAGAAAGTGGAGGAATGCTCATCCAACACCTGTTTGGAACATCCCACAGGTGAACCGGCTCATTGGGAAAAAGGTTCAGAGAATCTGGAGAAATCACTGCACGGAAGCGGCAAGGCCGAAAGCCGACATCGAATGCCCGTGACCTTCGATCCCTCAGGCGGCATTGCATCAGAAACAATCACAATCAATGTGTAAAGGATATCACCACATGGGCTCAGGAACACTTCAGAAAAGTTCGGCACTACATCCGTAAGTGTAAACTCGACTAAGCAAAGCAAAAGCCATTTATCAACCACACCCAGAAACGCCGCCGGCTTCTCTGGGCCTGAGCTCTTCTAAGATGGACCGATGCAAAGTGGAAAAGTGTTCTGTGGTCCGACGAGTCCTCATTTCAAATTTTTTGGGAATTGTGGACGTCGTGTCCTCCGGGCCAAAAGAGGAAAAGAACCATCCGGACTGTTATGGACGGAGAGTTCAAAGGCCAGCATCTGTGATGGTATGGGGCTGTGTTAGTGCCAATGGCATGGGTAACTTACACATCTGTGAAGGCACCATTCATGCTGAAAGGGACATACAGGTTTTGGAGAAACATATGCTGCCATCCAAGCAACGTCTTTTTCATGGACGCCCCCGCTTATTTCAGAAAGACAATGCCAAACCACATTCTGCACGTGTTACAACAGCGTGGCTTCGTAGTAAAAGAGTGCGGGTACCAGACTGTCTCCCATTGAAAATGCGTGGCGCATTATGAAGCGTAAAATATGACAAGGGAGACCCGGACTGTTGAACAGCCGGAGCTGTACATCAAGCAAGAATGGGAAAGAATTCCACCTACGAAGCTTCAACAATTCGTGTCCTCAGTTCCCAAACGTTTATTGAATGTTGTTCAAAGAAAAGAAAAGGTGATGTAACACAGCGGTAAACATGAGCCTGTCCCAGCTTTTTTGCAACGTGTTGCAGCCATCAAATTCTACGTTCATGATTATTTGCTAAAAACAATCAATGAAATATAGGTCGCACATGATTTGCAAATCATTGTATTGTGTTTTGATTGATGTTTAACACAACGTCCCAACTTCATTGGAATCGGCGTTGTATTTAGATGACCTTATTTAGCCGTTAGTGATGTTCCATACCAGCAATTTCCTTTCCAATCTGATACCGAGTAAAATTCAAGCTGGTATCGGCGATACCGATCTGATACTGCTATTTTGCGCAAATACACCTAATGTGTCTGTTGAATCAAGAAAAAGTAGAGTATTATAAATCATAAATCATAGCTACATCAAGAGTATAATACATTTACGTCATTTTTTTCATTTGAAAGTATATAGAGGTCGCAGTCAGATCCTGTTTTACAATACGGTTTCAATCAAATTGCTAGTAAACATTTAATAAAATGCCACAATAATTTTTTCAAATATTCATTTAAGACTAAATAAATAATGGATGGATTTTACAGATCCAATATTTTCATCCAACTTTTCTCGTATATATTTTTCCCCATGGCTATTTCATCACAATGGCTGTGGATAATTTAATGACACCTTGTCCATGTCACGCACTGTAAATAATTCTTCAGGAAACTTCGGTGCTGCGTGACGTTCCCCATTTTCCCGGACAGCGCCTTCCTGCAGCACCAAAGGACTGACACGGTGCTCTTCTTCTGCGCCCGCGAGTCTGCCGACCCTAAATGCCTCGTAGTGCCCGTGTGGTGGTTTAAACCTGAGGTGTGTTGCCACAACTCCCTACCCGTTTTTCCGTACCTTTAGTGGCTGTTTGGAGCTGAAATAGCTCCAGACTGTGTTGACGCTCTGCCATAATACCATTGTACAGCATCAGATTTGGACCCGGAGAGATGGACCGCTGCGCAAATTGCACATTACCCAATTTACCCAGGCAGGAGAAAAAGCAGTTCCCATAAACTGCGTATTATTAGGATCTCAATAATTGAGTTACTTTTCACTGTTCCTTTAAGTGATAAACATTCCCTCGAATGACTGAAATATAAAAAAGAGTACTGATATTTGTATTTGAAAATCGATAAATATCACTATTAGCTGTGCAAAAGTGACAGTATTTTAGAAGCACATGCATATCAGTGTACATGGCAGCTCTAGAAGCAAAGTATGAGCACTGTAATGAACGGAATGATGAATAACTCCAATTTGTATCGGGCTTTCCTTAACACTCAAAGAGGCGTCACAATATAAATATATTGAAAAACACCGCCAATGTCTGAAAGCTCGGTAAGCGCGCAGCATGAGCCGGATTCCCACCTGAGCTATTCTGGTCTTCTTCTGCTGGAATTTACACAATCGGAGAATCCGAGCTCCGGAATCGTCACTGAATTGCTGCTGGAACGGGTGGAGAAGCTGCGCCTCCTCGCCAAAACTAGATAAGGGGCGCAAAGCAACGTTACATGCATGCACAAAGCCTGTGACGTCTCTCCTTGCATTTGTTTCATCGGACAGTTTGGCGGTCTCGGTCTGAGCCGCGTAAAAGTGACATGCATATCACGCCGGCCTGTCATTTTCCAGCTTCGTATTAGGGATTCTATTTTTTTAACACTGCTAAAACGGAACAAGGAAATGTGGGTACCTGTAAACAGACACTTGTCCAACTTCCAGCAGAGTGAGAGCTTTGACGATCACTGACAGGGATTCAAATGCCAGCTAACAGACACAAGCAAAAACGCATTGAATATGGTTAGCTCAGACGTTTTCATAGAAATTGATCAATAACGGTAAAGACATCCATCCATCCATTTTCCGAGGGGTTGAACCAGTCGTCCACCGTGCCGCCACGGTAAAGACAAACCCCATTGAATTTCCATTCATTTTACTGATGAGTATTTGAATTATTGGCAGTTTTTATCATTTCGAAGCAAAAAATGTTCGAAAGTGATATTTGATGTCTTTCTTTGTTTTCCGAAGATGCTAACATGACATTTTTGGATTTGACCTGGATTGCTGAAGATGTACTTTGTATGGAACGTAACGCAAATGCATCTTAGCTGTGTGAAGTGTTCTTTTCCAAATCGTCCGATGTCACCGGAGCCGCCTTTAGCATTAATGCTACTGGGAGGAGCCTCACAATTTTGGTCTTGACCATTATGCATATACACACACACATTATATGGCTGGATAGCAGAGCACTTACCTGTTTTGAGTGGTTGTCCCCCATACTGGAAGAGTCATCCAGAGCCAGGCAGATCTGGTAATCTCTTTTGCTGGGCTTGGTCCTCCTCAACCAGATCTTGTCCTTGCGAAACTGACTGGCAATGTACGGGATCACTTTTCTCATGTTGAGGCGCTTTCCTGTGCGGTAGTCACCTCTGAAGAATAGGACGACATCGAAAAGGATCACACAAAAGGGGACTGATTTATCTGTACAGCGATGCGCCGATGATCGTGAAAAACTATTAGGAAGCTCGGCGCAGATAAGGCAACACTTTTGTTAGGTCAATAGATTCTGTCAAATGAAAGTCCGTAGTACGTTCTGGGGATACCAACTTGAGCTTTGCCGCTTGTGTAGGCTCCAGAATAAGGCGTAGCTGCTCGGACAGTTGCTGGGAAAGAAGGTCGGTCATTGTCTGGTACTGGTGCCACATGTGTGCCGCTGCACTCTCCTGGATCACAAATCAGTTGAAAGTTATCCTGAATACATCATATCAATTTATCACCAGTTGCGAGAAAAAAACAAAAACAAAGAATAATAATGTAAACCCTCTGAAATGACCTGGATTTCGGCAGACGTTGCTCATAAAATAGGATTAGATCATTAAGTAACAACAATAGAGTTTTCACACGGTTTTCTTGAACAAATACCACACAACATTCATGTTTGCAAAACGTCAACACCATAGTGCACGGTGGAAACAAATATGTCAACCATTGGATTTTTATGACCGGTTGAGCCTGCTCTGGCACCACTAACATCAAGCGAGCTTTTCAGGAGGAATTTTGGACCATTCCTCGCTACAAAACCGCTTCAGTTCAGCAATATTCTTGGGCAATATTGAAAACATCTGGTGCCAAACTCTAATCAGCGACTTCACTCAAAACACCTGCAAAGGCCTTTAAATGGTCTCTCAGTCGAGTTCTGTAGTCTACACAATCCTGGGGAAGACTGCTGTCCAAAAGACACCCTCGAGGACCCCGCCGAGGGTGAAGAGCGGGTCCACTGTTCCACGGCCTGGACGAAAAACACACTGCTCCTCCTTAATTTTGAGATTCGACTTCCCATTGGAACCTCCTCTCCAGCACGCCTGAATAGACCTTACCAGGGAGGCTGAGGAGTGTGATCCCCCTGGAGTTGGAACACACCCTCCGGTCCCTGTTCTTAAAAAGGGGCACCACCACTCCAGTCTGCCAATCCAGGGGCACTGTCCCCGATGTCCCCGCGATGTTGCAGAGGCGTGTCAATCAGGACAGCCCCACAACATCCAGAGCCTTGAGGAACTCTGGGCGAATCGCCGAGGAGCTTTTTAACCACCTCGGTGACCTCAACCCCAGAGATGGGTAGGACAGCCCGCCTCAGAGACCCCAGATTCTGCTTCCTCATGGGAAGGCGTGTCGGTGGTCTTCGAAGTACTCTCCCCACCGACTCACAACGTCCTAAGTCGAGGTCAGCAGCGCCCCATCCTCACTATACACAGTGTTGATGGTGCACTGCTTCCCCCACCTGCATAACACAGTTTCTCCACAGCATTGGGTGAGGCCTTGATGAGTGCCCAAAGTCCTTTTCTCATCCCTGTCATGGTCTGAGCACCATCACTGCAAACACCAATGCAGTTTTCCAACATTTTGAATAGCTCTTCAGCTGTGACGGAGTTACAGAAAAGAGAGTTTGTCATGTCAAAACGTGCACAAGCAAGAAACAGTTTTTGTTGCCGTCAGTTGCTTCAACAAAATTGTAAGGCAAAACGTTTGTCTTTGAGTTGATCTCGCAGCTGTTCTTTAAGATCGTCTGCAATGTCATTTATACGTCTGGCGACACGGTCATTGGACAGAGGGAGAGTTTTTAGTTGAGTTTGATTTTTGCAGCTCTTGTGTCATCCAGCATGACAGAGACCATGTCTCTTGCTGCAAGCAGCATCAGCTCCTCGGCTACGGTGTTTTTGGACTGAGCTATTTGGTCCCTCACCTTTAGGACGCCAACCGTGCTTGCTGGTTTAACCGACGTAGTATTCACAAGGCAGGATGATTGTTGGCAATATTTGCCACGTTTTCGCTGCAGCAACTCAAGCGGCTTGCCAGCGTGACTGGGGTGTAATGTCCTTCAGCGATGCCTTCATGTATTTGGCTCCATGCTGTCCGCTGCCAACATTTTTAGACACAGCAAACACACCGGTCTTTCAATCACTGCTATCAAACGATTTCTCAACTCTTAGCAGGTATTTTGGCCCACTCCTCACGAACAAACTGCTCCAGTTGTCTCGGGTTTGAAGGGTTCTTTCTCCAGACGGCATGTTTCAGCATGTTCAATAGGACTTCGATCAGGACTCAGAGAAGGCCGCTTCAGAACAGTCCAATGTTTTGCTCTTAGCCATTCTTGGGTGTTTTGAATCGGTGTCTTTCGGGTCATCGTCCTGTGGCAAGACCCATGACCTGCGACTGAGACTCTTTGCAGCACATTTCTCTTTAGAATACCTTGATAGTCTTGACATTTCCTTGTATCCTGCATAGATTCAAAAGACCCTGTGCCAAATGAAACAAAGTAACCCCACAACTTAACAGAGCCACCTCCTTGGATGGTGCGATCTGACACTGATGTACCTTTCATTTCTTTGGCAGCCGGCCTGGGCTCTTTTCTTACCGTTCGTATTATCCATCCCTTCAATTTGTCGTCAATTTTCCTCCTGCAGCCACATCCGGGGAGGTTGGCTGCAGCCCCCGTGGATCTTAATTTTCGGCAGTCAGCACATCCAACTGCTAAGAGATGGTCTTATAGCCTTTACCTTCGATGCGCTTGTCCTGAGACAACTGTACTTGGCTTCGTCCGTTCAACGTTTAATGTGGCACACACCACGTCAGCGATGACTTGAATAAGGCTAACTTTCTGATTACAAGTTTGAAGACACTTGTGATGCTAATTAGAGGACACACCTTGCTTGCATATTTTCAATCCTTTCTTGGGGTGCCATCATTTTTGAGCTTCATGAGTTTGGTTCTTAATATCCTTCCGTTGAACCACAATCCAAAAGAAAGGTCCGATTTGCATGACATTTTTCGCCATGATTACGTTTGTCAGATTCAAGTAATTTCTGTGACCACTGTGGGTTTTTCTTTCATCAACACGTGTGTGTGTATGTATAGGATGCAGTTTGAAAATGTACTTCAGTGATTCTTTCTGTTGTGTTCCACAGTTTGAAAACAAACTGCTGCTCTAAATGATTCGTCGATGAACAAAATCGTTTTCGCTGAATTTGATCATCAATGAGTTAGCACCCTGCGCTCTACTGCTGTTTTGTAAACCAGCCCAGGCTTGAACGGCAGGAAGTGCCCTCTCGGCCCTTGTACACACTGGCTAACTCCATATTGTCATCAAACATTTGTTCCGAGAACGCTACAATATGAAGACATTGGTACACACCTCCTCCTGCGTTCCTGGAGTCAGTTGGTGCCACAACGATAACTGCACCTCCATCTCCCTCCTGATGTCCCCTGGGTCGCTCTCTAAATTCTGAACAAATACAGCCCAACGCACACAGGCAGTCAGAAATGTGATCGCAAACACTTGGATGGCTAAATCAAACCTACCACATGCATAGTATTTTCTTGCTGTTGTTTTTTCATCAACAAAAAAATGACATGTACCTGCATTGTGTCTATGAGCAGCTCAGGAAGTGTGTGAAAGCTTGATTGTGACTTTCTCTCTGCTTTCGCTCCATCTCTGGGATGCCTGCTATCCTTCCATTCATTGCGTTCATTTTCTTGCCTCTGCGGATGCATCTCGACGTTCTCTGCCTCTGCACAAAAGCACTTGGAGTTTACAAAAGACCTGGGAAATGTCTGTGCCTGTTATTTTGCTGCAGTGTCAGATAAAACATGCATGATTGCACATTTGTGCTCAATAACCTTGAAATGAAGTAATGTTCGCAAAAACATTCTACAACCCCAATTCCAATGAAGTTTGAAACAAAAACAGAATACAATGATTTGCAAATCATGTTCAACCTATGTTTCATTGAATACACTACAAAGACAAGATATGTCATGTTCAACTTGATTGCTTTTAGCAAATAATCATTCACTTGGAATTTGATGGCTACTACACAGTCCAAAAAAGCTGGGACAGGTGGCAAGAAAGACGGAGAAAGTGGAGGAATGCTCATCCAACACGTGTTTGGAACATCCCACAGGTGAACGGGCGAATTGGGAACAGGTGGGGGCCGAGATTGCTTCCCTGAATTGCTCAGTCATTCACAAGCAAAGATGGAGCGAGGTTCACCTCTTTGTCAACAAGTGCGTGAGAAAATTGTCCAACAGTTTAAGGACAATGTTCCTCAACGTACAATTGTGAGGAATTTAGGGATTTCATCATCTCCGGTCCATGATATCATCAAAAGGTTCAGAGAATCTGGAGAAATCACCGCATGTAAGCGGCAAGGCCGAAAGCCAACATCGAATGCCCGTGACCTTCGATCCCTCAGGCGGCACTCCATCAAAAACCGACAATGTGTAGTTCAGTTCGGCGCTAGATCCGTAAGTGCAACTTAAAACTCTACTATGCAAAACAAAAACCATTTATCAACAACACCCAGAAACGCCGCCGGCTTCTCTGGCCCGAGCTCATCTAAGATAGACTGATGAAAAGTGGAAAAGTGTTCTATTCCGACGAGTCCACATTTCAAATTCTTTTTGGAAATTGTGGACGTTATGTCCTCCGGCCCAAAGAGGAAAAGAACCCTCCGGACTGTTATGAACGCAATGTTCAAAAGCCAGCATCTGTGATGGTATGGCGCTATGTTAGCATCAATGGCATGGGTAACTTACACATCTGTGAAGGCACCATTCATGCTGAAAGGGACATACAGGTTTTGGAGAAACATACGCTGCCATCCAAGCAACCTCTTTTTCATGGACGCCCCCGCTTATTTCAGCAAAACAAAGCCAAACCACATTCTGCACGTGTTACAACAGGGTGGCTTCAAAGTAAAAGAGTGCGGGTACTAGACTTGCCTGCCTGCAGTCCAGACCTGTTTCCCATTGAAAATGCGTGGCGCATTATGAAGCGTAAAATACGACAATAGAGACCCCGGACTGTTGAACAGCCGAAGCTGTACGTCAAGCAAGAATGGGAAAGAATTCCCCCTACGAAGCTTCAACAATTCGTGTCCTCATTTCGTAAAAACATTTATTGAATGTTGGACAAAGAAAAGGTGATGTAACACAGCGGTAAACATCACCCTGTCCCAGCTTTTTTGGAACGTGTTGCAGCCATCAAATTCAAAATTAACGATTATTTGCTAAAAACAATCAAGTTGATCAGTTTGAAGATGAAATATCTTGTCTTTGTAGTGTATTCAATTCAATATAGGTTGAACATGATTTGTAAATCACAACGTCCCAACTTCAGTGGAACTGGGGTTGTAATTAAAGTCAAGACATTTTATAATGTTTTACCTTGTTTGTTCTTGTAGTTAATTTTCATCTTACTTGTTCTCTCAAACTGATGGGAGTGTTCTCGCTTGTGAACTGGGCTCACGATATGTTTTTAAAAATGTTTACATTTTTGTAAAAACATTCTGATATATCATTTAAGCAGCAGTCGTCGTCGTTCCTGTGCTTTTTCCATTGATAGAAACTCATGTGATCTGGCGTAGTGCATTTGAGTCCGTCTGTGCCGTTTGACAAGCAGCAGCACTGAGTGACGATGTAAACTGCGACGTCAACCGCGTAGTTCGCCACAAATGCTTGTCACCTGAGACCCAAAGGGGGAGGTGTTCGGTGTTGTTTTCACATTTGAAATGACATCTGTTGTTGATTTCATGTGATATAAACCCGGTGAAAATATTTGACTTCCTAACTTCCACTTCTTGCTTTCAAACATTGCCTGCCCACTCTGTAAAAGCTAAATTGAGGCAACTGGACTCTTCTACAACCACATAGAGATCAGTGCGAGATGCTGGCTTTGAATCCATTTCAAATTTCATGCAAATTGCCACAAGGTAAATCATTTGCGTCACAATAAGTTTCAGCAGGCACGTAATGAATGGAGCAATACCTTGCTGCTGCAGGGTCTCTGTTCCATCCAGCTGCTTATGTTTCAGCTCCTGGACCTCAGAAGCTTGAAAGTCCTCTGTTTCCATTGAAAGATCTTCCTCATGCAGATTTTCATCCTTGACCTGTTGAGGTCCTGCTGCCTCCTGATTTGCGTTGGCAACATCTGGGAGCGTTCAACAAATACATGATTCATAATTCCGTCTACCTTCCAATAACAGTTTTGTTCATGATGTATTAGCGACCGACCGTATGTTTGGCTATCGTAGGCCATATCCTTTTCATTGATGTGCTCGTACAGGTCGGACTCTTGTCGGATTTCACCTCGCGTGCTGTCGTGCGTCCGGTCGCGGGTGCTCTCCAACGTACGAAGACGCTTGTTAACGAGTTCATTGTCGTCACCTGTTGAACGTTCATTGTCTGCTTGTCCAGGTTTTCTTTTGAAGCTCTGGAACACAAACATACAAAAAAAAGGGTAAATGAAAACACGTTAGCGCTCACGGGAAAGAAAGATTCCAAATATTGGAGCTCAGTTACAAGACTACCTGAGTGTTGTTCTGTGTCTGTGTCTGCGAAGCCATTCTTGCAGTCAGCTTTGACTGGTGGCCTGCTGATTCGTTAGCATCAGCTGCTCCAGTCCCATGCTCCTATCAAAATAAGTCGATGGAAATTCATCCAATCACAGTTTTGGGTGACATAACCAATACGAATACAAATCAACGTGAACATTTTGCAGAGCTCGTAACAGGCTGCCAATTCAAAGGCGCCATCTTTGAAATCTAATCTAATACTGTAGATGTTTGGAGAACACTCAACCCCAATGATGCATGCTAGTCCAGCACTCCCCAGTCATAAATATTTTAATTGGCTGTAGGAGAGTAAAAAATACATTTGGCATAAAGAACTGAATTGTGTAAAATCATATTATAAGCCTCCGTAATCGAAACAAACTCATTCTGTAGCGGACCTGAGAGAAGACCGATTTGCTTAGGGGTTCATTCTCATATCCGGACAAATACAAGTTTAAATGCATATAATTCAATCAAAAATATATATTGAAGATACATCTGCGCATGTGGGATCGATCTGGCAATGAATTCCATGTTAGCAAATTCCGCACCTCTTTTGCTCCGTCTCTTTCTGGTGCCTCTCCAGCCAGCTCCACAGCAGTATCACTCTGGAAATTCTGCTCTCCAGTTTGCCCTTCAGTTTTGTGTTCTTTTCTCTGAGCGGACTCTGGCTGATGCTCAACATCGTCCATAGCATCAGACTCCTCTTCCTATGCCAACGGGGGGAAAGAAGCGGTAAGGGGCGTGGGCGGTGAGGAGCGGGGCCTCGCATCGGGCATCATTCAAACGAGGGCCGCCACTGGATGTGCAACATGGGGGGGGGGATTTGTTTTCGTTTCACATACAGTATTCAACGGAAATATCGGTTTCTAAAAGTGTTCTTTCAATTGCAATCAATTTGGAAATTATATCAGATGATTCAAGGGTGTCAACTATCTCGAGATGAATGAGTAAAGCACTTTCTTGCAGCAAACTGACGATGCGCATTCAATGAGCAGAGACCTCAGTCACAGATTACGCCTCAGAGCCCAAGACAACAAAGAAATGTTGTCAAGTGTGGAGAAGAAATGCCCCTTTTACGAAATGTTTTATGCTGTCATTGATGTTATATCATGCAAATAAATGCAATATGGTGATCATACAAAGCGGTTAAAACACTGACTTTAGGATTGGTTCCTTCCTTTTTGGGAACAGGCAGATTCTCCTCTTTTTTGGATTCTTCGGTTGTCACTTCGTGTCCACTCTCTTCCGTTTCAGTCTTGGGCTCCGGTTCTCTGTTGTCATCTTCTTGGTTTGACTCGTCTTTCTCCACTGGCTCGGCTTCCTCCTCCTCATCTCCCTCCTTCGGTCCATCTTCATCCCCATCTGCATTGATGGCCTCCTCCTCGATGTCAAGTGGATTTTCTACTGAATAAATTCGTATCAAAATGGAGACGGTAGGAAAAATGTTAACGAACAAGGTTATATTTGATTCTATTTTTGTTCAAATAGCATCTCACTTAAAACAACTGACAGCAGTGTAGATATTTTAGTGTAGATACAACGATGTATTCCCATCAGATCACAAAAAATAACACCATAACGTAGATCAATCCTGGTCCCGAGTCCAGTTCTTAATTTAGATCCCGGTTCCAAACGACTCTCGATTACGATTCTTTTAGGGGACTGGGTCGAATAAGTTTGCATGGTTTTAAATAAAGGGTGTCCAAATTATGAACATCCATTTTCTTAGCAGCCTGCTGCATAAACTAAAATGAACATTTGACTTTATAAACAATATCAAAATGTACCCTATGAACTAAAAGCCAATGTGTGTGGAACCACCCCAATTGACCTACCGTAATTTCTCGTGTATAATACGCACCCCCAAAGTTGACCTCAAAATTCTGGAAAACCCTTCTACCTATGTATAATGCCTTTTTACAATGCATGATTTTGCTTCTACCCATATGATCAAAACGAAGTATTTGTATTTTGTTAGTTTTTTCAAATAATTATTATGAAGTTAAGCATTTTAGTTGAACACGTAATAGTTTCTTTTTATTTACTTGCTCTTATTTTGAAATTCACAGCCCTACTTTTATTTAGTAAATGAGAAAACCCACAGTTGTGCTCGCATGTTTGATTGCCCAGGCAGAATTTGGAAGCTGGATACAATTCTTTAAAGAAAACATGAAGGGCCAGGCAAAACACATTGAATTGTATTTTAATGGCATTCAAATTAAACTGTCAAGCATTTCATTAAACAAAACATAACCATAAAGCCATTAATGATTGTTGTTGTTCAGTCATCAGTCATATTTAAAAAAAATGAATAAAATTCACAAACTCTGCCAGGGTATGTAAATTCAACGTGGCTGTAACAAAGAATATAACATAATTGAATTCATGTTTTTTTAATGCCCTTTATCAACTCCTAGGCAGAGACTGTTGATAGTTTGAGGTTTGGCTTTTTATTGTAGGACATTATTTTTGTCTTTTTTTTGGGTGTTGGCCTTTGAAAAAACATTTACATCAAAAAGAAAGGTACTTGGAGATAGATAAATAGAAGATAGAGAGACAGAAGAATGCATGTTATCTATTTAAATACAAAACCAACAAATACCTTATTCTATTATCGCAAATTTGATTTCTCATGTTAATATTAAACACAATATATATAGAATTAAATTATATATATATATATATATAGAGAGAGAGAGAGAGAGATTTATAAATTCATATTAAAGTTTGTTTATTCCAGATTCAGTGTTTAAGCAAAATTGAAGTTTGTTGTCATATGATAAACTTTAACGCTACATTTCTACAGAGGAGGGAAACATGCACATCGCAGTGATTTTTCATTAAATATTGAGTTTGGCCCACGACCGTTGTCCTAATTTTTTATTTTGGCCCACCGTGAATTTTTAAAAAAGGCGAAGCTCTCGATTTACCGGTCGATCTATGGTCCTACCTAAAAAACTCGCCAAAAACGATTTGATTTTTAAAAATGATCCCATAAGATTATCCTTAGGTCTGATGTGTGTTAATGGATTTGTCCTGATTATATGGTCGAAAATGGGTGGGGGCCATTGAAAGTTTACGACCAAAACTCTGCGCATGTGGGGAAAGTCGAGTCATGGGCTTGAGGAAAACAAAGGTCCTAGGGTTGGCTGCAGGGTTACGTTCCTGCCGCTGCTCTACCATCTGGAGCCGTTCTGTGCTTAAAGGAGTGAAAAACCGGTGAAGGGTGGCCCCCGGCTGATGGCACTGTCGGAGGAGCGTCACGAATTGGACTCACTGCCCCATACTTTTGGAGGACAGCGGGGACAGAAACTGTATTTCTAGGAAAAGGAAGTGGACCGATGTGTTCTTAAACAAGACCAAGACTCACCATCGCCTTCTCTATCGTCTCCCATCTCATCATCCTGGTCCAGGTTAAGATCCTCAGGCAGACTGATAGCATCGGGTTCAGGTCTCTTATCCTGCTGGCCATGATAAGGGTCCACTTCATTCTTGTCAAACTCCCTCTATAGGACACAGAGGGAATGTATTCAGAGAATCGACGCATATCAAGTTCGCTATCTCTGTTATGAACGATATTCTGAATTGATCTTGCACAAAGTCAAAAGTGCAAGGCGACATAAATAGTGGCTGTGACACAAGGTCAGGATCGGGTCCCTGCACGGCACGGGTGCTGCCCGCTCATGCACGCAGAGAACAAATTCTGCTGTGCCTTCCGTCCGATTTCTCACACTAACACCGTTTAAATGGCAATGAAAAATACAGATTAGGTGAAACGATAGGAACACACTGGCACATTGCGATAGCCACAAACTCCGGGAGGGATTCAAACACCCAAAGCGCTGGGCAAAGAAAAGAGACCTTCACCAGAAAGGAACTCCAATACGCTCTACTGACGTGGGTGTAAGATAGAAGTTCATTAATATCGGGGGGGGGGGGGGGGGGGGGTCTGCCGTAGCCAGACGACTAACCGCTCGGCTGACCGTTTTCACTCTCAGACCATCACCTCATCTCTTTGTTCGTTGATTTCGTCTTGCCCCTCACCATCCATCTGGTCATCGCTGGCCCGTTCATTTTTGGGAGGCTCGGCAGCATCCACGTTGTCATCTTTCGCAACTAATGCGGATTCCCCCTAAACAAATAAAGAGTTGTGAAGGTACAACGGGATCATTCCAAAAAAAAAAAAGATATGTTTTTAAAGTCATAGTCAACGTGAGAGACTGAGGATGTGACGGAGCGAGTGAGAGAAAAAGTGATGACATTAACTGTTGACACACATTAATAGTATATTAATACTGACATACGTTAATATTGGCACATTCCTGAGTTCCAGACGTTTTTTCCGGTCATTAACATTTCTCGAGCTCGTCTACGTCACTCGCGAAGATCTCCACCTCCGACTCCTCTGCTCCCAAGCCAGCCCCGTCGACATCAACATCAACACGCGTGCTCGCACAAGTGGGTCCTCCGATCAGAGGGGAGATGGCCGTCTGAGCCAAATATGGACAAAGCGGGTCCAAATGAGGTCGCTGTCGGAGGGGCCTCTTATGGACATTTGTATGACACCACCGAGGTGCTTTTTGAAATGAAATTGACCACTTTTATACGCCGTCCACATAAGAGAGTCACTTTATGGAGGTCTAAGTAGAAAAGCTCCTTGTCAAAAAATCCAATTTGGGCTATCGAGACCTACTCCTAATCGAGTAATGAATTGATGAAGATACTTTTGTCCCTAGTGTATCTGCCATTTTCATCCTGTGTAACACTTCCTGAAATTAGTACCTGGTCCATGCCTTGGCCAGACTCTTCCTCTCTGTCACTTGCTCCCTCATCATCATCATCATCATCGTCGTCCTCCTCCTCCTCATCATCTCCCCACATTCTCTCATCGAGCGTGTTCGTCTGTCCGTCGCCCAGATCGCCCATCTTTTGATCCAACTCGCGCTCAGTCTCTTGATCCAACTCATCCACATCTACAAGTCACAGAGGGAGGAATTTGGGGCCAACAGATATTGCGCTGCTATGCCATGAAGCCACATACCAGCATCCTGCTCATCCCCATCATGTGTTGGGCCATCAAAGTCCTCGGACATCTCAACAGCATTGTCTTCCGCTTGAATTTTCTCGTCATCTTGATGTTCTTTCTCCTGATCCTCCCCCAAGGTATCCTCCACCTAAAATAGGAATGAAGGAGGACCAGATGCATTCATCGTAACATGATACCACATTGCGTCTACTGGTTAATTTGGTTGAAAGCTTTGGGGGCAAACCTTTTTAACAATTGGAGCTTGTGATCCAAATCTGCGGCCCAAATGCTTTTTCTAAGTTAAAATTCATTCATTTCATTACCTGATCTTCACTCTCAATCGTGTCACTGACATCCTTGGTGCCCTCGCCTTGACCAATTCCACCACCCTCATAATCATGAAACTCAGTGGCACCTTCACCTTCTCCAGCATTCGTCTCCTGAGGCAGGCAGAACCCCTAAAGAGAATAGTTGAGATGAAGAATATTTTTCATGAGATTAGTAGTATTATTAGATAATTTATGGATTTTATGAATACATTTTTTTTTATTTTTTTGGGGGGGGAAGTCAATCATAAAATAAAGCACAGGCTGAATAAAAGACAGACCGACCGACCGATCTATCTATAACCGAGTTGCGACATAGGTACGCTATATTGCCAAAAGTAGCCACTCACCTGCCTTGACTCACATATGATTTGAAGCGCTATCCCATTCTACGTCCATAAGGTTTATTATAATGTTTGTCTACCCCCTTGGCAGCTGTAACAGCTTCAACTCTTGTGGGAAGGCTTTCAACAAGGTTTAGGGGTGAGTTAATGGGAATTTTGGGCCATTCTTCCAGGAACATATTTGTGAGGTCACACACTGATGTTGGACGAGAAGGTTGGTGTATATATACACACACACACATATATACGTGTGTGTATATATATATATATATATATATTTTTTTTTTTTTTTTTGTTTTTATATATATATATAGACACACACACACACATATATATATATATATACACACATACATACATACAACCCCGATTCCAATGAAGTTGGGACGTTGTGTTAAACAAATAAAAACAGAATACAATGATTTGCAAATCATGTTCGACCTATATTTCATTGAATACACTACAAAGACAAGCATGTCTTAATGTCCAAACTTATAAACTTTATTGTTTTTTAGCAAATAACCATTAACTTGAACCATTTTATGGCTGCAACACGTTCCCAAAAGCTGAGACAGGTGGCAAAAAAGACGGAGAAAGTTGAAAGTTGAGGAATGCTCATCAAACAACCATGCAAACTCCACACAGGCAGGGCCGGGATTTGAACCCCAGTCCCCAGAACTGTGAGGCAGATGTGCTAACCAGTCAATCGCCGTGCCGCCTATACACATATATAAGAGTGGAAAGTGTGTACAGCAGGTATTTATTCATACATCTATCTACATTTATACATCAATATGTAAAGGATATCACCACATGTGTTCAGGAACACTTCAGAAAAGTTCGGCGTTACATCCGTAGGTGCAACTTGAAACTCGACTATGCAAAGCAAAAGCCATTTATCAACAACATAACAGAAACGCCGCCGGCTTCTCTGGGCTCGGCCGAGCTCATCTAAGATGGACTGATGGAAAGTGTAAAAGTGTTCTGTGGTCCGACGAGTCCACATTTCAAATTGTTTTTGGAAATTGTGGACGTCGTGTCCTTCGGGCCAAAGAAGAAAAGAACCATCCGGACTGTTATGGACCCTAAGTTCAAAAGCCAGCATCTGTGATGGTATGGGGCTGTGTCAGTGCCCATGGCATGAGAAACTTACACATCTGTGAAGGCCCCATTAATGCTGTAAGGTACATACAGGTTTTTTAGAAACATATGCTGCCATCCAAGCAACGTCTTTTTCATGGACGCCGCTGCTTATTTCAGCAAGAAAATGCCAAACCACCTTCTGCACGTGTTACAACAGTGTGGCTTCGTAGTAAAAGAGTGCGGGCACTAGACTGGCCTGCCTGCAGTCCAGACCTGTCTCCCATTGAGAATGTGTGGCGCATTATGAAGCGTACAATACGACAACGGAAACCCCGGACTGTTGAACAGCGGAAGCTGTACATCAAGCAAGAATGGGAAAGAGTTTTCTAAAAACAATCAAGTTGATCAGTTTGAACATTAAATATCTTGTCTTTGTATTTAATTCAATTAAATATTGGTGGAACATGATTTGCAAATCATTGTATTCTGTTTTTATTTATGTTTAACACAACGTTCCAACTTCCTTGGAATTGGGGTTGTATATTGCTTGTGGTTTTCTTAATGACTTTCATCCTGTTTTACGATTCCACGTTTGCCGTGTCCCCCCCATACGGTCAAACCTTTGGCAAACTGGACTCCTGATGACTTTTATAACAACGGCTTTCTTCTTGCCAATTTTCAATCAATGCCAGATTTGTGGAGCGCATGACAGATTGTACCACTTGAGGTGCTCTCTGCAGCTCCTCCGCAGCTACCATTCATACCATACCGTGAGCAAAATTCAGTTCACGTGGTTCGCCAGTCCTTGGAGTTGTGTCATGCTCTTTCCAGTTTTGGATGATGAATTGAAGAAACGTTCACTTTTTGTTGTTATATCACATGAAATCCCAATAAAAAAAACAAAACAAAAAAACAGTGTTTGTGGTCCTAACATGAGAAAATGTTGCAAGGTTAAAGGGGCATGAATACGATTGCAAGCGACTATATATACTGCAGTATCCACATGTAGAACTCATCCTTGTGTATAATATATAATTCAATCAGGATTTGCGTACTCTGTACCTTCTGAGCGAGCTCAGTGAAGATGTTAGCCAATACTGCTAACAGTTTGCCAGTGCACCTGTGCACTCCCACTGACACAGACAGAAAGTAACGAACAAGATCGGAGTAAATCCCCAGCAGCGGCTCCACACGCACCAGCATGCCGCATGCTCGGTTTACCTCCTGAAAAGACAAAAGGCGTTAGCTTAAACTCTACAGTCATTGACAGCGCTGCATAAGCATTCGAGCTCATGAAAAGAGACAATCTGGTATGTGCGCAACCTACTTCCCCATTCGGCAAAACAGGTGAAAGCACTTCCTTCTGGTTTGGGTGGAAAGCACCCGTAGGAACTTGAAAGGTCTACAATGTCTTTTTTGGTTTTTGTCCCCCACACAGCCACCAAAGAGGACAATATTTGGTGTTTACATATATTTATTGTATCAATAAATGACATACAGTAACGGTCCGGAGACACCAGCCATTAAGAAAACTAAATTTGAGCAAGTTCACCTTCAAACAATCACGTCATCAACCCGTCGTTCTCCTCGTTAGCGTAGCATACACAGGAAGTCCGCTAACCTGCTTTCCCGAATTTGGGGAAATGTGACATTCCCCATATTGCAGATTCTACCTTCCACAGTCACGTGAGCACAGTGCCAACTTGCGTTTCCAATTCCCAACTACTACCCAAGAAAATAGGTCAAAACTCTCCAACCCGGAGCTTCTGCGGCCGAGAGGAGTTGGTGTGCATTTCTAAGCAGCCCAGGAGCCTCTCCAGCCTGGCGTTGACATCTCCCACACACAGAGCCTCCACATCGGCAGCCAGCTCCTCCTCCAGCTGATGGGTCAAGTGTCCCGGCTTCAGTAAGTCTTTCACGCGCTCTTCGCCGACCTCTTCCTTTCCACTTATCGGACCTGATTTGGAAAGGAATTTGAGCACGTTTGAAAGTTACACATTGACATTCTCATATATCAACTACAGCTGCAGTTTTCAAGATAAGTCGCTACATATTAGTTCGCATACTTGTATCCTTATACTCAAGTATAGAATAGGGAACCTACCAGTTCCAAGAAAAACCAGGCAGCACTGCATATTACACTCGGGATACTACGAGTTGGTTTTATCGATGGACACAGCTATCCATACCAGCTATCTTACTTGTACGCGGTGCATTGTTCTCACCTTTGTTGTCATTGTTTTCCCTTCTCTTTACAAGAGTCTGGACAGCACACAACAAGCTGCTGATGTTGGCCTCCAGCTCAGCAGAAAACTCGCAACAGAATGGAGATAGGTCATCTGAAAATAAGACAAAGTGTATGCTAGTAAAAGCGGCCAATTGTCACTTCTGTTTCGCGCATTCACCTGAGGTAGGCTGTCCGACCGAGAGATGCTGCGTCTTCCACAAGGTAAACTCAGCGATGTTGTTCATTGCCTCTTGCCGAACAAACCGCAGGCTCCGGATGACGGCCGGCGTAAGGTTTCTGCCGCCGATGCATGTGGCTGGCGCGAAGAGCCGCTCGATATCACACAGCTGAGACGCCGCCGTTGCTAGCTGGTCAAATGCCGAACAACACGTAACAAAATGCTTCCTGTTGGCAGAGTAAGTCATAATGATGTTGTTCCGCTAAGTGTGCATTTCTTTGATCATCATCCCCCCATGATTGTGTGTTACCATGTCAGAAGTACTCTCTCTGAGCTCTGCTGTGCTATTTTGTGAAGCTCGCTCTTAAAGTGCAGCATTTTCTCCAGCATTGCAGCTACACGCCGGTTGAGTTGCCCCCAGGCGGCATCTCCTTTCCGCATCTGGCACACGGGCGACTGGCGGTGAGCCGCCATTGGAGACGTGCATCTCAGAGAGCGCCGCCAGAAGTGGCTATTCTCCTCCTCCTGCGGCCGAAGGGCTTCGGGGCAGCACTGCAGCAGCCAGGACAGCTGCTGCAGGAGGATCGAAAACTGAGCAGCGAGAGCCTGCCCTTTGTCGACCCAACCATGCAGAGGTGCCTGAGGCAGGAGTGTGCAGTCTGTGTCTTCTCTTTGACTTTGCAGTTGATCCTTGATATCTTGGACGGTGCTCGTTAGCATCCTAAAGATCAAACAAGAAAACAGCTTTTGGTGTTGACTCACGGCATCACTCCCAAGCTTTTAGCGGTATTTGCAATTGAACAATGATACAAGTGCTATTTGGTATTCATCTGGGGTCGGGTCACGGGGGCATTTGCTCCCCAGCCACTTCGTCCAGCACTTCTGGGGGGAGACATGGTCTCTCAAGCATGTCCTGAGTCGTCCATGGGCCTCCTCGAACGTGCCCGGAACATCTCTGTAGCCAAGTGTCCGGGGGCTATTCCAAACAGATGCGCCTCTCCTCCCGGTGGGACGGGAGGCGTCCGGGAGGCATCCGAATCAGATGCCCCAGCCACCTCATCTGCCTCCTCTCGACGCAGAGGAGCAGCGGCTCGATTCTGAGCCCCTCACGGATGGCCGAGCTTCTCCCCTTATCTCTAAGGGAGAAACTGGACACCCAGCGGAAGAAATTTGCGAAAATCTTCTTTTGGTCACGACCCAGCTCGCGACCGTAGGCGAGGGTGGGAACACAGATCGACTGCTAATTCGATAGCTTCGCCTTTCGGCTCGGCTCAGCTCCCTCTTCGCCACAACAGACGGATACCGAGTCCGCATCACTGCAGACGCTGCACCAATCCGCCTGTCGATCTTCTGCTCATTTTTCACTCACTCGTGAAGAAGACCCCAAGATACTCAAACTCCTCCACTTGGGGCAGGATATCTTCGCCAACCTGGAGAAGGCACGCCACCCTTTGCCATTTGAATACCATGCCCTCACATTTATTGATTCCCATCCCAACCGCTTTACACTGGGTCGCAAACTGCTCCAGCAAAACCAAACCTGCAAAACGCAGGGATGCAAAGCCGAGGTCACCAAACCGGACCCCCTCAATGTCTTGGCTGCACCTAGATATTCTGTCCATTAGGTTATGAGCAAAATTGGTGCTAAAGGGCAGCTTTGGCAGAGTCCAACCCTCACTGGAAGCCTTCCACAAGTCTCACCGAACGTCCCCATGCCCGAGTTTTTGCCTCAAGTGACCACCCAAGCTGCATTCTGTTTGGTCTGCTGATTCACATCAAATGCCTCAGGAATCCCAAAGGCGCAATAGGATTCCTTCTTCAGCTTGATGGCATTCCTCACATCAACAAGCAATGACCAGCTTACGGCTATATAGATCTAGTCGGCCGCCTCAACGATGGAGGCATGGAACGTGGTCCACTCAGACTCAAGTTTCCCCTGCCTCAGCTGGGATGTCGTCAAAGTTTTGCTAGAGGTGGGAGTTGAATCTCCTTCCGACAGGGGCCTCTGTTACAAGTCCCTCGGAATAGACTTGGGTCTGCCGGGCCTTTCCAGCGCTGCGCACGTGAGCATTGAAGTCCCCCAGCAGAACGAGGGACTCCCCAGCAATAGTGCTCTCCGGCCCACCCTCCAAGGTCTCACAAACGGGCGGGTAGACTGAATTATTTTCATATTGAACAAATACAAGTTATCCGCATTGGTTATCATGAACAGTAGCTTAGATATTCTGGTGGCGGGGCAGGCAACAGACCTGAAACGGACCCACTGCTCAGTCAGCTTGGCCAGTCGTTGCCTCTGTCTGAGGAGCAGGTTGAAGAGATGAGATGAGAAACCTTTGCACCGCTCGATGTTTCCCAGACCCAGCTCCTACAGCAGACGGTGCCACACGCAGACACACAAACACGGTAAGGCAAGTCAGGACGACTGAATGGGGCCCTGGGAAAAATTCCAGCATTGAAGTGGGGGCCCAAAGCCATTTTCACACAGCCTCAAATCCTCAGCTTTTTTTGCAAAGCGCTGTTAAGAGTGGCCTACAAAAATGTTTCTTACTTTTTTCGCATGCTGGAGCGCCAACCGCAGGGCATTAATCCTCGCCCATGAACGGTAAAAGTAGTGCTGACACCCATCCCACGCGCTGAGCAACTCTGACATCAACCTACATCATCAAGAATGAAATGCAGAATTCACAAATTCCATTGTCTGTATGATCTGACAGTAGACTATTATGAATATGATTTTTGTGGAAAGATTATCCCTCTCTGGACCCATCTAATGCCTCCAATTCAATTTGATTGAATTAGTAACTTTCAAACTTTTCACGGCGCAGGAACAGCCCATCAGAGACTGAAGGCGCGTCAATCATATCCACACGCGGGCAAACGCTGGAACCTCGTGGATACTTTTTCATGACGCCGGTTGTTTTAGCCCCGGTTAGCAACAAACGTTCAAAAGGAATTGAACCGATCCCGAGACAAAACAAGGGTAAGCGCGTAACATGCACGTGGCTTTCTTCAGCGACGCGAGGGTGGTGGCGGAGCAACTAAGCGGGGCTGCTTAGCGCTGCTAATCACTCCTATTACTTGGTATCAGTGCTTAGCTCCGTAGCAGGCCCGCGATAAGAAAGAAATGTGTACTTTTGCACATCCATCTGCAAGCATGAGCGTGAGTGAGAAAGAGTACCGAGAAGACCCATCAGCGACCAGGGCCAAATCTCATTTCAGAAATCAACAGGGGACGTTTACGTGGTCTCAGTTGCCGCGAGGTTCACCAAAGTAGAAAAAGCGGCGCTGATATCCAGTGGCTGGATGCAGAGGGTTTCCTCTTGGTCAGCGGTCTTGCACCATATCAACCCTTTA
This sequence comes from Phyllopteryx taeniolatus, assembly GCF_024500385.1. NCBI lineage: Eukaryota > Metazoa > Chordata > Actinopteri > Syngnathiformes > Syngnathidae > Phyllopteryx > Phyllopteryx taeniolatus. The sequence continues at coordinate 698,356 of NC_084519.1, read as the reverse complement.
CGGTACGACAGACCTGTGGGAGAGTTCAAGACTTCTGAATGTTTCCAAAACTCAAAAATGAAACGTATGAAAGTAAAACTAACCTATTTCTGTGAGTATTTTAAAGAGGCTCGACAGAGCTCTCTGCTTTTGCTGCAGGATGTGTTTCACCTGAGCCATCTGTTTGTCTTTTTCTATAGACATGTCAATGGCGAGGCCCTGCAAGTCATGCACATTTCTGAGGACTTCGCCTAACAGGAAGAAAAACAGAACAATTATTAACACAGTTTGTTCTAACAGATAAATGACATTTTGATCACAGTGTGGCTCTAGATCGAAAATCAAATCCAAGAGCAAACTTTCCTGTGTAGTTCTAGTGAGCGATCTTGAGCACCTTTTAGGCTTGTATCGAAGTCTGACACCGAACTACATGTTAAGTGGATTACTTAACATGTAGTTTGTTGGGTTTTTTTTTTTTAAATGACCTACCACAGATCCAAATTTAAGTAGTTCATTATTGGGTACACTGTATTATGCGTTTCAGAAATAGGTGAGTGAACAAGAGATAGAAAGCAAAGTTACACTACAGGTTGGCCAACAGTTGAGTTTACACATTTTTGGAAATTGATGTCAACAAAAAACGGGGGGGGGGGTGTAGGAGGTCAGCGAGCTGGTCCACTTTTGGCTTTTCTCTCATCACGGAGTCTCGTAGGATTTGCATTGGTCAGCTTTTGGACTGGAGCTTCTTGCTCTGTGAACTGCAGCAATGTGCATCACGACACCATAAATGCCTCAAAAAGTGCCAGCATTTTTTTCCCCCTCTAAATTACGTAGGATACCTTGTGATCTCCGATCAATGTATATTACCAGCGAAGAACTCCAGATCTTCAGTCAGCTCCAGTGCTGGGTGCTTCTTTAGGAGTTGGGCACATACTTTCTCCATCTTTCTGGCCAGAAGAGGCAGACGTCCTTGCAGAGATTCCAATTCGACCGCCTCATCTTGTCCCTTGTTCTGAAATCCCCAGACCAGATCATCAATGCACAGGCCAATAACTTATAAGCCCATTCACTTGAGATCTTTGAGATCAATAGGCGAAGAGACGAACCGGCTGTTCTCTGTTCTTTCCCGGCAGAGCTCGCTTGAGTGCCCGACGAATCCGGCGAATGGGCGTTTCCTTCGGATTGATATCGGAATTATCGAGGAAGGCAGTGTTTTTCTGTTCTACCAGAAGAGCAACACAGGGACCATTGAGAATATCCTCAAACTTCTTGACAAACTTGAACAGGGTCCTAGACAGAACAAAATATGAGCATTAAGTAGTAGGAAGTGGAATTCTAGATCTTGTCATGGATGAATGCCAGAAAGATACTGCGGCTCGTGGCACAAATTTGAATTCAATTCATAGCTTACCGATGTGACTTTTCCACTGACTGCTTGATAGACCAGAAACTAACATCATTCCACTTCGAGATCTTGACAAAATCCTGAGGCAAATGACATTAAAATACTAATGAGGAATTGGTCACGAATTCATTTTCATTGTACATTCTTTAAACAAGCAAATCCTATGATGTACCTTAAGATCCTTCTCGATCGGTTGTCTGAGCTCTCTAACTTTGTTCTGAATGCAGTCTGAAAATTGGCTGTAGTATTTGTGCAGGTTCCACAGAAGATGAGACAAGGCAGCTGTAAGATAAAGCATTACAAATGGTGTTTATGATGCTCGAACAAAACAAGGGTTCGAATCTTTGCTTTAAATCAAAACGCAAGCCAACAATCCGGGGTTGGACAACGTCTCTGGGGTTTTCAGGTAAGGGTTCGTGATGTTTTGAATTTGTTCTTTTTGTCATGGTCTAAAGCCAAGGTAGTGCATATTTTTCAGGAAATGCGACATACCAAGATAGCACAAAAACAATACGATTTTGCCTCGGATCGACGTACTAGTTTAAGATTTACTTTAGAAAGATATGGTACAGTGAAAGAAAGGGTAAACAGCAAATACCATCCACCGCATACTATTCCGATTGCAATGGGCCACTACGACTTCTTCCATTCTGTCACGAGATGAGTTGCTCTACCATCATGTGACATTGAACGACTTGACTGTGATGATATCACAACAGCCACTTCTCGACTTACTCATGCAGTGGTTCTTAAGACCACAAGTTTCAATTTCGCCACCAAACACGCCGCGTCCCCCCTCGTCATTGTCGCAGTCAGTCTCGGCGCCGGGGGGCTGTTCGGCAATGACGCCGGCTTTCGCGAAAGCTCGGGCAACGGTCAAAACGGATGCCTTAGCCCCCGGGCCTCCACTTGCGAACCACGGATTCGTCGATCTTGAATTCTCTCGCGGCTGCTCGATTCCCATGTTCCTTCCGCGTAACTGATAGCTTGCGGTTTAAACTGTGCTTCGTACGCGCGTCTCTTCGTAGGCGCCATTTTCGAGGGTCCTTAGCCAAACCGATGTTGTTTTGCACAATGCACATACCGGCGCTATATACCTACTAGGGGCGTGCCTTTCGCGTCCTCTTTCACGCGTACCCTTCCCCTTTTAACGTCCGCATGGTGTCCCGCGTCACGGCCGCCTTTCCTCTCTATAAGCAGCGTGTCGGCAGTCAAGCGGAGCGCTCCTCAAAGTCACACGACGACATTTACAGATTTTGGAACTCGGTGCACACATACACACAAGGCGCGCCGCGTTATAAAGCGCCCCGTCCACTTGGGAGAAAATTGAAGACTTTTAAGTGCGCCTCATGGTCGTGAAAATACGGCAAGTTCATTTTTTTCCCCCCTCATTAATGTACACAGAGCACCCCATATTGACAGAAAAAAATGGAATTGTTGAATTTTTTGCAGATTTATTCAAAAAAAACAAACTGAAATATCACCCAGCCACAAGTCTTCCGACCCTTTGCTGTGGCACTCATATATTGAACTCGGGCGCTGTCCATTTCTTCGGCTCATCCTTAAGATGGTTCTCCACCTTCATTGGAGTCCAGCTGTGTTTGCTTATACTGACTGGACTGGATTAGGAAAGCCACACACCTGTCTATAGAAGACCTTACAGCTCACAGTGCATGTCAGAGCAAATGAGAATCATGAGGTCAAAGGAACTGCCTGAAGAGCTCAGGGACAGAATTGTGGCACGCCACAGATCTGGCCAAGGATAGAAAAAAATTCTGCTGCACTTAAGATTCCTAAGAGCACAGTGGCCTCCGTAATCCTTAAATGGAAGATGTTTGTGTCACACACAGACACCGACTAATATTTGGTCAAGTTTCACCATGACCGGATTTTGGCCATCAACAAGCTTCTGGCATCAATCCGGTCGATCGAATGAGTCAAACAAATCATTTTGATGCTAGCAAAGAGAAATGACCAGATGCAATCAATCATGATCACTAAGGAAAAGTAAATAGGGCTTTGCCTTGTCAAATTAAGACATTCTACGACCTTCAGAACCACTTAATCAAAGTTTCATTCAAAATGTTGGTTAACATATGGACAGTAAATATTTGAGCCTGTAATTGTGAGCCATGAAAAATCCAAAACTTCTGACCATAGCCGTGTTTGCGGTACGTATGCATTTGTGCCAGCTCACCTTGTCCAGGCTGAGTAGGGAGCAGGAGGAGGTGGCAGTGAAAGCTGAGTAACATGGCCAACCGGGTATTGAACTCGCCCAGGCTAGAACACTCCACGAAGGCCTGGAGCGTGGAGGACAATGAAGACAAGGAGATACCTCCCATCTCCTTACCTAGACAGAATCATTGTGTTATACTGGATTGGAAAATGGTCACTAAACATCCCAACTTACAGTACAGAGAACTTGAACTTTTTAAGGGAGGTCGGGGGGGGCGGGGAGTCATTCTCATCAGACCAATAATGGCATTTGTCCTCATTCATTAATCTTGCATACGCACAAATTTGTGCTTAAATCCTGCGTACGCACCTTTGACGCACAATGATTTGTATGTTCGCACTTGATTTTGTTGGTACTCTGTGAGAAAAAATTGAGGACACCCTCAGACCATGGCTTAGCTTACGCTCAAACATTTTGAAAAAACAGCAAACATCTTTTACCCAAGATGCATAATGTATTGATCCACAGTCATTCATAGAAAACTCCATTTTTATGACAGTACCTTAAATTGGGACAATGCTAATGAGTTGACTAATGTCCTAACCATGAAAAGGACCCTTTTCATTTCATTTTCATCCTCGTCCCATTCAAGTGCTTGTATGTGCTGTATTTACTGTATGCGTGTGTGTGCATCCGCCGTTGTCTGTGTGTTGGCAGTTGTCGCGCAACAAGCGGATTTCGCACGAGTTCAGGCTTTGATCGCGCACCCGAAAAAGCTATCGAACCGCCGCATTGATCCAAGGCTTCGGCGTTTTCGCGCTGATCAAGTAGCCTGCACACGCACGTTACAAATCTCAAATAACGTCTCCCAAAATGGACAGTTTCCCAAACGACGGTCACACAGATCAGAGGCGCACTACGTCGCCACTGGCTTGCTTGTGACGTAATGCCAAATGGCACGGCTTACAGGTTTTCTGTGGCTTTCAGGAAATGTATCAACGGCTAATGCCTCTTTGTTGTGCTACATGTATTCCGTACTATGTAACGTATGCAGTGTTTGCTCATTTTCGGCTCTTAAATTGTTTTATAGGTTGTTGGTGCCACTTTCTATAATTTAACATTGAAATTAATTACCGTAATTTCTCATGTAAAATGCACATTCCACCCCGCCCCCAAAATTGTCAATAATGCGCATTAGCTATAGGAGAAAATGAATTTTATAAATGTATGCCGCCATCTAGAGGTTATGAAAAAGCTGTACACTTTCATTCCAATATACCACCGCCCCCTAGAGGTTATGAAAAAGTTGTACACTTTCATTCTAGTATGCCACCTCGAGGTTATGAAAACGGTGTAGCCTACACTTTCACTCCAATATGACAGGGGTACATATGACTGCAAGTGTCCCTCTTGCACACGCCCCACCCCCGGGGTATTTAACGCTTAACTCCTGCCTTCTGAGCTCTCTCGCGTTCTTGCTCTTGTGTTTTCTCTCTCCTCTGGCTTCTTAGCTCGTCTTGCCGGCATCTCGCCAGCCACAGGATGGCCTCGGCCACCTCTCCCCCCTTTCCCTTTCTTTGTTCGGGCACAACGCTCGGTAACCGCGGGCCTTGGGGATGGAGACCCGGCTCCCGACCCTTTGTGGACCGCTGCTGCTGAACCTCCGGAACAGTGGCTGTTGAGCTGCCCAGATAGGCTCCCAGCCAAACGTGAGTTTTCCGAACGTGCAAGTGGACCCTGGGCTCAGGGCGGGGAGAGAGACGGTCATATTCTCCCAAGGAGGCGTGACGAACAACCATTTTTCGTCTTGCGCCTCTTTTGTTTTGTTTTACTTTTCTGCATCTTTTTCTTCTTCAACCCTGTTTCCGTGCTTCGGAGACACGCCCAGAGAGACACGACTCCCAGAGGTCAGTTCATTTACGTTCGTGAGTAGACAACTGCAAGTATTTGCCAGACTGTATAATATTGGTGCCTAATAATTTCAGGGAAATTACTAACTTCAGACAAAATCTCAACTTTGTCCTCTCTCTCGTCCGGAATGGACGCATTAAACGCTCGCGTTTTCCACTTCAGTCCAACACAGGATGCTCCATTTCCCTTTTCGTATGCCTATTTTTCTTTTATTTTCTTTCTTTAGTTAGACCCCTTTTGTGTGTTTCCCTCTAGATCCCTTGTAGATGTCATTAAATACACCATAAAATTGACGTTTAAAACTTTTAATTACGTTAAACCGGAAGTAACGCAGGCGTCGCTTCCGGCTTATTCTTTTCTCCTAAATTAATTCAACCAATATACGCTACAGCATATATGTACAATTATGCTCATAAGTTTACATACCCAGGCAGAATGTGTGAATTATTATTATTTTTTAATATGACTAATGACTGAACAACAACCATCATTAATTTCTTTGTTTTAATTTGAATTGCATAAAAATAAAATTAAATGTGTTTCGCCTTGTCCTTCATGTTTTCTTTAAAGAATTGTACACATCTTACAATTCTGCCTGGGTAATCTAACAGATGAGCACAACTGTGTGTTTTCTCATTTATAAAATAAAAGTAGGGCTGTGATTTTCAAAATAAGAGCAAGTAAATAAAAACAATGTGTGTTCAAATAAGGTGCTTAACTTCAGAATAATTCTTTGAAAAAACTAACAAAATACAGACAATACTTCATGTTTTGATCATATGGGTAGAAAATCAAAATCATGTATTGTAACAATGCATTATACATAGGTTGAAGGGTTTTCCAGAATTGTGAAGGTGCGTATTATACATGGGTGCGCATTATACACAAGCAATAACGGGGTGAATGATTAACATATGTTTTGCAAGCTTTCCGATCATATCAACCTTTTGAATATTGAATAAAGCTATTCAAGTTTTATTATGAAAGTTTTGGATCAGCTCTCTCTGATGACTTCAACCTCAGCGGGAGTCCGCGGATTGGCTGAGTGAGTCCATGGGAAATAGGGGTGCAGTTTATGCAGATTGGAGCGCCGCGAGCACGAGCCCGTTATTGGAATGCATTTTGATTCATTAACATATGCACTGAAGCGCGAAGAAAATCGGTCGGCACAAACATGTCACGATTCCGACGGTAACTTTGCATACATGCTCAACCTGTGCGCAGGATAGAACATTTCTACGCATTGATTAGCGAATGAGGCCAATTGTCTTTTTCACGAAACGGGTTAGTGTGTGCGCAAACCTGTATCGGCATTCATCATCTGATCCTCCAGATATTTTGCTAAGAGCTGGTAAATAGAGAACCAGTGGTGAGTGGATTTCTCAGTATGACGCTTCACAGCATTGTCCAGACTGCTTGACCAACAACTGCCAGAGAAGAACGCATTAATATGGTTACTACTACTATTTATATAAATATTGACATTATAGATGGATAAATAAACAAGTAAATCCATATATAGTTATCTCCATTCCTTTTACCAAACTGCAACAAATGGAAAGTGAGATCAAGACACCAGTGTTCAACATTAAATGTGTGTAATCAGGACTAGCCTGGGCAAAAAAGAAACTAATAAACGTAAAGCTATAATCCCCAACAATTTTTTTGTTGTGGTAAATAATAATAATAAAAGTTATTTTCACCCAAGCCACTGCAAGAGTAGACGACAAAATCCTGATTAAGCCTATCAGCTTCTGATACATCCTGCTAAATGTTTCAGTATTTATTTTGTTATATTTAGTGACTATCCTGAACATTCCCGCGCTGAATCACTTGGTGGCGCTCTAAAATGACATAGCAGACACAACATATTTTAACTACAAAAGGGCAGGCCCATATATGGACAGCGCGGAGGTCGACTGAGCCGTTGAGAAATGAGAAAGCATGCAGGGTTGGAAGGAGGAGGAGGAGGAGGCCGGACAAGAATTTAGCCTACGTCACATTGAAGCGGCGTAGGCTGTTGTAATGCAATTTTAGCGTTAGGGGGCGCCAGAAATCACGTGATTATAGCTTGAAGCAGAAAAGCACAAGACAAAAAAACAAACAAGGAAATCTAACATGGGGAAAAAAGTGAGTTGTCCCATTGGTCATATCAAGTCAATGTCACCTAATATTGCTAAGATAGGGTGGCTACGTTGAAGAACATGGTGCGCTAACAATCATGTAAAAATAGAGAGGCCGGAGGTACATCCAGCAGGTTTCGTCGGCATGTATTAATCAATGGACTGCAGTGTGCCCGATTTCACCCTTTGGGTAACCTACCATACACCACTGCAGCTGTAATCCCCACATACGGGGGCTTCACAAATGTTGCCGATGGAATTGCAAAAACTAATTTTCGATCAAACTATGAAATACCGCTCCAGATTGTGAAAGCAATCAGAATTACTTGCAAGCATTTTGTCTTACTTTAGCTCCAGTTTGTGCCACTTCATAATGAGCTGTGTAATTGCCGTCATATTGCTCTGCAGGGAGACCGCACGACTGGCGTTATTCTCCCAATCCTGATAAGCGCAACAGAGTCAAAACAGGAACAGAAGATGGAGATATTACACACATTTCAATAATTCTGTTCTCAAAAAACTAATTTAGGGACATTAAACCTGTTGCAAAAAGAGCTTACTTGTGCTTTACTCAGTAGTATCTCCAGGCCATTGAGGAACTTTGCCAGTGGACTGGACAAGCTGAAAGTCATGATCCTCTCAATCACCACAACGAGCTGCAAAAAAAACAATACAAAAACTACCATTCATATGACACTCCATACGACACAGTAGCTGCAACGGATACCCTTTCCTTGTGAATAATGTGCCCAAGGTCTTTCACAGAATGAATAAAGGAAAGTATCAACCGAGGCAAGCAGCTTCTATTGTTTTTTTCGAAGTTTTGATCATGGAATATTGGAATTCTGACCTGCACAAGCACTGGGTGATCTGGCCAGTCCTCGAGTCTCTGCTTTACAGCAGTCCACATCTCTTCCAGGACAGGAAGACAGAGGCGGGCCTCAATTATATTGGGGTGCTGATAGAAGTCATAAGGCCCTTCTGAGGTGAGAACCAGCATATCAGATCCTGGTGAGCCTTGCACTGTGTTCTGGAGGAGAGTTGACAGCAACAGCTCACTGCCTGCAAGCTGCTGGTTTAGTTCTGCATCTGTAGGGGGAACAGTATTAGGCCAATTCATATTAGACGCACAATATTTGCATTGTAAAGCCCAGTTAGGATGGCATACGAATGTTAAGAAACCTTCGCCTCTTCCCTCTCGGGGGACGTGGCGAAAAGAGTTGAGTGGTTCTTTCTCAGGATGTAACAGCACTGGGGAAAAGACGGAACCATTTGCTACGCTACACAAGGGACACAAGGGCCCTTATTGGCTGCGTTTCTTCAGATTTGCAATTCATTTTGCATTGACACTTCCCAGGCCACCGTGTGCTTGTCTGCGCAGGCGCTCCGCCACGAGGTAATATCCGATCACTCTTGTGGGTCCACCCGCTCACAGTTCTAACGGGATCTGTGTTCAAAGTGCAGCTTACAGATGTAGAAAAAAAGTTTTTAAAAAAAATAAATGCATAGAAAAAAAAAAATATATATATATATATATATTTTTTTTATTTTTTATTTTTTTTTATTTATTATTATTTTTTTTTTTAAAGTCCATCATTAGCAGAGGAGTTGAGAAACAAGTTTGAAGAAGCAATGGCTTCATTCAAATCTTGGTGTCACCGTTGCATACGGCGATGAGCGAAAACTACAGATGGACAAATTCCAAAATTCAAAAAAATATTTTAAGTTTAACTTCACACAATTAAGGAGTTACTGCAGTACTTTATTTTTCAAGATAAGGCTGTCAAAGACGGTTCATTTAGAATATAAATACTAATATTAACTTCACATATAGGATGACCTAAATTCCAACCATCCATTTCCCGTACCGCTTATCCTCACTAGGGTCACGGGTGTGCTGGAGTCTATCCCAGCTAACTCTGGGCGAGAGGCAGGGTACACCCTGAACTGGTCGCCAGCCAATCGCAGGGCACATATAGACAAACAACCATTCGTATACACATTCACATCTACGGGCAATTTAGAGTCTTCAATGAACCTACCATGCATGTTTTGGGGATGTGGGAGGAAACCAGAGTACCTGCAGAAAAGCCACGCAGGCACAGGGAAAACATGCAAACTCCACACAGGCGAGGCCGGATTTGAACAACATACATCGACGCCATAGGTGTTCCTCGTGGGGTGCCGAATGAATACAAATTGGCTGACCAAGTTGCAGGAGGATTTGAGTCTTTCATATGCTGGTGGTGTACAATGCAGCCCTATGGGGGGCACAAGTCAGTGCAAACTGTAGGCCGGTCCCAAGCCCGGATAAATGCAGAGGGTTGCGTCAGGAAGGGCATCCGGCTTAAAACCTTGCCAAACAAATATGAACGTTCGTCCAAAGAATTCCATACCGGATCGGTCGTGGCCCGGGTTAACAACGTCCGCCACCGGCGCCGTCAACCCGCAGGGCGCCGTTGGAAATTCACCTACTGTGGGTCGAAGTCAAAGAAGAAGAAGAAGAGGTGGAAAGCGGGTTCTTCGGCAGAAAGAAGAGGAAAGCACAGAGCCTAGAACTGAATGTGGGGACTTTGAATGTTGGGACTATGACAGGAAAATCTCGGGGGTTGGTTGACATGATGATTAGGAGAAAGGTTGATATATTGTGTGTCCAGGAGACCAGGTGGAAAGGCAGTAAGGCGAGAAGTTTAGGGGCAGGGTTGAAATTATTTGACCATGGTGTAGATGGGAAGAGAAATGGAGTCGGGGTTATTTTAAAGGAAGCGTTAGCTAAGAATGTCTTGGAGGTGAAAAGAGTATCAGATCGAGTGATGAGGCTGAAACTTGAAATTGAGGGTGTTACTTGGAATGTGATTAGTGGCTATGCCCCACAGGTGGGGTGTGACCTAGAGGTGAAAGATCAATTCTGGAAGGTGCAAGACGAATCATTTCTGAGCATCACAGACAGGTGCAGATTGTAATGGACATGTTGGTGAAGGTAGTAGGGGTGATGAAGAAGTGATGGGTAAGTACGGCATCCAGGAAAGGAACTTGGAGGGACAGATGGTGGTAGACTTTGGCTGGAGTGAACACTTTTTTCCAGAAGAGGCACGAACACAGGGTGACCTACAAGAGCGGCGGGAGAAGGACGCAGGTGGATTACATCTTTTGCAGACGACGTACTCTGAAGGAGGTTACCGACTGTAAGGTAGTGGTAGGCGAGAGTGTGGTTAGACAGCATAGGATCTAGAGAAAGCCTATGACAGAGTACCCAGAGAGGAACTGTGGTACTGCATGAGAAACTCTGGAGTGGCAGAGAAGTATGTTAGAATAATACAGGACATGTACGAGGGCAGCAGAACAGCGGTGAGGTGTGCTGTAGGTGTGACAGACGAATTTAAGGTGGACGTGGGACTGCGTCAGGGATCAGCCCTGAGCCCCTTCCTTTTTGCAGTGGTGATGGATAGGCTGACAGATGAGGTTCGACTGGAATCCCCGTGGACCATGACGTTTGCAGATGACATTGTGATCTGCAGTGAAAGCAGGGACCCTTGCCCGCCGCAGGGCATCCTGGCAGCACCGCTCCCAAGCTACCCTTCGGGGTGCCTTGGGCATTGTCACCCCATGCTCATTGCCACCTTCGCATCACAAGTCAGTCTCCTTTGCCAATGTTTGTCTGTCCTTTGTTTTGCTTTTTGCTGCATTGTTTCCCTGTAGATTCCCATGTTAGAATTCATTACATTTTCCATAAAAATTCACTACCTGTATCATTTGTGTGTTTGGCTTCGACAAAAGACCTCTGGTTATTGAGAACTCTGATCTAATTCCTGTAGCAACCTTCAGATAACGAGACAGAGGTTTTCGCCACTTTGTCCTGGCGTTTTACACATCTAAAAAGAGACGTGGTGCCCCTTTACGAGATATAATAATTTGATTTTTAACGCTGAAACTTAAAATCACGCTAAACCAGAAGTGCCGGAGGCGTCGCTTCAATCTTATTCTTTTCTCCTAATTACGTTTTTATCCAAACCAATATAAGACGTTCTGAAGGTGTTCCAGCACGAGGCATTCAAAGGACTTCACAGATGTCAGGGCGACAGGCCTGTAAGTCATTCAGTCCTGGAATTGCAGGTTTCTTGTGGACTGGGATAATGATGGAGCGTCTGAAGTAGGATGGACCTTCACCCAGGTCCGAAGATTGATTGAAAATCAGCGTGAAAACTGGAGTGAGCTGGTCCATGCAGACTCTGAAGCAGTCGGGTCTTTGTTGAGACGTCTCACTTCCTGTATGTGAACGGTCAAGGCGGGAGAGGGAGTAAGAGGTGGGATGAAGGTCGCTGCAGGTTGGGCTGGGTGGTTGTGGGTAAGTGCCCTTTTCAAATCTGCAGTAGAGCGTATTCAAATAGTCAGCCAGTCCTTTATTTTACTCCGCTTTGGGGGTTAGGGTCACCTGTCGTTGGTTAATGATTGTAATCCTCTCCACACGGAAGCAGCATCATTAGCAGCAAACTGGTTTTCCAGCTTTTCTGGAAAACCAGTTTGCCAGAAGAGCTGGGAAACTGGTTTTCTCTTGGCAATATTTATCCCAAAGTGAATATTTTTCTTAATTTACTCATATTCAATTTTCTAAAAGTTAAAATGTGGAAAAGTGGCCCTTTAAACACAACCATTAATACATTTTTAATATGTGCTTTTTCTTTTTATTGAAAGGGGGAAAAAAAACATTTGCTGAGTTGATACAAAGGCTTTAACGCCGTAGACTGTGGCCCAAAAACCGAGGTAGGGACCTTAACGTGGTTTAGCTGCACCGTTTCGACCCGAGTTAGTTCTCAAGTCAAACGTTGAGCTCCCCAGCTCCCCCCCCCCCCCCCCCCCCGACTATATCTAAAGATCACCGAGCAAGATACAGAAAGTGCAGTGCGTCATCGTAATCACTGCACGACTGGGTTAACAAGGTGACACTGTAAAAACGCTTTCAGTGGGAATGACTTGTACAGGTGAAGCCAATTCAGTCTACCTTGGATCAGTTGTTCAGTCTAGAATTTGCCATTTCAATGCAGATTTGACCTATACATGCTATACCCTATAAAGAGGGGAAATCCACACTCCATGAATGACTCACTTCAAAAAAATACAAATCTAAATGTCAACCAATATATTCATACATATAAATAATACTAAAATGATCTCTGGAGAATGTTAGTGAGAGAACAAATAAGGACACTCACCAATCAGATGATAGAAGTGTGCAATCAAGGGGGCAGCGATTTGGTAAGAGCAAACCAGGGCCTTGACATAGTCGGTACTTGGACTTTTGGGTGATCTGTTCTGGTACCACAATGACTGGGCAAAACCTCGACATAGGCGCTGATGAATTTGCACTAATGTGTTCATTGCAGTAGTTGACAGAACATGGCTTTCGTCGAGCACCTTCACGGCATCGCCGTCTTCCAGGCGTGCATCTGTGGGGCCCTCCAGGCTCGGCAGACACATGTCTGCAAAGTCCTGGATGGAGAATACAAATTGTCACCCCTTAGAATTCAATACAAACCTTTGAATGCATTTGTCTTGACAAAGTACGTCAATGATATCTTTGCAATTTCACCCAGGCGTTGTGTGTGTGTGTGTGTGTGTTCTCTTGAACAATTTGGCTGAAACTATTTATACTATGTCAGCTGAAATTCAAATTGCACGTCAGTGTGAAGTATGCAGTATGTGTCCATTGACTGACGATCCATAAAGGGAGTAGGTACCGTAGGTGCCGGATGGAGCAGCAAACCCCTGAGACCCAAGTAAGATGCATACTTTTAGTAGGCTCACGGTGTTAATGATTCAGGTACCACGGAAGAGAGCTGATAATGACACGGTAGACGTGGCGAGTGGAAAAGGGTCACTTTCATTAGCCGAAGGGCCGGGCGCTGTTAAGAACCTCATGAGTCGATTTAGACTCTTTAGGTTGCAATTTGATAAGGATTTCAATGCGCTGATATTACAAAAACACACAAATTAAAGGAGATTTGGACAATTTTGAAATATTGATTTTTGATGCCATGTAAACAGAATATGTCGCCTGTCACGTCACATTTTTTTAAGTGCATGTAAATATCAATAAGGATTATTTCCTCTTTGGAATTGTAAAGTTTAAAACAAACAACAATTTATAATAGATTCAACATTTCAAGAAAACAAAATACAATCTCTCTTATAAAAGGGAGACCTAGAACACCGTGGAGGAGCACAATGATGGTAAAGACCTCTAAATCAAAGTGTAGGAAAGTAGAACGTAAGTGGAGAAAAACTCAACTCCAAATTGACGATGACCTCTACAGACAATTACAGTCTTCGTAATTTTAACCAAGCGTTAGTCAGCAACACTTTTCTGAAATCATCAGTAAGAACTTCAACAATACTCGCACTCTGTGTTTGCTGTGGTTGACAAGCTCTGAATCAGATAGCTCCAGAACGCCTACAGCAGATAAATGCAATGAATTCGCGCTTGTTATTTGAGTGAAAAATACAATCCATCAGGTTAAATATTAGCACAAATCAGCAAAATGATCAAATTATACTACATCTGAAACCCCCAGGAAAATGTCAGAATTTGATACAATTGACCAACAAACAGTCCACCAGCTGAAACCATCAACGAGCTGTCTTGACCGAGTACCATCTGAATTTTTCAAAGTCTGTGCTAGCTGATTTGCAGCAAATAATCAATTGCTCACTTCAGTCAGGCGAGTTTGCTAAAGCTCTTAAAGTTAGCTGCCAGTAAGCCTCTGCTAAAAAATAGAGCGCTGGACGCGTCCGTGTTGGCAAGCTATAGACCCATCTCCAATCTCCCTTTCATAGCCAAGATTGTTGAGAAAGTTATTTTTAATCAACTCGGAAATTTCTTGAACTTAAATGGACTTTTTGACAAATTTCAATCAGGGTTCCGAACTCATCACAGTACCGAATCTGCTCTTATCAAAATGCTAAATGATATAAGGTTGAATACTGACTCGGGAAAGGTCTAAATTCTGGTCTTGTTAGACCTCAGTGCGGCTTTTGATACGATAGATCATAATATACTGCTGAGCAGGTTGGAAAACGTGGGTAGGACTGAATGAAACAGTCCTTAAATGGTTCAGGTCCTACCTGGAGGAAAGGCGTTATTTTGTAACCATTGGAAGTGCTCCATCTCATCGAATGGCAATAACCTATGGGGTCCCTCAAGGGTCAGTTCTTAGACCCCTCCTGTTCAGCCTGTATATGCTACCCTTGGGTCAAATTCTTCAGAACTTCCATCTTGACTATCATAGCTATGCAGATGACACACAGTTATATCTAGCAGTGTCTCTCGATGACTACAGTTCAATAGAGGTGTTGTGTCACTGTCTAAAACAGATAAATATCTGGATGAGGCAAAATGTTCTTCAATTAAACTACAACAAAACTGAGATAATTGTTTTTGGCAAGAAAGAAAAGAGGATTGCTGGTAGTAAATACCTGGAGTCACTCTCTTTAAGAACCAAAGTCTCCAAGTCCGAAACCTTGGTGTTCTGATAGATTCCGACCTGACTTTCAACAGTCCTATCAAATCAATTACTAAAACTGGCTTCTACCACATGAAGAACATATCCAGAGTGAAGGCTTGCATGTGTCAAGCAGACCAGGAGAAGCTCATCCATGCTTTTATCTTAAGTATACTTGACTATTGTAATGGTCTTCTGAATGGACTTCCTAAAAAGAGCATTAAACAGCCGCAGCTCGTTCAGAATGGCGCGGCTCGGGTTCTGACCGGAACAAAGAGGTCAGAGCATATTACTCCAATTCTCAAGTCTTTACACTGGCTTCCAGTCAGCTTTAGAATAGATTTGAAAGTTCTGCTACGGGTCTATAAATCACTAAACGGTTTAAGTCCTGAAGACATGAATGAAATGCTAATGGAATATAAACCCAGTAGGGCTCGGAGATCGACAGACTCGGGTCAAATAGTGGAGCGCAGAGTCCAACGCAAACATGGTGAAGCAGCATTTGGCTATTATGCTGCACACAAATGGAAGAAGTTGCCAACAGAAGTCACGTCAGCCCCAAGTGTGCATGTTTTGAAGTCCCGTGTTAAAAACTCTTCTTTTTTCCCCCCCATGCTTTTTAGAGCATTTCCACTTTGAAATGATATCCCTTGCACTGTATGCTGTTTTAATTGTATTTTTATTTGATTGATTCTTTTGTTTTTGTTTGAAATGTTTAAAAGCAGGTTTTTTTCTTTGTTTTTTTTAAAAAATGATTTTAATCATTTAAAGCACATTGAGTTATCTTGTGTATGAAATGCGCTATATAAATACATTTTGCTTTGCTTTGTTTAAATAAATAAATAACACAAAAACACAAAAATGATATAAAAATGTAAAATCAAACAATGGACTCTACACTAACTTTTCCATTGGTAGCACTGGACCATGCCTCATGTAGTCTTGCCATACTGTAGCTCCGTATGAAATAGAGTAACTCAAGTTATAGCTGCAAAATATTTTGCTGCGAAAAGGACGTTTTTCTGCAGCAAGCAGTGTCTGACTAAACGGGTCATATTTCTTCCATGTCTTTTTAAAAGACGATGGAAATCTGTTCAAATAAAAGCAAAGCATAACAACAGGGATGACATGTACTCTGTTTTTTTACTTTTCATAAATGAACGCAACAGCAGCATAACTTTAATATCAGCATACTGTAGATAGAGGGTTGGGTCAAAGAAAAAACGAGCGTGATTTGAATAGAAAATACTTATTCGTTAACAAACGAGCAGAACTTGATTTTAGTAACGATCTAGCTGCTTTCAAAACATCCATCCAGCAATTTTCCGTACCGCTTATCCTCACTTGGGTCGCAGGCGTGCCGGAGCCATTCCCAGGGGCGAGAGGCGGGGTACACCCTGAACTGGTTACCAGCCCATTGGAGGGCACATATAAAAAAAAAAAACAACCATTTGCACTCACGTTTACACCTACGGGCAATTTAGAGTCTTCAATCTACCTACCATGCATGTTTTTGGGATGTGGGAGGAAACCGGAGTACCCGGAGAAAAGCCACGCAGGCACGGGGAGAACATGCACTACTCCACACCGGCGAGGCCGGATTGGAACCCGCTTCCTCAGAACTGTGAGGCAGATGTGCTAACCGGTCGGTCACCGTGCCACCATAAAACAAGAAAAAATAAAATAAAATAAGAAAATTCAACAAACTAGAAGGGCCCAGTTGCTAAGATTAAACCTTTGTGTATTTCCATCACCCATGTGATTGAGAATCGACGCATACATAAAGGAAAACATAATTTTTAGCAAGCGCCCTGGTATTTTTTTTGTTTTTCACTAGGCTGTTTAACAGAATTCTAGCGGGTGAGAAGTTAAGGTGGACATGGGACTGCATCAGGGATCGCCTCTGAGCCCCTTTCTGTTTGCAGTGCTTATGGATAGGCCGGCAGAGGAGTTGAAATTGAAATCCCCGTAGACTATGATGTTCGCAGATGACGTCATCTGCAGTGAAAGCGAGGATCACGTGGAGGAACATTTATAAAGGCTGACCGGCCTACAGTTTGCACTGGCTTGTGCCCCCCGTAGGTCTGCATTAATGCTCTATAAAATACGAAAACATCATTGTTTGTTATGGTATTAGTTTAAGGAGCCTGTTTATGGTTGTAATTTAGATGGAGATCAGACTACATCGGATGACCCATTCCAAAGGGTTCACGTACTTTTTCTACCCACTGAATCTATATTATGTGGGCTGGACCGGGTAGAAAATAGGACAGGGCGGTACAGTGGTAGTGAGGCAGGCAGTGCTAGCGGTGTATGGTGGGACAGGCTATGCAATGCCAGAACGCCTGTAGAAATGAGAACACAGTGCCGGAAGTTAACACGATCACAAAGGCTCTGGATGGCCTCACACCAAGCAATGTCTCGACGGAGACACGCTCGTGAATAAACACCATCACGCATGCACGTTAATCAGCCCAAATGTCCTGGAATTGCTGTTGCGGGCCCAATGACGGTGGGTGGACTCGGCCTCACCCATTCAAGAGGGATGCGCACGCCAAAGCCCTGTCGACAGGACACCGCCCACACCAGCCAAATAACCGAGTGCTGCGTAGGAATATGACTAAATAGTTTGACTTAAAAATAAATGTAAATACATAATAATGAGAACTATTTGTACTTGAATACCTTTTCAAACTGAGGGAACTGACATCTGAAGTCCTTCTCCTCTTGCTGCGCCTCAGTCAGTCCTGTACCATGCAGCTTGCTGCGGCTGCGGTACAGACAAGCCTCCTGCTGTTCTCGGTCTCTCTTCTTTTTCTCCATCTCGTCCCACTCATTCACTAGAGCCTGAAGGTGTCATACCACAGATAGCACACTAACAACATAAGGAACATTGAAGAACAAGATGCAGATTTAAAAAAAACAATTCAGTAGTTCCTGACCTGACAGATGTGCCTAAAGATATTTCGCGTTGCATCACTGAACTGTCCTGTGCCAAGTGTGTGGCACTGCACAAAAAGCAGAGCATTGAGTAGCAATGTGGAGGGTTGCAGGTCCAACTGAATGATGTCTTGTTGTGACAGTCGCTGCCCAAGGCTACTCATAATGTCCAGGCTTTCTTTGGAGCAGAGGAAGTCTGCCTGGGCTAGGTAGGATTGCAGACTGGGAGAAATGGAGGGAAAGGAAAGCAGGCAGGACACCAGTTTGGCAAGTTCAGGCACATGGTACAGTGAGTCAGTTACTCGGGCGGCCACCAGCTTCATGCCATATCGGAGCTGGAGGATTCCAGCCTGCATTGGCCTGACAACATCGGGGTAAAGAGGATAGTCCTCTTGCAGCCTCTGGCAGAAGCACTGCTGAGAATTCTGCCACACAGTCTCCTCCTTCAGCAGACCCCGGATGGCTGACCTGGATAACGAGGAGGAACTCTGCAGAGCACTTTGGAGGTGTGAGAGCAGGTCTTGCACAGCTGATGCCTGGCTGATGCTGCACAGGTAGTGCTGGAGGTCCTGGAATAACTTTCCATAGTGAGCTTCTTGGGGGCGAAATGCCTGCTTCCTGGAGAGCTCGGCTATTTGTGCCTTGACCTGCTGCATACAGATCCAAAGATACCTAGAACCACAAACCCCAAAAAGTGATTTATTGTTGACTTCACAATGCAATTCTTAACGCAATATGAACACATCTATGCATTGTTGGAAGGAACATCTGATCCAAATATTTGTAGATATGATTTTATAACTATTCATAAAATGAATTATAATACTAATGTAATGGACATGCTCTCGCCAGCTGGCACCGTGACCCCCAATCTCGGACTGGGACTGCATCCCTTCCGGCGGGGCCTAAACGCCAGAGCCCCCCCTTTGGGCGCTGGCTCTCGCTTGCTCGACCACCTTGCCGAAGACTCGCTCAGCCAGGAAGCCCCGCCTCTCAGCACGAGGTGGCGAAGACACGTCAGACCTTTCCCCGCCGCAGGGCATCCTGCCAGCGCCCCAAGCAACCCTTTCGTGTGCCTGGGTAGCTCACGAACAAAGCTCCGTTGGGAGGGAAACGGGCGGCGCACGTCTGCTCCGAGAGTCTTTGGCCGCCCTGCACTTGGAACTCTTTTTCTTGCTTTTTATTTTTTTTGCTTCCTCCTTTTTCCGTCAACTCCACCTGTTCCCCGTACGGACCGGAGCGGCCAAACATTCGAGAGATCGACCGGCCTGCCTAAATTATGTTCCCCGCAACGTAAGTCCAATCTCCGGTCTACAAAAGTACAGATTAGTGCACATTTGGGTTTAAATTAACGGGAACAGGAACGCCCAATTCTATGCACTGTCACCGCGCATGCTCTTTCCACCCTCACGTCACAAGTTCAGTATCCTTTGCCAGTGTCCATCTGTCCTTTGTTTTGCTTTTCACCGCATTGTTCCCCTGTGGATTCCCCTGTTTTTGACCGCTTGACCGACTGGGAGCATTTCCTGCCGACACGCCGGTTATACAGAGGAAAAGCCGACGTGGCTGAGGACAGCACGCGGACGTCAAGGGGAAGGGTGCGTGAAGGAGGAAGCTAAAGCCACACCCCAGTAGGTATATAGCGCCAGTATGTGCATTGTGCAAAACAACATCGGACCCCCGAAAACGGCACCTACGAAGAGACACGCTTACGAAGCACAGTTTAAACCGCAAGCTATCAGTTACGCGGAGGAACGTGGGAATCGAGCAGCCGCGAGAGAATTCAAGATCGCCGAATCCACGGTTCGCAAGCGGAGGAAGCAGGAAAACGAGCTTCGCCGAGTCAAGAAGAAGAAGCTGAGTTTCCGCGGAAACAAGGCGAGGTGGTCCGAGTTGGAAGACCGACTTGAGCAATGGATAAATGAGCAAAGAACAGCTGGGAGAAGCGGCTCTCCGGTCACCATTCGACTGAGTGCAATAACTGGGAGCTTGCCATCATTCCGGGAGGCTTGACGAAGGAACTCCAACCGCTGGACATCGGTGGAAACGGGGCGTTCAAAGTGAAGTTGTGAGCGGCGTGGGAGCCATGGATGACAGATGGTGAGGGAGGCAGGGCCGGGCGAGTTACGCCACAATTTGTGAATGGATGACGGATGCCTGGAGAAAACCCATGCAGGCTTTGGGTTTTCTCCGGGTACTCTGGTTTCCTCCCACATCCCGAAAACGTGCATGGTAGATTCATTGAAGGGCACAGAAATGGTAAACCAAATGACAAGGGAGCAAACTAAAAGCCTAACAATGCCATGCTCAACCGAGTGCAGATATAATCATGAAATCTTTACAAAACCCCCAGAGCAGCAGTCGCTAATCGCGCCAGCTTTCACTTTATAGGCATTGAATTATTGGAAAAAGAAAAAGTAATCATTATTTTCTCATTGATTTCTCGTGCAGACCTGATTCGAGGATGCTGGAGGCCATCAGTGGTACGACTCTCCTCCAACTCTGCTCCAGTCATCAGCTCAGAGGACAGGCTGCGCACTTTCCACTCGGTCTGCAGAAGAGCCAACTAAAGTGGAAAAGACAAACCGTTTACATTTACTGTTTCTCCTCCCTGTTCTAGATGTGCCTTTAATGTTGGAAAATCACAATTAACATCATTTATTGTGTATAATATGGTCAAGTATAATCCACACCCCCAAAATTGACCCCACATATCCAAACCCTCCTATGTATAATACGCACCGTCGATATACAGCGACCATTTGCTCATAACATCGACATCAACTATTATCCGCATTGTATTAGGTTTGTCAAATAAATATTCTCTCTCTGTGTGCATGGGCTTAAATAAATCAGATTTGTTTTTTCATCGACCGTGTCGGAACAGGCCACGCTAGATGTAAAAAGGTTTAAGGTTGCTCGATGTCACAAAAGCGCCTCCAATCGTCACCAAAATGTCTGTGGAGGGCCCACGACAAATTTAAGGGACATCAAACGTTTTCCTCCCCATCGACACTCAAAAGCTTAACATCACTTCATGTCGCAAAACGGTGAGCATTTGTCACCGAAATGTATATGGACATCTTTATGGCCCCTTCCCCATCTCAAAATATCAGGATGGAATTCTGAATAGTTTGGATTTGATATCAATATGGGCTCGTGAGGAGGTCGTGATTCTTGGGTGTCCATTAATGCCAATGAAAAAATGTGCTTTTCACAACCCCTAGTTACCGATACACGTTTATGCAATGTGAATTTTCTTCATTTTCCTTATACCGACTGCAATTTCTCATTTTACCCCCCCCCCCCCCCAAAATATAAAGTTGATAGACATACATTGGTATGAGGAAAATAAAACAAATATTGATTCTTATTTGTATTAATAAATGACTAGGGGTTGTATAGTGGCCCCTCGCTATTCACGGGGGATAAGGGCAAGTCCACAAAACTTGTCCCCGATGTCCACGCGATGTTCCAGAGGCGTGTCAACCAGGACAGCCCCACAACATCCAGAGCCTTTAGGAACTGCGGGCGAATCTCATCCACCCCTGGGGCCTTGCCACCGAGGAGCTTTTTAACCACCTCGGTGACCTCAACCCCAGACTGTCCCGACACAGGGATTCAAATAATCATAATAATAATAATAAAGTAAGTAAATAAATAAATACACTACACTACTCGAGAGTGTATTAAACATGAGAAATTACGGAAGATGGAAACATTTGCTGGTACCTCCTGCTGGGCATAGTTGAGTTTGTAGGCCCTCTTGACAGCTGGGTCAAAGATGGTCTGCGGTGCCCATAATTTGATATGGAGCAACCCCATGTTGACCCAGAACACACCGGCGCCGGCCACAGACTTGGTGCCTTCAGTTCTATTTTCAACATATTGCTTCAGGCAGGCAATACAGGAATCCACCACTCCGTCAGGGAGCAATTTCGGGGGAATGAAATCGCTGAGAATTTGATGGATCTCCTGAGCGGCAATCGGTGGTTTGGCTTCCTCAACCAGGTTCTTGCACTTATCCATATAAAGCTCCCGCAAACTGAGAGGTAACAGGTGTGCCATGCTCTGTAACTGTCGACGTAGGATGGCACCCTGGAGCCTCAAATCTGTGCCTCTGAAGAAAAATGACGAGATCAGAGGAACAAAGGGTGTCATTTATGAGTAGGCATTATCATGTAAAGCACTTCACCTACCTTAGGTCTTCCAGTGCTGGGAAAGCCATATTGTCCCACAAGATTGCGGACAAGTCCTGGAGCTGCAGAATCTGCTCCTTCCACTCCCCTAGGGTCACATGTGAGACAAAGAGGAGTGCACTCCCCGATGGTTCCCACTGCCGTCCAGTCGCACTGCCGGTGAGTACCCCCAGTGTGCAATGGGACCACAGAGCTTTATTTAGCAAAGCTGGTCCCTAAAAAGACAATACACCTCATTATATAGGTCATGTGTTTCTCGAGAATATAGGACTTTCAGTGTTGTATCTCCAAAATATAGCCATAGCCAATACCATATTTTTGGCTTCGCAATTTGCCTCCGAATCAGGATGTTTCTCAGGATTGAGTGGATTCCATTTCAACCAATGGTCAGGGTCGGATGTGGTGCCGGTCCTCCACAGAGCAGCCAAAGCTTCAGACAGCAGCTCACACCACACAAACTGAAGCTCCTCCGCTGGCTGCTGGGAAGAATCACCACCGTTAGACAATCGAGCATCACTTAAGCTGTATTTTCCGTGTACCCTTCCTACGTTTTGATGAGACGCGTGTCCCATATTCAAATGCGATCAAACTGTACAACGCCACAGAAAGGGACTTCTCATCCATCGTCATTGATGTTTAAGATCAAACCAATGCAAATAGGCGAATATAACCCAAGTGAACTTAAGAACCTGGACAACTTGCTGTGATTGATGGCACAATGAATTCTGCTCTCTAACAGAAAATCCGGAAGGAGAATGTTCAGCCGTCAGTTTGTCACCTCAAGCTGAGGCGCACTAGGGTTCTGCGGCAGGATAACGATCCGACACCAGCAAGTCGACTTCTGAATGGCTTAAAAGAACAAAATGAAGGTTTTGGAGTGACCGAGTCAAGGTCCAAACTGGAATCCGATTGAAATGCACTGACAAGACCTCAAAAAGGCTGTACATGCTCAAAAAACCCCATTTTTGCTGAATTCAAACAATTCTGCAAGGAAGAGTGGGCCAAAATATCTCTGCAGAGATGTGAAAGAATCTTTGCCAGTTATCGAAAAACGCTTCATTTCAGTTGTTGCCGCTGAGGATGACCCAACCAGTTATCAGGTTTAGAGGACCATTACTTATTCCACACAAGGCCAGGTAACTTTGAAGTTTTGTTTTCCCTTGATAAATGAAATCACCACACGTTAAGTTCACGTGGGTTATATTTGTCTGATATTTCCATTTGTTTGATGATCTTAAAGTGGGCAAACGATGCAAAAATGTAAGAATTTGAGAAGGGGATCGATACTTTTTTACAGCACTGTATCTGCTGTAAATATATTTTGATCAGTATTAAAGATTTATTTTCCTCTTAGTTTTGTTTTAAAAAGAGGCTCTTAGTGACTTAAAAAGTCAGTTCATACCTTTACAAAATGTTGCACAGCCATTTTTTTTTTTACAGGACAGTAGAGTGTATGGTAGAACATCTGAAAGCCTTTTGCTTACCTTTTCACGACCGAGCAGGAACCAGAGTGGCCGAAGTTGACTGACACTCATTGGCGTGGACTGGAGGCAATAGCGAATATGTCTGGAAAGTTCTTGGCGTAAGGTTTCCAATGCTTCTTGGTCACTGTAAATCAAGAGATGGAAAAAAAATAAAAAAATAAAAAAATCACTCCAACATAGTTTTGTTTGGCTATGGTTTTAAGTCAAGTTGTACCTATGTGAAAAAGATAACTGCAATATATCTGTGCTGAGCCTCAGCTGGTTGAGTACAGCCGCTTCCTCCATCAGGGGCCACAACTGAGCCCTGCGGATTAGGTGCTGTAGTTCTTGTCGAGACGGAGGGAACCCTTCCGCTGGTCCAGCCTCTTCATACATGCTGCGGGTCTCCGAGAGACCACTGGAAGACATCTGGTGCTGCAGGTGCTCCACACTTGACGCCAACCTCTCCAATATTGCTTATGAGTAAATACAACAAGTGTGGTCATTATCATTGTCTTCATCACTGGTTAGTGGGCCACAGTTACAGTTTTTCCTTTTTACTTTTATGTGCTGTTAATATTCAGCACATTTCAGGTTTTAAAAAACAAAATAAGCCATCTGAAATTCTATCCAACCTTCATTTTCTGTACAACTTGACCTTGTTTGGATTGTGGGTGAACGCAAGCCCTATCCGAGCTGACTTTGGGCAAGAAACGGAATACATTGTCCACAATTGAAACATTCACACACACGGTCACACACGGGGCAATTTCGAGCCTTTGGAATGACGGAGGAAGTCAGACTACCCAAAGAAAACCCGCACGAGCGTGGAGAGAACACGCAAACTCCAAACAGGAAGGCCGCAGCTGGGATTCGAACCCCAAACCACAAAACCGGGGCGGACATACATACCACTAGTCCAAAATTCAATTTCAGAGCGTGCAGGTCTGCTCATTCTGAAATGATCCATCATTCCAGATATCAAATTTGACATCAAATGACATTTAAGAATTGCAGAACAGATTCGGTCTTCTTTTCTTCCATACACATCACAACCTCATCATCAATTTGAATCATAATGCAGGCTCGGGCCGCGATACCAAAGCGGACAAATTAAAACAGACTTCTATCAGTAATGGATATCGTGGAATAGAAGATTCTTTTAAGTCAAACTATTTCCCACATTCAAATGTAAAGGTTCACGAAGAACTTTACGTGGTTGCAAAGGACCAGATATAGCTGTGGAGTCGGAGTTCACGCTGGTGTGCAGACACCCGCTTTTTTTTTTTAATCTTTGCCATTTTTAAAGTCTGTTTGCATGCACACTTTTATAAAAGATACGTTACCTTGGCACTCTTCACAACTTGTAAAATGTGTACCGGTACTGTACATGACTTCCAAAATTCTTACCAGATTTTTCTGTATCCAGCTGGTTGTTCGCCAGCAGAACAAGTCCCCAGGCTTCAAGAAGACTTTCCTTAATGTCCGCACGAAGTCCAGCAACCTGAAGACAGACTAGTTCCTGCTTCCAAGAACTGAATGTGTGATCAAATGTGAGCTCTCTCACATCCAGGGCTTTACTCAAAACTCTGAGCTGAGATGCACACTTCGCAACAGTCTCCATCTAGAAGAAGATAAGGGATGTGATGTGATGTGGATTTTTAATTTTGATTTTCATCTGTCCTACCTGAACATCAGTTCCAATCCACTTGAACAAAAACATACATTGTGTGTATATATATATATATATATATATATATACACGGTGTTCCCTCACCACTTCGCGCTTCACGTTTTGCGGCTTCTGTGCTTTGTATTGCAATAGTCCGGTGCAATGACCATTGTGCAAAGGGCGTTGAGACTTCAAGGAGTGGATGCGGTTTAAAGTGACGAGTAGCGCGATCATCTGGGACAATGTCGATTGTGCAAATGTTGCAGATACTACGTCAGTCGATTGTGCAAATGGTGCAGATGCTACTCTGGCGTGAGTGGCCAGTATTGGTCAACAACAGATATGCAAATAGTGCAGCGTGGCGAGACAACTACAGTGAGTGCACGAGTAATATTCCAAAATATTCATAAAAAAATAATAAAAAATACAGCCATATCGGCAGCCATTTTGCGGAAAGACGCGTTGTTTCATGTTGATGCGTGCGAGAGAAGGTTTCCCTGCATGCCAAACAAAGAGATGAGTTGACTCGGAGGATTTGTACATGCCTGTACTGTACGGACACTCATACAAGGCGCGTGATTGGTTCCCGGTGCGACATCGACCAATGAGAGCACGAGTGGATTTATCCCGTGAGGGGGGTGGCAAATCCTACTTCGTGGTTTTTCA
Source organism: Phyllopteryx taeniolatus (assembly GCF_024500385.1). Classification (NCBI taxonomy): domain Eukaryota; kingdom Metazoa; phylum Chordata; class Actinopteri; order Syngnathiformes; family Syngnathidae; genus Phyllopteryx; species Phyllopteryx taeniolatus. The sequence goes on along the minus strand of NC_084519.1, from coordinate 672,326 downwards.
CCTCTCGCGGGGGATTCTGGTCCCCATTAACCTAAAAAAACGAGGGAACACTGTATATATATATAAAACGAAACAAACAAACAAAAAACAAATAGAATGAACTATAGGATTGGGACCGGGCTTCATTGACGCCCATTATAATATGGATTGAGAAGGGGAAAAAAAAAAGTCTTGTTTTTAACCCCCCAAAAATCTTCAATAAACCATTGAACATTTTCGGGGTTGGTTCCCAGCCAAAAAAAAGAGGGGGGAGAGGGGGGGCTAACCCTGACCACTGTAGTTAGAAAACAAGTTCTGAATTTGAGGGTTTCCAACCTTGAACGGCAGACATTTTCCCAGTGTTCTCTGGATGCCTTTCAGAGCCAAAGCCACAGACACCGGAGTGGACAGAAGAGTCTGAATTGCTCCTACAACTGCCTTTAGCTCCTTGTAGCATCTGGGGAAAATGTATGCCAGCTATTATAATCATGGAAATTGTACGAGTTCATATCGGGGGAAGTCGCTTACTCTAGTGTGACGTCGGCATCTCCCAGCAGGAGGAGGGGCAGACGCAGGATGAGGTGCTTCTGCACCCACTGCCAGTGCATTGACATCACAGCGACCCCTTCAGTATCTGCTGGCATCTTGTTGCAAACATTCCAGAAATGATCAAGCCACTGCAGGAGCCGCAAGATCTAAATATGAAATTACATGTGAAGTCGTATGGAGAAGAAAAGCAAGGCTTTCAGCAGCCCATCGGTTGGGTTTTACTTTGTCGTAGTAATGGATAGTAAAAGGAGCGGCACGGCTTGACCTCAAACATAACGTGGTCTGGGATGTAAGCCTTCCCGCTGTGCACCGCCTGAAGCGTGAAGGAATCCCACAGGTCAAAGAAGCTGTGGAGGTGTATCAGTACTGGATGAGCCAGGTGACCAATGTCCACAGTCCCTGTGTTGGCAGAAAAACCCAAGTCCATTCTGATTTTGACTGTATATACCCACCCAATTTATAAGCCAGTCAGGAGGATATCAGGTCAAAGAATGTGTGGACTTAAGGTCCCTGTGCAGACCTTTGGAGAAGGCTGTGGCTATTCTCAGGGCACAGTTATGAGCAGACAGGTTGACAGTGCAGGTGCAAATTACTGCTCTCTCTTCTCTGTCCTTCAGAAGAGCGATCCTGGAAGGAAGCAAGCAAGCAAGTAACCGATACCAATACAAACCGTTTGTACGTTGCACAAAATGTCACTTGGGCAACTTGCAGCAGATTTGCAATTGATAAGCCAAAATACATGACCGGTATACAATTCAGATATGAAATGTTCAAATTCTCAGTGACAACAAATTACTTTTGAAACACATTTTGAAGTGACGTTCAATGTAAACATTTCCCTTTGTTTAGCTCGTTGCTATAGTTGTACCTGCGTATATGCCGAGAATAATAATTACGCGGCGTCGATCTCCCACCTGTTGGCAACTGCATTCAGGGCCTCCAGAAACTCCGTATATCTTTTCTCATCCTCAAAGTTACACTTGTTGGCTAAAATGTCCAAGTACTGCTTGTTCCATCGCATGTCCACCAGAATCTTGTGCTCATCTGGAGGGATACAAAAAAATAAAAAATACTCAACAAGTCTGTGACAAAGAATATTTGTAATGTATGCATCAAGATTCCTCGAAGTGATGCAACGGTATTTTTGTTTAGTCGTAACACAAGTATACTGTAGCCTTCCTTTATTACACTCTCTTGGAAAATATATATATTAAAAAATTTTTTTTCCTTGAGCCATCCATCATCTTATCGTGGTGGAGGCGTTTGTTTGTTCCAATGATCCCAGGAGCTAAGTTGTCTGGGGCTTTATCTGCCTAACAGGGTCACCCATGACAAACAGGTCCTAGGTGAGGGACCAGACAAAGCAGGGCTCAAAGACCCCTATGATGAAAAAAAACAAATGGTGTTAGGTTTCCCTTTCCCGGACGTGGGTCACCGGGGCCCCCCTCTGGTGGCTAAGTCTGGATGGTGGGGCTTGAAGGTGAGCGTCTGGTGGCCAGGCCTGCATCCACGGGGCCCGGCCGGGCACAGCCCGAAAGCGTAACGTGGGTCCCCCTTCCCATGGGTCACCGCCTGTGAGAGGAGCCATAGGGGTCGGGTGAAGTGTGCGCTGGGACCTCGAGGGTGCATGGGAGCTCGCCCAACCAGTCTACATGTGTTTTGTGGACTTGGAGAAGGCGTTCAGCCGTGTCCCTTGGGGAGTCCTGTGGGGTGTGCTTTGGGAGTATGGGGTACCGAACCCCCTGATACGGGTTGTTCGGTCCCTGCACAACCAATGTCAGAATTTGATCTGCATTGCTGACAGTAAGTCGGACCCGTTTCCGGTGAGGGTTGGACTCTGCCAAGGCTGCCATTTGTCACCGATTCTGTTGATAACAGAGGGGGTCCGGTTTGGTGGCCTCAGTATTGCATCTCTGCTTTTTGCAGATGATGTGGTTCTGTTGGCTTCATCAAGTCGTGACCTCCAACTCTCACTGGAGCAGTGCGCAGCTGAGTGTGAAGCGGCTGGGATGAGAATCAGCACCTCCAAATCTGAGACCATGGTCCTCAGTCAGACAATGGTGGAGTGCCCTCTCCGGGTCGGATATGATATCCTGCCCCAAGTGGAGGAGTTCAAGTTTCTCGGGGTCTTATTCACGAGTGAGGGACGAATTCAACGGGAGGCGTATCGGTGCAGCGTCTGCAGCGTTGCAGACTTTGTATCGGTCCATTGTGGTGAAGAAGCAAGTCCCACCCTTGAGGACTTGCACGCTGCCAGAACTAAGACAAGCGCGTGCAAAATCCTCTCAGACCCTCCACATCCCGGTCACCGGCTCTTCCAGCTCCTTCCCTCGGGTAGGCGCTACCGACAATTTGCAAACTAGAACTAGCAGACATTCCAACAGCTTCTTCCCTCTTGCGATCAACTTCTTAAACAGCTAACCTACAATTCCATTGCAACATGATGGCAATTTTTTGACTTGAGTTCGTTGTCACATTTACGCGGGGCCAATTATACATTATTCGCGCACTCGCTGCGGTAGTCTCGCCACGCTGCACCGTTTGCACATCTGTTGTCGACCAATACTGGCCACTCATGCCAGAGTAGCAGCTGCTCCATTTGCACACTGATTGAGGAGTATCTGCAACATTTGCACAATCAACACTGTCCCAGACTATCGTGCTACTCGTCACTTTAAACCGCATCCACTCCTTGAAGTCTCGGCGCCCTTTGCACAATGGTCCTTGCACCGGACTATTGCAATATTCGTCATTCGAACTGCTCTAAGTGCTAGAGGACTTTGCATCTTTTTGCACAATTGTCAAAAAAAAATAATAATAATGTACCGGCATTACCAGATAACAAGCAACCCTTTATTGCTCAGTGACTGTTTTTTTTTGTCAATGTCTTTCTGTCTCCAAAGTGTTCTCTGTCAATGGACCGTCTGTTGTCGTACTCGAGCGGCTCCAACTACCGGAGACAAATTCCTTGTGTGTTTTTTGGACATACTTGGCAAATAAAGATGATTCTGAAGCCTAAAGGCGAAGCTCTCAATTTACTGGTCGATCTACGTTCCTACTCTCACCTATGGTCACGAAAGAACAAGATCCCGGATCCAAGCGGCCGAAATGAGTTTCCTCCGCTGGGTGTCCGGGCTCTCCCTTAGAGATAAGGGTGAGAAGCTCGGTCATCCGGGAGGATCTCAGAGTAGAGTCGCTGCTCCTCCACATCAAAAGGAGCCAGATGAGGTGGCCGGGGCATCTGTTTAGGATGCCTCCCGGACGCCTCCCCGGTGAGATGTTCCAAGCACGTCCCACCGGGAGGCGACCCCGGGGACGACCCGGGACACGCTGGAGAGACTAGGTCTCTCGGCTGACCTAGGGATCCCCTCGGAAGAGCTGGAGGAAGTGGCTGGGGAGAGGGAAGTCTGTGTTTCCCTGATAAAGCTACTGCCCCCGCGATCCGACCTCGGATAAGCGGAAGAAAATAGATGGATGGAACATTTTAAGAAAAGTTTACCGATGTTGTTTGGCTGCAGAAGCTCAGCGAGGGATTTGCCCTGAGCAGCAAGTTCACTACTGAAAACAGCCTTCAGAGCTCGGTTTCCTGCTTCCACTTGAACCAAAGCCAGAGCTGCAAAACCAGAGAATCGTGTTTTAGATTAGGTCTTTAATGTTGAACAGACAAAATACAATGTACATTAGATGCCATCTACACTTTTAAATATATTCAGTATTATCTGAACAAATACTAAATTGCAAGAAAGATGGTACTAGTGTACAATTCGAAATTATTCAGCTGTCAACGATCAAGAATATGTATTGCAGCAGATTGAATTCTGCAATCTTGATACGGCTGTTAGTGAATCACATAGAATGGCAAATAAAGATGATTCCGATTCTGATTCTGATTCTGATAACCAACCTGGGGCATATCTGTAGCTCTTTCCCAGATGTGAGAGCCAGGAACTGCGCATGATCCAGTCTCCATGAGAAGCACGCTCAGTGACAAGTCTGACTGCTGTTGGCATCAGCTGCAGCATATCTTGCTCCACACTTTCCCCTCCCTCCAAGAAGACCTGATCTTCACAGAAGCCAGTGCTCTGAAGTGCCTTCTGCAGGTCACTCAGACTTAGTGGGCGATTTCTTTTAAAAAAAAAAAAATGGGTTGAATTAGATCTGTGAGTGAACAGGACCTGAAAGATTTGTACTCCGGGTCCAGAGTTATGTGACCTATCAAAACAATGATGTATGTATGGGAATTCTAACCCATCCATACACACATTTGGGAGACAAGGACATTTAGCGACGCATGAGGTGGTGAAGAGAAGCCATGCCTCGTGTCCAATTTCACTTCACATCAAACGTTAATTATGGATTGGATTTTGTACTTTTGTGTATTATTTTGTTGTTGTGTTGTCTGTCCTTTTGTAATCATGATACTCCTCCTCATGGCTTTGAATTGCCCTCAGGGATAACTAAAGCAGATGCCTCGATCAATCGGTTGAGATGGATATGCTGCTAAATTACATTTGCGTGTGGTGAAGGGCCGAAAGTCTTTTTTGGGATCTAATTTGAAGTCGGACATTTTATTTTATTTATTTTTTTTTATTTTTTATTTCCTCGACAGCTGCACTCACTTCGTTCACTGAAGCAATGACGTCCTGCCACTGGCTGCGTTTCGTTTTAAGTGTCGGGGCGCTTCCAATGCCACCTCCCTCACTGAGAAGCATGTCAACTTCGGTCTCTGAAAAGTTTCTTTTTTTTTTTTTTTTCCCCCCCCTCTACAGTTTGATAGAATTGTGGCCATACGCCATTTGTAGCTTTTCTGCGCAAGTACGTTTTTATTGAGTAAGAAACCTGTTCAATTCCTTGAAAGTGGATCATTTCCTGATGAACCGTTATGGAACACCATTGTGCTCGGGCACAGTGGTTGAGAATCACGGACTTAATATATCGAAAAGTGTTGGGAAGCACTGGTTTAATATGCGGAAAAAGTGTGGGGATTCAATGCTGATCCTTACCGTTTACCCTGTAAGCTGAGAGTGTTGAGGCAAAATGACAACACCTGCCCATCTCGGAGGACAGTTGAGAAACAGGAATCTTCGGTGGAGAGTAATGCGGAAGGGAAGCTGTCGGGCCAAACTCCAGGACAAAGTAACCCGGTGTCCCAGTTGTTGGTGTCCAGAATAGCCAGGTGCTGCTCAATCACTTGCTGGGCGAGCTGGAAAAATAACATGCAGTAGGTACATTGGACAATATAGTATATCCTCTGGAGCTGACGAACACGCACCACAAGACAAAGAGAAAAAAAGAATCCAAAAACCTACATTGTGTGATATCAGAACAGACTGATTTAATCCCAAAACATTTTTTAATGATATTTTAAAGCTCCATTTGGCAGGTAGAGCCCATTGGAGCCGTCTTTGCTCGGTGATGTATGTCTTGAGTTTGGCCATGGAGACCTCAGTACCAACTTGCTTCGATTTCTGGTTGTAGGTCATAGAATTTAAGCGGAGAGGTTTGAAAGTCCCACTGATCCGAGGAGCTCAGTTGTCAGGGGCTTTATGCCTCTGCGATGGCCACCCAAACAAGGATCAGAAAAAGCGCTGCTCAAAATTCTGTATTTTTCCCTGGCCCCGTCGCAGGTCACCGGGCTGCGCCTCTGAAACCGGGCTTGGGGTGGGGCTCTATAGCGAGCAACTGGTTGCCAGTCCAGCACCCATTTGCCCAACTCCTTTCATCTGGAGACGGGCCGCTCCTCTTCGCCTTGTTTATAAAACCCATATAAGACAGAAGGATTAGGCAGAGGTCAGACATAAAAGGGATAACAATGGAGTATTTGCAATCTCCTCCTGTACGAGAAAGCAAGAGACAAGAGCTGGCTGCTGGCCCCTTTCGTCGAAGAAAGGATGAAATATTATTCAAGCCTTGGAAAATGAAAACATATGATTGACAAAGCATGTCAAAGCTTGTTTAAGGTTTGTTGAACAACATTTGGGCACGCCAGTTAAATACGAGGAGAATATAGTCTGGTCTGATGAGAGCAAAATTGAACCGTTTGGATGCTATAACGCATACCACGTTTGGAAGAGAAATGGCACTGCACGTCACCCTAAAAACACCATACCAACAGTGAAGGTCGGAGGTGGGAACGTGATGGTGTGGGGCTGCTTTTCAGCAAATGGTACTGGTCAACTTTACATGATTGAAGGAGGGATCATTGGTCAAATGCACCGAGACATTCTTGACAAAAATCTGCTGCCATCTACGAGGAAAATGGAAATGAAACGCGGGTGTACATTTCAGCAGGATAATGATCCAAAACATACTGCCAAATAAATTCTCAACTGGTTTCAAAGGGGGAAAAAATAAAGCTGCTAGAATGGCCCGGCCAATCACCTGACTTGCATCTAATCGGAAATCTATGGAAAGAACTGAAACTCAAGGCCCATAAAAGAAGCCCACGGAACCTTCAAGATTCAATGAAAAAAAAAAAGTGTAATTAAAAAAGGAAAAGAAAAGAACGACTGTTATCTGTTGTTGTTGTTGTCGCCTGTTTGTGAACCAAGACGGAAACACCTGGGTGGAGTTAGTAACTGCAACAATCTTTTAGTTCAGTGGTTCTCAACTGTTGTCACCCTGGGACCCGCATTTTCTATTGTCACTAAGTCGCGGCCCATTTTTACAGAAGTTGGGAATAATAATGAACACGTATTGTCAAAAATAGCGCTTGCAAAGATGGATACGCACAGATAGTCCATAACGAACACCATCTTCAAGCAAAAGGGTGTTTCCAGTATACTGAAGAAACCCTAGGCAGCATTTTGATCATCAACTTTGTGGCTGTGTGATCGGATTTGCGGTCGTAGGTCTTGGGCACTCTTGTGAAGAGAACGGTGGAGCTATCAACATGAACCGGGTAGTGTGTGTTGGCCCTGAGTCAAGGTGAGCAGCATGCATCTCATCCCAACTAAAGCCATCGTTGATGGTGCATCACTTCCCCCTTCCCGAGACGCCGGATAGGAGAGTGTCCAAGAATTTGAGTGCAGCGACTGCAGTAATGCCGACTGTGCAGCACGCTGTCGTGGTGAAAATAGCTCAGCTGGAAGACAGAGCTCTCAATATAGTGTCGCTCCACACTCTCACTTACGGTCACAAGCTCTGAGTAGTGACCAAAAGAACAAGATCACAGATACAAGGGGCCAAAATAAGTTTCCTCTGCAGACGGTCTGGGCTCTCTCGAGATTGGATCGTAAGCTTGGTCACCGGGGAGGGGTTCAGAGGACAGCTGCTGATCCTCCGCATCAAGAGGAACCAGAGGAAGTGGCTCAGGCATATCGTTAATCAAATGGGAGGAGGTCCCGGGTAAAACCCAGGACATTCTGACGAGACCGTCTCTCGGCTGGGCTGGGAACGTCCCTGGATTCCCCGGAAAGTGCTGGACAAGGTGGCCAGGGAGAAGGAAGTCTGGGCCTCTTTGCTTAGGCTGCTTCCATAGTGTATCTATTCATCGAAGTCATCGAAGCAAGAATCCTCAAATGATGCATTTCAGAACATATTCGTGATACTTGATACCTTTTGGCTGGCAGCGGTGTGCTGACTGAAGGAGTAAGCCTCTTGACAGGCATGCTGCAGCGCACTGGGCAAATCCACACCTCTCTGCAGCTGGCAGTACAGTAGAGTGGCAGCATGGAACATTGAGGCCACCGATGACACAGGGGAATCTAGAGTAATGAAAGCGGTATTTGATTTCGTACACCGCCAGAGTAGCCAACGGCATCGTGAAATTGTGTAGCTGATGCTTACCCCAGATGGCAGATTTGATGCTTTTGTGGATTTCAATCAGCAAATTACACACACAATCACCAGTCACTCCTGCAGTGCGAAGCAATGTTTTCAAATCCAGCGTGTCCCAGGAGATTCCGTCATTTTCCCCAGGGATGTAAATCTCTACCCCTCTGTTCCTCATGGCCCTGGAGAGCTCCCCGTGCACAGGGTCCATTGTCAGGAACAACCTGCTCAGTTCAAATCAAATGAAATGTTATTGATGATTAGTAAGAGAAAGTTAACATAACTTGAATACTACCTGAAGTTAGGGTGTGGCGTAATTATTGGGGTCTTCCCATCTATGACTCCACGTTCATTAATAGTGAGCGATCCACCAGGTTCCAGCAGGGCATTGAGGCGATCCAAAACAGAGGCACTGAACACATCGTACACAATCCAGTTCAAATACCTCAATATCTCAGACTTTCAGGACAAGGTGTCAGTTTCTCAGGACATGAGAAATCATTTACATTTGGAAATGGAGATAGTCAAGGTCCCCCTTGAACCCTATCGGAATTTGGCCCACAAGCGTTGTGGCTTTTCAACATGCAGCAAATTCCATTCTCGTCATTGCAGTCAGGATTGTGGCATTTTCATTCTTTCGAAAGGATCAACAATTGTTCCTGTGTACAAAGAAATGAAGAAACCGCTGTACCTACTGTGACCAGCAGGCTTAGTTGTGTTCTGAGGGTGCTTTACTGAATCCAGCACAGGCTGTTTTGAACCTGTGCTATGAAATCTCAAGACTATCAAGGCATTCCAGAATCAAATGTTCTGCCTGGTGTCACAGTTGCAGGTCCTGGGTCCTTCCAACACACCCAAGACACAAGACACACCGCTAATAAAAAGCTAATAAAGTGGCTAAGAAGAAAACAGACTATTCTGAAGAGTCCTGATATGAACAATATAGGACATGTGAAAGAAGCCTGGAGAAGGCACCCTTTAAAATTGACAAGGTTGGAGCACTTTGCTCACGAATAGTGGGCCAAAATACCCGTCAACACATGCTAGGAGTTTGCTTGAGAATTGATTCCCTCAAAAGGTTGTGTCATCAAATTTAGTTCCAGGTCAAAGAATTTTTGGCCAGACCATTTTCCATTGTGGGTTTTTCTTTTGGGTTCAACAATTTTGTCCATGTTTATACTGTATATAAACTATATACACTCCACTTGAAACAGTGAGACGAGAGATCCAATGTTCAGCTTTCATTCGAGGAACAGGGATCCCTCGAGATACGAGTGTTTCAAGATACGGGCCCTTGACCGGCCGGGCTTTTGCTTTGTCGCGAGCCCAAACTTGAGAACGTGTGCTGCATGGCAGGAGGACGGTCCACTGGACAACAAGCAGCACTTTGGCTCATATAATTTGGAAAGGTTCTTCAAAAAGAGCTTTCAAGCTGTACATTGCCGCTAGCAGTTGGCGTTTACTTGAAACTAACTATAAAAGAAAGAGAATGGGACGTGTATTACGATGGAAAACACCACAGCCACAAGGGCGAACAATGAACATAATACAAAAATCAAATACAACACCACCAGCTGTGGACAACAGAGCGCCGGAGAAGTTACGGAGCTACGTCGACAGAAGTCCCGAGCATTTGATTTGGAGGAATCACTCTGAAAATATCGATCGGCACGCAAAACAAAGAAGAAATGAATGTAACGTGGTTTTTGCAAATGTTGTAACTGTATGTTTGTACACAACGCTGTTGAGTAGAACTTGTTGGGTAAAAGACATCAAACTCAAGTTTTTGGACCGCTGACAAGAAATGCAGCCTTTCTGCACAACAGAAGCAGAGAGTACGGGAGTCGAGCGAGTGTAGGGAAGGAGGGGGGGAGAGAGAGAGAGTGAGAAAGAGGGCGCATTTAAAGGTACGGGCACGCAAATGAAACTTCAGTTTGTGTTTGCGACTTTTGGATCGATTACACTTTGTAACGGGTTACCAGCATCACTGGTGCTGCAGTAACAACAGTTGCCATCTGAAAGCTGTACTGAAATAAATATTCAATATTTCTTACCTGCAGAAGTTAACATTGTCCATGAGCAACCAGTCACCTGCGTGCAGGGCTTGTATTAGCATTCCATCTAACCACTCAAATCCTCCATTAGTCCAGCCATCCTCCTGCTGGGACATTTGCTCCTTCAGTAGCATGAAGTCCAGTTTCAGTTTTGACATGTCTAGGGGGTTAGCACAAGCAAAAGTGTCATACATTTACATTCAAATCCATAGTCCCATACGCCTCATCGCAAGGAGCGGACAGTGGAGCCCCCGGCCAAAGCAGCAGGGCGTTGGAGTATGTATTATATATATAGATATAGATAGATATATCGATATTCCATGATAGTGAAGTTTTCCATGATATGAAATTGTTTTGGAAAGCGTCTGTATAGTTTTGTCTCGATTTTTCCACAAGCGATTTAAAACTTTGAAAACTTATGACTCCCAGCTTTTATAATATGATCAACCATTTGGGAATTGCGTACATTTTATCCGCATTACCTGTGAACACTTTGAGCTTTGTGTTCAGTTTTTGCAAGAGGAGGATGATGACTTCCAGTTTGTCTAGCGCCTCAGAGCTCAACGTTCTGACAGAGCTTTCCAGCTTCTCGTCCCTTAGCCACTGGCAAAACAGACCCCACGTCTGGAGCAGAAACTCCGTGTCATGAAGGCCTACTACATCCAGTGACATCAAGCCACGCCGTGTTACCATGGCAACCAAGTAGTACACACTTCGAAGAACATGTTGCCAAGGACGCATGATATCCACCTTACAAAGAAAGAGATGGTGGTCGTCAATGTTTAGACAATGAGGGTAGTCTGCTCAACGAATCCACAAAGTTACCTGCTCAAAGCCTCCCAGCAACTCTGTGGTGTCCATGGCACTGTTCATGGCCATGACCCTGAGGCGGTTTCCTGACAAGAGAGCAAGCAGTCTCACCAGGCTGGTCTTTCCACTGCCTGTTGGCCCAACCAGTATGGTCATCCAGTTCATCTCAACGCATTTCATCAGGGACTCGAGCGGCCGCAAGGCTCGGTGTGTGATGGAGAGTGGGGGATCTAAGCCCGCAGGGGCTCCACCGCTACGCTGCAGGACAGAGAAGCCCACCTAATGGGGATATTTTAGACAATTACTCATTTCATGTTGTTGCAGGAAAACAGGTGCTTTAAGAGCAGGATCTACCTGTAAGCTGAGTGGAGTGATATGAAATTGTCCCGAACCCACGTAAGGCTCAACGTCTTCCCCAAACACTTTCCTGAACACAGTCAGCACCTGGGTCGTGGAAGAAGAGGTTCAACAATTTAACGCCATGTTTCACACCAATGAAAATCATTAGACTGGTAAACGAGTTCATTTAGGTTTATTTCTTTCAGATAAAAGCTTTTTTGCTGTATGAATGTGAGGCTTTGTAAAGCGCTTTGGGCACTGCGATAGTGTAAATGAAGCGCTAAGTGCAGTCAATGTTTGGAGTCTCTCTTTTGTGGTTTGAGGGAGTGAGAGAGAGCAGCCACTCAAATAAGAGTATGGTCCCGCCGATGCGGATCACCCATCACCACCACCCTTTGGTCATGAAGAGCATCGTATAAGTCTCGACCAGACATGACAAAGCTGATAAGGTCCACAGCGTCCCTTGCTCGAGTGATTTGAACGGCTGACTCTCATCTATCAGCGTCCCGCCAATGGTGATTTGTTTGCGCAACTACAGTCCAGTGAACCCCCGTTTATCATGGGGTATAATGGGTAATAAGTGGAAAATCTGCAATATGGAGCCCATACAACCCGCTCCCACACACCTTAAACACATTTGAACTTACCAAAAAACACACAAAACAACAAAAACCCAATGGCAAGCATCGCAAGCAAATGAATCAAATCTAGCATTCAAGAGACCGATAAAACAGTTTACCTGTGCCTTGTCGGCTTCTGTTCTCATCTTGTCCGCGTACACCAAAGCCACATGTTGGCCAGGGCTGAAAAATCCCGGCGAGTGGTCTGCCTGCATTAGCTGACACCAGCGGAATATGTCACGCAGGTTGAATTCCCAGGGGCTTCCTTTTTGACCCCAGCGCCGTTCAACACTCACCTCCCGGAAAAGCTATCGAGGCACAAAGTAAACAATTCACTGCCCACGTGGGCTCAGGAACACTTCAGAAAACCCATGTCAGTAAATACAGTTTGGCGCTACATCCTCAAGTGCAACTTGAAACTCTACTATGCAAAGCAAAAGCCATTTCTCAACAACACAAAGAAACACCGTCGGCTTCTCTGGGCCCGAGCTCATCTAAGATGGACCGACGCAAAGTGGAAAAGTCTTCTGTGGTCCGACGAGTCCACATTTCAATGCGGGGGGGGCTGGGGGCACTTAACTAGAAAATAGGCCTGTTCAAAATTAATGCATTAATGCATATGATTAATCACCAAAAATAATCGCCCGGATGGGAAATTTTATAAAACAAAGGAAATTTGCATATAGTGCAGCGCTGACTTTTTTTTTTTTTTTTTTCCGAAGCACAACTTTAAAATACCATCTCAAAGCAAAATGTGGTATTGTGTGTGGTATATTTGGAGCCTGTGATTAACCGCTATTAATCCAAATTCCAAAGTGTGATTAATCAGATTTTTTTTAATCAATCGATTGACAGCCCTACTAACAATGCTTAATGTCCGAAAACAGAGCTCAATCGTCACCAAAATTTGTGAACATCTCTACTTGTGCCCACTTCGACCTCTGAAAATGTCAACGATCGCCCCAATATTTTGCCTTTTATGGACGTTAAGCGTTTTCCTCTCCATAGGCATTCACTAGAGAATAAGCTTAACATAGCCTCATGTCAGAAAACTACAAGCAATCCTCACCAACATGTATGCTGACATCTCTAAATATGCCAGCTTCCCTATCTGAAAATATCATAACGAAAGCCCCAATATAATAGATTTTATGGACGTAAAATATTTTCTCATTAAGCAATGTTAAGCTTTTCCTGTATACTGAGCACCTATGGAGAGGGCAACGCTTTAATGTCCGTAAAATCCAAAATACAGTATTACGGCGTTTATTCTAATATTGTCAGAGGTTGAATTGGGACTAAGGAGCGATGTCCACATCAATGTTGGTGACGATTGGTTGCAGTTTTCTGTCATTAAGCGACGTTAAGTTTTTTGTCTATCGCGAGGGTACGACAAGAATGTTCGATAAAAACAAAAACAGAATGATGTCAGTGCATGCACGCAGCAGAACATTTCTTTCAAAAACCTAATAAAATGAAGATAATACTTCATGTTTTGAGCCTGGATAGCAGCAAATCGGTGGGGCGTATTATACATGGGTAGAAGGGTTTTCCTTATTTTTGGGCGGGGGGGGTAGTTTCATTATAGTTTCAATGCCAAAACGTAATGGCAGTGTTCTGCCACTTTTATACATATATAATAATAAAAACCTACTCTGTCACTGAACTGCACCATTCTAGAAATGATTTCTTTATCAATGGCTGGAAAATGGGAAACTCCTATGAACTCCATGTCCTTGCTGGTGAGCTGGTCCACAAACATCTAGAAAAACAAACAAACAAACAATAATCAGGGTTACAGTGGTCAATGACAAGAGACAAAATTAAAGGCTTAAGAAATATAGATTAATAATGATTAGTATCACATTAATACTAATTGCACAACATCTCTATCCCCACCCGTGACCAGTTTGGTACACTGCATTTCCCCAGTTTTAGGAACAGAACTCCATCCAGCTGTACGGCACAGCAAAGCAGATCCTTCACAGCTCTTCAGAAGAATTAAATTCCATCCATCCATTTAACGTAATCATTATCCTCACTAGGGTCGCGGGCATGCTGGAGCCTATCCCAACTATCTTGGGGCGAGAGGTGGGCTACACCCTGAAATGGTCGCCAGCCAATTGCAGGGCACGTATAAACAATTCATTCACACCTACAGGCAATTTAGAGTCTTCAATTAACCTACCGCACATGTTTTTGGGATGTCAGAGGAAACCGGAGTACCCGGAGAAAACCTACGCAGGCACGGGGAGAACATGCAAAGTCCACATAGGCGAGGCCGGATTCGAACCCAGGTCCTCAGAACTGTGTGACAGATGTGCTAACCAGTCGTCCACCATGCCATCCGAATAAAATTCCATTATAAATAATTGGAAATGGATGCAGCGATAAAGCTGCAGATACATTAGTTCCAATAAGAAATCGGCAAATAACAGACTCCGCAAAGTCTTCCAATATAGCGGGGATGATACTTTATTAAGACTGTAAAATCCATTCATCCAATCCATTTTGGTCCGCTTATCTGAAGCAGGGCTGCGGGGGCAGCAGCTGAAAAGCAGGGAAGCGCAGACCTCCCGGTGCGACATGCCCAGAAAACCACACCAGGGCGGCATCCTCAACAGATGCCCGAGCCACCTCATCTGGCTCCTCTCGATGCGGAGGAGCAGCTGCTCGACTCTAAACCCCTGCTGACTTTGCTTCTCACCCTATCTCTAAGAGAGAGCTCATCTTGGCCGCTTGTGACCCACAGCTCGTGACCGTGTAAATCGAAAGCGTTGTCTTTCAGCTCAGCTCCTTCTTCACCACTACACACCCATATAGAGTTCGCATTGCTACAGGCGCTGCACCGATACACCGATTGATCTCCCGCTCCTTTTTTCCTCACTCGTGAACAAGACCCCGAGATACTTGAACTCCTCCACTTGGGGCAGGATTTTTCCCCCGACCCGGAGAGGGCACTCCACCCTTTTCTGACGGAGGACCATGGCCTCAGATTTGGAGATGCTGACTTTGATCGCAGCCACATCACACTAGGGGTGTGAACTGCTCCAGCGAGCGTTGAAGATCATGGCTTCATGAAGCCATCAGAACCACATCTGCAGAAATCAGGGACGTAATAATGATGTCACCAAACCAGACCCCCTCAACACTTTGGCTGCGCCTAGAAATTCTGTGCATAAAGGTAATGAACAGAATCGGTGATAAAAGGCTGCCTTGTTGGAGTCCAACTCTCACTGGAAACGAATCTGACTCACTGCCAGGAATGCGGAAACACGGTCACCTTCTACCCACAAAACATATGTAGACTGGCCGGGCGAACTCCCATGCACCCTCGAAGATCCTGCTGAGGGTGTAGAGCTGTTCCACGGCCAGGACAAAAACCACACTGCTCCCTCCTGAGTCTGAGATTCGAGATTTGTGATAGACTCGCCTCTCCAGAACGCCTGAATAGACCTACTGAGGTGGGAGGTGACAGGTGTTCCCAACAGACCCCACCAATACAATACAATTTGGGTCTGCCAGGTCAGACCGGCATGTTCCCCCCACCATCAGAGGCAACAGACACTCACAATACGTTTGGATCTGCCAGGCTGGACTGGCATCCTCCCCCAACATCGGAGCCAACTCAGCACCAAGTGGTGATCGGTCGACAGCGCCGCTCCTTCGTTGTGGGAAATCCGTGACGAGCACAGAAGTCCAATAACAGAACACCACTCGGGTGCTGGTCAAGGGGGGGTTCTTCCCGATCACACAGTCCAGGTCTTACTGTCATTGCCCAGATGAGCATTGAAGTCCTCCATCAGAACGAGAGAGTCCCCAGCAGGAGCGCTCTTCAACACCTCCTCCAAGGACTCCAAAAAGGGTGGGTACTCTGAACTGCTGTTTGATGCACAGGCACAAACAACATTCAGGACCCGTCCCCGACCTGAAGGCGGAGGGAGGCTACCCTCTCATCCACCAGGGTAAACCCCAACGTCCAGGCACCTAGCAGGGGGCCAATCAGTATGCCCACAACTGTTCGGCACCTCTTACTGTGGGCAACTCCAAAGTGGAAGAGAGACCAACCTCTCTCAAGAGGACTGGTACCAGAGCACAAGCTTGGCGTGGTGGTGAGCCCGAACACATCTAGTCGGAACGTCTCGACTTCGGACACTAGCTTGGGCTCCTTCTGTCCCGAGAGCCAGCTTCTATAGCGTACGGCTGCCACCTGCCTCACTACACACCCGACCCCCTTGTCCCACCCCACGGGTGCTGAGCCTGCATACGTTTTTTATTATTGCACAACCAATTCATGACAGTTTGATTGAATTTGCTAGACTACACAAGAGGCTGAAAGATGACAGTTGTTTATATAATGGCCAGTTACATTTTAGCAAATAAGTAAAAACAACAAGTAACTTTTTCACTCTTTGCTACCTGTGTGAATCTGTTAAGGAAGGATTTGGGAAGCCCCTTACGGCCACCACCTTGGGTGTATGGGTTCTGACAGCCAAAAATCTTGGTCTTGTCTTGCTGAACTTGGAAGGTCATGCCCAGCTCAGCAATGAAGATTTCTGCTCTGTGATCAAAGCAGGCATTCAGTCCTTCCAACACTGACTGTGATGCCAGGTTCAGCTGTGAGGATAAAGCAAATGACAACTTCATTTGATGTGTTCTACGCAAACAAAACAATGGGTGGACATATATAACATAATAGCAGGCAGATTACTTGAAGTGGTTTGTACCTCATCTAGGAGAACCCAATGGCCTTTCTTCAAAGCAGCCAAAAGTGGACCATCACGCCATGCAAACTCTCCTCCCTTCCCTCCCTCTACGGGTAGATCCGCCCCAAACAAGTCTGGAACATCCTGACAGAGAAACGCGTACATCATCAACACTGCAGCTTTTTTGTACAGTAAACCCTTGTTTCTTGCAGGGGTTACATTCAAGAAAATGCAATCCACAAAGTAACAACTAATTATTATGACAATAATAATAATTATTATTAAATCAAAGCCAATTTGAGAAACTCCGCTTCAGAGAGGTGCAGGTATACTATTTTCCCACTTCAGGTCACCATCCACACACTCTACACAAGCACGTGCCTATTGAGCATGCCCTGCTTGAGTGACGTGGTGTGAACAGGTGATTTGTGGGTGGTGATTGTTCCTCACCACTGATGGTCCTGGCTGGGAATGTAGTCAGCAAAAAGCATTATGGGTACCCAGAATTCATTGCAGTAATGTTTTAAACTACACTACTGTAATTGTTGAAAATCAAGCTAAACGTTGCTCTTGCATTTGTTGCATGGTTAACGTAGTCAGCAAAAAGCATTATGGGTACCCAGAATTCATTGCAGTGATGTTTTAAACTACAGTGCTATAATTGTAGAAAATCAAGCTAAACTTTGCGCTTGAATTGTATTTGTTCTTGTCGATATTATGAGTGTGTGCATGCTAAATGCATACCAGGTGTACCTAATTCAACATATTTGATTCACTGTCACGACAATACCTTTGCACTACCTGAATGGCTACTGCTATTTGAGGGTCCCCCTCAAACGCTGTTTTTGGTTTGGTTTTTTTGTTGTTGTTGCTGCTGCTGTGACAATCAAATTTCCCTCATGGGAAGGATAAAGTCATCTATCTATTCATCTTCTCGGGCTAAGGTTGGTATTTGAGACTTTAGTTCACTGAATCTGCAATAAATGAGCCACGATATAGCGAGGGATGACTGTACTTTCAGATCATAACACTGTACACAGGTACAGTTATATGAAGAAATACTTACAGTTTGCTCTGACAAATTGATTCTGACAAGATGGTTCCCTGAAGCTTTCGCCAGTGCAGATACGAGACTAGTCTTCCCCACACCAGGTGATCCCTCCAGCAGCACAGGCTTCCGAAGTTTCAATGCCCGCAAAAGCCTCTGGGCATTCATTGCCGCAGTGCCTGCTGTAATCGTGTAGTCAGACAGGTTATTGCTCTCAGTCAGAGGACCTGTATGGACACAAGGTATTGTCACCATTATAAAACGTAGTAGGAGTCAAATATCAAGTGTGTCAACTGGAGGATTTACAAACTATTAAGAAAATACCTGCAGTCAGTTTCAAACACGGGGGGGATTTCAACCACTGCAGCCTTAAAATCAGTTCTATCAAAATACTACCAATGAGGCAAAACTCGAGCATGGGAGGAGTTCGGTAAAGCCATGGAGAACGACTTCCGGACGGCTTCGAGGAAATTCTGGTCCACCATCCGGGGTCTCAGGAGGGGGAAGCAGTGCACCATCAACACTGTGTATGGTGGGGATGGGGCGCTGCTGACCTCGACTCGGGACGTTGGGAGCCGGTGGGGTGAATACTTCGAAGAACTCCCAATTCCACCGACACGCCTTCCCACGAGGAAGCAGAGTCTGGGGTCTCTGAGGAGGGCTCTCCTATCTCTGGGGTTGAGGTCACCGAGGTGGTTAAAACACTCCTCGGTGGCAACGCCCCAGGGGTGGATGTGATCCGGAGTTTCTAAAGACTCTGGATGTTGTGGGGCTGTCCTAGTTGACACACCTCTGCAACATTGTGTGGAGGACATCAGGGAAGTGCCTCTGGATTGGCAGACTGGGGTGGTGGTCCCCCTTTTTAAGAAGGGGGACTGGAGGTTGTGTTCCAACTACAGGGGGATCACACTCCTCAGCCTCCCTGGTAAAGTCTATTCAGGGTTGCTGGAGAGAAAGGCCCTACGGGAAGTTGTATCTCAGATTCAGGAGGAGCAGTGTGTTTTTCGTCCTGGCCGTGGAACAGTGGACCAGCTCTACACACCCTTGGCAGGGTCCTCGAGGGTGCATGGGAGTTCGCCCAACCAGTCTACATATGTTTTGTGGACTTGGAGAGGGCGTTCGACCATGTCCCTCGGCGAGTCCTGTGGGGGGGTGCTGGGTTAGGGTTATATGGGTACCGAACCGACTGATACGGGCTGTTCGGTCCCTCTATGACCGGTGTCAGAGTTTGGTTCGGCAGTAAGTCGGATTCATTTCCGGTGAGGTTTGGACTCCACCAAGGCTGCCCTTTGTCACCGATTCTGTTCTTTTAACTGTAAATGCTGAAAGGTACATACAGGTTTTGGAGCAACATATTCTTTTTCAGGGACATCCCTACGTATTTCAGCAAGACAATGCTCAGCCACAACCTGCACGTGTTACAACAGGGTGCCTTTGTAGTAAAGACTGAGTACTACTAGACTGGCCTGCCAGCAGTCCACACCGGTCTCCCATTGAAAATTCGAGCAAAATACGACAATGGAGACTCCGGGACTGTTGAGGATTGGAAGTTGTACTTCAAGCAAGAACGGGAAAGAATTCCACCTACGAAGCTTCAACAATGAGCGTCCTCGGTTCCCAAACGTTTATTGAGTGTTGTTCAAAGGAAAGCTGATGTAACACAGTGGGAAACATGACGCTGTCGCAGTTTTCTTGGGACGTGTTGCAGGCATCAAATTCAAAATGAATGAATATTTGGGGGGGAAATACAAACAAAATAAATATCAGTTTGAACATTAAATATCTTATATATTCAGTTGAATATAAATTGAAAAGGATTTGGAAATGATTGTATTCTGTTTTTATTTACACAACATCCCAATTTCATTTGAATTGGGGTTTGTATATGAAAATGACCCTAACATGAATAATTAACCCAGCAATTCATAATGCGGACGACGATATTTTGAACTATACCTAAAGGAACGTAGAAGGGGTTGATGCCAAAGAAGTCTTTGCCCCACTGAGGTGCTCGAAGAAGGCTGGTGTCATAGATCCTGAGTGCATCAAGTGTCTCCTGATCAGGTTTAGTCATTTTGCTCAGTCGCTTGTGCAAGAAGCCCAAGCACATCTTGCGTGCCATGGTAGCGTTGTTGGAACTGGACACAGTGGTTCCTTCAAAAAGAAAGAGAAAAAAACCATATGGCATTTCTTTTACATTTCCTGTTAAGCAAAAGCCCCAGAAAAGAGGTAAAACAATTTGCCCACCTGAACCAATCCCATCAATATAAACCAGACATGCAGCGTGGATGATAGCTTGAACAGTGTCCTGTTTAAGGTCCCAGTCTGCACCACCTTCATTGTCATCCCGCTTACACACAACGTTGAGGTAGTTCACCCATGAAAGAATGTCTCTGACACTGAGGATGCAGTGGCGGCCAAAATCCTGAAGGGTCAGCCACTCTATGAAATCCAGGATCAGGTCTGCAATATCACCACCTATGTGGGATCATTGAAAAAAGGTGTCAGGAACTCAATATTTATTAAGTACAGTGAATTAAGAAAGTACTCGAAGCCAAACCATTAACACTGACAAAGGCATGACTGATTAAGCTGTTTAACAATTTCTAAGACCACAAATATATTTCTTTTTTCACCGGAGGGAACAGAAAAGAGAAGCAAGAAGAAGCAGAAAAAACTGTCGCCTTCCACAAAGCCATAGCCACACAGAACGAACTTAATAAAAGTTGGCATCATTTCGAGTTTCCCTTCCTTGTTTGGCATCACATGACGCAGTTAACGGAAATAATTATGTTATCCTGCTCTGCTTTCAGACATCAGAATCAGAATCATCTTTATTTGCCAAGTATGTCCAAAAAAAAACACACAAGGAATTTGTCTCCGGTAGTCGGAGCCGCTCGAGTACGACGACAACAGACGTTAGACGCTTTCCACGTGCAGTGTGAAAGTTCTTGACTCAGAACTTCAGTAGTTTTAGTCGTAGATTAAGTACTTATTTACTCATACTCAAGTAATTTGGAGGATTACTTTTTTACTTTTGCCCAAGCCATAGATTTATAAAAT
Organism: Phyllopteryx taeniolatus; assembly: GCF_024500385.1. NCBI lineage: Eukaryota > Metazoa > Chordata > Actinopteri > Syngnathiformes > Syngnathidae > Phyllopteryx > Phyllopteryx taeniolatus. Next base: position 651,385 of record NC_084519.1, on the reverse strand, counting down.
TTTGGGCTACTCTACACACCTCTGCTTCAATCAAAAAATACTGATACCGTGAACCACATGACATGGCAAAGCACTATCACTTAGTTGCAGGTAGGGATGAAAAGGTTTACCGATAAACCTCAACAATTTCAAGTGATATGGACAGCCGTTTCCTAGTTGACTAAATTATCAACACTGTATTTAGCGTATTAGATCCACAGCAACCGATATTGGAAAAAAACCATAGATATTTTTCCGCTAGTCCGTGAGATTTCGTTGCCCCCTGGCAGCTCATTGCCCGGAGACAATTGCCTGCTGCAGTGCTCCAGTATTCTGGAAGCTTCTCCTGTCCACCGAGAGCCTGCCTCACCTCTTACCGAAAAGCTGCACAACACTTGTCCTGTCTCAGCTTCCACCACATGGTTCTCTTCTCTGCCTTTGTCTTCCTAATCTTCCTCCCCACCACCATCCTATGCCGTCTAGCCACACTCTCCCCTACCACTACCTTAAAGTCAGTAACCTCCTTCAGATGACATCGTCTGCACAAGATGTCATCCACCTGCGTGCTTCTCCCTCCGCTCTTGTAGGTCACCCTGTGTTCCTGCTTCTTCTGGGAAAAAAGGGTTCACTACAGCCATTTGCATCCTTGTTGCAAAGTCTACCACCATCTGTCCCTCCAAGTTCCTTTCCTGGATGCCGTACTTACCCATCACTTCTTCATCACCCCTACTACCTTCACCAACATGTACCTCCATTACAATCTGCACCAATCACAACCCTCTCTCTGTCTGGGATGCTCAGAACTACTTCGTCTAGCTTCTTCCAGAATTTCTCTTTCACCTCTAGGTCACATCCTACCTGTGGGGCATAGCCACTAATCACATTACAAGTAACACCCTCAATTTCAAATTTCAGCCTCATCACTCGATCTGATACTCTTTTCACCTCCAAGACATTCTTAGCCAACTCTTCTTTTAAAATAACCCCGACTCCATTTCTCTTCCCATCTACACCATGGTCAAAGAATTTAAAGGCCCAGTAACTGAGATTGCGCCTTTTAATACGGTGCGCCTTATGGTCGCGGAAATACGGTATTTACTTTTGCCTAAGCAGTTTGGGGGTTTGATGTCTTGCAAATGCAGCCCTTTGCTTCAGTGTGTTCCACTAAGCGTTTGCTGTGCCCAGTTTTGTGATGGGTAAAATGCAGAGGAAACATTTTTTGTGTGCATGTGTGTTCCCCAAAATAAAAGATCATTCTATTCTAACGTATTCTATTCTATATCCTGTGGTTACAGCGGCGGAAATAAGTTAACGCGTCACCATTTTTCTCAAATATATTTCCAAAGGTGCTATTGACGTGAAGATTTCACCAGATGTTGGGAACAACCCAAGTAATCCATACATGCAAAGAAAGTAGAACAAATACAGTGGGTAGAGAAAGTATTCAGACCCGCTTACATTTTTCACTCTCTTATATCGCAGCCATTTTTCCTCATTAATGTACACACACCACCCCATGTTGACAGACATTTTTGCAGGTTTATTAAAAAAGAAAAACTGAAATAATTTCAACCCTGCCCCTAAACTTCGAGCCTGACTGCCTTTCCACCTGGTCTCCTGGGCACAGAATATATCAGCTTTTCTCCTAATCATCATGTCAACCAACTCCTGAGATTTTCCTGTCATAGTCTCAACATTCAAAGTCCCCACATTCAGTTCTAGGCTCTGTGCTTTCCTCTTCTCTTTCTGCCGACGAACCCGCTTTCCACCGCTTCTTCTTCTTCGAGTTCGATCCACAGTAGCTGAATTTCCAACGGCGCCCCGCAGGTTGACGGCGCCGGTGGCGGACGTTGTTAACCCGGGCCACGACCGATCCGGTACGGAATTCTTTGGACGAACGCTCATATTTGTTTGGCAAAGTTTGAAGCCGGATGCCCTTCCTGACGCAACCCTCTGCCTTTATCCGGGCTTGGGAGCGGCCTACAGTTTGCACTGGCTTGTGCCCCCCATAGGGCTGCAGTTGATTGACTGAATATCAAACGATATATTGTGCGGCCCTAATTCATACCCACTTTTACTCTGCACAGAAGTAGATTTATTCAGCTGTGGCTTTACAACAGAACAGAAGTGACACGATGCCATGTCTGAAGTGTGTGTTCTCACAGCAATGCAGGTTGCACTATTTAGACAGTATTTAGGTTAATGGCGACAGAGACATTTGCTTTCGACACCAAGAGACATGGTCTTGAGTGTTAGACTTCACACTCTGGTTGTGGCTAGCGGTGTTGTTGTTATACGGGAAGCTGACAAATAGACAGATTGACTTCAAGCCACACACACAGGACAGCAAACTGGGATAAAGTTGGGATCTGATCAGATGATCAGCATGAAAGAGGATCATGTTTTTCCAAGCTACCTTACCATCTAGTGATAGGCCAGGACGTAGATTGTGTTGGATGATCTGATAAAGGTCAGTACGGTCATTGCTTTGTGGACACCAGATCTCTGTGAAGCGGTTTCTGAGGGCAGGAGAAAGCTGTCCAACAGTAGAAAGGCACAAGTGTGATATTTTAGCACGATATAGGTCTACACATTCAAAAACACGTTAAGAGCAAGAAAAACAAACAAGGCAAACATGACATGCACAATTTTCTTCTGGATAAGTATCTAAGTGACCTACTGTAACCATCGTAAAAGTCAATGATTCATTTTAAACTGAGGACACACCCCCACACACACATGCAGTATTGCAGTTTCTACCTCCTTCTTTCCAAAGTCTCCTCCAGGGTTCATAGTGGCAACCAAACGGAAACCTTCAGCAGCTCTGATCAGCTCCACATCATTGTCGTCACCACTGCCTTTCTCCGCCAGAACAAGTGACTTCTCCATCTCTAAAACACTGACAAAAGAAATAAGCACTGTTCTGTAAGGTCCTTTGTGTACAATATAAAATACAAGAAAACATACTGGTGACATTTCAAATCCAGCACATATTTGTCTTTTTCCTCCAACTATATGTATGTGGTTTGTATTTTTGGGACAGTTTATAATACCTTCAGGAGAAAACAAACTACGCTCAACAGAGCACAGAGATATTTGCGTGACGTCTACTATTATGTAAATGGATGTCGCGAGGGAAGACATGAGGGCAGTTGGTGTTCGAGAGGAGGATGCAGGAGAATTACAGGCTTGCGTAGAAAAAGATGACACGGTGTGGGAACCCGTAACGGGACAAGTCGATGGGTAAAGAAGATATACATTTGTATAGAACAAGACTAATATGCAGAGACTTATTCCCCACAGCTTTTAAACCGCTTAACATTAATGAGTCAGACAGGGCATACTCCACGTAGACCGCCAGGAATACTGAAAGTTTTTGGACTGTGACTGTCCATTACAATATCTCAGAAACGGAGATGAAACGGAGTTCCATTTTACAGACGTGCCCATGTTTGTTTTTTCCATTTGTTGAAGATATCTTTCCAATAAATGCCCTGCGACTGACTGGCAACCAGTTCAGGGCGTAGTCCGCCTTTCGCCCAAAGTCAGCTGGGATAGGCTCCAGCGCCCCGCGACCCTAACCGGGATAAGCTGTTTCACCCTTCCATTTTCTGTACCGCCTCTCCTCACTAGGGTCGCGGGCGTGCTGGAGGCTTTTGGACAATCCCATGCTCCCAACTTTGTGGGACCAGTTTGGAGGTGGCCCCTTCCTCTGTTTGTGGGACTGTGTGTTTCTGTGTACCTGTTTAGTCTCTCAAGAACAGAGTCATCTGCCAAGGAGATCTCATCCATGAGGAACACTCCACCCTTTTTCATGGCCAAAACCAAGGGCCCATCATGCCAATGAAAGAGCTCACATTCGTCACCGTCAGCCTGTAACCATACATAGGATGTTACGGTCTGCGCTAAGCTATTTCTCATCGGTTTTATGGAATGGAAGAACATTTTCTAGATTATAGATGCATTTTTTATTAAAGTCAAACGAATACATTTGAAGAAAACATTTATAAAGGCCACAAAATGAGAATCTTAAAAACATTTGAGCTGACCGGGAGGCGAGATTATGCAACAAAGAATGATTTCCAATAATTCAACATGCGGGGTTTGTTCAGTTTGAAAATAAATCAGTGAGCCCAATAACCTACAGGGAGAAAGAAAGGAGTTGATTTTGTCGAATATTTACAAGCTTATATACGAGCCATTTTAGATACTGCACATCAGCACCTGAGGGGAATGTCTGACAGGTCGCAGTCCGCCGAGAAAGTCAGTTGTTTCCATGTGTAGGTGGCAGGTGACATAGAAAAGCTTCTTCCCAGCCAAGGCAGCAAACAGCTGGCAGATTGTCGTCTTTCCGCACCTGAGAAAGTTGTGGGGCGGCGGTTGTGTGTGTGTGTGGAGTGTAGCAGGCAGTGGGGGGAGAGAAGGAGACATTAGCAAGACTTCCACAAATACATCGGAAGCTCAGTTCATACACGACCCTAATTCAGTATGGAGAAGGGGACAAATACTTGCTTCTGTTGTACGCATATTGGCCGTGGCAAGCAGATAACACACCAAGATTTATTGAAAGGACACAAGGGACACAGTCGCTGTTGAGCTTCACTCATATAACGAGTTTTTCATAGAGTATGACGCATAGAGGCCTGTGAGTCCTGTTGAGTCATTTTCTTTACATGTTGCAGTGCTGTGTTGTTAAAAACAAAATATTTCAATGTTTCCACGGCAACAATGATGCTATCCATTAACCCGTCCGTCTATGCTGTTTTGCATTATGTGTTAGCATAAGGAGAGTGGAGACAAAGAAACTTGGTTTTTTTGGGTGGGGGGGGTTTGTGTGTCCCAATGATCCTAGGAGCTAAGTTGTCTGTGGCTTTATGCCCCTGGCAGGGTCACCCGTGACAAACAGGTCCAAGGTGAGGGACCAGACAAACCACGGCTCAAAGACCCCTTATGATGACGACAAACTATGGACTCAGTTTTCCCTTGCCCGGCTGCGGGTCACCGGGGCCCCCTTCTGGAGCCAGGACTTGAGGTGGCCGGGCGGGCACAGCCCGAAAGGCTAACGTGTGTCCCCCTTCCCATGGGCTCACACCTGTGGGAGGGGCCATGGGGGTCGGGTGCAGTGCGAGCCGGGCGGTGGCCGAAGGCGGGGACCTTGGCGATCCGATCCCCAGCTACAGAAGCTGGCTCTAGGGACGTGGAATGTTACCTCTCTGGCATGGAAGGAGCCCGAGCTTGTGTTTGAGGTCGAGAAGTTCCGACTAGATATAGTCGGACTCGCTTCCACACACTGCTTAGGCTCTGGTACCAGTCCTCTTGAGAGGGGTTGGACTCTCTTCCACTCTGGAGTTGCCCACGGTGAGAGGCGCCGAGCGGGTGTGGGTATACGTACGTTGCCTGTACGTTGGGGTTCACCCCGGTGGACGAGAGGGTAGCCTCCCTCCGCCTTCGGGTGGGAGGACGGGTCCTGACTGTTGTTTGTGCCTATGCACCAAACAGCAGTTCAGAGTACCCACCCTTTTTGGAGTCCTTAGAGGGGGTGATGAAGAGTGCTCCCGCTCAGGACTCCGTCGTTCTGCTGGGGGACTTCAACGCTCACGTGGGCAATGACAGTGAGACCTGGAAGGGCGTCATTGGGAGGAACGGCCCCCCCGATCAGAACCCAAGCGGTGTTCTGTTATTGGACTTCTGTAATCATCACGGATTGTCCATAATGAACACCAAGTTCAAGCATAAGGGTGGACACCAACGGTGAGGGATGCCGTTGACGCGGACATGCGCGCCACAACTTTGAGGCGCCACAGAGACTCGCGACCACCTGAGAACTCCCACTCCTCCACGCTGCCCTGCTGTGTGACTAGGACAGGGCCTGGTGTACGTCAAGTGGACCTTAACCTAATTAGCAGCTTCCCGTCAAATATTGATTCCTGTCTTCAAAAGACCCGTTCCCAGACCAAATGGTTGAGGAAGACTATGTGGTTAATATTCACCCATGCGCATCCACTGGCGTTGCGAGGACCTGCAAGCAGAACTTCTGGATGTACCTTTAATGTTTGTTAACAGAAGATAAAACATTTTAGAGTTCCTAAAGGCTCTGGATGATGTGGGGCTGTCCTGGTTGACACGCCTCTGCAACATTGCGTGGACATCTGGCAGTAAGTCGGACTCGTTTCCGGTGAGGGTTGCACTCCGCCAAGGCTGCCCTTTGTCACCGATTCTGTTCATTACTTTTATGGACAGAGGGGCGTAGAGGGGGTCCGGTTTGGTGGCCTCTGTATTGCATCGCTGCTTTTTGCAGATGATGTGGTTCTGTTGGCTTCATCAAGCCGTGATCTCCAACTCTCACTGGAGCAGTTCGCAGCAGAGTGTGAAGCGGCTGGGATGAGAATCAGCACCTCCAAATCTTAGACCACGGTCCTCAGTCGGAACAGGGTGGCGTGCCCTCTCCAGGTCAGGGATGAGATCCTGCCCCAAGTGGAGGAGTTCAAGTATCTTGGGCTCCTGTTCACGAGTGAGGGAAAAATGGAACGGGAGATCGACAGGCGGATCGGTGCGGCGTCTGCAGTGATGCGGACTTTGTATCGGTCCGTTGTGGTGAAGAAGGAGCTAAGCCGAAAGGCGAAGCTCTCGATTTACCGCTCGATCTACGTTCGTACCCTCACCTATGGCCACGGGCTGTGGGTTTAATGCTAAATAAATGTATCCCATTATTTAATTAATTGAATTGATTCAAAAAATGTTCGATAGCAACAGCCTTATTTGCAATGTAAGAGAAAATCGTCAGGCAAGCAAACAAACGATTCCTAGGAATCCTACTACTGAGACCCAGTTCTCCAAAAACATTGGTTTTCCATTCCTATCTATAGGGCATGGTACAAGCCAAATTATTCCGTAATGAACTTATCCAACAGTGCTTTTACAGACCTTACGTTATGCACTTGGGCATAAACAACAACCAGGACAAGCAGTTGGTGGGGTGCGGTACGTGCGCCTTATACAAATGATAGTCTTCAATCATTTTGCAGATCCATGTAAATGAGGATGATGATGTCTGTGCATGAAAGCTTTCAAGAAATGCAATGAAACAAAAGGTCCTGACTCAAAGAAAGGTCTCGATACCTTTTGCCCGGGGCCGAAATTACCTTTTTTTTTTTTTTTTTTTTTAATTAACTTTTCGACTCAATGGCCAAATTGGCCGGTAGATGAAAACATCCACCGGCCAAGCATATATAATTACCACCCAAAATATTATATCATTTTACATAGGGCTGCACAATGATTAAAAAAAAATTAGTCATCGCGATAATGTAACATACAAGGTGTATAAGTGTACATCAGGCTGTCGATGTTTCATTTAATTTGGTTTTAAAGAGTTTGGATTTTGCTTACTAAAACTGCTGATTGTTGTATTATGACATTAGCTTCACGTTTTTAGCGTGTATTGTCAAACCTATTGTAGGTGCTTGTAAGTAGGGCTGCTCGAGCTGGCAAAAAATAAAAAAATAAAAAATAAAAATTCATATCGTCCGATCTCAATTATTATCACCATTTTCTTATGTTGTTTTTAAACTTTTTTTAAATAGCCAGTTTTAAACCATCTGCACTAAAAACTAAAATTACCCCAACAGTGCAACGAATGTAGACAAACACTAGTTTTAAGTCCTACGTCCTATTGTTTGAGCTACCGCACAAGATCCAAAATAAAGTGCCTCCTCTGGGATAATGACGATACCTCGAATTGTCTCACCATTATCATTCTCCAGTTATGATGCTATATATGCGCGCGTCGTCTTTAACAACAATCCAGATTAGCTAGTTTTGCCGTTTTACAAACCACCTGAACAACGATGACATGATTCATCCTTGCTTTGGAATGGCCTAACTGCTAATGCCACTTGTGCTGGCAACAGTGTGACACAGGCTGTACTGACTGCAATCGCCTTTTGGTTTTTCTTTCCATAGAATCACTTGGGTGGCACTGCAAATGAATAACCAGCGTTGCTTCCGTCTTTGAGGTCGCCGACATAACTTACACATGGGCTAGTTAATAGCATTGCTCCACGTTGCTTTGAAATGATTTAGACGTATAAACAACAACCAGGACAAGCAGTTGGTGGGGTGCGGTACGTGCGCAACCGGCGTTGCGTACTCGTGGACCGAGGGCGGCAAAGTCGGGATCTTGATCTCGCTACAGGGGCGAATCGGTCGAGGAGGCGCGGTTCGTTTACTCCCGCTACTCGCTAACGGAAGTGGAGCAGGAAAAGGACGTCTCTGATCGGCTGTTGTCACGCACGTCCCGTCGTGTTAGTTTGAGGAAATGCGCACACGGGTGATAACCAAGATCGGCATTATTAGGAATCCCACGCCCTTTCCTGGCAGAACACGCCCCGCTCCAATATCCACACGCCGCTACACTACGACCTTTGCGTGTATGTTTGTGAACGAGGGTACGAACATTCACTCCAAGATTCACTTTGTCGCATTTGGCGACTGGCGAGTGTTCATTTTGGACCCTGCTTTTGCCAAAGCAGTACCCCATCCCACCTGCAGCTCACTTCCTCCCAGGTCTCTGAACATTTGTATACATAGAAAAGGTCCAGGAAGAATCATCGTACAGATTGCAACACCTTGACACCTTACCCAGTGTCACCGACGAGCAGCACAGACTCCCCAAATCGAAGCGCTCGTCCGACTAGCACGGCTAGCCTCCTCATGCTGCGGGTCCATACCACATGGTGAAAATCCTCTGGAACTCCAGCAGTGCTATCAACTAAGGGACCTGTCAATTGGAAGCTGGATTAGCGGGCAAGTAGTTAAGGCCATTATTGTTATGTTGTTGTTGTCTACTCACTAAACTCGTTGTTGACCAGTTTCTGAGAGAACAGGTTTTCTGGGTTCACAGTCCTCTTAAAGTGCCTCTCCAGGATGGACAGGATGGTGGCCTCCTCCTCAGGCTTTCTAACACGTCCTGCCAGCAACATGTACCCTGATCAAGACAAGAATTGGAATTTTGAATTAACATAGACAATAGATGGACACTACATCGTCATTTTGGACAAGGCTTTTACCGTCATCAGCCAAATGCTGAAGCCAGTCGTGAGAGGCTTCAGTCTGCTCTTCCATTCTGTAGCGCTCTGCCCAGCGGAACAAATCCCTGAGGGTAATGAAGCCATGTTTGCCTGCAAACACAGAGGAGCCTCTGCGCCGTGACTGTGGAGGAAGAGCATGAACGGCACGTGGGCAGGATTATTTTCTTTTGAAATATCATCATCATCATCATCACAGCGCACTTATTGCGGATTCAGTGAAGATTTTTTTGATGGGTCGGTGTCGTGCAGTTACTCGCCTTGCCCATCTCTGACAGAGTTGGCTTGATTGGCTATGTGATTTGAATCTAGCAGCAATGACTCACATAAGGTCAATTGGACCAGAAAAATGAAACGTTACTGAGTAATCTCAACTCATTCATTTGGTAACTCACCAAATTGCTCGAGAATACATAGAACATGACTGGAAAGCCACTGTTTAAAACACAGGCCACAGACAAGAGTTTTATTAAATTCATTAACAAATACCATTGGTAGCCCAACGAACAGCTAATGCACGCACTCATAATATCGACACGTTAAGCGCAACGTTTAGCTTGATTTTCTACAACTCCAGTACTGTAGTTCAGAACCGCAATGAATAATGCTCTTCGCCAACTACATGGCCAGGAGCATCAGTCTGAGGAGCGGTGCCAGCATATCGCCTGTTCACACCATGTCCAAATGGGCCGTTGTTCACGTCGCTCAAGCAAGTTCGTGGATGGCATGGGCTGGGGGGAAAAAAAAGGAATGGCGCAGTCGGAAATGTCAATCCCAAGAATTGGTCAACGCAAAATCTTTGCCTCGAAGCATTCAAATTTGTGATTAAAAGCATATTTGCGCCGCATAAAAACATGTTTGCTTGCTGTCCGTGTTTCCGCACAGACATTTGTGCCAGACGCACGCAACGTCACGACTTCCCCAACAATGGCGGCCACGTAGGCACGATCATTGAGCTGCTAAAATAAAAGCTTCATATATTAATACATCGGACATCAATGCCATTTTGGGCTTTTATTTTGAAGTTGGCACTGGGGCACATTGCCGGCGTGTTATTGTCATGCTTAGTATGGACAATTGTTGTGCGTGCTAGCTTAACTTAAACTTTTCGACTGCAGGCTGGCCTGACCGCAGTCATTGTTCATACGGTGTATAATTTCAATTTAGAAAAACTGGGGGGAAAATGGTGTGTTATAAAACTTTTAACCGGTAGTGTACATAAGCTAGCCCTATAATAAAATTTGAAATTGAAAATGTAATAAAAAAAAAAAGACATACCTGGAGATCTGTCATGACTCGAACTAGTTTGGCGCAGTACGATAGAGGCATGTTGCACCTCTCATGGAGGATGGTCTCCAGCTCTTTGCTAGGTAGCTCATCAAAGTGCAGCTCCACAAAGCGGTTCCTGAATGCCCTGGAGAGAACCTGTGGGTCAAGGAGAGGCAACATTCAAAAAAAATTAAACGGTACATTTCTAATCCCTATTAAACTAAAAGTTTTCAAAACAACGTTTAAATATTGTAATGCCCTGGTGAACATATGCGTTATGTCACTTCATATTTTTGAGCAATAAAACATTTGAAAATCAATAAAAATTCGCACAATCACATATTTGTGCATGTAGACTACTCAAGTAAAATGACATGACAGTTCTAAAAAGTCTAAAAAAAGTAAAGCCTAAATCTCCTCCCACTGGTCAGGAACTAAATCGATTCAGAGGAGTTGCTGAATTGATATTTGACTGCTGATTACTCAAGAAGGGAAAAAGCTACAGTAGGAAAAAAAAAAGAAATTCCTGCGAAAGGCAAGAGTAATCTTTCTTTTGGCGGTCTTGTGGTGTTCATAGTCATCGTACACGATATTCTGTGGGGCTTGAACAATCAGTACAATTGCTCGAAGACGCCTGGCAACATGGCGTTCCCCGTTTTGGAAAAGGCTGACAATGAATGAGTTAAGAAGGGGGGTGGGCAGGTGTGTTCCAATGTTCTAAATAATTAAAGAAAAAATAAAGCCTATCCTAGCTGCTCGCGATGCGACGATCATAGTCCGTGCATTTGTTAGGTCTTGCCTGGACTATTGTAACATGCTGCTTTCTGGTCTTCCCCTGTCGAGTATGAAAAGCCTGCAGCAAGACTTTTGACAACGACAAGAAAGTGTGATCAGAATACCCCGATGCTAGCCACCTCGCATTGGCTAAATTGCCCGTAGGTGCGAATGGTTGTTTGTTTCTATGTGCCCTGCGATTGGCTGGCAACCGATTCAGGGTGTACCCCGCCTCCTGTCCGACGATAGCTGGGATAGGCTCCGGCACTACCGCGACCCGCATGAGGATAAGCGGCTCACAAAATGGATGGATGTATCACGGGAAGTATTACATATGAGTCGATATTTAATCATGATTGCTTTATTTGAGTGAAGAAAATACAATCCATCAGGTTAAATATTAGCACAAATCAGCAAAAGGATAAAATGATACTACATCTGAAGCCACCCAGCAAAAACTGTATTACCATGTCAGAATTTGATACGGTTGACCAAAAAACTGGAGAGAAAACAGTCCACCAGCTGAAACCATCAACGAGCAGTCTTGACTGAGTAGCATCTGAATTTTTCAAAGCTATTGGGAAGTCTGTGCTAGCTGGTTTGCAGCAAATCAATTGCTCACTTCAATCAGGCGAGTTTCCTAAAGCTTTAAAGTAGCTGCTATTAAGCCTCTGCTAAAAAACAGAACGCTGGATGCTTCCATGTTAGCAAGCTATAAACCCATCTCAAATCTCCCTTTCATCGCCAAGATTGTTGTTAGTTATTTTTAAATCAACTCAGCACTTTCTTGAACTTAAATGGACTTCTTGACAAATTTCAAACAAGTTTCCGAACTCGTCACAGTATAGAATCTGCTCTTTTCAAAGTGCTAAATGATATAAGGATGAATACTGAGACTCGGGAAAGGCGTCAATTCTGGTCTTGTTGGACCACAGTGCGGCTTTTGATACGGCAAATCATAATATACTGCTGAGCAGGTTGGGAATGTGGGTAGGACTAAATGGAACAGTCCTTAAATGGTTCAGGTCCTACATGGAGGAACGGAGTTATTTTGTACCCATTGGAAGTGTTCAATCTCATCGAATGGCAATGACCTATGGGGTCCCTCACGGGTCAGTTCTTGGACCCCTCCTGTTCAGCCTGTATATGCTACCCTTGGGTCAAATTCTTCAGAACTTTAATTTTGACTCTGATAGCTATGCAGATGACACAGTTATATCTCGCAGTGTCTCCAGATGACTACAGTTCAATTGAGGTGTTGTGTCACTGTCTAAAACAGATAAATAACTGGATGAGCCACACTTGTCTTAAATTCAACCACAATAAAACTGAGATAATTGTTTTTGGCAAGAAAGAAAAGAGGATTGTTGTTAGTAAATACCTGGAGTCACTCTCTTTAAGAACCAAAGTCTCCAAGTCAGAAACCTTGGTGTTCTGATAGATTCCGACCTGACTTTCAACAGTCCTATCAAATCAATTACCAAAACTGACTTCTACCATCTGAACAACATATCCAGAGTGAAGGCTTGCATGTGTCAAGCAGACAAGGAGAAGCTCATCCATGCTTTTATCTCAAGTAGACTTGACTATTGTAATGGTCTTCTGACTGAACTCCCCAAAAAGAGCATTAAACCGCCGCAGCTCGTTCAGAATGCTGCAGCTCGGGTTCTGACTGGATCAAAGAGGTCAGAGCATATTACTCCAATTTGAAAGTCTTTATACTGGCTTCCAGTCAGCTTTAGAATGTATTTCAAAGTTCTGGTCTATAAATCACTTAACGCTTTAGGTCCTGAATACATGAAAGAAATGCTAATGGAATATAAACCCAGTAGGGCTCGGAGATCGACAGACTCGGGTCAAATTGTGGAGACACAGAGTCCAAAGCAAACATGGTGAAGCAGCATTTAGCTTTTAAATGATATTTCTTGCACTGTACACCGTTTTAGGTCTACTTTTATTTTTAGCTGTTTTTTTTCTTCGTTTTTAAATTCTTTTAATCATGTAAAGCACATTGAGTTACCTTGAGTATGAAATGCGCTATATCCATAAATTTGCTTCGCTTAATGATGGAATACCTTTCTACCCCCATAGAGACCGGGGGGGTTCTGAGTAGCAAACAGCATGAATCTTGGGTGAGCCTTGATGACTTCCTGTGTCTCAACTACAAAAAGCTCCCTGTTGTCATCTAGCAGTCTGTTGAGGGCTTCGAGAACATCAGTAGGGGCCAGGTTCAATTCATCAAGGATGATCCAGTAACCTTTCCTCATGGCATCGATCAAAATCCCTGCAAGAGATTCAAAGACAAGCAGCATTCAAAAAGAGGACAAAAAATACTTCACCGCTGAGCAACTATCAACCCATCAACCCTTTATTTGTGTATGCCTGCAAATATTCAAATTGATCCAGGCCGTTGTATTCTCAGGGCATTGAATCAATCACAACTAAGCTGTTTTGGACGTCTTAGGCCTGCCGGACACAGAGTGACACAGCCGAATACAACTTATTAAATACCGTGCAGTGTGCGGAGTTCAGGCAATATTTTCATCACTTCATATGTACCCGTGTATGAAGAAGTGAATATTCCCATTCATCCAGGTCATTTCATTCTCAGATCACTCTTTTGTGTATCCTAGATGTTTCGATTCTCACTCAATGTAAGAGGCACCCGCCATACCACGAACGGTATCACTATTGCAGGATGCAAAACGAAAGTCCTTAAGAAGCATTGAAGAGAGTTCTCTGCCCCGCTTGGGTGAAATCACCCTGATGAATATTCCATTCAGTTGTAACAATAGCAGTAGAGGAACCTGTTGTTTGTGTGAGGCTAAATAATTGAGTCTCTTTGGAAGTGATGAAAGGATGGCATTCTATGTGGGAGATCGGTGGTGTTGGAGCCTCCTCTGTTGAGAGATTGTTTTTCTACCTTCATGTAGATGGCCAATTTCACTCGTCTTCTCTGGCCATAAAATAAAATGTTGTCTTCAAAAGAGTGCCGTTTCTCCTTGAGGTGCAGGAATACAGCTCAGTCTCGGCCTGAAGAGTTAGCCCGTCTATGTTGAGACATACACCTGTTCGGTCTTTGCCTGGGTTCCCGAATACAGTATATACACAATATTGCCTTCCTCACTGCACTAGGAAGCAGAAACGTGGCGAGCGCGGAGGTATCCGAGCTAGGCTAGCAATATTGCATTCCTCACTGAGGGAGGTTAGGGAAGAGTGTAGCGAGACAGCACAGGATGGTAGTGTTGAAGATGACTGGTGGTGGTGAGGAAGATTACGAAGAAAAAGGCAGAGCAGAGAACCATGTGGTGGGAAGCTGAGAAAGAAAGTGTCGTGAAGCTTTTCAAGAAGAAGTGACCCAGGCTCTCGGTGGGAAAGAAGAGCAGAAGACCGGACCACAACAGACAAGATGATGAGAGCGAGAGAGTACTTGGTGTGTGTTTTATGGAAGGAAAGGGGAGGAGGAGACTTGCTGGTGGAACCTTAAAGTGCAGGAATGGACACAAGAGTTTAGCTGAGAAGTCAGACAGCGGGAGGACCGAGAAGCGGCGACAAGAAAACACAGACGCGATGTACTGCAGAAGGTAGAGGTCCCGAAGACAAGACAAAAGGGATGTAATATGTATATGTATGACAGTAAAGGAGAGAAAGATCAATACAGGTCGGCCAGACAGAGGGACAAAGACGGGAAGAGTATACAGGAGGTTAGGATGAACAAGGATAGAGTTGGAAATGGTTTGACTTGTGCCGGTAGTGTGCTGGCAGGCAGTAGGTCCTGATGACATACCTGTGGAGGTATGAAAGCATCTGGGAGAGGTGGTTGTGGAGTTTTTGACCAAGTTGTTCATCAGAATGCGAGAGGGTGAAAACATGCCGCAGGAATGGAGGAAAAGCTAGAAAACGTCCTTCTTGAGGACTATTAAGAATCATAGCAACATTTTTACCGTAATTGATAACATTAATTCACATTGAATATAGTTTACCATTTCAACCGCTTTTATACTCCCATCTCATGAAAAGCGTTACTCATGTGAAACAAAGCCCGGGGTATACCCCCTCAAGTCTTCACTTGTGTAAGCGAATTGCGTAATGTCTCCAAAGACGAACGAAGAACACAAAAACAGAGACGACAGAGAGCACATAACTGAGCCGACCACCATCTTGTCTTTTTCAACATGCAGCTCTCAGTCAGTCAAGCGGAGCGCTCATCACACAACAACATTCATAGATTTTGGAACTCGGTGCCCACGTAAGGCGCCCCGTCCATTTTGGAGGAAAATGTAAGACTTTTAAGTGCGCCTTATCCTCGTGAAAATACGGTCCATGTTTTTTTTCACCAACTTTAATGGAATACAGTTACCTTTTTTTGTATTCTGATGACCTAATCCCAGTTACATGTATTCCGTTACTTCCCAAATCTGGTTGTGACAAACTAAAAGCTGCACTTATTGCTTTTATTGTGCTTCGGAAGTGAGCCGATACCCTGCTGGGAATGTTAAAAACAGGGTTTATCAAGTGGTCACAGGTAGAAAAGCAAACCGTCGATCGGTGGCTATTTTTTTTATCAAGCTGGGAAAACATTTTGTATACTTATGGTAGGTCTCTTTTTTTTTTTCCCAGATGCTATCTGTCATTGTCACTTCAACTGATTACATAGAGACCTTTCCATGAACATAAATCTGAAGACCGCTCTTACCCTCTGCGAAGACCAGTTTGCCCTTGTCGTTCGAGGAGTAGCATCCTATGTACTCCTGGATGTCTGTGTGCTCGTGGTTATTGATTCTAACACACTGGTTCCCGGTCGCTGTAGCCAGCCAGTGGATTAGACTAGTCTTCCCAACAGAAGTTTCCCCCTGGATCAGCACCGGATGAGTTCTGTGATGGATGAAGCATAAGTGAGAGACTAGAATTTGTGTCATCTGAGCATGGACTAATGTCAATTTAGAACACCCAAACTATTTGTTTCCAATCAGCAAGTCATTATTTGTGGTTACACTGACAAAAGTTGTGAAGGGAGGTTGAGAATTAACAGTTTTTAGCCCACTTAGTTGGTGTACAAAACCCATGGTGTAGAATTTACAATTCCTTTAAAGGCTCGAGCTAGTCACAGCGGAGATTATAGATATGCACTTGTGTTCAGAACAACGGTTTTGTGTGAGGTAACCACAGAATCTTTGGATCTTTTATTTACAGGGCCGTGAAATAGTATTGGCCCCCTACTCACATTCTTCTATTTTGGAGGTTTCCCAGCTTTAATGTTTAAAACCTTCATTTTGTTTTTTAAGCCATTCATAAATTGACTCGCTGGTGTGTTTTGGATCGTGATCCTGCTGCAGAACCCAAAGTGCGCTTCAACTTGAGGTCACAAACTGATGGTTAAATATTCTCCGGGGTTTTCTGTTGAAGAGCAGAATTGACGGTTCCAATCACAGCTAGTTATCCAGATCATCACACTACCGCCACCACCACCATCACTGTTCTGACATTTCTTGGGATCGTGTCATTTTGTTGCAGCTTTTTAAGTAAGATCTTTTGTCTGACTTGATTTTGTTGGGGCCGATTCTGTTGAAGTGATTTCTTGATTGAACAGGTCTGGAGGTAACCAAGCTTGTGTGTCATCAGTGAAAATTGTGATGACCTCAAATTAATTTGTTATGATTACATTTTGCGGCATGGCGGCTGACTGGTTAGCACATCTGCCTCTCAAATGTGGAGTTGTTCTTCTTTTAGTTTGTGCAGTTAACTGCTGATTAAAGTCATGGGCACTGAATAGTTTTAGTTTGAAATGAACAAATATTTTGTCAAATCTACTGTCACACGGCTTTTTTTTCTTTTTCTTTTCAAATGTTTGAGATGGCGCCTTGAAGTAGGCGTCTGTCTTCAAGAGCTCTGCGGCTTGGTTGTTTTTGGTTTTTTTCCCATTTTATGTGATTTTATGTGCGTTTGTCCCTCATGTGGACCCGTGGTGGACAGCGGGACATTCATTAGAGGAGAATGTCGGTGCGTGCGCCCTTCCAGTAGCAGGCTTGCACCGTTTCTGAGTAGCGCTGTTAGACTGTCGCCGCTTATTGCTTTTGCTCTTTTGCTCTTGCAACTGCAGCGGAAGTTTTGGAGCTGGTGGACTGGAAGGCCGGTGGGCGGAGCTGCGCGAGGAGAGTCGGCAAAATGGCCCAGAGGGGTTGAGGAGTGATCCGTGATCTGGATGGGACTGGAAATGGAGACCATTTTTTTCTGTATGTATGTTACTCAAAAATGGACGCTACAGTTGCTTTGAACTTTGCTTTTGGCGAACAGGAGTGACATCTTGCACGCTGTGATCACAACATCTACGATCAACTGGAAAAGGGAGATTCCAGACCTCTTTTATCTGTAACCACTTAATAGAACAAAAAGCATGGCTATTATCTCTTTGTTTTATGGAGGGTTTTTTTGTATTTTTGCCTCTTGCAAATGTAATTTTGGCCCTCTCTATGTTCCACATATATTGAGGACTGACAAACATATGACAACAAAAAAATAATATCAAAGTAGTTTGATGGCCCCCTCCTGGAAGCCGTCACCTTATCGTGGTGGAGGGGTTTGTGTGTCCCAATGATCTTAGGAGCTAAGTTGTCTGGGGCTTCACGCCCCTGGTAGGGGCACCCATGACAAACAGGTCCAAGGTGAGGGACCAGACAAAGCAAAGCTAAAAGACTTCCATGATGAAAAATATAAGTGGATAGAGGTTTCCCTTGCCCGGACGCAGGCCACCGGGGCCGCCCTCTGGAGCCGGGCCGAGAGGTGGGGCTCGAAGGCGAGCGCCTGGTGGCCGGGCCTGCACCCATGGGGCCCGGCTGGGCACAGCCCAAAAGGGTAACGTGGGTCCCCCTTCCCATGGGCTCACCACCTGTGGGAGGGGCCATATGGGTCGGGTCCAGTGCGAGCTGGGCGGTGGCCGAAGGCAGGGACCTTGGCGATCCGATCCCCGACTACAGAAGCTGGCTCTAAGGACGTGGAATGTCACCTCTCTGGCAGAGAAGGAGCCCGAGCTGGTGTGTGAGGTCGAGAAGTTCAGACTAGATATAGTCGGACTCACCTCCACACACTGCTTGGGCTGTTCTGTCCCTGTACGACCGGAGTCAAGAGTTTGGTCCGCATATCTGGCAGTAAGTCGGACTCGTTCCCGGTGAGGGTTGGACTCCGGCCAAGGCCGCCCTTTGTCACCGATTCTGTTCATAACTTTTATGGACAGAATTTCTAGGCGCAGCCGAGGCGTAGAGGGGGTCCGGTTTGGTGGCCTCAGTATGGCGTCTCTGCTTTTTGCAGAGCATGTGGTTCTGTTGGCTTCCTCAATCCGTGACCTCCAACTCTCACTGGAGCAGTTCGCAGCCGAGTGTGAAGCGGCTGGGATGAGAATCAGCATCTCCAAATCTGAGACTGTGGTCCTCAGTCAGAAAAAGGTGGCGTGCCCTCTCCAAGTCGGGGATGAGATCCTGCCCCAAGTGGAGGAGTTCAAGTATCTCGGGGTCTTGTTCACGAGTGAGGGAAGAATGGAACGGGAGATCGACAGGCGGATCGGCGCAGCATCTGAAGTGATGCGGACTTTGCATCGGTCCGTTGTGGTAAAGCAGGAGCTAAGCCGAAAGGCGAAGCTCTCGATTTACCAGTCGATCTACGTTCCTACCCTCACCGATGGATGGTCGTGACCAAAAGAACAATATCCCGGATACAAGCGACCGAAATGAGTTTCCTCCGCAGGGTGTCCGGGCTCTCCCTTAGAGATAGGGTGAGAAGCTAGGTCATCCGCGAGGATCTCAGAGTAGAGCTAATGCCCTCCACATCGAGTGGATCCAGATGAGGTGGCTGGGGCATCTGATTCGGATACCTCCCGGACGCCTCCCTGGTGAGGTGTTCCGGGCATGTCCCACCGGGAGGAGACCGCGGGGACGACCCAGGACATGCTGGAGAGACTACATCCTTAGGGTGGCCTGGGAACGCCTCGGGATCCCCCCGGAAGAGATGGATGAAGTGGCTGGGGAGAGGGAAGTCTGGGCGCCCCTACTAAAGCTACTGCCCCCGTGACCCGACCTCGGATAAGTGGTAGAAAATGGATGGATGGATGGATGGATGATGGACTCCAATCAACCTTTTAGGGCCGTCACTATTGAATCTTTTTAGACTCAATTATCTCTTCCATCAAGTTACTGCAATGCCTTACAGCCCCCACCCAATTTCCATTTAACTGCATTGGCACCGAGTGTATGGTATAAATGCATTGTGCAGAATGTGAGTTGAAGTGAATGAATGGAACTACAGTGGAACCTTGATAGAACAGACTAATAGGGGCGGCGGGGGGGGGGGGGGCTTAGAGTGCACATTCCAACAGCGCTCAGAGTTTCCGAACGGTGCCGAGTGTAGCCGAGAGCACTCGAAGGATATTTTCAAACACACCGTAGATACGCCAGCATGCAGTACCAGCCGGCGGCTATAACAGTCATACCTACTACGTCGCGCCCATGTTGGGAAGGTCATGACGTTGCGTGCCTCTGCAAGCAATGTCCGTGTGGGAAACCTAGACGGTGGCGCGTGCAAATATGGTTCCGGGAGAGTTTCGAAACAAACATTGTAGGTCAACCAATCCTTGTGGTCAGTTTAACCGAGTTACTCGATCTTTTATTCCCGGTCCGATAAGCTTTAGAATCATCTTGAGCGTAAGCAGCACTTGAGCTCAATTTTCAGCTTCATGACAAACACTTACGTTATTACTTACTTTCATGTCTTTAATACGCTTGCAAAAATCTCACAAACTTCAACATTGTCATTATGGGGTGTTGTGTGTAAATCTTTCGTGGACAAAAAAAGGAATTTCATATATTTTGGAATGAGGCTGTAACATAAAATGGTGAAAAAGTGAAGCGCTCCTATGGATGCGCTGTACCTACCCCGCAGATACCACTCTAGCAAGGTCTCGTAGGTTGAGTTTGACCGAGGCTGTGAGAATGTAGCTGGGATCCAGAGTTGGCTCCAACTCTCCCTGAGACACCCAGTAGCCCTCAACCGCCAAACAAGGTTGGCCTAAGGGAGCAGCAATAGGCTGAAAGGGAGGGGGGGGGGGGGGTGATGATCATGAAATATCAACAATTATCGATTAAAACACACACACACAGTTCTCTGTAAATGAGTAAGAAGGAAAAATGTAAGTCAGTCCTTCTGTAATAAAGTCCTCACTTATCTTGACAGTGTTTGGGTACCAAAACAACTTTTTAGGACCTCTTACTTGATTGAGACATTTGGTGTTTCCTTTCAGGACGTGCTGACAAACCAGTTTCTGGACCATGGGATGAGACATCCTGTCGAGCTGAGTTAGAAAGCTCAGGCAGAAACCCTGCAAACATGAAGTCAAGGCTTCTTTATACTCGCGCTGACGCCACTGCGGCTATCCCGAATGCTGTTTGCCTTTATACTCGAGCGCAACCCCGTTTTGAAAATGCACTGCTGTTCTCCTCCCAGTCAGGGGTGTCACTACAGCTGGTATTGGCTAGGACAACACAGGGTGGAGTTTCCGCTGAACTTTTTGGCCATTGCCGGTAGCCGTTTTTACTTTCCTTTCCAGAAAAAGGAACAAAGGAACAACAATGGCGGCCGCGGACCAGTGTCTGCTAGAACAAATGGACATAGATCACCGGATGATACCTTTAATTATGCTGCAAAATTGTTAAATATATTGTAGAAGTTATCATTGATTTGCTTAGCTTGCATTAGTATTATGGACGATTTGGAGACAGGGAGATGCCTCGCCTTCGAGAAGATGGTATGTACAAGCCCAATTTCAATGAAGTTGGGACGTTGTGTTAAACAAAAAGCGAATACAATGATTTGCAAAACATGTTCAACCTATATTCAGCATATTTTGCGCACCGTAAGGCGCAGTCTCAGTTACGGGGTCTGTTACTGTACACAAGGCGCACCGTATTATTCGGCGCATGCTAAAACAAGGGAACGGAAGCAAAACAGTGTGTTTGGTTGAACTTTGTTCCGACTACGCATTTGAAAATACACTCCCATTATTTTTGGACCGATCTTTTGCCACAAATCCATCGAAGTCCTCGTCTTCTGTATCTGTAATTGAACAGCTGGGCAATTTTGCCACCAAACACGCCGCGTTCCCTCTCGCCATTGTCGGAGTCGGTCTCGTTGCCGGGCGGCTGTTCGCCAATGATGCCGGCTTTCGCGAAAGCTCGGACAACAGTCGAAGCGGATATCCGTTCACATAGGGTGGCGCTGCCTCCCGGTCTTGGTAAAGGTGTGTTCGCCGTCTCTCATCCACGGCTCCCACGCCACTCGCAACTTCACTTCGAACGCCCCGTTTACACCGATGTCCAGCCGTTGGAGTACTTTTGTTAATCCTCCCGGAATGATGGCAAGCTCCGAATTCATTTGCTTCGCTCGGTTTTTCACAGTAGCGGTGATATGGGCGCGCGTGGAGTCTCCTGCTTCCTCCACCTCCTTGATTTTGAATTCTCTCGGGGCTGCTCTATTCCCATTTACAACCGCGTAACTGAGAGCCTGCACTTTGAATTGTGCCTGGTAAGCACGTCTCTTCGCCGATGCCATTTTCGGGGATCCTTAGTCAAACAAATGTTGTTTAGCAGCATACCGATAGTACAGTATACCTACCGGAGGCAAGCGTACGTACTGTACGTAGCTTTACGTAATGTTCTCGAATTGCTTTATCGCTGCCAGCGTACGTAGTGTACGTATTACGTCCCTATGTCGGCGGGAAATGCTCCGAGTCAATCGAGCCAAAATCGCACAACAACATTTTTACAGATTTTGGAAGGCACACCGGGTAAAAAGGCGCACCGTCGATTTTGGAGAAACTGAAAGGCTTTTAAGTGCGCCTTATAGTGCGGAAAATACGGTAATTGAATACACTACAAAGAAACGATATTTAATGTTGAAACTGATCAACTTTATTGTTTTTAGCAAATAATCATTAACTATGAATTTTATGGCTGCAACACGGTCCAAAATAGCTGCGGCGGGTGGCAAAAAAGACGGAGAAAGTTGAGGAATGCTCATCAAACACCTTCCCACAGGTGAACAGGTGGGTGCCTGCGTTGACCCCGCGGGGACTGTTGAACAGCTGAAGCTGTACATCGAGCAAGAATGGGAAAGAATTCCACCTACGAAGCTTCAACAATTCGTGTCCTCAGTTCCCAAACGTTTACTGTTGTTAATGTTGTTCAAAGAAAAGAAAAGGTGACGTAACACAGCGGTAAACATGAGCCTGCCCCAGCTTTTTTGGCAACGTGTTGCAGCCATCAAATTCCAAGTTCGTGATTATTTGCTCAAAACAATCAAGTTGATCAGTTTGAACATGAAATAGCTTGTCTTTGTAGTGTATTCAACGAAATATAGGTGGAACATGATTTGCAAATCATTGTATTCTGTTTTTATGGATGTTTGACACAACGTCCCAACTTCAGTGGAATCGGGATTGCAGAACCAAGGGGAACGCCGAGTACGTCATCACAGCATGTGACTAAAACCAAGCAATCACGAGAGATCATCTCCGCGGCATTCTCCAATTTTTGACGCGTGCACTTCAAGTGACCGAGAGGGGCCGCGCGGCTCAATGCATCGCTCACGGGTGTATGAAGAGGCCTTATGTAGACTATCCTCGCCAATTTCATACCCGTGCGAGAGATGGTTGGCACAAAAATAAGTAAAAGCACATTTGAAGCCTGCAAATGACATTTCTGGCTTCTTACCTCGTAAAGTGAGCGCTGCACAACTCTGCAGGGGTTTGCTGCCACATACTTCAGCGCCCTACATAGTGTGCGCAGGCTGTAGTGGGGTCTGTTGCCTGTCCCATCCACAAGGTGTGAGGTGGCCTCCTTTCTTACTGCCAGGTAAAATCTATAGATAAATATGTACAAGTGCATTAATACAATGATTTTCATGATTATTCTATCATTGCACCAAGTTCGAGGCAGAGTAAAAATCCTGTTTATTACTATACCATTTAGACTTTGCAGTCAAATGCTTTATTTTCAGTTGTTCATGAACAAATGTTAACTCTAGCAGAGAAATACTGTCCAAGAATTCTCAGGTGCCTGTATTGCTAACTTTCGATTCTATTCATCAACAAACTGCTGTCCGCCCATTGTGTCCATTCCTCCTCGCAGATCCTCTCCAGTTCCGTCAGGTTGGATGGCCAACGTTGGTGCTGCCCACCAACGTTGGCCATCCATCCCCAAATCCAGGTGTGACAATGTTGTCGCATCATTCCCAAAAAGACTCCTGGCTGTATGAGCTCAAAAGGGGGCTTCTACTAAATCCTGAGCGAAGGGTCTGAATACTTATGGCTGTGTGATAGTTCCGTTTTTCTTTTTTAATAAGTCCGGAAAAATGTCAACAATTCAGTTTTTTTTTTGTGTGCGTGTACCTGGCTGATGTATTTCAAGGAAATCAATGATGAGAAGTATACCTTGCTGTCAATGCCCGCAATTTGCCGTTGATGCTGGCATTGCTGACCATTTTTTACATTTTTACATTTTTTAGGATTCAAGATGTATTACGTTTATGTTGTGTCAAAACTTGAACAATCAAATGTTTCTGCTTTTCAGTCATTGTGCCCCTGTGCTTGGAGCCCTTCACTGACAACACACCAGAATTTCCTTCGGTATCATTATCTATCAAACCTAACTGATACCAAGAGAAAAACTTTTGTCTCTATGTAAAAGGTATGAAGTTTGAGGTCTTAAAGGGCGCATGATACACGTCACTCGACTCTTGAGGAAACGTCCTGACCTTATGATTCCGTCGATCACGCTCCTGGGAAGATTCAGGTTTTTGAGGTAGTCTGAAACCAATATTCGCAAGTCACCCTCATTGTCCAGCTCCTCTACATACAGCTCAGTAAACCTGCAACGATAAAATGTTTAAGCAGACTGCAAGTAAGTCTTCGTATTCTTTTTGGTCATGACGTATGTCCGCGACCATATTACCTGTTCCTGAGGCCAAGAGGCAGGTTTCTTTTACCCACATCAGTAGCTGGGTTCATGCAAGCAAATAGTCTGAAGTCTGGGTGTCGAACGAGGGCAGCTAGAGCAAAAAATAAATACAGAAAAGATGACAATTGTAAATTCTACATTTAACCGTAGTAATATTTGCTTCAGTGCCAGTCTTTGAGCAGTTCAAAGTCTAAACACATGCTACAAACCTCTCACACACATTTGTAACCGGTCCTTTCTAACTGGTATTCTCCCAATTAAAAATTTCAAATATCTAAAGTAATATCCATCTCCAAAAACGGTACAAAATGTCGATTCACTGACTCCAGACCAATATCACCACATCGACAGTTCTCAAAAATTCGCACACAGACTTGACAAACTCATAGACAAACACAATCTTTAAAGTGAAAACCAAGATGGCGTCAGAGCAAAAAGCTCCACCTTGATGGCAGCCATGGCGTTGGTGGAGGGAATATCCACAAATGTTGATCGTAGAGAATACACTATTGGTGTTCTTATAGACTTAATATCATGAAAACATTCAACACTATTGATCACAGTATACTCATGAAAAAAGAGAGATGCGTGTTTCAGTTGTTGGAGTTGGGAGTTCAAAATAACCTGTGTTTTTGAAGATTGAAAACAATGACTTGTCGGCTGTGGTTTTTTTTCCCCTGATGGTTTGGAAGCCGGTAGTTCAATTAGATATGTTGGCATTTGAGCTCCGTCTTACAGTTGAATTAAAAATGACTTGGATGACAGATTGCAATATGTGCAATTTAATAACGAACACTCAAATAAATTAAAGATCACTTATGGGGTCCCCCAAGGATCTGTACTGCACCCCAAGTTATTTATACTATACATTAATGACATCTGCAATATCTCCATAATCCTCAAACGTGTCCGATTTGGCGATGACACCACTCTATACAGTTCAGGGAAAAAACGAACAGCTTCTGATTTCTGTGGAAAATGAATCAAATATTTTTTTTAAAACTGGTTTGACAAACAAATCATCAAATAAAGTGTATCCATTTTGGCACGAGACAGATAGATAGAAAGTAGAACCAGGAAAGAGGAAAATATTTTCACACCACTGTATAAATCCATCCATTTTCTGAGCCGCTTCTCCCTGAACTGGTTGCCAGCCAATCGCAGGGCACATACAAACAACCATTCGCACCTACGGGCAATTTAGAATAGTCAATTAACCTACCATGCATGTTTTTGGGATGTGGGAAGAAACCGGGATGCCCGGAGAAAATCCACACAGGCACGGGGAGAACATGCAAACTCTGGGGTTCAATCACCTCTGTATAAATGGTAAATAAAAACAAGGATCTCTGAATAAATAAGAATTTTTGTAAGGATAAGGATTAAATAACTAAGAGAATGGTGAATCAGTGAGCAATGCTAGCTTGAATACAGGTGGTTGAATATTCCAATTTCAGTTCAGTCGGTAGAGCGGGTCGTCCAGTGACCCAAGGGTAGCTGGTTCGAATCCCGGCTCCGACTGTCTCATGTGGAAGTGTCCTTGGGCAAGACACTGAACCCTAATTTGCTCACAGTGGGCCTGGCCAATTGGTGTATGAATGTGAGGCTTTATAAAGCGCTTTGGGCACTGTGGAGATAAAGCGCGATATAAGTCCAGTCCATTTACTTATGTCACCTTACATATACTATAATGTACTATATATGATTAGCTTCCTACTTCCCTGCTATTATACAATTCGGGTACAGTATGTACTCAGAATTAGGGGAAGGACCTGATAATTGAGTAGCGGTAGCGGTGTTAAAAGCAGCTCTGTTACTAGTTTAACTAGGTTTCTCAGCAGCGTGTACATAGAATTACGTCCGTTAAGTTAAGCTAATTTTGTGACAGCGACAGTGTCTACAGAAGCTACATTCCCCCAGGGAGTTCTGAACCTTAAATGCATCGTCTCTGTTAGACTTCACATGCCTGTACTGTATGCCCTACCAAGACGGTCAAGAAAAAGATGCCCAAAAGGTTTCTGATAACGCAACAGAGCCGGCTGGAAAGCATGCAGCTGGAGTCAAAAGCAGAAGAGGGGGCAGAGAAGTACATCTCCTAAATACCCATATGGCAATACCTAAAATTCATTTGACTTCTCAAGTCCTCATAGAACAGCCGTGTATGCATTTACTGTGCAACTCCCAAAGGAGGTTGCTGTCAACATCAATTACAAATTTAAGTACAGATAGAAAGGTACTTCCCAATGTTTACACAAAAATTGTCAGTTAAGCTTGTCCTCACAACTCAGTCAGCAAACAACAGACAACACAGTAATAGCTAAAAGACATTGCTTGGATGGCAGCATACGTTTCTCCAAAACCTCTATCTTTAACCTTTATCAGTTTGAACATGAAATATCTTGTCTTTGTAGTGTATTCAATTAAATATAGGTTGAACATGATTTGCAAATCATTGTGTTCTGTTTGTATTTATGTTTAACACAACGTCCCAACTTCATTGGAATTGGGGTTGTAGGAAAAATGAAAAGACAGATGAAGCTTGAAAGTATAACTTTGGGTTGTGTTACTCAAAAATATGTGTGCAGGTTATCTTCTCTACAAAACCAAATTGTGGTCTATTTAACTAATACGTGGTAACTGATAAAATGTTTCATTACATTTTCAATGTTCTGGAAGAAATAGTTGTTCTTTTTCTGACCTTGCCTACCTCCACGTAATTCAAACTATCATATTTGTCCGTGTTGGGGAAATGCTCTACTGAACTATTTGTAGAGCACTTTCAAATTCATGTTATGTTACTTTTATTATTGTATTTAATTCACAAAAAAAAGTAAGAAGAAAAACAAAGACAACAACAACAACAACGTGCAGAATTACCACCTGAAATATCACTTCAAAAAACAAACCTACCAAAATCTCCACGGTCCAACAGCACAAGGGATCCAGCACCGCTCTCTAGCAGTCCACTCAAACACTCTAGAGTCTCTGCTGCTGCTAGATTTATCTCATCGAGCAAGATCCAGTAGCCCTTCTTCACTGCCTTGGCTAAGGTTCCCTATGAAAAAATACAGATTGAAACTGTTCACACCAATGAATACATTTGCATGGTAATTTTACTTTTCCTAACATATTGTCGGTACATTTTTATGTTCCGTATTTTCACGACCATGAGGCGCACTTCAAAGTCTTCAATTTTCTCCCAAGTGGACGGGGCGCTTTATAACGCGGCGCGCCTTGTGTGTATGTGTGCACCGAGTTCCAAAATCTGTAAATGTCGTCGTGTGACTTTGAGGAGCGCTCCGCTTGACTGCCGACACGCTGCTTATAGAGAGGAAAGGCGGCCGTGACGCGGGACACCATGCGGACGTTAAAAGGGGAAGGGTACGCGTGAAAGAGGACGCTAAAGGCACGCCCCCAGTTGGTATGTATGTATTGGCAAAGGACCCCCGAAAATGGCACCAACGAAGAGACGCGCTTACGAAGCACAGTTTAAACCGCAAGCTATCAGTTACGCGGAGGAACATGGGAATCGAGCAGCCGCGAGAGAATTCAAGATCGACGAATCCGTGGTTCGCAAGTGGAGGCCCGGGGGCTAAGGCATCCGTTTTGACCGTTGCCCGAGCTTTCGCGAAAGCCGGCGTCATTGCCGAACAGCCCCCCGGCGCCGAGACTGACTGCGACAATGACGAGGGGGAACGCGGCGTGTTTGGTGGCGAAATTGCCACCAAACATCGCTATGTTTTGCAACAATTAGTTTGCGATGGTCTTGAGACAGTTCTCTGCTCTTCCCCATCATGAGATGTGTCGTGAGTCACAGCTTGAGACCTTTTTGTAGGCCATCAATTAGGACAGAACCAGCTGATATTCATTTGCACTGACATGGAGCTGGATTGCTGTTTGATTAGAGCTTCGATATTGTTTTGGCTTTCCATGCCTTTTTGCACCTCCCTTTCGACATGTGTTGAATACTTTTTCCCTCTGTCATTTCACATTTGTCCACACAACTTAAATTCTGAGCTTATTTGTTCTACTTTCTTTGTATGGATTGATTACTTGGGTTGCTATTTGGTGAGCGTCCATGATACTCCCCCACCTGTGACACTGGACAGGACATGTAGAAAAGAAAATGGACAGCTAGATTGTTCGTCCCTTACCTCAACAAAAGCAAAGATCATGGCTGTCTCACAGGCTCGAATCTGCTGCCGAGTCTGACTGAGTTTTCTTGCCATAAAATCCCACTTCTCCTGCAGTAAGGCAGCTATACATACACAGAAATAATAAGTCAGGTAGACAGGACAGCAATAATAATTGTTTACGCTACCACTATTTACCATTTAAGTTCTCTTGCAACTCTTTAGTGAGGAAAGATTTGCAGACATGGTCCATGAGCTTGAGTAGGTCGTGCCAACGTTTCTCCCTGAAGCATGTCTGCACATGACCTAGAAATGTTAAGTTTTGCTTCCTGGAGTAAGTCTGGGAGAACAGGTCCTCAAAGGCCTCCCGCAGGGGGAGTAGGATCTGCTTGTGGTCTACTGGCTTGTACCTGATTTTGGAAGATAACAGCAAAAATTGTTGCCTGAGGACTGAGGACACAAGGCAATAAATGCATCAAGACAATTTTCTGTTCTTTGTTCTGGGAACGTGGTCATTAATTTCATGTGAAGGTTGGTTTGGGGGGGAAACATTTGTTTATGTTTTTCCCATTCCATTCTTGTAGAAAACTGTTGATCATTGAAACAACTATGGTGTATTTGTCCACACCTTTTGGAACCAAACGGATAACAAAAAGTAGCAGGATACTGAACAGTTAAATTATGTGTGACACTGTAGTTTTTGGTGGAAAATAGCTACTTCTATGATCACTTGTGTAACTTACCCGCCAAGGAGGTCAGCAGTGTCACTCTGTTGGTTCATGTTTACAACCAGCAACCTATGTCCTAGAAGAAATGTAAATGACAAATATCGGTGTAAAAAATGGTGATGAGTGATGGTGAGTGAAGTGCCAGGGTCTCGTGGTAGCCTGCAAGGTAGGAGCATTAGCTTTCCACCCACCTCTGGAAGGGTCAAAGGATGTGTATAAAGTATTTTGGTATTTTCATACTCAATTCATACATGGCTATCCAGACTCACTTATGGCACACAATGACTGACTTACCATTCAGTCAAATTAGAATGATGTTT
Source organism: Phyllopteryx taeniolatus (assembly GCF_024500385.1). Taxonomy (NCBI): domain Eukaryota; kingdom Metazoa; phylum Chordata; class Actinopteri; order Syngnathiformes; family Syngnathidae; genus Phyllopteryx; species Phyllopteryx taeniolatus. Next base: position 622,098 of record NC_084519.1, on the reverse strand, counting down.
GATTACAGTGTGGGGGGGAAGAACAGCAGGTTGTTTGAGGTTAGGGGCCAATAGTCACAGACTCGCTTTACATCCAGCAATTAAAAACCTCGGGCTTCAATGCAGCCCTATGGGGGGCACAAGCCAGTGCAAACTTTAGGCCGGTCCCAAGCCCGGATAAATGCAGAGGGGTGCGTCAGGAAGGGCATCCGGCTTCAAACTTTGCCAAACAAATATCAGCGTTCGTCCAAAGAATTCCATACCGGATCGGTCGTGGCCCGGGTTAACAACGTCCGCCACCGGCGCCGTCAACCTGCAGGGCGCCGGTGCAAAGAAGAAGCTAAGAATGTCTTGGAGGTGAAAAGAGTATCAGATCGAGTGATGAGGCTGAAACTTGAAATGGAGGGTGTTATGTGTAATGTGATTAGCGGCTATGCCCCACAGGTAGGATGGGACCTAGAGGTGAAAGATCAATTCTGGAAGGAGCTAGACGAAGTAGTTCTGAGCATCCCAGACAGACAGAGAGACGGAGAGAGAGAGAGAGAGAGAGAGTCATGATTGGTGCAGATTGTAATGGACATGTTGGTGAAGGTAGTAGGGGTGATGAAGAAGTGATGGGTAAGTAAGGCATCCAGGAAAGGAACTTGGAGGGACAGATGGTGGTAGACTTTGCAAAAAGGATGCAAATGGCTGTAGTGAACACTTTTTTCCAGAAGAAGCAGGAACATAGGGTGACCTACAAGAGCGGAGGTAGAAGCACGCAGGCGGATTACATCTTGTGCAGACGATGTCATCTGAAGGAGGTTACCGACTGACTGACTGTAAGGTTGTGGGAGGGGAGAGTGCGGCTAGAAAGCATAGGATGGGGGTATGAAAGATGACTCTGGTGGTGGGGAGGAAGAGTGGGAAGAGCAGAGAACCACTTGGTGGAAGCTGAGACGGGACGAGTGTCGTGCAGCTTTTCGGGCAGAGGTGAGACAGGCTCTCGGTGGACGGGAGGAGCTTCCAGAAGACTGGACCGCTGCAGCCAAGGTGATCAGAGAGGCAGGCAGGAGAGTACTTGGTGGTGGAACCTCACAGTACAGCAAATCATACGAGGAAAAAGGTCAGCTAAGAAGAAGTGGGACACCGAGAGGACCGAGGAGAGGCGAAAGGAATACATTGAGATGCGACACAGGGCAAAGGCTAAGCTACTCCATATTAATACATGTCTGTACCCAATAAAATCAGCAGTCATGTCTACAAATACTTGTGTACGTTTTGTAAACACAATTCAACAATCAAGGCCTATACTGCTTGATTTACTTTCAACATAGGCCTGAGAATGCTTCGTGCGCTGAAAGAAAAAAACCAAAAGCAGAATCCTTGTAAAACAAGATTTTTTGTGTCCCTTTGAACATGAACCTTAATTGTGAACATTTGAATGACGCAAACGGAAACTTTCCTTCCCATCATCCAACCTTTTTCTTCCTCCCTCTGTCCACCATTCGCCTTCCTTTCATCTATTCATCTCGGGCTGCAACCAATTATTGTTTTTAATAATCAGTTAATCAGTCCATTATTTTTTTTATAATAGATTAATGTTAATTACAATTCCATACCTTTATACAAAAACAGGACTATTTCAAATTGATTATGATTCAGTTACTGATTTGATCCATAATGTCTGAAAACAAGTAAAAATGTTAACCGTTTTCCCAAGTCAAAGATGTTTGCAAATGTCTTCTTTTGATTAAACAGTCTAATTATCAGTCTGCTTTATTATTATACTATAAATACACAATGAATATTTACTGCTTTATTATTCGAATAAATTGGATTCATATTTAGCGTTGAGAGACTAAAATTGTGAAGATTTTGGACAATTTGAAATCGATAGTTGTCGATTGAGTCATTCGTTAATGGTTGCAACTCGCCCTTCATCCCTCGTCTCCATCCGTGCAGGGTGAGGATTCATCACCTGTAACTCTGGCGAGGTGTTGCACAGTTGTGGTTTTTCCAGTCCCGGTCTCTCCCACTAATAGAACAGGCTCCTGTTTAGCAATACAAACGGCCAGTCGCTCCAGTAGAACGGCAGCTGGTCGAGTGGCGGCAAAGGTCTGGTGATCACTGATGATAGAGCGAGAGAGAGAAAAAAAAAAAGCATATATGTAAAAATAATTCACATTCGGAAAAAAAAAAAAAAGCTAACACTGCATTTTTAAATCAGTGGTTTTGGCATTTGTGGTTTGGGGTCAAAACGCTTTGGCAGACATGTTCTGCAATTCCCTCAAGGTTTAATTCCCTTGAGGGAATTAATTAATAGATACGCTTTACACAATTTTTATTTCAGTTGACCAAATTTAGGGGAGTTTTTGTCGTCAACCAAAACTATACTAAAAAAAAAAATTTACATGACAAAATTATGACAAACTAAATTACATCTTAGTTCAAAATATTAAAATGAAATAATTTGCTTTCAAAACTAACACTGTGTCACTGGTTAGCAGTTTCGGCTCAGCCCAAATAAAACAATTCTATATAAAATATACATTTAAAAAAAAAAAGAATAATAATAAATGAAGGCTGTATCTCCACAATGTAACCCCAACAATACGTAGTTCTTAGTCTTCACGTTTTCTGCAAATATCTTCAAACATGTACAGTATAATGTATTTAGAAATCAATCTATGAATTTCCTTTACGGGGACTTTCAATGGGAGTCACAGATTGAAGTGCCTGTGATTAAGTTCAGCTCTCCGGGTAGGCTTTTCTGACCATTTTTTGCGTTCTATGCTGACACTGACTGGTATTTGGAATTTTCAACAACAACAAAAATCCATTTCAAAATTGTATCTGGGGCTACTTGTGAGTTTAGCGTATGCACAAAACAGGACCCGAAAGATCCCCGAAGTTGTGATAGATTCAAAAACAAACCAGGAGCATGTACTAACCTATACACAAAGCGTAACCCAGGAAAAAGCACATTTTTTTGCGACATCGTGATTCCTTATAGAGTGACAGAGGGACAGAGGTGGTAAAAGGGCTTGACGTGTTGAATGCTCAACTTACATACTCAGGTGAACTGTTTCAGTCTGCTTTCGGACGAGAGTCACTCTGCCAACCGAGGCCTCGTACTCGGTCAACGAGATGGCGGGCTGATACATCTGGCAGAAGTGCTGCACCTATGAGCGTGATGCGTTTCCATCACAAATACAGTTATAATATTTCACAGAAACAAAATAGCTGATTCAAATACATTCTTTTCATTGAAAAACAGAGATCAGCACGCTTTATTCTTCTCAGTTGTGATTTTCAAAAAAGTTTCCCGTCAATCCTGAATTTGGTTGGGCATCGACTGGTTTCCCTTGCCCCGCCTTGTCCTTATTTTTCAAAAATGTGTTTATGTGCAGTATAAATTTCTCTCCAAAAAGATGAGAATAGTGAGGCTAATTCCTTTATCTTTGCTGTGGACTGAAAACATTTGGATTTGACATCAAAAGATGGATATGAAATAACACCAACACCTTTCCATGTAGAGTTATAGAGCTGAGGTAAGGTGACCTCGGCAAACATTTGCAGCTTGGAAGCACATACCTTGTCGCCATGTTTCTATCATGGATAAATCTCTACTTTTGCAACGTATACATGGGCAACATGTCTTTGGCAATGTTCAGCGTAATTGACTCCACCATTACTTTTCGCCGGGCTCCAATATTGTCGTTCGGAAAACAATGGGAAAGTGGTTCATGTTTCTGACTGGGAAGCAAAGTCAATATCGTACTCGAGCGGCTCCAACTGCCGGAGACAAAGAAAGACGATTCTGATTCAGATTCTGAATCCAGGCTGTCTGCCTGCTGCCTGTAATTTCTTATTGAGGTTAGAAGAGGAGAACCTGTAATGTTTTGACAGAGGAGACCTACTCGTGCGAAAAAAGCTGCACACCTTTGGACAGGTGTGACCTTTTTCTTCGAACAGCGAACTTATGTTCATTGTTAAACCAAAATGCTATTGATCGTGACACAAAATCAGTGCTTCACAGCAAGCCAAAACAGTAGGTAACACTAACAAGAGAGAGACAGTAGTGCTTGCATGAGTGCAGGCGGGGGGTGGGCTGCCAAAAGGCCTTCATAGAAGCGGCCTCGGTCTGGTTACGAGAGGGCATACGTACAGAGCGTATACCCCATACAGGCATGCTATAACGAGTGAATGTGCTTAAAAGGGAAGGAGCAACTGTTACTCAAGCGAGAACAGCAAACTATTGCTTTACGTTATCAGCTGTCCCGGGACCAGAACCGATAGCAGACGTTCACTCAACAGTTACATAGTCTGTGGATGAAAATTAAATGGATTTCCTAAAAAAACAAAAAAATGCATTTCTAATAATCCAAAGTGCGTATAATGTTTATGGACCATCGTTTCGACTTGGCTTGAAATACCTTTTCTTTGGAGATATTGAGCTTGCTTCCAATAATCTCAGCCATCCGCAGTTGGCTTTCAGGGTGAGACATCATTGCTGTGAAGCAGTCAAGAGCCTGATTGAAACAGAAAAAGTACCAAAATGTATCAATCTAACAAAGACAATGGTTAACCTGTTTTTTTATTTATGTTCCATTTGAAATATTTTTTCTAGCACCTAAGCATTAAAAGCATATGTAAACTATGCACTCAGGACAAAAATTCCTTGCCTCTTGAAACACATGATGTGCAGTGGTTGAAGAAGTGCTGTTGAAGTTGACGCTGACCCTCTCGCACCATTTCAGCAAATCTCTAAGGAATGACAAAGACACAAATTGCCACGAAGAGATCTGAAGCAAAGCATTTGTGTCATCATTAAGAAGTGAGGCAACGGATTCCAAAATATTGAAAAAGCAAACATTGCTACAACAAATTATTTCTCTTTTGGGGTGTGGACACAGCTTATTGAACATTTTTAATTGTATGAACAATAACAAACAAGTTTTGTAAATGCGCTCAATTGAGACGTAGGCGTCATGCTCTCTCGTGTTCCTTTGTTGTGGCTTTTCTTGGAAGCGCGCCGGCATCCAAGTTAAGCTCCGCAAGAGAGGATACAGATTGGCGTTCCCGTCGATCCACCTTGCGAATCTACGCTCCCAACCCAACAAAACGGACAAGCTTCATCTTCTGACAAAGACCAGCAAAGACTTCGGACGTTCCCCCGCCCTGTGCTTTACGGAGACTTGGCTTTGTAAACTTGTCCCTGATGTCGCCGCAACGCTTCCCGGCTTCCACCTTCACCGGGCAGACCGCGTCATGGATAGGATTGGGCATCGAGAATCGAGAACCGATTGGAACCGGGAGTAACGTTCCGGTTCTCCCGGAACCATTCAAATTAAAATATTTCGGTTCCCAGTTTCGATGCCTAGTCCTCCAGCCGCGAAGAAGAAGTGGTGAAAAACAACAAAGAAGTGGCGAAAAACAACGAAGAACGCGCATGATGACGTGCTTGTGCAACGGCGAACAAAAGTGTCTAAAGTTCCTGGCAATTACAGTCTCTCACGACCTGAATTGGGCGACCAACATCAACTCCATCCCGAAAAAGGCCCAACAGAGGATGTCGTTCCTGCGGCTTCTGAGGAAGGACGGCCTGCCACAGAAGCTGTTGTGGCAGTTCTACACTGCAGTCATCGAATCAGTCCTGTGTTCATCCATCACAGTCTGGTTTGGTGCTGCCACAAAAAAGGGGCAAACTCCGACTGCAACGGACAATCAAAACTGCTGAAAGGATTGTCGGTACTCCCCCTACCCACCCTTGAGTACTTGCACGCTGCCAGAGCATGCAAAATCCTCTTGGACCCTCCACATCGTGGTCACCACCTCTTCCAGCTCCTTCCCTCAGGCAAGCGCTACCGAACAATGCAAACTAAAACAAGCAGACTGGTTGGGAATCACTGGACTAGAGAATCATTTTGAAGACACTCTGTATACATTACACAAGTATATACAGTAAATGAACGAGTCATTTAAATAGACATTGCTCCAGCTGGTGATCGTTTTTTCTTTAAATTTACTGATCGGTCCAACAAATCCTGATCATGTACAGCCTAGGCTGTACATGTTTTCATTTGTAGGACTATAATTTTGGAATAGTACAAGGAGTAACAAATCGAATATATTTGTTGTTCGCTCGATTACTTCCTCACGAATAGCGAGCGGATATAGACCCCGAGTCCGAGCCTTCACCGCCGCACTGTGTTGGATCAACTTTCTCCCATTCATTCTGCCGTTGTCAGCCTCCCCAGCAATGGTTCCTTTCCGGCTTTGGTTGCGGAGCTGCCACGAATATCGGCTCAACTATGAAACGCCTAATTCCAGAGATGGAACAATGTCCCCAGTCAGTCTCAAGTCTCCATTTCTTTGCCATGCACACTCGAAACCCAATTTGAGTCACCACGGATTCGGGCTACAGAAGCGGTCTTGGGAGAAAATGATTCTATCATAGTTGTTTCTTCAGTATCTTGTTCATTTTTAATGTATGGTACAATTCAAGAAAACAATTGGCAGGATAAATATCATGACAATAAATACAACTCATAGATGAGTTTAAGAGCTGATATCTGGCTGGCCATTTTCCATGGTTTTCTTGAGAATAACCAAAATCAAAGCAAGTCAAACAGAACAAAGTATTATCGAATCAACTGCTTTTTTTCTCCTGTTCGTTGCCTTTTTCTAGTGATATACTGTACCTTTACTGGTACGAGGCATTCCAATGAACCAGGAATTGAAGAAAGAAGGGTGTTCTATTTGTTTCCATGAATGTGTGTGGAACATGCATACATACGGAAAGAGAAGTACTTCTAAGTACACTTGTTAGTGGCTGAGCCATACCTTAAGGACAAAGCTCTCCCCTCCAGCTGAGTGGGACTCTCCTCAGATTTGTACTGTTGGTTTTCATTTGGGCTTCGGTCGCATGACAGGTCTGAATGCCTTTCCCCAGTAAGATGACAGTAGATATCCAATAGACGATCTGCCACCATTGTCAGAGCTGGATACTTCCTAATAACCACCTAAACACAGAGAACGGATCAAATCGAGAAGGTTATTCCAACGACGGTAAACGAAGTTGGTTTAAACAGCAATACAATGTGAAGACTTTTGTTTTTTTTTTGGAGCATTTCCTGCCGACACGCTGCTTACACAGAGGAAAAGCGGACGTGGCTGAGGACAGGGGAGGGGTGCGTGAAGGAGGACGCCCCCGCGCCAGGGTTTTTTGTTGTTGTTGTTGTTGTTTTGAACCGCTTTCCGGGGTGTGCATTGTGCAAAACCACATCGGTTTGGCTAAGGACCCCTGAAAATGGCACCTACGAAGAGACACGCTTACGGAGACGAGGTGGCAGCGCCCGGGCGAGTTACGCCACAATTTGTGAATGGATTGCGGATGCCTGGGCTAACATCTGCTTGCACTGTCGTTCGAGCTTTCGTAACAGCCGGCGTCATTTCTGAGGAGCCGCACAGCAACGAGACTGACTCGAACCTGGCGCGTTGGATTGAGAACTTGGCCAGCTGTTCATTTTCGGAGGACTTTGGTGGATTTGTGGATGAGGATTGATCAAAAATAACGTGAGTACATTGTTAAATACTTCAATAAAGTACAACCGAACTCAGTTTTGCTCCCGCTGCCTTTTTAAAAACATTGTTTTAGCGTGCATGCATGCTACCGTATGTTTTAAGATGGCGTATGTTTTACACTGCTTTGTACATCAAATAATATTTCTGCCGCGTATGATGTTTAATTTAGCTGCTATCAGTCAGTTAAATTACATAATACACAAGAGTCGTAAACGCTTTTTGCAAAAAAAATGAAAGAAAGAAATCTGAAGCAAAAACAATTGAGTAACACCATGGCAAAGCTACTTCCTGGAATGTCTACGAAAGGTGCCCTTGAGAAGAGTGGACCTCAAGCAGCTTGGGTTCTGCTCTTCACCAGTCTTCTTCCAAACCCCTAGACCTTGATTCCCGAATGAAAAGCACACACTAGTTTAATCAGAAAAGAGGACCTTGTACCACTGCCCAACAGTCCACTCCTCCTTCTCTTGGGCCCAGTTGAGACGCTTCCTACGTTGCCCGAGTGTCAGTTGCTTGACCCGAGGAACCCGACAGTTGTAGTCCATCTCCCGGATCCGTCTGAATGTGGTGGTTTTTGAAGCTGTGACTCGCGCCTCATTCGACTCTTACTGGATCTTCTCTGCTTGCTAATCCGCCGAAGCCCACGGTCATCTCTTTTGCTGTTGCATCTTCTCCTGCGACATTTTGTCCTTCCAATAGACTTTCCATTGCTATGCTTGGACACAGCACTCTGTGATCAGCCAGCCTCCTGAGCTATGAACATTTGTGGCTTACCCATCCAGTGGAGGGTATCAATGATGGTCTTCTGGCCAGTTGTCAAATCTGCAGTCTGAAGCAATTTAATGACACCTGGGGAAACCTGTGCAGGTGCTTTGAGTTTAGTAGATGATTAGTGGGTGACACTCCGTTTAAACATTTCTGGCCTGCAAAATTTGGGATGATTTCTTCCCAGTATTCTAATTTTTTGACTTCCTGATTTTGTGAGTTTTATCAGCTGGAAACCCACATTATGTAAAAATAGACAAATAAATACTTGAAATTGTTGAAATTGTGGGCCCTGAATGTAGAATCTCTGAAAGTTTAACTTTTTGAATCAACTTTTCCATGATATTACAATTTTTTGGAAAGGGTCTATAAATAACTATTTGCTCATTGACGTATCCAAGAAGAGCTTCTTTCACATTGGCATTTAACATACAGGAGGCCTCTACACAGCAAAAAAAGCTGTTTTGATACTGTAACTCTCCTCCAAAAGGAGGCAACCGAGTGACTGTCCAAAACTCACATATGCAGTATCACTGAACTTACATTTTCCTTTCATAATTATTTTACATTGCATTTTTTTTGTAAATCAATTACTACGTTTATTAAATATGAACATTCCTATCATAATTAGTTCTTTTGATTTGCACGAGCTGTGACTGATGGATTTGATTCCCGTCTGGTTGTTCACTTTCACATCTTCTTATCATGACATCTGAAGGCTCCATATTGAAAAACCTACCGTCTTCAATTCTTTCCTTGTCATGTTACCAATCTCCAGCTTGGTCCAGTACTTATCCAGCAAAGCTGCATTGGAATTTGGTGGTTTGTGCCAACTGCCACCACTGCAATTGATCCTGCAAAAAAAGAAAATGTTGAACAACTGTAGCTTGTTATACACAATAAAACTCTAACTGACATTTGACGACTACTACTGTCAAAATGTCATTTCCTAAATTCGTTGGCGGGCCAGGGGTGGGTAGTCGAAGTCGACACTTGAATTGGCAAGTTCCCACGCAGTATCAACCCTCTTTCACATGATCAAGGATAGCATTTTCAAAGCTTAATGTCTTTTGTGTGAGGACCAATGCAGGATGGGGGCTTGAGGTTGAACCATGAATTGCCCGAGAAAGAGATAGAACCGATGCGCAAAGTAGGGAGGATAGAAGATGTGTTCAATGTGGACGCTTCAGCTCCTTAGCTCCATGGTCAGACGTGCTGAAAGGCCCCATATTTTGGCTATTTAGACCTTCATAGAGTGACTCCGTAACATGGAATTGGAATAAAAGTGTTCATTTCAATTTTAAAAAAAAAACACCTTGGTTTTGTGATACGAATGTCCAGAAAAAGGCCCCTCTAACAGCTACTTCTGTTTTATCTCCCTTTGTCCAGATTTGGCTACGAACGCCCCTTTCCTTCGAATCGGTTGCCTCCGTGTAGAAGACCCACTTGCGAGAGCACGTGTTTGTAATGTTGACAGCGCTGGCTCGGGAGCAGGGAGGTAGGCGGAGATCTTCGCTAGTGACGTAGATAAGATCAAGAAATTCGAATGACCTGATTTCGGGCCTCCCTGCAAAAAAACATCTAGAACTTATTAACGCGTGGACGACTAATTCATATTTGACATGTTTACTGAGGCACCGGAGAGCCAATATAACTTCCAAATGCTCGAAAAAGTTTGTCTAGTAAAATATGGGACCCTTTTAAGTCACACTAAAGCAGATACGATGTCATCGTGTTTGGTCCAAGCTTATAACAGGCCGTATACAGTCTACCGCATATAACGCGCACCCCAACAATATCTTTTTTTTTTTTTTTTTTTTTTACCCTACATTCAGTGATAGCATTTCCTATTAACAAATGCATAGCATCTTACAGAACCTATTTCTAAACTACTGTATAGTGATTTTGAAATGTTATGAATACAATGAGTGGAAATCCAGTAACATGGCTCGAAATGCAATCTCAGTGGACTTTATGACATCCATACCTTCTTGTTGCAAAGAACTGAAATCCTGGAGATATGTCAATGCAATCCTCCCGTCCTGGAATCATTAATGTTTTATTCTCCATCAATGGAAGGAGCACAGAGATCTTAAAAAATGAAACAAATATTTCAGTGTCGATGTCATTTGTAGAAATTGTATCAATATGTAGGTTGAAGGCTTCTTGACACTCGACCGCGCTGATGTCACGGCGGCTGTCCCGCGCGTAGTTTGCCTTTATACTCGAGCGCAATCCACGCGCGCGGTTTTGAAAATGTACTGCAGTTCACCTCCAAGTCGGGGGTGTCGCTACGACTGGTATTGGCTAGGACACCACAGGGTGGCGTTTCCTCTGCATTTTTTGGGCCATTTTTACTTTCCTTTCCGAAACAAGGAACAAAGCAACAACAATGGCGACCGTGGAACAGTGTCTGCTAGAACAAATAGACCGAGACGACAAGATGATACGTTTAATTAAGCTTCAAAATCGACCGGCGTAGATGGTATGTAGAACCAAAGGGCACGCTGAGTACATCTGCCTCCTACAAGTCTCACAATTAAAGAGGATGAAATAAAGAAAATGGGGGGAAAAACGTGCTGGTGGTCACCGGTGCTCGGGAGAGGACTTGAATTCAAGGATTGTTTGAGTTATGTTCATGTACTTTTAATACGATGCGGCTCTCAAGCAGGCAACATAACGTTACGTAGCCTAGCAAGCTAGTGCTAGCACTAGCAGGTGTATGTAAACATCCCAGCATTCTGTCCAATTATGCTCTCAAGTTTTGGTGTGTGTGTGAAGTAATTTCATTGCAGTAAATTAGCACCCATTATTTCTGTCGTTTTAATGTTGGTTTGAACTGACGCATTAGAATACACGACCTGAATAGAGAACACTTTTTAAGATACTCAGTACACAGTAAATGAACAAGTCATTTAAATAGACATTACTCCATCTTGTGATCGGATCGATGTTGAAATAAGATGTTTAACTTACCACATCTAGTGGTGCATGATCAATGTCTTCCAACAAAATCCACAGTCCTTTCGAGACGGCTTCTGTCAGGGTTCCTGGCTGCCATATGAACTTTCCTGGTATATCAGTGCAACGGTACATCCCAAGCAGTAGCTGTAAAACACGTGAGGAAATGGAGAGACTGAAGGATTTCTTATCATTATGGGGCCTGCTTGCATCTAACCGCTACTAAGCAGTATGATGGGGGGGGGGGGGGGGGGGGGCGCGCCATATTTGCCGCCCTACTTTATGTATGTCAGTTTCTGTACTTTATTTTGGCTCTGTCGACTGGAGGGGAATAAGGAAGAGTGAGGCTACAAGGAGAAAATATAGAGAGAGTGGAGGACTAAACCCTAAGAGTACGGACTGTGATAAGATGGTGCAGAAACTGGTCCAAGGAGGTTGGAACTGATGGAGGAAAGTGTCAGATGTGTCATGTGACAGGAGTCTCTGCTACAATGAAGGGCAAAGTTAATAAGAGAGTGGTGAGACCAGCCATGATGTACGGCTTCTCGACAGTAGCACTGAAGCGAAAACAGGAAGCGGAGCCGGAGGTGGCAGAAGTGAAGATGTTGAGGTTCTCTCTAGGACTGACCGAGCCTCGGATAGGAGTAGAAATGAGCTCATCAGGGCCAAGGGTAGATGCTTTGAAGACAAAGTTAGAGAGAGTAGACTTTGATGGTAGGGAAATGTCCAGAGGAGAGGTAGCGAGTATACTGGTCGAAGGATGATGAGGATGGAGCTGCCATGGCAAGAGAGCAAGAGGAAGACCTAAGAGAAGGTTGATAGATGTCGTGGGGGAAGACAAGAGGGCAATTGGTGTTCGAGAGGAGGATGCAGAAGATAGGTTTTCATGCTTGGTGACCCCTAACGGAAGAGCTCTAAAGGACCCATCTAATGCTGCGAACATTGGCACTTACTCGATTGTTCTGGACTTGAAAACAACATGATGTCTGCAGAAAATAAATTCTATATATACATGGACTATATGATACATACGCATTAATTCAATATTCATATTTCAATGAAAATATATTTTGATTTTGTTAGTGAAATGACTCAAAAGGATTTGAAACTCAAGTGTCGGACTTGACTCGGGACTTGCATGTCTCGACTTGAGACTTGACTCAGGACTTGCCTGTCTCGACTCGGGACTTGAAGGCGAAGACTTGAGACTTATTTGTGAGTTGCAAAGCAATGACTTGGTCCTACCTCTGAGTAAATGCTGCCACTTCATAGCATGGTACTCTTTTTGGTCCACACCAGCTAGATACTGATTGATATTGTCGGAAATACTTATTTCAGCCGCTGTACATCTATACAGCAACTTTTAGCATGCTCGCATTTGAGCTATTCTCTTTCAAAACAAAACCTGACCACAGATGTAAAATCCTGATTAATCTGCCTCAGCACTTTATCTATTCAGGTTGCAAACTTGCTAAATGTTAGCATAATAACAATTAGCATTTAAGATATTCTTTCACAATTGCACCTAACCATGCAGCGCAAAGCTAAATCCTTATCTATCAGCCTTTGTATTTTCTGTACTCACATATTAGCATACCAACAGACAGCATTTTAGCAACAGTCGTTCAAAATTGGACCATTAAAAGGATTTCCAATTTGGTGAGGCCAAAGTTCAAAATAGTTCTACAGGGCACATCCCCATTCTCAAAAAGTCCTTCACAAATGTGAGTTTTGTGAATGTGAGGCTCCTTCAAAAATTTCCACACTAATGTTTCGACCTATTCTTATTTTCAATTGTAGTCTTACCTTACTGTCAGTTTGATCCCCAAGTTGGACCTTTAGAATCTTTGTAGTTTTTGTGTGACCGGTAGCGCCAGCCATAAACTCCACCAGAGCAGTTTTACCACATCCGATAGGCCCCTCAAGGAGCACAGGCTTCTGTGAAGCCACAGCCAATGCCAGTCTTTTCAAACTGAGGCAGGTTGAGTTGACCAGCACCATGTCCCTTTCATTAACCTGCAAACAGCAATCAACATAACACTACGAAAAGAAAATATTACCGTATGTGCCAAATGAAAGGGTCTTACCTGTTCAGTCTGTTTTGGAGTATTTCGAGACAGCACAATGCCACAGATTGACACAACATTCTGAGACAAGTCCTCGGATGCAAACTGGCCCTGGGTGTACTTATTTTCCTTGCGCCATAAGGCTGATCCTTCATTGGCTAACACCAAGGCTTTTTCTACCTCCATCTGCTGAACTTCTTCAAAAGCTCTGAACAAAAGAAGAAACAAATACAATATATATAATATATACATTGAATTCTAATAAAGGCACGGTGGAAGACTGGTTAGCATGTCTGCCTCACAGACAGTTCTGAGGACCCGGGTTCAAATCCGGCCTCGCCTGTGTGGAGTTTGCAATGTTCTTCCTGTGCCTGCGTGGATTTTCTCCGGGTACTCCGGTTTCCTCCCACATCCCAAAAACATGCATGGTAGGCTAAATGAAGACTCTAAATTGCCTGTAGGTGTGAGTCCGAATGGTTTCCATCCATCCATTTTCTACCGCTTATCCGAGGTCGGGTCGCGGGGGCAGTAGCTTGAGCAGGGACGCCCAGACTTCCCTCTCCCCAGCCACTTCATCCAGCTCTTCCGGGGGGATCCCGAGGCGTTCCCAGGCCAGCCGAGAGACATAGTCTCTCCAGTGTGTCCTGGGTCGTCCCCGGGGTCTCCTCCCGGTGGGACGTGCCTGGAACACCTCACCAGGGAGGCGTCCGGGAGGCATCCAAATCAGATGCCCCAGCCACCTCATCTGGCTCCTCTCAATATGGAGGAGCAGCGGCTCTAACTCGGAGATCGTCCCAGATGACCGAGCTTCTCATCCGATCTCTAAGGGAGAGTCCAGACACCCTGCGGGGGAAACTCATTTCGACCGCTTGTATCCGGGATCTTGTTCTTTCGGTCTCGACCCGCAGCTCGCGACCATAGGTGAGGGTAGGAACGTAGATGGACCGATAAATCGAGAGCTTCGACTTTCGGCTGAGCTCCTTCTTTACCACCACGGACCGATACAAAGTCTGCATCACTGTAGACCAGGGGTGTCCAAACTTTTTGCAAAGTGGGCAAGATTTGATCAAATGAAAATGTATGGGGGCCGACCATTCGGCCTGACATTCCTCGAACCATTACCATTGTAAATTAACATGTAAATATGTAACTATATCACTTTGCTGTCTGCAGCTCGGTCGATATTGCAAATGAGAATCTGTTGTAAATTGCATTACCAGGATAGTTAAAGGTTAAAATGATAATAAATGAAATACAAATGAACTATCTTAGGAACGTTAACAGACATTTTTTAGAAACATTTATTCATTTTGTTTTAACAAATCACATCCCAGTGCATTTTGACAAAGAATAATAGTGACTATGCAATCTGGTTTGACTATAGTATAGTCAAATCAGATGACAGAAATCTGACAAAACTGTGGTTTGATCATCACCAAAAAAATCAATTCACTGAGACTCGTAGCTCACCTTTGTCGAATTTTCATTTGAGTCAGGGGCTCTTGTGAAAAAGCGCTGCTGTGCTATCAAAACAGCTGCCAGTGGCTTCAGTTTTTCGGCACGTTTGTTCGCCGTTAGCATGTTTCGTCTGGTAGTGCCTCTTAATATTCAATTCCTTGAAAACAGCCACAGTGTCTTGGCAAATTAGGCAGACACAGTTGTTTCGTATGGCAGTGAAAAAATCCACTTGTCCTGGACACGGCGGCCCTCGTTGTCAACTTTCCTCTTTTTAGTTTCAGTCGCCATTTTAGAAATGGGCTAAAAACATACCGCAGGGGTATAGGTTCACACAGGGGTCACGCGACGAGAGTGCGGCCACAGGTCTACTGCCACCCCCTGGTGAAATATAAAATGGCTTTTTTTGTGTGTATGTGTGTATTGTTTACTGTGGTAAACTGTGCTGGCGGGCCACACACTATTGATTTTATGACATGATGGGGCCGGAGGAAATTTGGACACGGGCCGGACTTTGGGCATGCCTGCTGTAGACGCTGCACCGATCCGCCTGTCGATTTCCCGTTCCATTCTTCCCTCACTCATGAACAAGACCCCAAGATACTTGAACTCCTATACTTGGGGCAGGATCTCATCCCCGACCCGGAGAGGGCACGCCACCCTTTTCCGACTGAGGACCATGGTCTCAGATTTGGAGGTGCTGATTCTCAATCGGCTGCGAACCGCTCCAGTGAGAGTTGGAGGAAACGGCTTGATGAAGCCAACAGAACCACATCATCTGCAAAAAGCAGAGATGCAATACCGAGGCCACCAAACCGGACCCCCTCTACATGTCGGCTGTGCCTACAAATTCTCTCCATATAAGTTATGAACAGAATCGGTGGGGCAAAGGTCAAACCACATACTCCCGAAGCACCCCCCACAGGACACCCCGAGGGAATGCCTTCTAAGTCTACAAAACACATGTAGACTGGTTGGGCGAAATCCAATGCACTCTCGAGGACCCTGCCTAGGGTGTAGAGCTGGTCCTCTGTTCCACAGCCAGGATGAAAAACACACGGCTCCCCCTGAATCTGAGATTCGACTTCCCAATGGACACTCCTCTCCAGCACCCCTGAATCTGCCCCACAACATCCAGAGCCTTTAGGAACTCCGGGCGAATTTCATCCACCCCCGGGGCCTTGCCACCGAGGAGCCCGCCTCAGAGAACCCAGACTCTGCTTCCTCATGGGAAGGCGTGTCGGTGGAATTGAGGTATTCTCCCGACCGACTCACAATGTCCCAAGTCGAGGTCAGCAGCACCCCATCCCCACTATACACAGTGTTGATGGTGCACTGCTTACCCCTCCTGAGACGCCGGAGGGTGGACCAGAATTTCCTCGAAGCCGTCTGGAAGTCTTTCTCCATGATCCCACTGCCGGAGTTTTTGCTTCAGCAACCACCAAAGCTGCATTCTGCTTGGCCACCCGGTACCCATCAGCTGGCCACAGGCCAAAAAGTCCCGATAGGACTCCTCCTTCAGCTTGAGGGCATCCCTCACAAACGGGTTCGGGGATTGCCGCGACGACAGGCACCGACCACCTTACGGCCACAGCTCCGGTCGGCCCCCTCAGCAATGGAGGCGTGGAACATGGTCCACTCAGACTCGATGTCCCCCGCCTCCCCTGGAATATGAGCAAAGTTCTGTCGGAGGTAGAAGGTGAAAGTTCTTCTGACAGGGGAGTCTGTCAGACGTTGCCCACGTGAGCATTGAAGTCCCCCAGCAGAACGATGGATTCCCCAGTGGGAACGCTCTCCAGCACCCCCTCTAAGGACTCCAAAAAGGGTGGGTACTCTGAACTGCTGTTTGGTGCATAGGCTGAAATCCCCCAGCAGAACGATGGATTCCCCAGTGGGAATGCTCTCCAGCACCCCCTCTAAGGACTCCAAAAAGGGTGGGTACTCTGAACTGCTGTTTGGTGCATAGGCACACACAACAGTCAGGACCGGTCCCCTGACCCGAAGGCGCAGTGAGGCTAACCTCTCGTCCACCAGGGTGAATCCCAATGTACACGAGCAGAGCCGGGGGGCAATCAGTATACCCACACCTGCTCGGCACCTCTCACCATGGGCAACTCCAGAGTGGAAGAGAGTCCAACCCCTCTCAAAAGGACTGGTACCAGAGCCCAAGCCATGTGTGGCGGCGAGCCCGACTATATCTAGTCGGAACTTCTCGACCTCACACACCAGCTCAGGCTCCTTCCCTGTCAGAGAGGTGACATTCCACATCCCCCAGCTTCTGTAGCCGGGATCGGATCGCCAAGGTCCCCGTGTTCGGCCACCGCCCAGCTCACACTGCACCCGAACCCTACGGCCCCTCCCACAGGTGGTGAGCCCATGGGAAGGGGGACCCACATTACCCTTTCGGGCTATGCCCGGCCGGTTCCCGTGGGTGCAAGCCCCGATGTGGAGTTTGCAGTTTCTCCCCCGACCTGCATGTGTTTTCTCCTGGTACTCTGGTTTCCTCCCACATTCCAAAAACATGCATAGTATGTTCATTTAATACTGGAAATTGGTGTGAATGTGAGTCCGAATGGTTTGTTTGTTTATATTTGCCCTGTGATTGCCTGGCGACCAGTTCAGGGTGTACCCAGCCTCTCGCCCAAAGTCAGCGGAGATAGGCGCCAGCACAACTGCGACCAAAGTGAGGATTAGCGGTTTGGAAAATGGATGGATGGATGGATGGATGAATCATTAGATATGACACAGAAGATACAGACGGAAAACAGAAAAACACATACCTGATTTTCATTTGCAGAATCTCATCACTTGTCAGAACCTTACTCAAAAAGATGGTTTTCTGATTATCAGTCATATGAGAGACCAGTGCTAAACAATGAGCAGTGTACCTGTTAGAGTAAAAGAATCAAGTGTCATTTGTTTGGGGGGGTGGGGGGGTGGAAATATCTCAGGATAGGGTAACAGAAGCTCAGGCGTAAGGACTTAGAAACCTTTGAACCCAAAGGGTCATGGTTGGAGTCCCGCTGCGAACAAAAATAAAATTCAACTCCTTGATGGAGAGATACTCATCACCCTTCTATCAATATACTCACTCTCTCTCTTCTGGACGTGTTCAAACTATCAAAATCTGGTCTCTCTAACTTTGTCTCCAATACATCGAACCTTGGCCGTCCCTCTGATGAGCTCATTTCTAATTTTATCCAACCTGGTCACTCCGAGAGCGAACCTCAACATCTTCATTTCCGCCACCTCCAGCTCTGCTTCCTGTTGTCTCTTCAGTGCCACTGTCTCTAATCCATACATCATGGCTGGTCTCACCACTGTTTTATAAACTTTGCTCTTCATCCTAGCAAAGGCTTTCACTGCAGATCACAACGTCATCTGCAAACATCATAGTCCACAGGGGGTTCCCGTCTAACCTCATCTGTCAGCCTATCCATCACCACTGCAAACAGGAAGGGGCTCAGGGCTGATCACTGATGCAGTCCCACATCCACCTTAAATTCTCCTGTCACACCTCACCACTGTTCTGCTGCTCTCATACATGTCCTGTACTATTCCAACATACTTCTCTGCCACTCCAGACCTCCGCATCCAGTACCACAGTTCCTCTCTGGGTACTCTGTCATGGACTTTCTCTCGATCTACAAAGACACAATGCTCGCAAATACTCACTTCTGTCTTGAGTCTAGCCTCCACTACCCTTTCCCATAACTTCATCGTGTGGCTCATCCACTTTATTCCTCTATAGTTCCCACAGCTCTGCACATCAGCCTTGTTCTTAAAAATGGGCACCAGCACACTTTTCCTCCATTCCTCAGGCATCTTCTCACGCGCTAGAATTCTATTGAACAAGCTGGTCAAAAACTCCACAGCCACCTCTCCTCGATGCTTCCATACCTCCACAGGAATGTCATCACGAGCTACTGCCTTTCCATTTTTCATTCTCTTTAATGCCTTTCTAACTTCCCCCTTACTAATCATTGCCACTTCCTGGTCCACCTGCTGCTTCTACTCTTCTTGTTCTCTCATTTTCCTCATTCATCAACTCCTCAATGTAGTCTTTCCATTTGTCCAGAACACTACTGACACCAGTCAACACATTTCCATCGCTATCCTTAATCACCCTAACCTGCGACACATCCTTCCCATCTCTATCCCTCTGTCTGGCAAACCTGTACAGAGCCTTTTCTCCTTCTTTAGTGTCCAACTTTACATATACGTCATCATATACAGAAAGTATTCATAACCCCTTAAAATTGTTCAGTCTGTCATACTGCAGCCATTTTGCAAAAATCATTTAAGCTCATTTCTTTCCTCATAAATGTACACACAGTAAGAAATTGAAATGAATTTTGTGCAGTTTATTTAAAAACAGAAAACCTGAAATATCACATGGCCATTAAGTATTCAAACCCTTTGCTCAGTATTGAGTGGAAGCAACATTTTGAGCTAATATAGCCATGAAGCGTCTTGAGACGGATGCAACATCCTCTGCATAGGATCTGCATTACCTGAAAAACTTCGGAATTGATCCTGCTGCTGTTGTCAACGCAACAGAATATTTGTCTGTGGCTCCGCTTTCACCCACAAGTGGAAAAAGGAGGAACAAAGTTCTTACCCCCGAACCATGACGTCGCTCATGAGCAATTGGGAAACACATGGACTCCAATCCCAGAGCTTTTCAAACTTGGCACAGTCACTCTTGAGGAAGCGAAGGGTTGCAGCCATGAGGTCACGCAGTTTCATTCGTCTAGGACCATACTGAACAGTCGATGCCTCTTCACTGGTAAAGAAGAGTCTCTGAAACACTGGAGGTGTATCATTGAAGTACCTTGCAGAAAACCTTACAGTGATAAGCAGAAAAGAGTTGCATTACTTTATTTTTATCCAACCTTTATTTATCCAGGAAAGGCATTGCTCACCTGACCGCAAACAGACGACAGAGCAAAAACAAATCCAGAGACAACAATCTGTACAGTGTGATGGTTGCATACCAAATTGCTGTACATGGCGAATAGAAGGTTCAAAACAGGCAGGTTCCCTTACTAACTTTTAAAATAACGTGAGTTTTATCATTAGTTGCAAATCTTTTGGGGAAGAAAATTGAAAAGATTGACCAAAAGCAGTGCGGACTTTAGGAACGAAGAGTTTCATAAAAGTGCGGGAACGGAGAGTGCGGGTGGTGAGCAGAGCGCGACGGTAGGGTGGAGTCGTACCAATGAAATTGTCCAGGAAGTAGAGTTAGCAGTGAGTCACAAAGCGCATGGCATCGTGGTATACTGTGTCGAGCTTTTGGAGCTGTGCTTTTCGAAGCTGATCGCTACAGGGCATCTCTGTAATCTCATTTTCAAACTTTCCGTTTTCACTTGCGTTGCTTGAACGCCACCGCTATGGTTGTACGATTGAAGCTTTGTGCCTCTGATTTCCCGTCCGTCCACTTCTAACCGAACGACTGCAACGAGCTACTCCTGCAATGCACGTTTATATTTTGAAAGCGTTCCGTCCCTTACGGTTCCTACATTTACGCAACTTCAAACCATTCGCTGTGACTACTTTAATAAGTCAACAATTAATGAAGTCACATGCGAAGTTTATGAATTAACCGTTTCAGGCCGCGAATTTTCGACACTTTTCGTCTCTAAAACAAGCCAAACGACTCGTGTATATACAAAATCAATTTGGCTCCCAAAGCCAACACCACTGTAAGTCATTACATGTATTTAAATGAGTCTACTGACATTATCATATTCAATTGACCGAAGCTAAAGAAATGAATTGATTCGATGAGTCAAAGTTGCAATTTAATTCAACGAGCTGAATTGACTTAACATTCCAGGGTTTCCATCAGAATTGTTCGAAGTCATCAAGGTGTTCAAATAATTGCATCATGCATCAATTTTAATTGGATCCACCAAACGAGAAAAATAACGTCATTTTCTTCTCACTATAGTAACTCCCCTACTGTTTCAACGCACGTTCCCCAACCGCGCGATAAACCATCGCAGCACAGCTCGCGAACGCCGTTGAATTGTTGAACAATTTCGTGCCTCGATCCCCAACCTACGTCTTTTGCGTAACGTTATTCTAACACAAACACGTATATCAGACCTCAATTTGACTCACGAGTCTAAACGCGCTGACGACCCTAAGAGCCCAGTTGCGTATAACCAACGGGTACTGCCCACCTGTCACAATCATGGCTCAGCTTTCATTCATCCATCCATTCATCCCGGGCGATGCAGAATCCGCCAAAGACGCGAGCCTCGAGGTCTTCAATGCTAACGTAGCGCAACTTACGAGCGACGGCGAACACAAAACGTCGAAAGAACCTCGCTCGAAAGACTCTGCTGCGCGGTTTTGAACTTAGTGTCAAAACAATCGCTTGCTTTCTGCGTGTAGAATAACCACACACAAGAAACACTGTCGCAAACCGCAGCATCCGAAATTTTGCAACGAGTTGACAAAACACCCACCAGAAGGTGGATAAACTTGACCTTATCAAGGTCACGTCTAGCCAGGAAGCAAGTCGCCAAATTGCGCAACTACCAGCCGATGCGTCGTCCGACTATCGAGCCCTCTGTCAGGCTTTGTCCCGTGAATTTGACCACCCAGAAGCCGTAACCATCTCTGACTGTTAAACAAGGGGGGCTCGAAACACCACGGGTATGCGGATTTCGGGATTTTAAACCAACCGAACATGGAAGATGCCAAACATTTCAAAACGCTTTTCATTGAAAACTTTCACCCGAATAATAAAAACCATTTGGGTATGGACGCACGCCGTCCAGTTTGCAACTGCGCGACTTGGCACCTAAAGGCTTCGCTATGCAGAAGAAAAAGACCCACACGGAGACATAGGATCCCAAAATTCTCAATATGTATATTTGCAACAATCACTCGTGCCGAGAAAACTGACTCCTGGCCCTATTGACCCAAACGCGACACACCCAAACGGTAGTCGTCCTCGTTCCCGACCCCGCAAGAACGTCGAAGACGTGCCGCCGCACAGGCAGTTATCGGGGTTTATCCGCGGCTCGGTAAACAGAACGGCCCGAGCCCCTTGCCCGACGTCCTCGCCCCAGGGCCCGATCGCTCCGTTTTGACGGTCCGCGTGAACCCTGACGTCCACCCGTATTCGCCTAGTGATCCGCTTCTAACGGATCATGGCCAAGCACACAACCGACCCCTGCCATGACCAGGGAGCACCTGTTGCTAAAGCCAAACCTCGGCATGGCAACTACGCTCGAACGAATACTACAACATGACGCTCTCGTCGACGTGACGGTTATGTCCGAGAATCTGTTCAACTTACTTGATGCAAATTGCAGCACGCGGGCCGGCCACGCCGCAGTGACTTCGCCTTAACGAACACCGAGGTGAACTACATTGGACTACCGGGCCCCATAAAGCGAGAATGGTTGTCTGTCGACTGGCCGGCGACAAGCGATGGCGAGATGACGCTTCATGAAGCATTGTCACACTTGAGCCATCGGTTGGAGTCACGGGTCGTGTCTTGATGCTTCATTGCACACGGAACCGCCTGCTGGCCAAGTGCATAATCACAGGCAGCTGCATCTTTACCACATACAGCTAGTTGGTGCTGCGTTGCATTTTGCCGTCTTTTTGGCTCTCGTGGATGACTGTGTATTACAAAACAATGTTTGTAAACAAGTCATTTCCCAAACATAAAGTGTAAAATAGATTCTTTTTGAACATATTCCGTGTGCTTAAAATGTTCATCACCACTGGTATGGCAGGTGGTATAATGTCACTTTGGGAAAATGGCATGGGCTTAAGCGCTATTAGACCAGGGCGTGCCGGGTCAGCGGGCAGCAGCCTCTTTCCGAGATTCCGAGGAGTGACGAATCGCCATCTCTACTGTCCAGACTGCTGTCAACGCTCTCCAAACTACACAGTCTTTATCCAAACACCCACATTTTGAATGGAGCCTGCACGAGGGACTGAGACTGCCGTCAAACCTCGCAGCAAACCCTGAAGCGCTTCCCGAGACTTCGGACGCCATCGCTTCGTAAAACGCCGCCTCCGTTACTCGACACGCGCCTCGAAGACTCGGCACATCTCGCGACATCACGACTGGTGACCGGTTCAGGGCGCACGCCGCCTCTCGCCCGGTCAGCTGCGATATGCTGGATCCAGCACGCCCGCGACCCTTGTGAGGATACGCGCTATAGCCAACGGATGGATGGATATAAACACAAGCTGCCGTTTTCAAGTACGTCTGGAAAATCTTTAGATTTACTGACCATAATTCATTGCCCTTACAAGAAACAACAGGAATCGAAGACATTTCCCCCGAAAGGTACAGTGTGAAGGCATTTAATGGACAGTCACATGGGATGACTTATTGGCTAAAAAGTTCCTGAATCCATTTCCGGCCAATGAATCAGTTCGGATCATATTGTTCGAAATGAAACAATACCGTACTTTGATCGACTCAGCAAACACTAATCGTGATACAAACGCAATCGCTCCTAAAGCAAAACCCCGAACACACAAAAAAAACAAAAAAACGGCAGAATAATAGAGGACATTAATAAGAAGAATAAGTCGTAAATATGAGGAATAGTAGATGGGTTGCTTGCTTACGCCTGAGCATCGGGGCTAATGCAAAGAAGTTTGCTGAGGGCCACACAGAGGCGCTCGTGGAGATCGTGGTTGATCTTGCCGTTTGCCTTAACCCTCTCCGCATTCCGCTCCAGTAAGTCCAGAACAAGGGCTCGCGAGTGTCTTGCGATGAGCAACGCATAATCCTTCTCCAGCAGCAGCTGGGCCAGGCACTCCAGAATACCGCGTCTGTCCTGCTGACTCCAAGTCTGGAGAGAGAGCATCATGAAGCAACACGATGACTTTTTTTTTTAGGCAATCGTGCCATGAACAGGTGAAGCAAAAAAGTGGGGAAAACAAACCCTAACCTGTTTTGAGAGGAACTGGCTTAGACCGCTGTGACTTTCGTCAATATGGCTACATATCGTTGCCAGTGTTGACAAGCTCAGTTCTAGATTTTCCATCGTGTCATTGGTCGTCTCGAGAAAGCAGTTTGGGGGAGAAACAAAACAACAACAAAAAAAGTTGGCGTGATGTCGTTCACAACAAACGAGCACGTTTCTCTCGCAGTTAAGAAATCCTCTCCACATGTGACAGAAAACTATTACTTCCGGGTCGAGTAACGACTTCCTCCCAGTGACGTCAGATCCCAGAGTTATAGTGCAGGCAAGATACCCAGTTAGCCGGAGTAGCTCGACCGCTGACGTGGCGGCCACCTTAGTGAGGGCAACGTTCCCGTCAATGGCAATGCATGAACACTCCAAAGAAATCAAAACTTGCTCATTCCTCGTTCGATTTTCATGAGGTTAACTATATTGTCAACGAAAATGTGCTATTAAGGCAGAATATGTGATTTATTTATTTTTTTAAGATAAAAAGACTTTCAATTATGTGGCCTGAAATGTTTGTTCTTTTACTCTTTAGGTCAAGAGGCCATGGAATATTTTATGTTTAGCCATTCTAAATATAAATTGATATACATAGATATATAGTTATATGTATAAAATATAAATATTCACATTTATAGCAACATGTAAGTATAAAATTAATACAATTATTCTATAATAAAGTCATAGCTAAAATCCTTTGAGCTTGTACCTTTTACTATGACTGTATTGTCGATTATATATATCCATCCATCCATTTTCCATAAGACTTCTCCTCACTAGGGTTGCGGGCGTGCTGGAGCCTATCCCAGCTGACTCTGGGCGAGAGGCGGGGTACGCCCTGAACTGGTCGCCAGTCATTCGCAGGGCACGAGCAATTTAGAGTCTTCAATTAACCTACCATGCATGTTTTCGGGATGTGGGAGGAAAGCCACGCAGGCACGGGGAGAACATGCAAACTCCACACAGGCGGGGCCGGGGATCGAACCCCCGGTCCTCAGAACCGTGAGGCAGATGTGCTAACCAGTCATTCTCCATCCCACCGGCTTGGGAGAATAATAATAACAAATAAAAGAATGAAAAATAATGATCACGGTGGGCGACTGGTTAGCACATCTGCCTCACAGTTCTGAGGACCGGTGTTCAAATCCCGGCCCCACTTATGTGGGTTTTCTCCGGGCACTCCGGTGTCCTCCCACATCCCAAAAACATGAGTGGTCGGATGATTGAAGACTCTAAATTGCCCGTAGGCGTGAACGCGAGTGCGAATGGTTGTTTGTTCCTATGTGCCCTGCGATTGGCTGGCGACCAGCTCAGGGTGTACCCCGCCTCCTGCCCGATGACAGCTGGGATAGGCTCCGGCGCGGCCGCGACCCGCGTGAGGAGAAGCGGAACGGTAGATGAATGAATGAATGTAACAATGGATGGAAATACAAGCAGTGAAGTTGCTTGGCAGGCTTATGGAAGGCGGAGTGTTATATTCAAGAACAATCTTCCCATTTGCTTGAACAAAATTGTTTGCTTTAAAAATAGTTTTCCTTGTATTTTACCAGCCCTCACGAATGCCAAAGACTGTGTAACCCAAAGGAACATGGAACGCCAAATGTTGAAAAGATGCAGTTGGATAAGACAGCACATGCAAGTTACCGACGTCATTCAAAAAATAAAAACCCTGAAATGGAAATGGGCTGGCCACGTTGCCCGATCATTAAACACACCGGAATTTACCCTGCAGTGGATAGATAATGGCTGATGATGATGATGATATATATAAATGGGAAAATGTATACGCCACACATATTACTTCTATGAGTTGTATCCAACCTTCACATGCATTATTGTTCCACAGCTCTTCGTCAGCACAGTACATGTCCCGGCCATGTTGTGACTACTCGCTGTTTTTCTCAGTCTCTGCATGTGCCCATTCCGATAAAGAGACATTCAAGTGCAGCTGGACAAAGATCATTGTTTTCTTTCCTTTTCTTCTCTGACTCTCTCACTTTGACATCACGAAGGTGTTTCTTTGCTTGTACCTTTTCCTCTCTTTGAAAAGATTTGTTCTTTCATGTCATAAAAACCCACAAAGACAAGATTGCTTCCTTACTTATTCTGTCAGAAAAAGATTTGCCTAAACAGAGGTCACCAAACCCATTAATGCCACCTCGGTTCAGTTAAAACTCCCTCGCTCCCTACAACATTCCACGTGTCTATGCTTAAACCGGTGTCGGTGGGATCCCAAGGTGTTCCCAGGCCAGCCGAGAGACGTCGCGTTTCCAGTGTGTCCTTTGTCGTCCCCTGGGTCTCCTCGCGGTGGGACATGCCCGGAACACCTCACCATGGAGGCGTCCAGGAGGCATCCTAATTACAAGCCCAATTCCACTGAAGTTGGGACGTTGTGTTAAACATAAATCAAAACAGAATACAATGTTTTGCAAATCGTGTTCAACCTATATTTCATTGAATACACTACACAGACAAGATATTTCATGTTCAAACTGATCAACTTGATTGTTTTTAGCAAATAATCATGAACTTAGAATTTGATGGCTGCAACACGTTCTAAAAAAGCTGGGACAGGGTCATGCTTACCACTGTGTTACATCACCTTTTCTTTGTACAACATTCAATAAATGTTTTTTCGAAATGAAGACACGAATTGTTGAAGCTTCGTAGGGGGAATTCTTTCCCATTCTTGCTTGACGTACAGCTTCGGCTGTTCAACAGTCCGGGGTCTCCGTTGTCGTATTGTACGCTTCATAATGCCCCACACATTTACAATAGGAGGCAGGTCTGGACTGCAGGCAGGCCAGTCTAGTACCCGCACGCTTTTACTACGAAACCACGCTGTTGTAACACGTGCAGAATGTTGTTTGGCATTGTCTTGTTGAAATAAGCAGGGGCGTCCGTGAAAAAGACATTGCTTGGATGGCAGCATATGTTTCTTTAAAACCTCTATGTACCTTTCAGCATTAATGGTGCCTTCACAGATGTGTAAGTTACTGTTAAATAAATTGTACAAAGTTATCATTTATTTGCTGGCTTGCATTGGTATTGTGGACGATTTTGATGGTTGCTTGCTGACCGTGGGGGAGAGGAAGATGTCTCGCCTTCAAGAAAATGACTCTGCAGGAATCATCAGAAAAGGGCGCCTTGACCAAGGACACATAGCCGGGTGTTAATCTCACATCTTCACCTTGAAACCCTCGCCTTAGTATGTTATGTCTTGTACCTTAGATACCTCCCTATTTCAAATAAATACAGGAGATTGTTTAGAGCGTGATAGGAGACTGTAACTGAACAATCTCCCACACGTTCTCCTCATGAGCAAAAAGAAACCAGCGTCTTCATTCCTTTGTGTCTATTTTTTATAGGTGTTGGGTGAGATAAATCCAACATTAAATTGGTCCTTCGAGCCGGACGTCAACACACCCGAGGATTCCAGTTGTGGAGCCGACTTCCAGTTAAGAGACCGTGGCCACGGCAAGTAAGACCCTTTACGGGACTGGTCTTCGTTCTCCTCAACTGGGATCTGAAGGTTGGCGACAATCCACAGGATTGAAGACGACTTTGGTGAGTTAATTTTTTTTTTAAAAAGGATTAAAGAGTGAGTGAATTGCGCGACAAAGAAGTCTGCGGCAGAATAAACCTTGTGTAATACTAGTCACTGGCAAGTAAAAGAGGGACGGCGGAGTCCGAGAAATTCCGTGAGGACGGCGGAGTCCTGTACGTAGTTACATTCCGTGTTTGTAAAAACTTTACTAGTATCGTGTGAATGTGTAAAGGTATGAATGTATAAGACAGGATTGTAAGTGACAACTGCGTTTGGAAGCAGATGCAAGAATCCTCCGCCCCGTGTGGGTAGAAGTTTGAGCATTACCAAAACCCAGACGTTCATTGTGTTTTTTTTCCTGGAAATAAAACACATTCCTCCATTTAAAGTCTGAGGGGCTTCAATCCAGTGCGCTATTTCCTAGTTTCGATACAATCGATTGATTACCTTTTAAAATGATTTCAATCGATATACTTACGTCCTGATGCTAATTTCCCAAGCACAGATCGATTGATGAATATAAATCGATATAATGAATGAATTGTTACACCACTATTTCTTAATTATGCCATATTTGCACTAGGCGTCTACTGCCAAATTAGCAATATTGCTCATGTTCAATGTCTTGTCACTGCTGCATTGTTTATCTTGTTTCATACGTTTTGCTTACATTTGCCGATATATCCTAAATGTCATACTAGAGTGGCTCCAACTACCGTAGACAAATTGCTTGGTGTGTTTTTCAACATGAAGGTGATTCGGATTTGTCGAAAGGTGCTTTCTGGAGTTCAGAAAGCCGACGAAGCGTGGACCGAACTGAACACTACGCTGGAGAACCTCTTGAATTGGTGCCTAAATGACGCCCGTGATGCAACGCAGCGTGACCACACGTGTCCAAGATTCATTAGTTGACCGGCAGATCCCCAAAAAACCCGAGCAGACTTCCCCAAAAAAAGCAGCGATTTGAGACATCCAAGATGGCGACGTGCTAACGTATCCAAGGGCTCGCGATGTTCCGAGATGTGTCGAGTCTTCGAGGCGTGTGTCGAGTAATGGAGGGGGCGGACCCGGAAGTGATGACGTCCGAAGGCTCGCTGCCCGGCTGTACCACGTGACCGATTCGGGAAGCGCTTCAGGGTTGGCCAGCAATCTCAGCCCCTCACGCAGCCTCCATTCAAAGTGCGTGTGCGTGTGTTGGATATGGAGTGGCGGCAAGACTGCGTGGTTTGTAGAGGCTGAGAGAGTTTGGAGTGTTGACAGCAATTTGGACGTCGTCACTCCTCGGCATTCTTGGAAAGAGGCTGCCGCCCGCTAGCCCGCCGGTTGGCCAGCAGGTGGTTTCGTGTGCAATGAAGCATGAAGAAATGAAGCGTTCCAATGCTTCATGAAGCTTCACCTCGCCGTCATTACCAAGGGCCAACCTACTCAAGGCGGGATCCCGGCGTTGTGATGTCTATGCCCGGCGACCGGCACAGCTATGACGTAATCGGCAGGCGACGAGGACAGAGGTTTTGCGCGAGGCGACGAACTCCGCTGTTCCGAATTTCGCAGTCCTGTGAGTTTAGCAACATCCCGCGGCTTGGTGGGGATGCTAATCTTCAGAGTCACACAGTAAGTAGGATTGTTTGCTCTGACTCGTGATTGTGTTACAAGAAGCCCGTGGCTCCGAGTTGCGTAGCCATAGCTCTCCGCGGGAAGATGTGCCGTAAACTTCCTGTGTGCTTAGGGTTATTGGCGCGACATTCACTTTTAGCCACGATCGTTGTTCTTTCTATGTCCGTATGTTACGCATTGCAATAGGGAATAACACTACGGGGAATCCGTTTGCATCGTTAAAGCAAACAAAATCCTTGCAAGTCGGTTGTTTGACATACTACCAAACAAACAAAAACAAAAACAACAAACCAGAGTGGCTAGGCGGTTTGCATGTGACAAGGTTAGCGGCTAGCAAAGGGCCAACCCAATTTAAGAGTAAATGTCTGAGTGTTTCTTTCACTCGAAAGTCTAAAATACCTTGTTGTGGGCAAATGGCGATTTTCCTGGATGAATCTGGTTTCTGTCTCTCCTGCAGAACAGTGGTTCTCAACTGTTGTCCCCTGAGATCCGATTGCTACAAAGGTGCGACCCACTCACCCAAACTTAAAAACAATACTGCATTTTTTTCCCCAAATATCCTCTGAAAAACACACGATATGATATTTTTAAATGTCCTTTCAAATGGGTTTGCTGGACCGCCAAAGGCAAAGCCTGAGCCGCACTGGATTTGTAAACTAGCGTAAACTAAGTGACTAGAGCGCAAGGAAGTCACATTTCTTGTGACTTTCCGACTATGTTCTGTGTGGGAACTTGGTCGCCCTCTGTACCGTACGGGGAAAAAAAAATCAGAATAGGAACAAATGTACATTTCTTTACACGCTGACCGTGACCCAATTTTGGGTCCTGACCCACCGTTTGAGAATCGTTGCTGGAGAATATGGGCTTCTTTTGTAACGCGAGACCTTCTCAGCCTGTTTGCAAATGTTGTCTTTTTGAACAAGTAAGAAGTCAATGATTTTGTAATTCTTTGCAGGAATAACGCGAGCTACGGCGCGACTTGAAAGAATGGAGAGCACCGGCAACGACATGGCTCGCGTTTGTATGTATCCAAATGCATTTGAATCATTTCTATTTGAATTCGAATTGCGAAAGCTCAATAATTGCATGAAAAAACTGAATTTGAATAACGTGTAATTTGAATCCTGGAAGAGACGATGTCATAGGTATGTTCCTAAATCCAGAAAAAAACGGCCGCCATTTTCTTTTCTTATCGCTGTGCCATTTTCTGATTGTTTTTCGCAAGGTAATACTTGTTCTTTTCAGATTACCTTTTTGGGAACTCCCTTTACATCCTCGTTTTTTATTTATTTATATATTTTGAATTCTTATTCTTTTTTTTAAACTTGGTTGAGATCTTCTGCGGTACTGATCAAGATGAAAATGTTCCTCGATTTTGGCGTCAAAAATTACAACCTTATAGGATTCGTCCACAATAGGAAACTGTCCATGATTCACTATTAATATTCTTGTTCTCGGTAATTTGCCTGCTCTCAGTTTGACCTGAAAAATGAGATGGCTCGAGCGGACGCCGCCATTGGAAAAAACGGAAAATGGGCTGTTTAAACCTCACATTTTCGTGCGTAAATACTGCTTTATTTCCATAAATGGTACTTTATAATATACAAACATGACAAAATGGTTTGATGAGAAGATAGTTCAAAAAAATGTGTCATGGAGCAGATGATTGCAGATAATTCTGAGGCTACTTTCTAACGCAATCAATGAATTCAGGACTTGGGGGCCAAAACAGGCCCGCAAAGGGGTTCAATACAGCCCGTAGGAGGAATTTGGAAGTGGGAAAAAAAAACAAACCCCAAAAGACATTGTGGTGGTGAGGACAAAGGATCATTTTGAGAATTATGATGCTCTTGTAAAAAATTGAATGGAAATAATTCCTAAGTCTTCATAATAAGTTGAATACATTTGAAAGTGTATTACTATATTTTTCAGTTCCAAATACCTGTGACTTAAAGTTTTGTGCCTTAAAATACAATCTTTTCTTCTTCTTCTTCTTTTCCTTTGGGCTTGTCCCTTTCGGGGTCGCCACAGCGCGTCATCCTTTTCCATGTCAGCCTATCTCCTGCATCCTCCTCTCCAACACCAACTGCCCTCTTGTCTTCCCTCACGACATCCATCAACCTTCTCTTTGGTCTTCCTCTCGCTCTCTTGCCTGGCAGCTCCATCCTCGTCATCCTTCTACCAATATACTCTCTCTCACTCTCTCTCCTCTGGACGTGTCCAAACCATCCAAGTCTTTGTCTCCAAAAACATCGAACCTCGGCCGTCCCTCTGATGAGCTCATTTCTAATCCTATCCAACCCGGTCACTCCGAGAGCGAACCTCAACATCTTCATTTCCGCCACCTCCAGCTCTGCTTCCTGTTGTCTCTTCAGTGCCACCGTCTCTAATCCGTCCATCATGGCCGGCCTCACCACTGTTTTCTAAACTTTGCCCTTCATCCTAACAGAGACTCTTCTGTCACATAACACACCTGACACCTTCCTCCACCCGTTCCAACCTGCTTCACTTCCTGACCCCACTCCCCATTGCTCTGGACGGGTGACCCCAAGTATTTCAAGTCCGCCACCCTTGTTATCTCTTCTCCCTGTAGCCTCACGCTTCCCCCTCCACCCCTCTCATTCATCCACATATATTCTGTTTTACTTCGACTAATCTTTAGTCCTCTACTTTCCAGTGCATGCCTCCACCTTTCTAACTGTTCCTCCACCTGCTTCCTGCTTTCACTGCAGATCACAATGTCATCCGCAAACATCACGGTCCATGGGGATTCCAATCTAACCACATCTGTCATCTTATCCATCACCACTGCAAACAGAAAGGGCCTCATGGCTGATCCCTGATGCACTCCCACCTCCACCTTAAATTCCTCTGTCACACCTACAGCACACCTCACCAATGTCCTGCTGCCATCATAAATGTCCTGTATTATTCTAACATACAGTGGATACAAAAAGTATTCAGACACCTTAAATTTTTAGCCATTTGCTAAAATCATTTAAGTTCATTTTATTCCTCATTAATGTACACACAGCACCCCATATTGACAAAAAAACAACCGAATTGTTGAATTTTTTGCTCATTTATTGAAAAAGAAAAACTGAAATATCACGCAGCCTTAAGTATTCCGACCCTTTGCTGTGACACTCATATATTGAACTCGGGTGCTGTCCAATTCTTCTGATGATCCTTAAGATGGTTCTACACCTTCATTGGAGTCCAGCTGTGTTTGATTATACTGATTGGACTTGATTAGGAAAGGGACACACCTATCTATATAAGACCTTACAGCTCACAGTGCATGTCAGAGCAAATGAGAATCATGAGCTCAAAGGAACTGCCTGAAGAGCTGAGAGACAGAATTGTGGCAAGGCACAGATCTGGCCAAGGTTACAAAAAAAATTCTGCTGCACTTAAGGTTCCTAAGAGCACAGTGGCCACCATCATCCTTAAATGGAAGACGTTTGGGACGACCACAACCCTTTCTATAGCTGGCCGTCAGCTCAAACTGAGCAATCGGGGGAGAAGAGCCTTGGTGAGAGAGGTAAAGCAGGACCCAAAGATCACTGTGGCGGAGCTCCAGAGATGCAGTCGGGAGATGGGAGAAAGTTCTAGAAAGTCAACCATCACTGCAGCCCTCCACCCGTCGGGGCTTTATGGCAGAGTGGCCCGGTGGAAGCCTCTCCTCAGTGCAAGACGCATGAAAGCCCACATGGAGTTTGCTAAAAGAAAAAACACCTGAACGACTCCAAGATGGTGAGAAATAAGATTCTCTGGTCTGAGGAGACCAATATAGAAATTGTTGGCCTTAATTCTAAGCGGCATGTGTGGAGAAAACCAGGCACTGCTCATCACCTGACCAATACACTCCCAACAGTGGTTGTGGAAGCATCACGCTGTGGGGGTCTTTTTCAGCCGCAGGGACAGGACGACCGGTTGCAATCGAAGGAAAGATGAATGCGGCCAAGTACAGTGATATCCTGGATGAAAACCTTTTCCAGAGTGCTCAGGACCTCTGACTGGGCCGAAGGTTCACCTTCCAACAAGACAATGACCCCAAGCACGCAGCTAAAATAGCGAAGGAGTGGCTTCAGAACAACTCCGTGACTGTTCTTGAATGGCCCAGCCAGAGCCCTGACTTGAACCCAATTGAGAATCTCTGGAAAGACCTGATCATGGCTGTCCACCAATGTTCACCATCCAACCTGACAGAACTGAAGAGGATCTGCAAGGAGGAATGGCAGAGGATCCCCAAATCCAGGTGTGAAAGACTTGTCTCATCATTCCCAAAAAGACATGTATGAGCTCATACAGCTCATACATGGCTGTATGAGCTCAAAAGGCTGCTTCGACTAAATACTGAGCAAAGGGTCTGAATACTTATGGCTGTGTGATGTTTTAGTTTTTCTTTTTTAATAAGTCTGCAAAAATGTCAATTATTTTATTTTTTCTGTAAATAAGGGGTGCTGTGTGTATATTAATGAGGGAAAACATTCTCTTGAATGATTTTAGCAAATGGCTGCAATATAAAGAAGAGTGAGAAATGTAAGGGGGGTCTGAAGACTTTCCCTACCCACTGCACTTCTCTGCCACGCCAGACTTCCGCATGCAGTACCACAATTCCTCTCTGGGTACTCTCTAGATCTGCAAAGACACAATGTAGCTCCTTCTGACCTTCTCTGTACTTTTCCATCAACATCCTCAAGGCAAATAATGCATCTGTGGTACTCTTTCTAGGCATGGAACCATACTGTTGCTCGCAAGTACTCACTTCTTACCCGAGTCGAGCCTCCACTACTCTTTCCCATAACTTCATTGTGTGGCTCATCAACTCCCACAGCTCTGCACATCAGCCTTGTTCTTAAAAATGGGCACCAGCACAGTTTTCCTCCATTCCTCAGGCATCTTCTCGCGCGCTAGAATTCTGTTGAACAAGCTGGTCAAAAACTCCACAGCCACCTCTCCTCGATGCTTCCATACCTCCACAGGAATGTCATCAGGACCGACAGCCTTTCCATTTTTCATCCTCTTTCATGCCTTTCTAACTCCCCCCTTACTTCCTGGTCCACCACACTTGGCTCCTCTACTCTTCCTTCGCTCTCATTTTCCTCATTCAACAACTCCTCAAAGTAGTCTTTCCATGTATCCAGCACACTTTAATGCAATTATTCAAGTTTAGCAATTCAAATATAGACGATTCAAATTTAGTTTCTGGTGGCACATATTTCAGCCCATAATTTGTGATCTTGCATAGAACATTTGTGGAATTTGTGTACCTTAAAAATTACATGTACGCACGAGGGTTATGGGCAATTTCATTAGTTCTTATTTTGTTAGCATCTTTATTTTCAGGTTAACAGTCCATGAATCAATCTCACAGCGTCATCTGTTTTTGTAAAATGTTAAAATTTTTTGAATGACAAAGGCACCAATCAATCACTGGGAAAAGATACGCTAAGGAATCACAGTGGAGCCGCAGTTTTCAAATGCAATCAAAAGATTTGGCTTTCCCCAATTTTTGTCAGCTGTTGTTGCATTGGCTTGTGACAGCCACGGATGCTTTGACATTATTCTTTTGACCTACGACACCAAAATATTCAATATCCAAAGTAAGTTAGCATATGATCGCCAGCACGTGCTTAAATTGCGATCGCCGAGTGACTTTTCATAACACTCGCCAACGTTTAGTACCCTCAGAGCTTCGCTCTGGGCAAGACTCGGCAGCCGACAAAGCTGCGGGCTCACTAAGCGGTGGACTCTCATTGTAGCGTAGCAAGTCGAGGCGGCTTAATCGGACGCGGAAACGTGGTTGTCGGGGGGGGGGGACTAACAACTCCGCTAAAAAGTAACCCCTTCACAACACCGCTCATGCATCTTCCTCTCCAACGTCCGCTTTTGGACAATAAATAACATGATATACAAACGGAACGAATAACAAAACACACACACACACATACACACATATATATATATATATATCGGTACTTGGTGCAATACTACTCACTATACGGAAAAAGCTTAAGCCACATTTTTAGATCAATGTTTACAGCATATGGTACCAAAAAAACAACAAAAAAGTGTATTGTTGATATGATCACGTTTTCTAGTCTCCTGATACAATTTTAAAATCCACAGTTGCTGTCAGCGAAGATTCTGTGGATATCTACGATGACCTTGATCTCAACAATTTCAGCACTTCAGGTAAAATCAGATAAAAATGATTTCTGGAGATCTTTTATATCAGGGGTGCCGAAGTCAGTTTGCGAGGCACATTCACCCCGATTTGATCTCAAGTGGGCCGGACCACAATATTTGTTGCTTTCAAAATCCATAAATAACATCCATTGAAAAATGTCCTCATTCTTTTGGTGCAAATACTACTTTTGGAAAATATTCCCATTTATTCATTCTACTCGCCACGCGCCGCTTTCATCCTCGTGGGTGTCTCGAGTCCTCCCCAGGCTGACACGAACGCTGCACTGCTAACGCTCGCCGAACAAGTCAACAAACCCAGTTTCAGTCATTACTCTCGGGGACTTTAACAAAGCTAAACTCCCTAAATACGAGCAGCACATCGAAAACAACCTTCTATATCACTGCTACACCACGCTAAATGACGCATACAGCGCTATCCCGTGCAGCTCCGGGCTCGTCCGATCACTGCTTAATTCACTTAATACCAGCATACAGGAAAAAACTGAAATGTGCGAAGCATATGGTGAAAACAGTCAAGAAGTGGACCAATGAAGCGAAGATGGAAGCTGTCTGGACTGCACAGACTGGAGTGTCTTTGAAACCTCAACTGGCAGCCTGGATGAATATACGGACAGTGTCGGTTTCTGTGAAGATGTTTGTATACCAACAATGACATTTTGCATGTTCAATAACAACAAGGCGTGGTTAACTGTCAAACTTAAGCAACTTGGCGACGGTAAAGAGGACGCCTATGGGACTGGGGACGGAGCCCTGTAGAATCCCGCTAGAAATCAGCTGACAAAAGAAGTTGACGCCGCAAAGAGAAATTGTGCAGAAAAACAGTTTACTGCCAACAACTCAGTCAAATCGCTAACCAACGACAAGCGACCATCCCCCCAAGCAGAGAAAGACTAGCTGACCACTTGAACACCTTCTACTGCAGATTTTTTTTTTTGAACAACTTTATTTTCATGTTTTCTTGTTACAAAAAGAGTATGAACAGTTGTCTATAGAGGCAGATATTATTCAAATACCGCCCTCCGCCCTAGGCTCAACCCCGAAGAAATCAAATGCATAATAAAAGAACGGACAATATATTTAAAAATCATCCATCCCAATTTTACACGTTCAAGTATTGAAGAGAAGAGCAATATGTCATTCTTCGTCATCTGAAAACGATATCGCTATGGAAAGCTAGGTTAAGTCATCATTGCAAATTCGGGAGGAGGCACGCCGAAAAGGGCTGCGTGAGTCTTGCTTGCAAATGGGACTAAATACTTGAAATATCCGTTCCCAAAATGTGTTAAGCAAAGGCGCAGGCCCAAAATATATGGCCTACCAAGGCTGGACTGTGGCCATACTTCAACATCAGTATTATAAATCTACCTTGAATAATGCAAACCATTTGAATTGTATCAACCCATGGCGTATGCACAGTGAGGAGGTATGTATACGGGGTGGTGAGTATGGAAATGAGGGCAACAACTTTCTTGTCTCACTACGTACCGGAAAATACCTTTTAAAGATGTGATTGGGGAATATCGTGGTCCCCCATCAGTATTGCAAACGTATTGAATAGGTTACTCAGGAAAACCAGATCGTTCCAGTGCCATCATTCAAATGTTTCGTCTAACATGGATGGTGGGAACAGGGGGGGTTTAATGAATGGGGGGGGGGAAATACTGGGTGGTTTAGTTGAAAATGTTTTGTGAACTGTAGTGAGACTTGAACGACCTGACTTATTATTTGTATATTACGATTACGTGGTAATGAAGAAGTTCATATTGGTAACAGTCTGCACCTAGAACATTCTTATGAGTGTGTATCCAGTGGCAACCTTTTGTGATATTTGAAGCACGGTAATAAAATGGAAAGTATGGTTGACCCAGGCCTCCAGCATCCTTGGGACCACCAAGTAGGATTTCTTTAGTCTGGGGTTTGAATTGTTCCAAACAAATGATGAAATATGGCTGTCTTTTTTTTGGGGTGTAAATATTGGGATAATCTGGAAAAGGTAAAGAAACCTAGGTGGAACAGCCGTCTTTCTAATATTGATGCGGCCTGCCAATGAGATTGATCGGGCTGACCATTTGTTTTAAATCTTCGGTTGTGCGTTTTATTAGGTCTCGAACTCATTTAGTGCCATGGACGTATTAATACGTTTTCATAAACCCATCCGTTTAGTGCCACGGACGTATGAATACGGTTTCAGTTTTGTTTTGGGTTTGGCAATAAATACAATACAATACAATAAGTATCTAAGGGTTGGGAAGGATCTTAGTGTGCTAATTCGACACCAGAGGGCAGCAGTAGCTTTGATCAGAATTTTGTCAGCACGTCAGATGAAGACTGTATCCCTCTGACTAGATCCGCTGAGGACCCGTGTGGCACGGTGGAGCGTTGCAGGGGCGTGGTTGCGCGCGAGAGAGAGAGGAAGGAAAAAAAAGAAATCATGGATAAATACAGACGGTTTAATCTAAAACGGAGTTTTGCTAACACCAAAAAGGATGATGTTCTTTTCCCCCCAAAGGAAAGAGATTACGCTACCGCTGCTCGCCTCGAGCATTCGAAGGCCCGCGGTGAGATTGCGACCATATCCCAGTCCACTTCCCCCGAAACGTGGACGGCCATTGGACATCCGGACTCTGATTACAATGAGCCTGATCCGCGTTATTTTCTGGGCCCGCAGAAAGTCAGCGAGGAGGTAAGAACCTGCTAACGTCCATAGACTGAGCAATTCCTCCGTTTGACCGTTTTTAGCATGCAACGTACGCTCAAAAGCACGACAGTTAGTTCTATACGTTGACTAATCATGCACCCTGTAGACAAAAACGTGCATCGATAGCTAGATGAATTGGAAATTGTCGTTCTTTGATTTATAGACGGTAGCATCCTGTAGACAAAAAACGTACAGCATGGATAGCTAGATGAATTTGGATATGTATATTTTTTTTGGTCGTTCTTTTATTTATAGACAGTAGCGCACCAAATGATCATTTTCGGACAATGTGATGTGTGTAATGTAGAAATAATTTTCACTTTCGTCATCACAAACTAAATATTTTGTGGAAAATGTGCATTTTCTATAAATTGCAATTGGTGCAACCGGCAGTAGACGCACTCCCACACCTGTTGGCAAGAAAGATGAAAAAAGTCTTTTTCTCCACTTCACACTGCTGCAATAATGTTTCATTTTTATGCTAATTGTTTCTTTTTGTTTAATCATTTACAGGAGGTGCATCAAGCAGCGGCGGTGGGGCTGTTCGTGGCCGGTCGCCTGCTGACTCCGAACCCCCAAGAGTCACACACGCACCCAAACGTGCATACACACGTGCGCACGCTCACACAGCTGTACATACTTGAAAAGGCATGTGTTAGACTTGTAAATAAACTGTTACTTTGCAATCAAAGTGCCCCTTTTTTTGTTTTTTTCTGTTGTGATACAGTCGGAAAACATGGTTGAGCTATCATAAAAACCCCCAAAATAGCATCAAAGTGAAAGTTTCTTTCTTTCTTCTTCTTGGAAATGGGTATTTTCAAGAAACTTCCCTATGTTCAACTGCTGCTTACTTAAGAATGGTCGAAGGTAGAAATGTGCTTTTCTCCTGATGAAAGAAGAGGGTTCAATCTCTCTTTTGCTGGGTTCCATGTTTCTATAGCTATAGACTTATTGGACGATACCAACCACATAGTAAAGGGGCGTTATCTTTTTTTATGTAGCCCTGATATAATTGCTTGAGGTCATATCATTGTAATTGTAATCAGAATTGTCTGTGGTAATGTTTGTAGGTTAAAAGTTTCTTGAGAAATTTATTTCAGTACCGGTCCTAGTTTGTTTGGAAAAAAACCGAAATATTTCAATAGGAAAAACCATTGGGGCCTGGCGCCTTATTGCGCCGCATCAGCTCTTCTGTTATTCCTTCATTTATTTGTGCTCGGCTAATCGGGTGAAACTCCTCGGATGTCCAGGCTATCTAAGAAGTCAGTAAGACA
The DNA here is from genome assembly GCF_024500385.1 of Phyllopteryx taeniolatus. Taxonomy (NCBI): domain Eukaryota; kingdom Metazoa; phylum Chordata; class Actinopteri; order Syngnathiformes; family Syngnathidae; genus Phyllopteryx; species Phyllopteryx taeniolatus. The sequence goes on along the minus strand of NC_084519.1, from coordinate 583,000 downwards.
TTGAAAGTCCTCAGGTGGCTCATATCTGTACAGTATCAAATAGTTTCAACTGGTTGTCCCTACGCTTGTGCAAATTTCAGGTATAGCGTTAACAGCTGCAGCCTGTCGGACCTGATGAGCTAAGACTTTCCCAGCTTTAGCTCCATGCTCATAAAGGACTTGTTTTGAATTAAAAAACAAAAAAAAAACAAATTTAATTGTATTCTGTTTGAAGTAATCATTTCCTCTTGTAGAGTGCAGGTGTTGGAGCTTCAGCATACATGCAGTCGGCCTCTGCTATGTTATGATATAGCTCTGGCAAACATTTGCGTTTCATATGAAATAATGTGACTCCTGCGGTGAGCTTCGAGGGCCTCGTATAGTGTGGTTAACATTACTTTGGGGTTATACAAATCCATGAAAAAAACCAAATCCGTTTGAAAGAAATGGTTTAAATGTGTCAATAGACAGCAATAGGGATCAACCCTCCATGTACGTTGTGGTTTTGAGCACTCTAGAAAATGGACCGGGCTGTGATCAGCGATAACAATTGGGTTATATTGGCTGTCCTTGACCATCTGAAGGATCATACAATCCAAGAGGAAAAAAATCAGTCCGAGAATAGGAGTGGTGTATCGGAGAGAGAAACTGAAAATTGTGTAGCAGGGTTCTTTTTCCACCATGGGTCAAATACTGCATAGGATTCCATAAAAGATTGAAAGATTGAGATCCGCTTATTGGGTTCAGGGTTTGATCTGTCCAGCTGCAGGTGCAAAATGCAATTCAAATCCATCCATCCATTTCCTTTACAGCTTATCTTCCCTGTCCGGAACACTGCTGTTAATCCATGTTTCCACAAACACAAAAACAAAAACACAGAAACACAGCACTCTCCCACCGTTTTACGAGTAGAGCGGAGCAGTCGAATGTAATCCAGCTTGTTGTCCAGAGAGCGTACGCCGACTAACACGATGGAGGCAATAGCCGGCTTTTGTGGTTTAGCCGCTAGCCTACCTCGGATACCGCTGCGCTTGCCCCCTTTCTGCTTCCACCTTCGCCGTCCATGGCGCCTCCACCCTGGACACGACGCAGGAGCGGGGGTCGGAGTTGTTGTAGGCACCTGGAGCAGACCGCAGTCGGACTAAAACACTCAGACGTTTAAGACGAAAAACACTAAAACACCGTTTGTTTGGGGCAGAGCGCAGCTGTGCTGCGTATGCGCGCACCGCCATGTTGTGAAACATCTGTCCAATTCGTTATGCTCTCATTATATTAGTGGCAAAACATTTAGCGTGAAAGTTTTGGGGAAAATATATTGTTCTAAAAAAAAATGTTTGTTTGGTGCTAGGCCTGAACACACAATACATTGAGAGAGAGCGAGAGAGAGCAAGAGCAATGAGAACACAAATATTTTAAGTGCATTGTCGAGGTATTGAATCGGGACTCTGTATCAGCTGATCCTTAAATTCAAAGACTCAAACTTGGTGCAAATAAAATGTGATCGGGACATCCCTATTATATATATATATATATATATGATTATAAATGTGATATTCGTATATTATTTTCATTTGAAGTATATTTTATATGAATAAAAATGCATTCCATTATACAACCAGCTCGATATAAAATACAATTATACTCCAGCTTTACATTAGTTTGGGGGTCCTCAGTATGGAAATTGTTGAATGCACTGGTTCTGATTCAAAAAATGATATCTGTTATCGGTATCGGCTTGGTGAAGCAGCGAGTTATTGGTTATCTGTATCAGTGAAAAAAATAAGTTCGTGTGCAGCCCTAAAAAAAAAAAAAATGGTCGCGGTCAAATGGTCTTTTGTAAATAGCTCTGCTGTCTTTTGAATGGCTTCTTTTATGTCATTTATATTCTTCTTTTTGATTATACAGAGAAGTCTTCTCCAAATCCTTCACAGCTGAAAGAATCAATGGATCTATATGAAGAGATTGTAACAGAAGAACAACAGGGGAGAGAATCCTCGTACACCGAGGTTAGTTACTTTTACCTCATATGTAAGGAATGCTTCAAGTAGACCATTTGAAAGGTTTCCGGACAGGAAATTCTGGTCCACCAGCCGGCGTCCGACATACATGCAAAGCAGTCGCCTCTCGGAGGAATTCGCTGTTTGGAACTCAAAATAGGCCATTTACGTGAATCGTATAGATGCGCGAAGTGTTTCCTGGGGAGATCGCCATCGCTGACGTCATAGGCGGTTTCGTACTGTTCGTGCTGCGGTTCAAAAATCTGAAGGTACTCACTATTTACTCAGTCCTTGAGTAATTATTTCTCCGTGTACTTTTGACACTCAAGTCATTTTTTGCAGGACTACTTTTTACTCGAGTCACATTATTGCCAAGTAACAGCGCACTTAGTTGAGTACGATGTTTGGCTGCTCTCCCCACCTCTGGAGCGGACATCCTTTCTTGCTAGTCTTACTTTGAAGCAACATTTTTGATCATCAGATCAGCCAGTGTCGTTTTTGTTGCACTATTTTTGCGTTGAGGTACTGCGGGTCCTGGCCCTGGTCGTGGTCCCGGCGGAAGCGCGAAGTACACGTAACATCGGCGACAACGGTCGATCCACGAGTACATCTTGTATGAATTAGGAAACGCGCCTACAATTGTCTAATTAGTTTTTATTAGGGATTATGTCACAACATAGAATGAACTAACGTCGTTGAACGGAGTCATCGTGACCGTTTACAGCAGGGGTGTCGAACTCAAATTCACGGTGGGCCAAAATTACAAATTGGGACCTCGTGGGCCTCAATATTCTCAACTCAATATTCGATGAAAAATCACTGCGATGTGCATGTTGCCCTTTTCTGCGTTCAAGTTTATCATTGGCCAACAAACTTCGATTTTGCTGAAACACTGAATCTGGAATAAACAGACTTGAATATTATAAACACAAGAAATCAAATTTGCAATAAAAGTTGTTGTTTTATATTTAAATAGATAACATGAATTCTTCTCTCTCTAGCTTCTATTTATCTGTCTCCAGGTACCTTTCTTTTTGATGTAAATCCAACAACAAAACAACCCCAAAAATAAGAATGTCCTTCAATAAACATCCAAACCTCAAACTATTAACAATCCCTGCCGAGAAGTTGATAAAGGGGATTAAAAAAAAAAAAAACAACATTAATTCAATTATGTTATATTCTTTGTTACGACACACACACACACGACAAACAGGTCTTTTACTTTAGCGAACAGACAATCTGCCTCCCATCTGTCGTTTGGCCATTTTTGGGAAGGGAAAGTGTCAATTTGCTCGAGGAGACCGGTAGCATAGTTGCTAACGACTGCGACAGAAAGGGAAGGGGCGCTCGCCGGTCCAACACACTAGTAAAGCATTCCGGGATTTGTAATATGAGTGGCGCATGTGCTATATACTGGCGGGCCAGCTCTAATATCTCACATTTCATATGGTCTTGCGGGCCAAATATACTTACATCGTGGGCCAAATTTGGCCCCCGGGCCTGAGTGTGACGTAGGGTTTACAGCATTGAAGACCGTACTACGGCAGGCACGTATATTTGATTTTCTACATTATAAGACCCCGACTGGACCCGTCCCCCACACTCACGGCGGTGGTGTCCTTGAGCAAGACACCGATACCCCGCTAACATGTGTATGTGTTCACTGTGCACACGTTTCGTGTGCATGCATGCATTAGAAAGATTAAAGAACCCGGGAAGGCATACTGCATCTTGGGTCATCGTGATGTGCAGCGTGGATGCGGAGGGAGAAGGCGCTTGGGCGATCACGTCAACGGAAAGCATGCACAACTGCTTAAAATGAAGTAGTCCAATTATACAGCGGGTACGGAAAGCATTCAGACCTCTTTGTTGTATTGCAGCCATTTGCTAAAATCATTTGTTCATTTGTTCATTTCTCCCCCCCCCCCCCCCTTGTTCAATGTACGTAGTACGTAATGCATGGAGCACCCCGTATTGACAGAACAAAAACGCAATTGTTGAAATTTGTATTAAAAAACCAAACCTGAAATATTACACAGCCATAAGTATTCAGATCCTTTGCTGAGTATTTAGTAGAAGCGCCCTTTTTGAGCTAATTCAGCCATGAATCTTTTTGGGAATGATGCAACAAGTTTTTCCACACTTGGATTTGGGCATCCTCTGCCATTCCGCCTTGCAGATCCGCTCCACTTCTGTCATGTTGGACGGTGAACGTTGGTGGACAACCGTTTTCAGGTCTTTCCAGAGATTCTCAATTGGGTTAGGGTTAGTCAGGGCTCTGGCTGGGCCATTCAAGAACAGTCACTGAGTTGTTCTGAAGCCACTTCTTTGTTATTTTAGCTGTGCGCTAAGGGTCATCTCACCTAGCCGTGAGAGGTGGGGCTTCATGGCAGGGCCAGGTTCTTTGACAAGGCAAAGGAGCATCAGCCTTTTTTTGCCCAAGGGCGAGGGAGGGAGGGAGATAGAGCAGCATAATAGCTAAATGCTGCTTCACCATGTTTGCTTTGAACTCTCTGCTCCACTATTTGACCCGAGTCTGTCGATCTCAGAGCCCTACTGTATTCAGGACCTAAACCGTTTAGTGATTTATAGACCAGTCGCAGAACTTTAAAATCTATTCTAAAACTGACTGGGAGCCAGCGTAAAGGCTTTAGAATTGGAGTAATATGCTCTGACCTCTTTGTCCTAGTCAGAACCCGAGCTGCAGCATTCCGAATGAGCTGCAACTGTTTACTGCTCTTTTTAGGGAGTCCAGTCAGAAGACCATTACAGTAGTCAAGTCTACTTGAGATAAAAGCATGGATGAGCTTCTCCTGCTCTGCTTGACACATGCAAGCCTTCACTCTGAATATGTTCTTCAGTTGTTAGAAGGCAGGTTGAGTCATTGATTTGATATGAAAGTCAGTTCGGAATCTACCTACCCACGTTTGCAACCTGTTCAGCAGTATATTATGATCTAACGTATCAGAAGCCGCACTGAGGTCCAACAAGACCAGAATTGACACCTTTCCCGAGTCAGTCTTCAACCTTATATCATTTAGCACTTTGATAAGAGCAGATTCTGAACTGTGATGAGTTTTGATGAAATTTGTCAATAAGTCCATTTAAGTTCAAGAAATTGCTGAGTTGATTAAAAATAACTTTCTCAACAATCTTGGCTATGAAAGGGAGATTGGAGATGGGTCTATAGCTTACTGACATGGAAGCGTCCAGCGTTCTATTTTTTTTTTTTTTAGCAGAGGCTTAATGGCAGCTACTTTAAGAGCTTTAGCAAACTCGGCTAACTGAAGTGAGCAATTGATTATTTGCTGCAAATCAGCTAGCACAGACTTCGCAATAGCTTTGAAAAAGTCAGATGGTATTGAGACAAGACAGCTCGTTGATGGTTTCAGCTGCTGAACCGGTTTCTCGACAGTTTTTTGGTCAACTGTATCAAATTCACTTCTTTATGTATTTATTTATGGTTGCAGTTGAAGTCCCGATTCCAAGCAGCCCAGCACCAAATTAAAGAGTTGCACAGAAGACTTCAGCAGATGGAGATACAGGTTTGTTATCGTCGACCTTTCGTAGCCGTCTCTCACACCCACTTGGCTATACGTTTTCAAGTCTTATTTGTGCATACGGTTCATACCAGAAGTTTACGTCACTATATCACAAGCCATGCTTTTTTTCCGCACACTGTCTGGCATGAAAGCAGGCAAAACTTGAACTGTTTTAGGTCAATTTGGATGACCAAAATAATTTCTATTTGCCAGAATAATGAGAGACTTTTTTAAGTAACATTTTTCATTGCTTTCTTCAAAGTCAGAAGTTTACATTCAATACATTTCATTGTCTGGCTGGGTCAAAATCTCGATTCAATTCATTGCAATCGGGGCCGGCCGCACGCTGTGGCAAGAGAGGGTGTGGCTTCCTCAAACAAACGCTGTGCCCCCTCAAATCAAATCCGCGCCTGCTTCCCCAACCGTGTCTTGCCCGCTGCTGTCGGGGTCTAACGTGAAGCGTTTTGGAGAGGTTGCCCAACAGAACCTGTCAGAATCTCTACTGGCCCCGTATATTCATGATATTATACGTCGTTTTAGTGATTATGTGATATGATCCAAGATGGCGCCGACCAGTGTGGTCACCTCGGTAACGCCCTCTCTAGTATTGTTTTTGTTTTTGTGTTTTTCGTTCGTCTTTGGAGACATGACACGACTCGCTTGCACAAGGGGAGACTTGCTAACCATCAAGGAGGCTACTCCGGACTTTCTTTCACCAACTTTCGCAAATCCGCTCAGTTTTTTCCCCGAGTTACTTACCGGGGCAGCGTCCGCGGTTTTCGGCGCATGGAGACGGAAACGGCGCCGCAGAGGGAAGCGAGCCGGCATTAAGGCGAAACTCCGCAAGAGAGGACACAGATCAGATTGGCGTTCCCGTCGATCCACCTCGCGAATGTACGCTGGCTGAACATACGGACACGGTGACATCCTATATCAGTTTCTGCGAAGATGTGTGTGTACCAACAAAATCATTTCGCACATTCAACAACAACAAGCCGTGGTTCACTGCTAAACTTAAGCAGCTTCGCCAAGCTAAGGAGGACGCGTATCAGAGCGGGGACAGGGCCCTGTATAATCCAGCTAGAAACCAGCTGACTAAAGAAATTAACATTGCAAAGAGGAGCTATGCAGCAAAGTTGGAAAAACAGTTCAGCGCTAACGACATTGGCAATTGATATGGGCAATTTAGAGTCGGCAATTCACCTTTTTGGGATGTGGGAGGAAACCGGAGTGCCCGGAGAAAACCCACACAGGCAAACTCCACACAGGCGGGGCGGGGGATTTAACCCCGGTCCACAGAACTGTGAGGCAGACGCTCTAACCAGTCGGCCACCGTGCCCATCGCTAACTAATTGTTGCAAAACATAACGGCATTGGTTACGGGCGCATATCTAAGCTTATGAATGTTCGAGTGAGCATGGTTAGGGCCATCACATGTAAGTGGAAAGCCAATCATACCACCAGAGATTTGACTCGATCAGGTGCTCCTTGCAAGATTTGTGACAGAGGAGTGCAAAGAATAATCAGAAGTTGTCCTCGAGCCACGGAGCATCTGTGGAGAACTTCAAAAAGACCTGAAATTAGCAGGTACTGTTGTCAAACCGTGATTAATGCACTCTGCCAGGATGGTCTGTATGCACGCTCACCACGCAAAAAAAACCCCATTGCTGCAACAAAAGCATGTCAAAGCTCGTTTAAAGTTTGCTGAACAACATTTGGACAAGCCGGTCAAATACTGAGAAAATATAGTCTGGTCTGATGAGAGCAAAATTGAACTCTTTGGATGTCACAATGCACACCACGTTTGGAGGAGAAATGGCACTGCACATCACCCTTAAAACACCATACCAACAGTGAAGGTCGGCGGTGGGAACATGATGGTGCTGGTAAACTTCACATTGTTGAAGGAAGGATGAATGGGCAAATGTAGCGAGACATTGTTGACAAAAAACTGCTGCCGTCTACGAGGATGATGAAAATGAAACGAGGGTGGACATTTCAGCAGGATAATGATCCAAAGCGTACTGCCAAAATACAACTCTCAATTGGTTTCAAAGGAAAAACAAATAAAGCCGCTAGAATGGCCCAGCCAATCACCTGGCTTGAATCCAATCGAAAATCTTTGGAACGAACTGAAACTCAAGGTCCATAAAAGAAGCCCACGGAACCTTCAAGATTTGAAGGCTGCTTGTGTGGAGGAACGGGCCAAAATCACACCAGAGCAACGCATGCGACTAGTTTCTCCATACAGAACGCGTCTCGAACCTCTCATTGCAAAAAAAGGCTTTTGTAAAAAGTATGAAATAAATACCAGTTGGCGGGTTCAATACTTTTTCCCTGTGCCATTTCACATTATTACACGCAACTTAATTTCTGAGCTTATTTGTTCTTCTTACTTTGAATGTATTTGTATTTACGTGGGTTGTTGCCAACATCTGGAGACATTTTCATGTCAACAGCACCTTTGGAAATATATGCAGTGAGAAAAACGTTGACGTGTTAAATACTTATTTCAGCCACCGTAGCTGGTTAGAAGATTTGATTTTCCGCAGAGGCCCGATGTCACACGCTCAAAAACGGATGTGCCGATTGGCCGAAGAGGAGCTGTGTCTACCTGCGGTCGATTGGTCTTCCTAACGAACCCGGATGTGTGTCACAGCTAATTTGAAATTGAATTTGTCGAACTGGATCTGAAATGATAAAACTGAATGAAAATATATACATTGGAATTTTCATTGATCAAATCTTATATTCGGTTTCAAGTTTATTGGACTTCAGTTCAAAACTAATAAAGTCAATTTGAAATTATACTATTCCGCTTCGCCTTTTCAATGCAACGATTGAAAAGAAACAATTCAAATACATTTTTTTTTTTAGTGCAATTATTCAAGTTTAGCAATTTAAATTCAAATAATGATTCAAATTCCATTTCTGTTGTCACATACAGTATTACAGCGCGTAAACATGTTTGTAAGAAAATGATGATCGAAATGAATTGTAATTTTTTTTATAGAACACCGGGCTGAACACTGAGAACAATCACCTGAAAAAGAATATCTCTGCGCTTCTACGGACGGCCAGACAAGAGGTTATGCGAAAGGACGCTGTAATACAAAGGCTGAACCAGTCGTAAGTGTCAACATGTAAATATCGCTGGCATCGGGCCGAAACGTCCGATATCTAAAGTTGGTCCATTTCATATTTGTTCACAAATCGATACTATTGGTCGGTCCGCACATAGGTGTTGTTTTTACTAATACTGTAATTGACAAATCGAAATTGCTTTGTTTGACGATGCAGCATTAATGGCTGAACAAACATTCCTTTTTGTTTTGGTTTCCTGAAAAGTGATGTTTTGGGAGATGCCGGCGATATGCAAAATCAAATAATTGTGCTGGCAATTTTGGCAAATGTTATTTTTTTGTTTTTCCTTCTTCTTGTCCAGTAGCCAGCCTGTGGCCCCATGATTCCTTTCCCCTATATCAGTGGTTCTCAACTGGTGGAGCCACTTTTGGGTCGCTGGACTTAAACTGGGAGTAAAAGAAAATGACCGCGCTTTAGTTTTGAAGCGCTCGGAATCCCTCCTGTTCGCAGTCCTAAACGTAGGTGGCGACGATGCCTTATAATGCTAATGGACTCCTACTAGATTTCAGCTATGGTTCATATTCAGTATGCAAATCAGTATTGACAACGACTAAACGCAGGTACGATACAGACTAGAAAATCTGAATTCTTTTTTTCTTTTTTTATGAGGACAAAAAAGGCGAACATCCGTGTTTTGTGCAGCGAAGTGTTGCCACAGGATATCGTGAAGCCACCAAAACTCATGAGGCATTTGCAAAGCAAACGCGCTTCTCCCAAAGATAAAACTGTTGAGTATATTCAAAGAAGAGTTAAAGACCTGAGGACATCACAAAAGTGACTTACATCTTTGCGCTCGAAGCAGGAACAGGCACGCTGTGCATTTTACGAAGTGGCACGCCGTGTTCCCAAGTTGAAGAAGCTACGCACAATCGCAGAAGAGCTTCTCTCCCCTGCAGCCATGGATCTGGTCAGAGAGGTGTTGGATCAATCCTCGCTGGATGCAACGAAAATGACACACCTTTCAAATGACACTGTAAGTCAGCGAATTAAAGATATGTCGGATGACCACAGCCCACGTTAAGGCGAGGGGTTATTTTGCATTACAAATGGACCAATCTGTAGACATAATAACCACCGTTTTACTCGTAAAACATGTCTGGGACGGGGGACTTACAGGAACAAACAACGGCAGAGGACATTTCAGCTCCATGGACCTGAATTTGAATGTTGTGTCTGTTGGCACACTTGTCATATTTTGTATTGCAGTACGTCATGTTCAAACTGCCACAATTTCTTTTAAAATGGAATCTGTGTCACGGCTTGTCTGTGAGGACTGATGGTGGGTCCCGAAGCCTAACCAGTTGAGAACCACTGCCCTATATAAAGCATAAAAATAGTACACCAACTATACATGCTTGTGTATAAATTCAAGAATAATATATTTGAGGTGTCCAAGCAATAAGAGCTACATATACAATTGTGTGGTGTTGACAAGGATAATCATTTTGTTATCCTTGTTAATGTTATCATTCATTGTAAGTGCTATTATTATTATTACGTGTCTGTATATTATAATTTTGATCGAGTCAAGTGCACTTTCTAAATACTGCGGAATCATGAAGTCAAGGATGTTGGCTTTAATTGGATATGTAGTTTTGTATTGACCATTTTAGAACGCGAAACATTCAAAGCATTTAGAGAAAGAATTCTGCTGACATTGTGACATCCTAAAACAAATTGTATGACAAAAAGTGTTTGGTTTTTATAAACTGCAGACTTCACCTTTAATGTACTGCAGGAAGTCAGTTTTTGTCTTGTCTCCAATTAGTGAACATGAAATAGCAACGTGACTGTTAATATTGGAACAATCAAGTGCATTGCTTGTTGACCACTTCTCTTGACAATATATGAAATCTGAAATGTTCCCTCCCACGTGTTCCCTTTTATTTCACATCCCATCCCAGTCACGTGAGTAAAAAATGGATTTCTAAAGTAAATATTAAGTAATCATAATTTAACTCAAGCATTTCTCCACAGGTCAGGCAAAGGTCACTGTCAACATTCTAGAGTGAATAATCTTCATGATCAAAACTTCTCCAGTCAGGCCCTCACTATCTCCATGAGTAGAACTCCAACATCTAAAACGCCCAGTCCTTCCAGGCATTCTTCTCCTCCTCGAGCAGCATCATCATCATCATCAAGGGATAGTAGTCTTCCGAAGGTTCACCTTCGACCACCCAAAAGGGAAAATAATAGTCCTAACAACAAGGCCAGTGCCTCTTGCATTGCGACAAGAGTCTCTTCTTATAGCCATTCCAAAGGTTCCTCAAGTGGACATTGTCTAGTGCCTGACAAACGCAATGAGCTTTCTATCAGCAATTCTGTCATTAGTTCAACAACCCGGCATCGAGGGTCAGATAAGCACAAAACCGAAAACAGAGAGGAACAATGTCAGAAACTTGATACCCAAGACAGGAAGCACAGAACTAGTTCAGCTCATAGGAACAGTTATACCATTGAAAAGGACAGGTCTCATAAATTAGACAAAGACTCTAGAAGAAGACATGCCTCCAGGACGACATGTAAAAGCAGGGACAGCAAAAATGTAGATGGATATTGCAGATCAGAAAGGAGTAAAAGCCCTCCAATAAATAATTTGCATTCACAAGGTTCCTCGGATGCCTGTAGAGGGAGAACTAGAGAAAGGAGACATGAAATACCCCGCCTTGATTCTCAACATTCAACGCGTCATTGCTATACGAAGGACTACAGTCGACGTTGTGGAAAAATCAAGATGACCGATGAACATTCCAGTTCACAGATGGAAAATTCTGACTCAAAAGAACGGAAGAGATCTTCAACAAATCAGCAAGTGGAAAGCTACGGTGATTTTTCCAAAGAGAAGCAATGGGATAGGCTTTCAAAAAAGTACCAGTGGAAGGGAGACAGACAACATAAAGAAATGACCAGTAGGCGGAGAAGGAATAGTACATCTGAAAGAAGGCGACTAGATGAAAAACAGCCATCGGAAGAATCCCACAATGCTAAATGCAATGCCATTAATAGAGAAAGACAAGGGAAAATGGTGAAAACAGCAGTCAAGGAACCAGTGGAGGAAAATAGTCAAAACAGGAAACTGTGCTTCATGGAAACACTAAATTTAACCCTCTCACCAATTAAAAAGCCAGTACCCAACAACACCAGCCAGGACGGACTCACTGACTTGAATCGCATATTTGAAGGAGGGCCAGATGATAGTTTGCAAGCTCATGTGCATGTGATTGATCAAATTGACGGCAATGAATTACATGCTAATCTGGAAGAGTTGCCTACAGATTCTGTTGCACCTTCAGAAAAGTTGCGAGTGAAAGATGTCCTGGAAAAAGACACAAGCCACGGTGAAGCCCGTTTGGCTGGTCAGCAAGCAGAAGGCACTTCTGCGCAAACCATTTCATCCAGCCAATCCTCAGATTCAGCAGTGAATTGCATGGCCGCAGATGATAATACTTCTCTAACAGAAAAAGATGGGAACGATGAGGCCAAAACAAAATTGAGTCCAGACAGCCAATTGGATTCATATGAACAAACAGATGTAACTGGTTACGGTAGTAGCATATTTGGAAACGTTAAAGGTAAACAGACAAGCAGCCTTTTACCAAAAGGAGACTGTGGAAGCAACACATCCCAGTGTAATGCTGCTTCCAAAAGACAAATTCCTGGCACCATCTCTCTAGATAAGGTGATGGAATATGCAGGCACACCGAGGGATCCAGTTCTCCCTGAAGACCGTATCGAGACTAATCCAGGAAGTCACCAAACCTATCCCGTCACCCTACCTCGTGACTCTCAACCAGGAGTGAATCATCCTTCGTTTTCCAGTCCCACCAATGGGAAGGACGCATGTTGTGCTCATGATGATTTCAAAGATGCAGATGCTGTATCCAGTACTATATGTCTGGAATTGGTTCCTCAACAGGGGCTGAGTTTGCCTGAGACAATGGATGTTTTAGTGAATAAGGATAACGATGGCAGCTCAAACAGTGCAGCTGACCCAAGCTCATCCGCTGGCTGTATTGCTGTGTCAAAGGTCAGCAGCACAACAGAAGAAATCGCTCTCCAAAAAAGTGATTGTGAAGTCTCTGCCACACCAAAGAAAAACCCTTGCGAAAATAGCCATGCAAAAAGTGTTGAGCCTTCCAGTTCAGTGCTGTTACTTCATGATGAGGACTCCATGATGCGCACGCTTTGCCATCTCGAGAGAATCCCAGATGCAATCAGCCCTTTAAGGAGTCCAATCCACCAAATGAAGACCAGTCATCTCGTTGTTCATGGAAAGCCCGGGCATGTCAAAAGCCTACAAAAAGGTAATGTTGGTAATCACCATATATTCTTCTCAATATTGTTCTCAAGAATCCTGTAAGTGCTTGAGGGGTTGAGTGACCTGCTGTGATACGATCCCCGTGTTTAAGTTGAGCTCATATATATTAGCCATTCCATCGAATTGAAAAGACTGAATTATGAGTATATCGATTACTGTGTGCATATCAACAAACTGTTTCACCACAGCGCTGGCTTTCTTGTAACTTTGTTGCAAGAAAGAAATTCGTTGTTACTTCTACATGCTGCATCACAATGTTTAATGAGCCGCTTTTAACTGAAACATTATTCACTGGAGTAATAATCCAACTGAATAATCTTGTCTGTTTGTTCAGTTATGACTAAAGCGGGAACAACCTTTATTGGCCAGGCCGTATCTTCTTTCCAGATAGTTTTCCCGTGACGTCATGCACCGCTATGTTGGAGGTCGACGCGCTGTGCTTATTTAGTGTTTGAGCAGAGAATCCTCACAATCTCAAAGGCCAATATGGCGGACAAACAAATTCTGATCAAGTGATCGAGAACTATTTTTGTTCAATAGCTAATAGTTTGTGACGACTCTCTTCACTGTTTTGTGCAGATTGTGGTGATTACGATTGAGGATGTTGTGTTTTTGCTGATGTAAGCGACCTCATCTCACCTGTTCTCGTATTCTCTTTCATGTGTGCAGAGTTCTCAAATACAGCTGATGAAGCCAACTCAAAGAAATTGGACTTAAACAAAGAAAACAAATATCCAGCTTGTCCTTTAAAATATGGAAAGTTATCAGAACTGCCTTCAAATCGTTCTGACACTGAGCTAGAGCAAGGGAAGATTTTAAGTGGTGGCGAGGAGTCTCATTCACCCCCTAATGCAACCAAGAGGGTTAAGGTTGCAGAAAAACGCAGAAATAAAGAAAAGCTTTTGGAGAGGAAATCAGAAGCAATGTGTTTTGCTTCAAAAGAAATGACTACAACAGGAAGTGCATCAACACAAAGTCCAGGTAGCAAGAGCCGTTTTAAAACCGTTTGCCCAACATCAGCCAAAGCTCCTTTTTCAACAATAGAAGAAGTCATGGAAATGTTCACATCGGTTCGCTTGGAAATCCGTAAAAAATACATGAAGCTTCACAAAGCCTTTCCAAAGAAGAGCTTCTTTGGTGTAATGGAGAATTTCAGAGAGTCATTTGTGGAATGTGTGGACGGAGCCCATTTTGGTCATATATGCTGTCAGGCAACGGAGCTGAAATCAAAGCTGAAAGTCATCATCGGATCTGTGTTTAACAAAGTAGCAGACAATGGTATTGTAAAACGTATCTTTGACCAGCAAGCTGTTGATCTGAAACAAAAGTTGTGGGTCTTTGTAGATAAGCAAGTTGACTTCTTGCTCAAGGACATTGATATGACACTGAAGAGCCTGTGTAGACCACCTACAACTGACGAAAAGATGTCGAGTGAAAATGGGAAAACACAATCTCAACAAAAAGATTCAAAAGGTACTCCAAGCACCCAGAAACAAATTCAATCCTTTGCTTCACCTCGTGAAACAGGTCTTGGTAGCAGAGGCAAAGATATAAGAATTACTCATGCAGAAAAAGAAAACAATTGCGCACATACACAGAATTATGGCGATACTTATCCAGGAGTGGACTGTCTTTCTCCGAAAAAGCCTTTGGTGTCCGGGAAACTGAAAATGGCTTCTTTGGTGGCCCCTCAAAGCACATCTGTGCTTGACAAAAGTGACTTTGAACTACTCACAGAGCAGCAAACTACCAGCTTAACGTTCAACCTGGTAAGAGATTCTCAAATGGGAGAAATATTTAAGTGTCTCCTGCAAGGATCGGACTTACTTGAAACCAGTGGAATAACAGGAGAGAGCACATCATGGACTCTTGGTACGCCAAAGAAGAATGGAGAAAGACTCATCAGCATTACAACGCCAAATAAATTTGACTCTCAGTCTACATTTTTCTCCCCAACCAAATTTGCTTCTCCCTCCAAACTTATCGCTACGTGGTCTAGTATTTCACCTTGGGAGACGTCACCACGGCCCAAAGATCAGGTCAGACCAAACCCGGCTTTGCTTGATGAAAGCTGCTTATTAGAGGTTCCATCAGAGAATCAAGCAACACCGCAGTCCGGCTTCTTGTCACAGAGGGATTATTCTATTCTAGCTGAAGATCTAGCAGTGTCCCTTACTATTCCATCACCTCTCAAGTCCGACAGCCACCTGAGCTTTCTCCAACCGTCTGGCATACATACCGTATCCACCCCAGACAGTGTCATCAGTGCTCACATTAGTGAGGATGCTCTACTAGATGGCGAAGATGCTACCGAACAAGACATTCATCTGACCCTTGACACAGACAACTCTAGCCTTGAGTCTAGCAACAGTGTGGCCTCACAAGCAGCTGTGAATACTTTTGTGTTGAAGCCAGAGTTGCCCATGCAGGCACTAGTGATGGAAAAGTCCAATGATCATTTCATTGTGAAGATTCGTCAGGGCACTATACAGACAGATAGGCCTCTCACTACAAATGAGAGCTTAGGTCAAACACTAACAGAAAAAGATCATAATGCAGAAGATGCGGAAGCTCAGGAAAGCCAAGCAAAATATTTGTTCGACAAGATGAATAAATCTACTCGGCCTTGCAATGTCATGCCTGCAAAATACCTCTCTGACCTTTCGGAAGACCCCGTGAGGTGCCAAGATGAGACGAACGCTGTTGGTTCAACTGAAGATCATTTGAGACTAAAAGAAGAACCTTCACACTCAGACCGTAGGTCAACTCACTCAAAAGCTTGTGTGACAGAGGACTTAGACAATGTTGCTGATTCTCCAAAAGCTATTTTTAAAATGACTCCTTCCAAGGGAACTTTTCTTAAAGACTGTAACCTTTCATTTGGGCAGAACATCAAAGCATCTCCTCTCTGTGTTACTCTCCCGAATGATGAAAACCCAAGTCGCACATTCCACGTGGAGAAGCACAGTCCAAATCCCCTGTGTCCATCAGAAACTATTCCTTCTGATTCACAGTCCAGTACTGTGCGAGGCAATAGTGAAAGCTCGAAAACAAATCACATCAGCCATGTAGCTTCAGACCTTTCAGACTTGCAGAGTGAAATGGAGACATCGAGGTCAGACAAAATGCCGGAGGACACAAGTAGAGAGACAGAACAAGACAAAAAGGATTATGAGAAAAGTAAAAAACGGAAAACGCACCATGAACAATCCAAAGCAAAGCGTTCAAGAAAAGATGACGAGAAACATATGGAACACACACCCTTCAGCTTCAAAAAGGATGTTGACTCAAAATCCTTCTCTTCATCCCCAAATAGTTTGTCTGCCATGAACGTCGTCAAGAAAAAAGGAGCTTTGGTGATAGCATGGACCAGGTCAGTACCCGATAGCACTACGTGTCCACATTGACATATTCATTGTTAATGATCTCTAGTTCTATGATGTGTGTTTGAAAGTAATCTGACTGTTAAGTTGTGAAATGAACGACTCAAGGACAGTGACTACACGGATATGTCAAATATGCATACTATAGGGGTTTGTCCAATTCTTGTTAGATGGCTGAACATGGAGGAACATTACCAATACAAAAACCAATTTTGACCTCAATACTGTTTCAAAGCGAAAAAGGTATTAAGGTTGCATGAGAAAAAATTGGAGCACAGCCAGACTTTTGTCCTATATGATGTTCCAGAGATGAAGATCGAGCCATTCTTGTTGACCTGAAAACAAAAGGTGCTTCACGCAAAACATTTGCTGCCTTGTCGGATAAGCTGAAGAAACCATCAGAGCAGGTAAGTTGAATTTCTCTTTAAAGCAAGAAAAAATCAACTTTACGGGTGAAGTCACTGTATGAGCAATGATGTTCTCTTCCATATCAAATCCATCCAACACGCACGACACCGTTGGGTCGCGGGGGCAGCAGCCTAAGCAGGAATGTCCAGACATCCTTCTCCCAGCCATTTTGTCAAGCTCTTTTGGGGGAGATCCTGAGGTGTTCCCAGGCCAGCCCGGAAACATAGTTCTCGATTTTCATCGATGACACATCTGCAGCGCAAATACTGGGGTATCCTGATTTTCATGCGAGCGCAAGGCTTCTTGCTATGTATGTTTGCCAATTTGGCAGACCGGTCCGGGACAAGCTGGGGCGTTCCGACGCAAGCGAATGTGCGTATTTTGAGATGTGCCCGGCGGAGTGGCAATTTGGTGGCAGAAGGTCTGTCTAAACGTACGCCCGCTCAGACCACGTCTAAGTGCCACACAGTAAAAATACTGCTGGTCTAATATGAGTTTGGTGAAGAGGGCAAAGGTAGAGCTGTCCACATAGATTTTGCTGACGGTGACACATTAAGCGACCTTAAGCTTTTCTTGGTTCAATCATTGTGATAAGTTCAGAGGTTGATATCCACATACATTTGGGTGACGATTTTCTCTGTAATGAGCGTATAGAGGTTGGGTCTTTTAAGTAAGGGTCTACACATAGATGTCTTAAAAGCTACAGGTGCAGTGCCAGAGGAGAGGGATACGTTTACAATGTCAAGGTTAGAGGGGACTAGGATCGGAAATGAATTTCCCGAGGAGACATGTTGTCTGTTTTGATGCACCGAGTAGGAATTTGAAAACATTTCTCAAGATTCCAATTCCATTGTTGATACTGCTTAACGATTCAATTCTTCATCGATTCTCTTTTCAATTCTCAAAATTGTAGTTTAGGGGAGGAAAAACGTTCAGGGGGCTTAAATTAAAAAATATAGAAATAAAATGACAAATCAAATTGAAAAAGCGCTCGTTGGGTTTTTAGGCAGAAAGAGAAGAGGAAAGCACAGACCCTAGAACTGAATGTGGGGACTTTGAATGTTGACAGGAAAAGCTCGGGAGTTGGTGATTAGGTGAAAGGTTGATGTATTGTGTGTCTAGGAGAGCAGGTGGAAAGGCAGTAAGGCTAAAAGTTTAGGGGCAGGGTTGAAATTCTTTGACCATGGTGTAGATGGGAAGAGAAATGGAGTCGGGGTTATTTGAAAAGAAGGGTTGGCTAAGAATGTCTTGGAGGTGAAAAGAGTACCAGATCGAGTGATGAGGCTGAAACTTGAAATTGAGGGTGTTACTTGGAATGTGATTGGCGGCTATGCCCCACACGTAGGATGTGACCGAGAGGGTGCATGGGAGTTCGCCTAACCAGTCTACATGTGTTTTTTGGACTTGGAAAAGGTCCACCGTGTCCCTCGGGGAGTCCTTTGGGGGAGCTTCAGGGGTATGGGGTACCGAACACCCTGATACGGGCTGTTCGGTCCCCGTACGACCAGTGTCAAGAGTTTGGTCCGCATTGTTGGCAGTAAGTCACTGGTTTCCGGTGAGGGTTGGACTCGGCCAAGCCTGCCTTTTGTCACCGATTGTGTCCATTACTTTTATGGACAGAATTTCAAGGCGCAGAGGCGTAGAGGGGGTCCGGTTTGGTGGCCTTAGCATTGCATCTTTGCTTTTTGCAGATGATGTGGTTCTGTTGGCTTCATCGAGCCGTGATCTCCAAAAGCCAAGAGGCAGCAGAAACTATACAGTACACAACACAACATTCATACAATCATCAAAATAAAAAAAGAACACTGATAAAACTGAATATATGCCATCTGATTTAAAAACATATTTTTAATTTAATTTCGTTTTAATTCATTCGACTTTGGCAGGCTTTAAGACATTATTGGGCCTCTTTAGTTGGTTAATAACTCTTATACCTATGTGCCAAAAGTTTCGTATTTGTTTAAGTGCAAATTCGGCAGACAGAGCCTGTCTGATTGATTTTATATTTTTTATTTATCCACGCTATTTTACTTATTGTTCTACATTACAATGCTAATGTTCGATATTCTTTAGAATTGAAAGTTTATTGTTCTTTAAAAGGATGTACTTGAATTATTATGCTCTATAATATCATTTTATCAGTGGCATAAAAACATCAATCGTATCATCCATCCATCCATCCATCCATCCATTTTCCGTACCGCTTCTCCTCACGCGGGTCGCGGGCATGCTGGAGCGTGGCACACCCTGAACTGGATGCCAGCCAATCGCAGGACACTATCATTTATTCAGTTATTAATATAGTTATTCGTGCACTCACTGTTGTAGTCTTGCCACTCTGTGCTATGTATCTGTTGTTGACCAATACTGGCCACTCATGGGCTTGTATCTGCACCATTTGCACAATTGACACTGTTCCAGATTATCGCACGACTCGTCACTTTAAACTGCTTGAATTTCTTGAAGTCTCTGCGCCATTTTGCACAATGGTCATTGTACCAGACTATTGCTCTTTTAGTCATTTCAAATTGCTCTAAATTGCTAGAGGACTCTGCATCATTTGCACAATAGTCCAAAAAAAAAAAAAAAGTATGCTTTTATGTCTCCAAAAGTGTTCTCTGTCAATTGACCGTCCGTCTGTTGTCGTACTCGAGCGGCTCCGACTACCGGAGACAAATTCCTCGTGTGTTTTTTTTGGACATACTTGGCAAATAAAGATGATTCTGATGTACTCACTTTAATGAGGACATCCCGTTATGTGATCACTTACATGAGTAAACATGTACACATGTATTTAAACATACCGTAAACAATTCAGGCCCCCCCACACACACACACACCTTAAATCCACATAATCCCAACCACCATGTACATGAATACATATTTTGTAGTGTTGCGAGAGTGCTGAATTTGGATTTTGACTCCTGAGATATGCGCAGTAAATGTCAAAATGACATTATCTTATTTTACTTTACCGTAGTTTTAAAAGAATTTTGTTAAAGGACCACACAACCTGGCATTGTATGTGTATATGTCATTCTGTACATAAAACTCACAACATTGCGTGTTTAGCAATGTCGTGCCAAGACATAGTATTGAATTAATGAAAACTGAAAATCAAAATGTTCAAAAATAAGCGGCCTATATTTTGTCACTCAAAATGAGCCTAAGAAAGAAAATATTAGCGTTGTTCCGAGTTTTTCTGGTGGCGCGTTTGTTTTGGCTGGGACGCAATTGCTCCGAACAAAATCAAAATGTTCCTGACCAAATATCCAGAATGTTCCTGAGAGGTGATGATCGGGGTTGGTATCTCTGAATCAAGCGGTCGATTTGAGCATTTAGAATAGTGATTTACAGAAGAAATCAGAACATCGAGATATATATCATGTATCGCCATATGCTGGAGTGTAAAAATATTGAGATGATGGTTTTGGCCCATATCGTGCAGCCCGAGTTGGAATAATTCCCAACACAACTGTATTTGTTTTTTCAACATAAAATGTATTTGAAATACAGTTGAGCTTTCATTTGTGCTATGAGTTGGCGGGCTTTGCTTCATTGATCGAGGAAGTAACTACATTAGAACAAGTATCACTGCCGTTCAGCTTTTGTATGGAATTTTCCATTCAAATTCTACACATCAACAACAAGGGATGTCACGTTAGGGGGTAGGGTGGGGTAGGGTGGGTTCGGGTGGGTGCAGTTCAAAGCCACCATCGATCCATCCGCCAACAGTGACCTACATGGCTGTAATATCCCTTTTAGATAAATAACACAACCAAAATAACTGCAATATCACATTTGTCATAATTGAAACATAATGAAGAATTTAAAGATTTGAATATGGTCTCAACAGCAATGGAACCCTTTAAAGCGGTGACTCTCAAAGTGTCACTGAATCACAATTTCAAATATGACATACAATGAAACATTCGAATTGAGCTTGTACCTATGCACCAGTTTTTGTCAAGGTTTTTTTGTTTATTTATTTTAAATCCAGTACAGTACTTTTTTAATTTTCCTGTACAATATATATATATATATAGAGAGAGATTTTTACTTCAAGTACAGTTTAGTAAATGCGCTTTTTAGGATTCAAACCTTTGACTCTTTTGAAAAAAATCTTTTTATTTATGTGACTGTATTTTAATGTTGGCCATCATTATAGTTCTTGGAGAGCGAAATACTTTTTGAGGTGGTGCTTGGTGTAAGAACAACTGCTTTAAAGGGTCAAGTTGAACATGCACACAATGACCGCTTACGGTGTTGCTTTTATTGTTTCGCAGGTTGCTCAGAGGTTTTACCATCTTATGAAGCTCTTCAAGAAGCAGGGAACTTTGAATACCTGATCAACCAAAGTTGTTTTCCTTCAAATAGTTATTGAAGCATACAAGAGTAACGTCAGTACAGGTATGAGATTTATACATGTTGTAGTTTTCATACAGTAGATCAGGCACAAGAATGGTGACTTTTGTTAGGTAGCTAAATTCATTTACTCCAAGATGGATTACAACAACAGTGCCCCTTAAAGGCCTTATCATCCATCGGACTATCATTTTCAGTGTTTATGCTGCGGACTATTTGATGTATGTAAACTGTCCCAAGTTCTTCAAGGACAAGAAGTGGATAGCATTTATATAGAATGCAAATTGTTAACCCTTGCGGTCAAATGTGTTTTGGCAATCCTCATTGGAATGCATCACTGTTGATCTTACATGTGCACAAATTCATTTTTTTTTTTTCAATTGTTAACTCTTTGTCTGAGTGGATCCTGTTATTGTGAGCTAGCAATACCTCAAGAAAATGTAAATCTTTTCAAAATGTTTCGTGTTTTAATGTTTGTAAGACTGGTCTGTTTTTGAGGATGAAAATGGGACATACAGGAGAAAATCGAAGCAATACATTTTCCTCTTATGTCAACCTAAATGTTACATCTCGTAGACTGCAGTGACATTTTGTTGGATCGTTTTTCATACAAGCATGTTTGATTCAACCTGTTTCATATTCAAACATTGGATTCAGTGTTGTGAATAATACATATATATAAAGTTTAATTTATTCTTGTGCCGGTTTTTAATTTGCTGTTTATTGAGAACATGATCGCACCATAAATGTCACATGATAAACATCCGTTGCCACAGTTTGTATTATTTATTGTAAGTTGTCTTGTAGTCATCCCAAATGATGGGATTGTTGAAAATTGTTTTTCAGCAGATAAGATTGATGAAGAGGGGCGCGCAATCAATTAATGGCTCCCTCTCATGGAAAAAACAACTTGCTGCCATTTCTAATATTCTAATATTTCCCCTGAGCAGAACTGAAGTGAAAGCTGAAAAAAAGCGTTTTACACACACGCTTGGTCATTGCATTTCCATTCTACGTTTGGAGGCTATAAACCTAAATATGAAGTCATCAATATGACTACATACAAATAGGTCAGTTGGTACTAGTTCCTGTTAAAAGCAGCAGAGTGAAACTAACCTCAGGGTACGATGAGGTCATGAGGGATCAATTGTAAACTGGAGACCTAGTTCCCAACAGCTACGCAATAGAGTCAGCATCATGGGACGGTAGTGTCCCTTCTCTCTCGACGAGAACGATGACGAACGAGAGCCTATTCGCAAGGACCACAGATGAGTGAGTAAAAAAAAAACCTTCATTTCACACATTTTTGGATGCTCCCTTTTAAACAAATTGTCTGAACAATCACATCAAAACTTTGTTTCTCTGGCAGCAAACAATGTGACAGAAGATGGGGGACTGGAATTTGTTGGGCAGCATTTTAGAGGAGGTCCATATTCACTCCACCATTGTAGGGAAGATCTGGCTCACCATCCTTTTTGTTTTTCGTATGCTCGTGCTGGGGGTTGCAGCCGAGGACGTCTGGGATGATGAACAGAGTGAGTTTGTTTGCAACACCGAGCAACCTGGCTGCAAAAATGTTTGCTATGACCAGGCTTTCCCCATCTCCTTGATCCGTTATTGGGTCCTTCAGATCATATTTGTGTCATCTCCATCTTTGGTCTACATGGGTCATGCATTGTACCGTTTAAGAACCATTGAGAAGGAGAGGCACAGAAAAAAAGCATGTCTGAAAGCTGAACTGGAGGTGACGGACGCTGTTCTCGACCATAAGCAAATAGAACGGGAGCTCAGAAAACTAGATGAACAGAAGAAAGTAAGGAAAGCTCCCCTTCAAGGCTCCCTGTTACGAACATATGTTTTCCATATCTTGACAAGATCTGTATTGGAAGTGGGTTTTATTATTGGTCAATGTGGTCTGTATGGCTTGGGCCTGCCTCCTCTGTACAAATGTGAGAGGTTGCCTTGCCCCAATAGTGTGGATTGTTTTGTATCACGACCGACCGAGAAGAACATTTTCATGGTTTTCATGCTGGTTATATCCGGAGTTTCTTTATTCCTCAACCTTCTTGAGATCTTTCATCTGGGGATGAAAAAAATCAAGCAAAGTTTGTATGGTTATAAATATGGAGATAATGACAGTGCGTGCAGGTCAAAGAAAACCTCCACGGTGCATCAAGTTTGCATATTCCCAAATTCCTCCCCACAAAGACTGATGCAACTTCCACAAATGGTCTGCTCAGTCGTGTCGAGCTCTCACAAAGAAACTCAGCCGTTGAATCTGACAGCCGTAGCTCCTCTTCATCAGGAGCCTAACAGTGGCAACCAATTACCAGCACAGGCTCACCAGCCAAGCCAAGTGGACATCCAGAGTATGCGGCAGCTGAGAGCGATGGAGAGGCAACACACTCTGGACATTTGGATGCAATCATCTTGCAGTGATTTAGATGCTCCTCATCACTCTGGGATGCTGCAGTATACTGGACCTCGAACTACATTAATGGCCAGCCACATGGAGATCCCTGCAGCCCAGAGCAATTTAGAGAGAAAACAAAGTGATATGGGTGCGTATAAAGGACTTAGTGACACGAGTGATTCTCCTGGGAGTGACCGCTTCTCGACAGCCCGGAAAAGCAGTTTCATGTCCCGAGGAATGTCTGATGGAAGGCAGGGCAGTCCGTCAGCCAGTCTATATTCTATGAATGGAATGAGCACTGAGGCCCAGAACCTCAACAAGAAAGAGAGTCCTGTAGTGACTCCACCACCCCCAACTTGTGGGAGGAGAATGTCAATGGTGAGAATATATAAAAGCTTTACATTCAAAATAAGAATTGAATAGATTCATGTTTTGGGAGGTGGGAGGAAACCGGAGTACCGGGGGAAAACCCACGCAGGCACAGAGAGAACACGCAACCGCCGCACAGGTGAGGCCGGATTTGAACCCAGGTCCTCAGAACTGTGAGGCGGATGTGCCGCCATACACAGCAGCTGAAATAGGTACTGAACACGTCACCGTTTTTCTCAAATATATCTCCAAAGGTGCCTTTGACCTGAACATTTCACCAGATGTTGTGAACAACCCAAGTAAACCATATACATACGTACAAAGAAAGTAGAACAAGTAAGATTAAATTAAGTTGTGTGTAATAATGTCAAATTAACGCCAACTGGTATTTATTGAATACTTTGTACAAAAGCCTTTGTTTGCAATGACAGCTTCAAGATGCCTCCTGTGTGGAGGAACACGTCGCATGCATTGCTCTGGTGTGACTTTGGCCCGTTCCTCCACACAAGCAGTCTTCAGTTCTTGAAGGTTCCGTGGGCTTCTTTTATGGACCTTGAGTTTCAGTTCTATCCATAGATTTTCAGTGATTGGCTGGGCCATTCAAGCAGCTTTATTGTATTTATTTTTGAAACCAATTGAGAGTTTCCTTGGCAGTATGTTCTGGATCATTATCCTGCTGAAATGTCCACCCTCGTTTCATTTTCATCATCCTCGTAGATGGCAGAAGATTTTTGTCAAGAATGTCGTTTGCCCATTCATCCTTCCTTCAATAATGTGAAGTTTACCAGTACCATTTGATGAAAAGCAGCCCCACACCATCATGCTCCCATCCCCGAACTTCACTTGTTTGTATGGGGTTTTTAGGGTGCCATTTCTCCTCCAAACGTGGTGTGCATTATGGCATCCAAACAGTTAGGTTTTTCTCTCATTTGACCAGACTATATTCTCCCAGTATTTAACTGGCTTGTCCAAATGTTGTTCAGCAAACTTTAAACAAGCTTTGGCATGCTTTTCTTTTCACGCCACCCTTTTCCAACTGAGGACCATGGTCTCAAATTTGGAGGTGCTGATTCTCATCCCAGCCGCTTCACACTCGGCTGCGAACCGCTTCAGTGAGAGTTGCCGATCACGGCTTGATGAAGCCAACAGAACCACATCATCTGCAAAAAGCAGAGACGCAATACTGAGGCCACCAAACCGGACCCCCTCTACGCCTTGAAATTCTGTCCATAAAAGTTATGAACAGAATCGGTGACAAAGGGCAGCCTTGGCGGAATCCAATCCTAACCGGAAATGAGTCCGACTTTCTGCCGGATATGTGGACCAAACTCTGACACCGGTCGAACAGGGACCGAACAGCCCGTATCAGGGGGTTTGGTACCCCATACTCCCGAAGCACCCCCCGCAGGACTCCCTGAGGGACACAGTCGAACGCCTTCTTCAAGTCCACAAGTCCAGCACCCCTGAATAGACCTTACCAGGGTGGGCTGAGGAGTGTGATCCCCCTGTTGTTGGAAAACACCCTCCGGTCCCCCTTCTTAAAAAGGGGGACCACCACCCCAGTCTGCCAATCCAGAGGCACTGTCCCCGATGTCCATGCAATGTTGCAGAGGCGTTGTCAACCAGGAGAGCCCCCCAACATCCACAGCCTTTAGGAACTCCGGGCGAATCTCATTCACCCCCGGGGCCTTGCCACCGAGAATCTTTTTAACCACCTCGGTGACCTCAACCCCAGAGATAGGAGAGCCCGCCTCACAGAACCCAGACTCTGCTTCCTCATTGGAAGGCGTGTCGGTGGAATTGAGGTGGTCTTCGAAGTATTCTCCCCACCGACTGACAACGTCCCGAGTCGAGGTCAGCAGCGCCCCATCCCCACTATTTGACAGTGTTGATGGTGCACTGCTTCCCCCTCCTGAGATGCCGGCCGGTGGACCAGAATTTCCTCGAAGCCGTACGGACCGTGGCCTCACCGAACTCCTCCCATGCCCAAGTTTTTGCTTCGGCGACCACCAAAGCTGCATTCTGCTTGGCCAGCCGGTACCCATCAGCTGCCTCAGGAGTCCCACAGGCTAAAAAGGCTCGATAGGACTCCTTCTTCAGCTTGACGGCATCCCTCACCGTTGGTGTCCACCTAAGGTTCGGGGATTGCTGCCACGACAGGCACCGACCACCTTACGGCCACAGCTCCGGTCGGCCGCCTCAGCAATGGAGGTGCGGAACATGGTCCACTCGGACTCGATGTCCCCCGCCTGCGCTGGAACATGAGCAAAGTTCTGTCTGAGCTGGGATTTGAAACTGCTTCTGACAGCAGACCCTAACAATACGTTTGGGTCTGGCATCTTTCCCCACCATCGGTGCCAAGTGCACGTGGTGACACCCTTATGCTTGAAGATGGTGTTCGTTATGGACAATCCGTGGTGAGCACAAAAGTCCAATAACAGAACACCACTCGGCTTCTGATCGGGGGGCCGTTCCTCCCAATCACGCCCTTCCACGTCCGGGTAAGGAAATCCTCAATCCAGTTATATTTTTCATCATGGGAGTCTTTTAGCCGTGCTTTGTCTGGTCCCTCAACTAAGACCCGTATGCCATGTGTAACCCTACCAGGGGTGTGAAGCCCCAGACAACTTAGCTCCTAGGATCATTGGGACACACAAAACCCTCCACCATGATAAGGTGACGGCTTCCAGGAGGGGCTTTCTTCATGTGTTCAATACTTTTTCCCTGTGTCATTTCACCTTTTTACACACAACCTAATTTCTGAGCTTATTTGGTTCTACTTTCTTTGTATGTTTGGATTACTTGGGTTGTTCCCAACATCTGTTGAAATTTTCAGGTCAATAGCACCTTTGGAAGTATATTTAGTGAGAAAAATGGTGACTTGTTAAATACTTATTGCCGCCGCTTATATATGTGCGTAAATGTATATATATATATATGTGTGTGTGTGTGTGTGTGTATAAATACCCAAAACCCTAATAAATTAGATGGGGTAAGTTGAGCCTCTGGCTCACCTGATCCTATTTTGATGGTTTCATCGCAACAAGGGGTGGTTCCACTTGCCCCTGTGCTCAACTTCCCCCAGTCTCCCCTACGTTTAGTCATTCTACAGTGCAGTATTAAGGTCACAATTCAAAATAAATTAATATGATAAATGAGAACAAAGTATTCGGAGCCCAAAAAAGCTTAAAGGTCCCCTTCTGTCAATTTTGTTGTTGTTAATAATGGTTTGCCCTTTTAATATATTTGTCAGATAATTGCGTTCGGAAATGCACAGAATGCCCCTTTTCAAGCGATTCGAGTTGCTCTTTTCCGCCTGCCGTTGGCCACAGCCAGATTTCACATTGTTAGATATGTAAATGAGCTTTGCTGTGATTGGATTGGTGTTATTCTAATTCAGGTATGGAAAACGGCTTCCGATTGGTCCTCGGCGATATCGCAGTGTTGGATTGTTGGCCCACTAATAGGGACCGTGATCCTCCCACCCCATTCACTTGAACATTACTGTCATCGTTCGTGCACATTTTTATATCAGAAATTATCAATATAGTTGAGTATTATTGCAAAAGACAACATATGTAAATTTTGTAGACAGTACTTGTCTGGCTCGGCGGGCGGCTGACACCCGCTCGCCTAAAACTCGAAAATGCTGCGTGCCGTTCACCTGAGTAGAGTGGGTGGGTACCAACCACCAAGTGGGCAGATATTGATTCAAGCATCCATTTTCTGAGCCGCTTCTCCTCACCAGGGTCGCGGGCGTGCCGGAGCCTATCCCGGCCATCTACTGCCTTCTGCATTCCATCGACAAATTGCAGAGATGTCAAACTTAAATCACGACACTCATTTTTGACCTATGTTATGCATCAAACGGAAGATTTTGATGGAAGCGGACCTTTAATTAAAAACTCATTTATCTTTGTTATTATTATTTTGGAATAAGTAATTATTTAAAAAAAAAAAAAATAAGTATTGCAGCAAATCCTACATAATTTCCAGGGTTGCTTTTGCTCTCAACCAGAGTGGCTTTTGTCTAAAAAAAAAATCATATTCAATGCAGCTTGTCTGTCATGAATTTCAAACACATTGGAAAATGTCAAAGGGCAACACATATTCTGTCTGTCGCAAAGTGAAAGGATTTTCCTTCTTCCACCAAAATGTATCATAGCTTTCCGTTTTACACTGTTGCATGCAGAATTGTGAAGATTTGTTAAAACATGCAGCCTCCTACATGGGTGGTACCCATGGTACTACTTTCCTAATCAATCTCCTCCGTTGTGGCACTATTCAGCCCGAAAGTTTGACAGGCCACGCCGCTCACCTGAAAAGTCCGATTGAAACTTCTTTCACCGTTCCAGCCAAATTTGCTCGAGGAATCGCAGATGAGTTTTGAGTTAAAAAACAAACCAAAACAAAAAGGTCATCTCCATCCTTGCAGGCGTGTGGCTCATAGGAAATTGAAACATCAAAATGTGAATATCTTCATAACACATCCACGTCCTCCATCGCCTTTTCTGCAAAAGCCGTTGTGGGCGCAACAAATGCCCAAACTATTTACAGTATCTCAAATGTAGAGATTTTGAAAGGCCACAACACTCTTCCCGTCAGCGCAATTAGCTTCCAACTTTACGAACAATTCCAGTTCATTGTATTTTACACAATGGCCCCAAAATGCATCGACATAAACCATTGTGAATTTGATCCAAATTGCATAAACTAACATGAATTCATGTGACATTTCCTCATAGCTGGAAACTGCGCTCCTGCAACCCCAATTCCAATGAAGTTGGCACATTGTGTTAAACAATGATTTGCAAATCATGTTCAACCTATATTTCATTGAAGACACTAAGAGTGCGGGTACTAGACTGGCCTGCCTGCAGTCCAGACCTGTCTCCCATTGAAAATGCGTGGCGCATTATGAAGCGTAAAATACGACAAGGGAGACTCCGGGACTGTTGAGGATTGGAAGTTGTACTTCAAGCAAGAATGGGAAAGAATTCCACGTACGAAGCTTCAACAATTGGTGTCCTCAGTTCCCAAACGTTTATTGAATGTTGTTCAAAGTAAAGGTGATGTAACACAGTGGGAAACATCACCCTGTCCCAGCTTTTTTGGAACATTAATGATTATTTGCTAAAAACAATCAAGTTTATCAGTTTGAAGATTAAATACCTTGTCTTTGTAGTGTATTCAATTAAATATAGGTTGAACATGATTTGCAAATCATTGTATTCTGGTTTTATGTTTAACACGACGTCATTGGAATTGGGGTTGTACATACGTGTCACAAATGCCAAAACATTTTCAGAAGAACACGAAAAAGTATGTTGGTTTAGCTACTATTTTGGATATGAGAACCATCTTGGCAATCAGTTGTGCTTCTTCTCGCACTCCGTAACCATCATTGGCTCTATGTGTCACTCATTGCAAGTAAGTTACTGTATCTCATCATGTTACATTTTCTACTTTCTAAATAACATGACAGAATTTGGCATAAAGGTTCAGGACACCGACATAGACGAAAAAAAGAGTTTCAACCATGCAGGTGTAAATTAGCTGAAAATTTCACACTGAGGTCGAGTTCGATTTGCTCGGACAAAATATCCTCTGTGCCATAGGCCTACGTGGTACAGACTGGTTTCACAAAAAGCCATATTTCATACCCAAACTATGAGTTTTCCCCCCTTCAATTTGGAACTGCGGCATTCGCTTCGTTCAGTACGTGAGAAGAGGCGAGTGTTGTGGCAGCCTTACCATGACAACGCACCTGTTCACGATGCCCTGAGCGTTCCTGCCACCGGAGAACATCGTCACGCTGACCTGACCTTGCTCCGTGTGAATCCCCCCCGCCCCCCCTTTCCCAAGCTCAAGGGGGTGCTCAAGGGGATCCATTTTGAAGACATGCATGACATCGAGATGGATGTGACAACAGAGCTGCGGAGGATGCCAGAAGAATCCTTTCAGGACGTGCATAAAGGCGTGGCAGAGAAGGCGGGGAAAGTGTGTTCCACGCCGGAGGGATGACTTCAAACGGGAAAAACTTGTAGTTTGTAGGTACGATTTGAAACGCAGTGGTGCCTTGAGATCTGACTGACTCCATTTCGGAGTTTTTCTCAACACGAGCTGTCCGTCGGCCGAGTTTTTCGTGCGAACTTGAGATTCGAGCACTGCACGTCATTCGGCTGATGACTTGACTCGCTTCGCAACAAGCGGGATTTTTGCTGCTATTATTAGTAACAGTTGTTCAAAAGAGGCTTCGAGCTGTTTATTGCCACTCCCAGATGGTTACCGTCAAACAAATGAAAGAGAATTACATATGTATTTGAAACAACCGCGTAGCCTCCATCTAGCATACAATGGAAATCACCATAGCCACACGGGCTAACAATTAGCATCTGCCGTATCTGGCGGTGTTGTTACCCTTTAATAAGCAGCGGACATCTGAACACAAAGTTAACAATACTCACATGCATATAATAGTTATATGTAATAGTAAAAACACGGATGATCTAAAAGAGGAGTTACATCTGAATGAACAGTGAAGCCTTCTGTTTGTGTATACTGCCCCCAGGTTGCGCGCAACAGACTGAGCAGCACAATGTGCATTGTAGGAGAAAGGGAGGGGAAATTTTTTTTTTATTTTTAATTCGATTCAATTATGCCATGACTTCATGTTTTTATAAATTATTTTTAAAAAAAAAGGAAAAAAAAATTCCCAAAATGTTTTTGGGGCTTTTGGGCGGCGTTTCCATTCTTTCCAATGAGGAAAAGTGATTTTTGCTCAGTGTTTTGAGTCAAGAAAACCTTCCCTTCTCTCAACGCACCACGAAACAGGATATCTTTTGGACACTAGTCCTGGAACAGTTCTGACACACCTTGTATGGGTCATGAACAGATGGTGATCATGGCTGCAAACACTTGAATTGATTTCTTCATTTATCTTACAAAACAGCATTTTATCTTCAGGGTTTTTTTTTGGGGGGGTAAAAAAAATATAAACATAAGTAGATTGTTTGAAGTTTGTCGCTGGTTTAGTAATATCCTTAAGTGACTTTCTTTTTCGTTTCAGAGCATGCTTCTGGAGCTATCTTCCATCATGAAAAAGTAAACTTGGAAATCGGTTGTGGAAGTGGACTGGGAGCTGACCGCGTTGACCAAATCTCGAGATTTTTCTCTGTTTTCAACACATTCAATATTCAAACCTTATTGATTGGCACTGGTTAAACGGATCTTCTACAAGAACAGACCACAGCATGTCATCGCTTAAAATTGTCCCTTTTGTGACCTTTTGAAAAAGATCTTGACATTTGCCAAGGTATGTTTTGTAGGAACGCCCCAAAGAAAACACACAAAGTCATAGTGCGCAATACCGGGGGCAGTACAAATGCTTCTCTGCAAGTAAGGCAACCGAGCGACCAAACTGAAAGGTTACAGTCGATAAACAAACGAAAAAGTGTCAGTTCGGTTTACTTTATTATTTATTATTTGTTTTGCAGCACGAGTGATGCATGTAGACACGACAACCACAAAAACATAAACAAAAGTACTCAAGGCTCCTATCGAAACCTCACTTCTACCTTGTGTGCGCAATGTTACTTCATTGGTATGCCTCGTTTATCTCGATATTCGCTGCTGCAATAATGACATTTCTAAAGCGCTTGTTTTTGCATTTTGGGACCGCGAACCTGGAGATGAAGTTCACTGTGCAAAGGGCGGGGCTCGTCTTTTAAGAATGAGCTCGTTAGGCGCTGTAACTGAACCGTCCTCTGGTGCACAAAGATGCCGGACTAAGCGGTGACTCACTACAAGATCATTTAACTCTTTGGTTCAAGGAATTGGTGTTCTTCAAAGATACATTTCCAAACCGCGACACAAGAGAAAAAGATCAAATCAATTAAATGAAAGCAAAATAAAACAAGTTCATCATGGTTTTGTCAACATGGAAATACCCGTGTCCTCAAACAAAACATTTTGCCCACAGCGTCACAATTTGCTTCGAAGTTCAGCATGGAGTCCAAAATTGTCCCAAGGTATTTGTATGATCGGATGATGAAATGATGATACATTTTCCACTGTTTGACCCTTGACAGAGGTGCGTTCCTTCTAAAATCGATGACGGTGTCTTTTGTCTTCGATATGTTTAACTGAAGATAGGACTTCCTCTGGCAAAGTCGTCGATGACCCAACTATGGGTTGTCTCGTCGTTCTGGAGCAGACTGACGCTGACGGTCATCTGCACACTTTAAGATGCTCCTACCTTTCACATCTGCTCTGGCACAGATTTGTGTAGCGCATGAAGAGAAAGGGTGAAAGCACTTGTGGGGAGTCAGTTGAGGAGCAAACCTGGATTTGCAAGCATTACTATCAGGGCAAGGGTGCACGGCGGAGGGTCAATTTGGGCCAGCCCAAAACTATGTACAGTGTGTAATATCCCAACATGTTCAATAAACTCATTTTAAAAGGACGCTTTAAGGACTATAATTGGAGCTGTATAAAAAAAAAAACCAACTGCCTTTGCAAAGATAATGCTCAGTTTACATTGATGTGAGGTATGTATTTAACCAATGCTGTGAAATGTTGGTTACTCCTGTTTTCTATAGCGTAAGCAACATTTTGATGACTCCTCTGCTCTGCTGCAGATTTCACACCTCAAGGTTGCGATTTCTCAAGATGTTAAGCAAGGCGCTCTGACTGCGTTGAAGCTTTTATAACTACACTTAAGGTCAGAACCGTCGCAGTCAAAATAACAGATTCATTCCCCCACACACTCAAGTTAAATAGAGGGACAAGATCCCGGACCGGCAGACTCGATGAATGAACTCCGGGGCTGTATCTACTTGTGTGTGCGATGGCTATTTGCTCAATATGCAGTCTATCTGAGCTAATTTCCTCCTCTGTTTATTGAGCCTATCAACAAAAGAACAGCTAATACGACACTACTGTACACCGCTGGGGTGAAATATAATGTATACCTTTGTTAGGGTTATTCAAAATTGATCGTATAGTACATTACATTTTACAGATTAACAGTCTGTGTAAGAAGAAAGTTAAACGTTTTTTCTTCGTCTTATCCGTGGAGTCACGGGAGCAGCAGCTTAAGCAGAGAAGGCCATACTTCCTTCTCCCCAGCCACCTCATCCAGCTCTTCTGGGAATAGACCAGCCGCGAGACAAAGTCTCTAGCGTGTCCTGGGTCATCTCCGGGGCCTCCTGCTGGGTTAGGGTGAGGGTTAGTCTTCCCAGGAGGAGATTCGCCCTCATCTGGCTCCTCTCAACGCGGAGGAGGAGCGCCTCGACGCTAAGCCACTCCCGGATGACTGCGCTTCTCACCCGAGCTCTAAGGGAGAGCTGCGGAGGAAACTCATTTCGGCCGCTTGTATCTGTGATCTTGTTCTTTCAGTCACGACCCACAGCTCATGACCACAGGTGAGGGTAGGAATGTAGATCGACCGGTAAATCCAGAGCGTTCTCTTTCGGCTCGGCTCCTTCTTTACCACAGACCGATACAGTCCGTATGACAGCAGACACTGCACCAATCCGGCTGTCGATCTCCCGCTCCATTCTTCCATCACTCGTGAACAAGACCTCAAGATACTTGAACTCTTCCACCTGGGGCAGGATCTCATCCCCGACCTGGAGAGGGCCTGGTCTCAGATTTAGAGGTGCTGATTTTCATTCCAGCCGCTTCACACTCGGTTGTGAACTGCTCCAGTGAGAATTGAAGGACATGGCATGCTGAAGCCAACAGAACCACATCATCTGCAAAACGCAGAGACACAATACTGAGGTCACCGAGCCAGACCCCCTCAAAACCTCGGCTGCTCCCAGAAGTTCTGTCCATAAAGGTTATGCACAGAATCGGTGACAAAAGGCAGCCTTGGCAGAGTCCAACCCTCACTGGAAATGAATGCGACTTACTGCCCTCAATGCGGACCAAACTGACACCAGTCATATGTGGACCAAACAGCCCTTATTAGGGGGTGCGATATCCCAGACTCCCAGAGCATTCGCCACATGACTCCCTGAGGACACGGTCGAACGCCTTCTCCAAGTCCACAAAACAATCCAGAGGCACTGTCACCGATGTCCACGCAATGTTGCAAATGCGTGTCAACCAGTACAGCCCCATAACATTCAGAGCCTTTAGGAACCCTGGGAGCATCTCATTTACCCCCGGGACCCCGTCACCAAGGAGCTTTTAACCACCTCCGTGACCTCAACCCTAGAGATAGGAGAGCCCACCTCAGAGTCCGCAGACTCTAACACCTCATAGGAAGGCGTGTCGGTGGACTCTTTGAAGTATGCGGCCTACCGAATCACAACGTCCTGAGTTAAGATCAACAGCGCCCCATCCCACCGTACACAGTGTTGATGGTGCACTGCTTCACCCTCCTGAGATGGATGATGGTGGACCAGAATTTATTTGAAACTGTCTGAAAGTCACTCTCCATGGCCTCACCAAACTCCTCCCACGCCTGGAAAAAACGTGGCGAGCTCTCTTTTTCACGGGCAAAGTTCAGATGTATCGAGAGTGACATGACCGTGGAAACGTGCGGTGCCTCACGCCAACTGCACGGCTGGCGTACGCACGTTTCTGCAGCTTTTGGTGCTTCGGCAACCACTCCTTGCTTCTTTTACATTGTTGAAATCAAATGTTGTCGGGCATGAATTGTTCATTAGTGCTAATTGTTCATGTGCCTCTGATTTGCAGATTTATGAGGACAGTTTCCCAGCATCGCCTCCAAGTGTTGCCAAAGCACCAACATCTGCAGAAACGTGCCCACGCCAGCCATGAAGTTGGCGTGAGGCACCGCACGATTCCTCGGTCATTTCACTCTTGATACATCTGAACTTTGCCCGTGAAAAAGAAAGTACGCCACGTTTTTGTGCGTACGCACCTTGTGCACATGAGACCCCTGGTCTCCGGTTTAGGGGGTATAAACACCCCCTTAAAAAATGCCCGTCCTTCAAAGGGCAATGCTTGGATACACATCAGTTATACAGTATATAGAAAAATGTGATTTATAATGGGAGTCAATGAGCCAAAGTATTCCAATTTTGAGTCTGGCGTATGGTCAATTAGCGTCTCGTCTTTGTATTTGATGAACGACATCAGTCAACAAAAAGCCATACTTTGAATGGTTAATGCATGAGTGATATTGCGACACAAATACTGTATAACTACATACAAACAGGCAATATAGCAATACTCTCTAGCATATATTCTTCGAACTCTGTGACAAATGAGTTGTAATAACAATATCCGATCATGACTTCTACTTTCTTTGTTACCGTCTCGTTGCGTCTGCCCCTCAGAGCACAGCAGGAACAGCGATTGTCGAGAAGTTCAAGTGTATTGCCGCACGTGTGGAGAAAGCAAATGGTGTTCCCACCATATACTGACAGTAAATAAATAAATAAGTACCTGAATTTTAATCATTTGGATTTATTATTTCTGAAGATTTTCCATTTGATTCAAATGTACAATATGCTTATGTTTAAGTTAAGCAGTGGTTATGGTGGTTATATATTTCCTTATATATATATATATACACACAGTCCGATAAGGGTAACACAGCTCGCCTTCCCATGGGCTCACCACCTGTGGGAGGGGCCTAGGGGTCGCGTGCAGTGTGAGCCGGGCGGTGGCCGAAGGCGGGGACCTTGGTGATCTGATCCCGAACTACAGAAGCTGGCTCTAGGGACGTGGAATGTCACCTCTCTGGCAGGGAAGGAGCCCGAGTTGTCGTGCGAGGTTGAGAAGTTCTGATAAGATTTCGTCGGGCTCGCCTCCACACACGGCTTGGGCTCTGGTACCAGTTCTCTTGAGAGGGGTTGGACTCTCTTCCATTCTGGAGTTGCCCACGGTGAGAGGCGCCGAGCAGGTGTGGGTATACTTATTGCCCCCCGGCTCGGTACATTGGGGTTCACCACGGTGGACGAGAGGGTCTTGACTGTTGACAGCACTTCAGAGTATCCACCCTTTTTGGAGTCCTTGGAGGGGTCATGACAGTGAGACCTGGAAGGGCGTGATTCGTAGGAACGGCCCTTCCAATCAGAACCCGAGTGGTGTTGTATTATTTTATTCTATTCTATTATTATCATCTATCTTCTGTGCTCATCACGGATTGTCCATAACAAACACCATGTTCACACGTGCACTTGGCACCAGGACACCCAAGGTCGCAGTTCAATGATCGACTGTCTGTCAGAAGGAGTTTCAATTCCCACCTTCGGCAGAACTTCCCCCAAGTCTCGGGGGGGGCGGGGGACATTGAGTCCAAGTGGACCATGTTCCGCTCCTCCATTGCCGAGGCGGCCGTCCAGACCTGTGGCTGTAAGGTAGTCTGTGCCTGTCATGGCGGCAATCCCCGAATCCGTTGGTGGACAGCAACGGTGAGGGATGCCGTCAAGCTGAAGACTCCTATCGGGCCTTTATGGCCTGTGGGACCCCTGAGGCAGCTGATGGGTACCGGCTGGCCAAGCGCAATGCAGCTTTGCTGGTCGCTGAGGCAAAAACTCGGACACGGGAGGGGTTCGGTGAGGCCATGGAGAATGACTTCGGGACGGCTTCAACGAAATTCTGGTCCACCATCCGGCGTCTCAGGAGGGGGAAGCAGTGCACCATCAACACATAGTGTATAGTGGGGATGGGGCGCTGCTGACCTCGACTCGGGACATTGTGAGTCGGTGGGGAGAATACTTCAAAGACATCCTCAACTCCACCGACACGCCTTCCCATGAGGAAGCAGAGTCTGGGGTCTCTGAGGCGGGCTCTCCTATCTCTGGGGTTGAGATCACCGAGGTGGTTAAAAAGCTCCTCGGTGGCAAAGCCCCAGGGGTGGATAAGATTCGCCCGGAGTTCCTAAAGGCTTTGGATGTTGTGGAGCTGTCCTGGTTGACACGCCTCTGCAACAGCGCATGGACATCGGGGACAGTGCTTCTGGATTGGCAGACCGGGGTGGTGGTCCTCCTTTTTAAAAAGGTGGACCGGATGGTGTGTTCCAATTACAGGGGGATCACACTCCTCAGCCTCCCTGGTAAGGTCTATTCAGGGGTGCTGGAGAGGAGGGTCCATCGGGAAGTCGAATTTCAGTTTCAGGAGGAGCAGTGTGGTTTTCATCCTGGCCGTGGAACAGTGGACCAGCTCTGCACCCTCGGCAGAGTCGTCGAGGGTGCATGGGTGCAAAGCTATAATTAGCAATACTCCGCATTGTAGCATCGAGGCAACGTCTGGTGAATTTATATCCTTGGTTGTTCAGAGTTCCCAAGAGGAGAACACGGCTATTGGCGACCCCGGGCGACCCCTGCTGAGTACATCTCTGGGTAACAGATGACGAGGTCCGCGATGCACTGTATAATAGTCACATGATTTGGACACACAAACACGTTTTTCGAAACTAAATCACAGGTGAAAGCAAATTGTGTCAACTACCATGACTCTCAAAATTGTACCAAAATTTGAACATTTGTAAAAAAAATGTTGTTGCCAAAGCCATTTTTACAGTAAACCTTATCCTTGACTTTTGAATTACCATCAATTTGTTGTGTATGTATAGGTAATATGATTAGCCGATTCAACATTTATTTCCAGTCATAACGTCCATCTGAGGGAAATGGTAACTACAATGTGGCCCGTGACAAAAATGAGTTAAACACCCCCGCGTGTAAATGTGTGGGCATTGTCTCTATCCCCTCCCCTTCCTCAAGCCGCACACCTGTCTCCAATCAGTCCTCGTCACCACCTACATATGTTCCCGGAAATCCTCGCCAAAGTATCGCAGCTTATTCCAGCGGTACCACGGCTCACTTACCTCACGTAAGCCACACTGTTCCTCGTTTCCCTTTTTGACTCCAGTGTCTCTCGTGGTTTCCAGTATTCCCCCGTGTTCCAGATCCACATCATTCCTGCCACCTAGGCAGCCGCCTGTCCTCTCCACTGCCTGCCAACGCACCCAGGACCTTTCCTAAATAAACTGTTCATCACAATCTATCCGCCTCCGCCAAGCTCTGGTGGTCCAGCTCCTCTCCATACGTGACACATCGTGTGATAAAGACATTTTTGCGACGTGACCCCAGCTCCATGTTTTGACGTTGTCCACGAGATATCTGGGGAAGCTCTTCAGACTCTTCTGCCCCTGACCATCGGATTGGTGTCTGCCATAACTGCAGATACATGACAAACCGTCCAGCCATCCATTTTCTCTACCGCTTATCCTCACGAGGGAAGCGGGCCATGACAAACCTCATGGACACCATTTTGAATGAGGGAGTTTTACGCAGAGCCAGACAAATGTGGATTGACATCCACACAGCAGATGACATTCACGACCCTGGAGAGAACAACAGACAGTTCCGCACAGACCAATTGACTTCCAGGAATGTCTGCACATTTACCTCTACCATTTTGAAATTGTTCGCTTGTTATAAATAGAGACCTGAAAATGAATTGTTCCTTCTTCACAACTGCCACTCATGAATCAGTGTGAGATTTCGTATCTCCTTCCAGTTCATAAACATCAGTGCCCTATATGACGCTTGCTCAGAGATCGTATGTTTAACTCATTTAGTGCCAGAGATGTGACATATTTGCATAAGGACAGAATGCCTGCATATCGAAGGAAATAAAGAAGGTTGTGTGAGATCTAGACAGGCGTACCCTGGGAGAAGGAACAGCAAAGATTGTGTAAGTGATTTATCTGGGCTTGTTTCTGAAGGTTGTAACATCTGTTGTTTGCTTTATAAGGAGTACGACTTTCTGACACATTCCACCCCACCCACTACTCCGAGTATAAGATAGTTTGTTTCGACAGACACGTAGTCCATTTGGTCTCCTGGAACTTCATTGGCTTTTTCTCACGCAAAAGAACTCACCATTGGTTGGTATGAATACCTTTGGCTAATATTTTTGCCACAGCTTTAACAGACGTATTCATACTTTTTCTATTTAGTGCCAAAGACGTAGTAATACATTTTCCACGTTTTTTCCAATTGTAATCCAAACTAGATGGCAGCAGTGGCTTTGATCAGAGCTTTGTCAGCACTATCAGAGGAAGACAATATCTGTTCAGGGCCCATGGGGGGCACTGTAGCAGCGTGGTTGACAGAGAGAAATGGTGATCGACAAGTTGAAGCAAAAAAAAAAAACATGGCTAAATACAGACAGTTTACTGTAACGCAAAAAAAACAAAAACGGATGACGCTACGACAACGAACAGCGGGAAATGAGTGTTTGGGCCCGCGGCGAGATCACTGTCCACTTCCCCCGAAACGTCGACTGCCAAAAGAGATTTGGACTCGGATTACAATGAGCCTGTTCCGAAATGACCGGCTGCTCGCTTACACAACGCTGCGTACACTTTTGTTCGCTACATCCCATTACAGACACACATCCAGATATCCTGAGAAACATTAAGTGTAATTACATTACACTTACTCGCACCGACACAACAAATGCACACCATATCAACATAGGGCGCGTCGGGAGGTTCACCCCCGGCGCGCTCTCCGCAACCCGCAACCTTTAGGTAACACAGAGCGTCGGTAGTGTGTGTGCCACTCGATTGCAGTAAAACTGACACATTCAAGATGGCGGATGAGGCAAACACTAGGCCAAAGCTAGGATTGGTCCGTGACTGCTTAACGTCACGACGGGAAGCAGTTTTGGCCATTAAACAAGCGGACGAGAACTTTTGCGGTCTCTTTTCCGTGGCGGTTATTCTGAACCAAGTGGAGGAGAGCCCAGCGCTGAACCTTTTCCAACCTTATTGTTTGGCTTTGTATTTTCGAATCAATTGTGAAAACCTAATCATTGAATAAAAGAAACGGGCAATAGGGGTTAGTCCCCCAGAACTGAACTGAACTGTGAGGCAGATGTGCTAACCAGTCTACCAGCGTGCTGAGTAGCTCATTGGTCAGAATGAGTGAAAGCACGCTGCAGTTCTCCTTTGGCGCAGCTGAGCTCAACTGAAAAAAAAAGTCCCACTGTTGTGAATCACTTCCCTGTTTCTGTATAGCATTTATATAGATATATATGCAATTACATATATACAATTAATATAATGTGATGTATTCCCTTGTAGACCTGATCGCCCGCGAACATGCATGTCTGTCAAATCAACAAATCAAGTGTATGTGTAAATGTTTTGTTGCACTAAAATACAACCCCAATTCCAGTGAAGTTGGGACGTTGTGTTAAACATCAATCAAAAGAGAATACAATGATTTGCAAATCATCTTCAACCTATATTTAATAGGCCCTTCGACAGACTTAAGCTGTCTGACCCCCTTGTCCCAGCACGGTACAAGGTGAAGAAGGGCAATCTGATCTCTGAGCTCGAGCAGGGTAGCAAGGTACCTCTCGGCGCTGACGGCTGGACAGCTGTCAGGCCGTACCCGAATTGGGATCTGTCTGGGAGGATCAGTTAAAGGGGAAGGTCCTCAGCACCTGAGCCGTGGAGCAGGTTCAGACAGGGCATGCTGTTGCAGAGGAAATAGATGAGATCCTGGAGGAGTTAAAGATCCAAGCAACGGTCATGAAAGCCACAGTTGACAACGGTGCCAATGTGAATGTTGCTGCCAAGAAGCTCCATTTGCTCAAGTTTGGGTGTTTTGCTCACACCTTAAAAGTGGCAGCACAGACCCCTAACATCTTGCCAGTATCCAGCTGGGCAGCGAGGACCTACAAAACAGTAGGCACAGCGACTGGATCCCGTAGCGTCGAAGCGGCAGCCCGGTGGCGTTGAGCAGGCAGGACCCGTGGCTTTGAAATGGTAAATCCGTTCGCGTTGCCAACAGTCAAAAGTCCGTTCGCGTTGAAAACAGTCCAAAAATCCCTTCGCGTCGAAAAACCAGGTGCAGACCCCCCCGAAAAAAAACTCTTTTCCCCGCCGCATCTCCCGCTCTTTCCCCCCACGACCCACCTCCTTCCTCCAATCCCATTGGACCACCACCCCTTCAATCAATCATTAAAACAAAAAAAACCCTGAAATGTTCACAGACCCCTCGGAACGCAGGACACCCCAGTATCCATCCACACAAAGAACCAAACAAACTTTTAACTAGTTTTCACAACAAATACAGTTCAACACATTTGAGTCAGTACACTACACGTGCGTGATCTATTTTTAGACTTTGGTTTTCGATTTACGCGTCTGGTGTCGTTGTTCCAATCTATCATGATTACCACAGTGATGTCTGACTCAAGTTCACCAATCCAACGACACAAGAAAGTCATGTCCGCACAGAAAGGCTTCTATTGGGCTTTGTGGGCCAATCAAAGTGAGTCGTGACAGCCGGGCGCAACTCGTGTTTACATTACAGACTACGAAAAACACAGCTTGAACCTGCAGCGTAGTTTTGTCACTGCCAAAGCCTGGAATATTTCAGCCCACTTCTAACTTGAGAAAACACCTTGCAGTAAGTTGCAGATGTTTTTGCTGTTGTTTTGGCTGTGCATATGGTAACATTAGCACTACTTTATGGTCGCTAACTAACTCTGAGCCTGGGGACAGTAAAAAACTAGGTTTATTTGCTCCTGGTGGTCTCTAGGGCCGTAGCCAAAGGCCTAGTCTTAATCTCCATTTGTCTCACCAAGTTGCGATCAATAAAACTTCCATTTGCCCCACTGGCGACGAAAGCGGACAGAACTCAGGACTGGTCCTTACACGACAGTGTGGCAGGAGGTTGGAGCCGGTGTGAGGAGGAACTGCAAGTGTGGCTCACAAAGATATTCCCCTTTATTGATGAGCTGGCCTGTTTAATGAACGTTTTGGACAAGCACGGATGAAACGGCTGCTTTGTCCACGGTATATACAAAGTTGGCTGTTGTATCGTCGTGCCCTTTCCTCAGGGGAGAGCTCCGCGCGTCCCATTTGCATAGGTTCAACCGAGTCAGCGAGGGGCGGGGTTTGGGACGAAGCTTGTGTGGGTAATATGAGTGACCGATTGGCACGCGGAAGTGCGTCGAGTGGACGGAGCTGGCCGTTTCTCAAGACGCCGTCTCTGCCGGTCTCTAAGTCGGCAATCGCTTTTTACAGCTAGATTTACAAGTTGGTCTATGCTGACGGGTTCATTCGGGAGGCTAACTCGTCTTTGAGGGATTTGTTTAGAGGGTGGAAGAATACCTCTTGGAGTTGGTCATCATTGAATTTACTCTCCACGGTAAGGGGTACGAAATTCAATTGAGAATTCTGCGACACTACGGGTGCCTTGGCAATTGTTTGGCGGCCGAATATTTTACGCATTTCATCAGTGAAACTGGAAAGTGTCGAACACACCAAAGATCCCTTCTCCCACTCGGCTGTGGCCCAAGACAGCGCGCCTCCACGAAGGCAGCTGATAAGGTCTGATCCATATGTGTAGGGTTGCTGTTCAAACACCAACGAGCATTGTACCAAGAATGCGCGGCACGAACCCAAGTCCTCTTCGTAAGGTGTGGAGGAATGGGTCTCAGACTGGCTGTGATGGCGGAACAGGTGCAAGTGCCGGCATAAATAGAGGGGGACCGGGTGTCTGCAAAGCCGCCAACTGACTCTGTATGGAGGCGAGTGATTCTGCAAACTCTTTTACCTTGCCAAGGAGTAGACGGAGAGCTTGATCATGTTGTTCTAACAGAACTGCTTGTCCGTTTAGGCGTTCCATCTCTGCGGGGTCCATTCTTTGGCCAGATTGAACTATTACGGTTCGCGGGGCAGGAGGGGATCCAAGAGCAGATACGGAAAAGCAGAATTCAGAGAGTTTATTTAGTTCGAGTGGCCGGAGGGTTAGGAGACTGAGACTCTGGCAGGCGGCAATGTCTTGCGGTGCAAGCTCTGGGTCAGGTGACAATTTCAGCGGACAAGAGTGCAGGCAAGGAAGCAGGCGGGGAGATTCCAGACAGGAGTACAGGCAATGAAGGTTCTGGACAGGAAACAAAAGACTGATTCGGATACTGCGTACAGTAGTAGTGATCCAAGCGAGAAGCAACTGACAGCGTGACTGCTAAAGTTGATCTGGTGACGAGGTGGCTTAAGTACACTGCTGATGACGATTTGTCACCGCTGGTCCCG
This sequence comes from Phyllopteryx taeniolatus, assembly GCF_024500385.1. NCBI lineage: Eukaryota > Metazoa > Chordata > Actinopteri > Syngnathiformes > Syngnathidae > Phyllopteryx > Phyllopteryx taeniolatus. The sequence goes on along the minus strand of NC_084519.1, from coordinate 540,031 downwards.
CCTCCAACTGGTCTCCTCCCACCTGCACACACCAAACACAAGGCGCAGTTCGGGGTGCCGAGGCAGCAGCCTTGACACCCGCCTCTCGTCCAAAGATAGCTGGGATAGCTGGGATGCAGCACGCCCGCGACCCTAGTGAGGAGAAGCGGTACAGAGACTGGATCAACGGATGGACATTTCAATGTCATCATTGTAGCAAATATTGGTTGAAATCAAAATGTAATTAATTAGGAAAACTATACGAAGGAAGGTAAACACCTGTGGTCACTTCTGGGTTAGTCCGATTTACGTTTTCACCGTTAAAATCTAAATCCAAGTTTGTCTCGTAGGGCACCACGTCACTTTTTATATGTATAAAATTTAGGCAAAGTGAGGAGAAACCTTTTTATGAGTCTCATAATATGAAGGTTGCTACATTTTAGGAAATGTTGAGTCCGAGACAACACAGGTTCATAAACTCAACCCACACAAAACACAACCAAGAGAGGAAATTTTAGAGAATATTTAATGACATCTACAAGAGATCTAGAGGGAAAAACACAAAGGGGTCTGAGTGAAGAAAGAAAACAACACTAATATTGCGAAAAAGAAGACAAAAGGGAAATAGAACATCGTGTGTTTGACTAAAGTTGAAGACGCGAGCGTTTAACGGGAAATAGAGAGGACAAAGTAAGGATTTTGTGTGAAGCTCGTAATTTCCGCAAAAATTATTAGGCACTAATATTGTACAGTCTAGCAAACGTTGGTGTGTTACTCACGAACGTAGATCAGCTGGTGGGTGGTGGGGGTCTGTCTCAGTCGTCTCGGGAAGCACGGAGAGGCAGGTTTGGTCAAAAGAGAAAAAAGATGCAGAAAAATTAAACAAAAGAGGTGGAAGACAACGAAACGGCGTTCGTCACGCCTTGTTGGGACAATATGACCGTCTCTCTCCCCGCCTTGGGTCCGGGATCCGCTCGCAAGTTCAGAAAACTGGCTGTGAGCGTATCTGGTACCTCAGCAGCAACTGTTCTGGAGGCTTAGCAGTGGCGATCCACGGAGGCTTGGGAGCCGGGTCTCCATCTCCGAGGCCCGCGGTTACGGAGCCGTGTGCCTGAACAAAGAAAGGAGAGGGGGGGAGGGGTGGCGGAGGCCAGCCTGTGGCTGGCGAGGTTAGCCGGCCAGGACACGAAGAGAGAAAAAACAAAAAGGCCAGAGCAAGAAGGCGGGAGTCAAGAGTTAAATACCCGGGGGGCGTGTCGAAGACGACCGAGGACCAGACAAGGCCGCACCCATCAGCTTGAATCTAGTCTACAATTTTGACCCATAAAATGGGTTTAAAATCATATATGAATATAAAATACCCCCAACTTTGTACTCTTTAGACTACGCGATAATCCGGTCCAATCGGATTCAACTTAACACTGACAATGCTGTACATTTCCGGGCAAGTCCACCTCAAGCCATCTAAGTAGTACTGTATATAAAGCATTGAATATTGTGAAGCTTGTGATCAGTATGTACGCAAACGGCACGTACTGGGTACGTGCAAATGAATGGAGTCAGTGAGACATCTTTAAAATATCCACAGTTTCGCAAATGTCCTCTCTCTTTAGCAACCCGCTTCTTCCTTAACTATTGATCTAGCGTTTTATGGTCTAAGAAATGTGATCAAGTACAATATACTGTATATACTGTCACGGTTTGTACTGAACGGTATTGGATGGGACCCAAAAGCAGACTGCGACAGAGCAAGCATTTGGAAGGGGTTTATTTGGGTGGAGTGCGAGGTCAGGAATTCCAAGGTGTGGTGGTGGTCCGTAGGAACAGGGAGCAGGGGAGTGAACTTGGCAATGTGGCTGGCGTGAGCGCCGTGGCAGGAGACACAGAAGGGACAACAGGGGGTAAGTTCAAGCACGGGTATCAGAGAATCTATCCTTATTATCAAGAGCAATGCGTCGGCCGGTGTACCGCATTGGAGCGAGAATACTCTGGCGCTGGAACACAGGAACAGGCAGGCTGATGAGTGCTGATTGAAAGCAGGTGTGCAGGCCAGGAGGTGATTAGTGCTGGAGAGAGAGAGAGAGGGGAAAACGAGGCACAAGGCTCCACCCACTTCTCGCAGAGGAACTGCATATACAGCATCAAACGCCTACCTGGATGACCTGACCTGAGCGAGCCTGGAACATAGCAGTGAGTGACCCCCCCCCCCCCTCCCCCTTCCCCAGCCATTCTGAACTTCATTTCAGGTTCAGCCTGCAGCACACTGCAATGCAGTCGAACACGATTGGACATAAAAATAAGCGTTGCCGATCGACGCACCCTCGCTCATGTATAAGTATATCTGGACGCCTATGAACCCCTGCAAACTCTGCGATCCTCCGCCTCTGTGGCTTTTTAGTTATTCCTAAAGTCAGGACACGCAGTGTTTGAGTTTTATGGCCCCCGTTTGTGGAACAGCCTGCCGGAGAACCGCAGGGCAGCAGAGAATGTTCTTGTGTTTAAGAACAGGCTCAAGACCCAACCTTTTAATTTGGCTGCGGCCTATAGTCCAGTCCTGGTGCAAATGGCTCCCTGCGATGCTGTTTCGTCACTCCGCCTCAGGTTATTAGGTCATTACGGTATTCATTTTCAACCTGTGTGTGTGTGTGTGTTTGTGTCGTATGGACAAGCGGCGGGCAGGATCGATTGATTTTGAAATTTGTATAATTCATGTAAAGCGGGCAGCACAGTGGCCGACCGGTTAGCGCATCCGCCTCACAGTTCTGAGGACCCAGGTTTTCTTCGGGTACTCCGGTTTCCTCCCACATCCCCAAAACATGCACGGTAGGTTAATTGAAGACTCTAAACTGTCCGTAGGTATGAATGGTTATTTTTTGTATCTGTGCCTTGCGAATGGTTAGCAAGCCTGCCCCCTGCCCCCAGTTAGCTGGTACAGGCTCCAGCATTCCCGAGACCCCGGTGAGGATAAGCGGTGTACAAAATGGATGGATGGATGGATGTAAAGCGCCTTTGTTTGTTTGTAGCAAAACACAGTTTTCAAAACTAAAAAATGACTTGGGTAATGATGGACAGGTATAAAGTTGTGTAAAAACAGCAGTGATATGCATGTTTATTTCATCAAGCGAAATGGTGTATAGACAAAGGAAAAAGGTACAGTACTGTAATTTATACAACTGCTAATTAAAATGAATTCAATTTTCACAATATATTTACAATGTTGTCAAACTGTGACAGCATTTCGCATTATAAAATGACAAGAATAAGCACATTACAGCCTTTTTAAATGGACACCAGCAACACAAAACTAGAAAAACGCCGTCATTTAAACTACAAGTTATGACAATAAATGATGCACCAAAACCTGCTAGTAAACAATAGTCCCTATCATCGGAGTAAAAACCATGTAGAAAAACACCTGATGCAGTTTGTTGATACAGTCAGTGAGCAGTTATGAGAGGTATGAGTCATTTCACAGGTAGGTCAGTGTGAGAAAGTTGCACTGGTGACTTGGGGGTGGGCTCACTTCGTTTGGATGTGAACTATGGCCTCTGCGAGTTTCTAAGGCATATCCACGTAGCCGACCCCGCTGACCCCTCCCATAAAGACAAGCTCGTCTCTTCACGCCGAAATTGGAAACCAAAGTCAAATTGAATCAAGCAATTCTAAGGTATTGGAAAGCGACTCATGTAAACGTTTCTCTACTTTGCTCAAGAGTCACAGCGTATCCTTCCAACCAGGATTGCAGTTTTAGATTTTGTTTTTGGTTCCTGTATAACCTTTCGAGTTGAAATGGTGAATGGACTCTGCACTTTTATGGCACTTTAGCTACACCATCGCAGCACTTTACAAAGCCAGCGTCTTGCCCAAGGACACTTCAACACGCGGACGGCCGTGACTGGGATTCGAACCGATGACCCTTCGGTCACTGGACGACCCGTGAGAGACGCTTTTTGCAGCCCTTCGTGCAGTTGTTGCATCAAGTTCAGAGACACCAGTTTTTTCGAATTTCAGTGAGATTAAAATCCCGCCCAAAGAAAATTCTCAGAAACAGATCCAAAAACGCTAAAAGTTAATCTAGCTCTATATAAATATATATATATATATATATACCAAAAAAACATTGTGACAATTCTTTGTCACTGTGAGATGCTATCTGAATAATCTACTTCCTGTATGGACAACAAAAATATTGGAATGATCGCCACTGGAGTCAAAGGCAATTGTGACAGTCAGCAACGTCGGAGTATGCGACTAAGATGTCCAAAGGCCAACTTCTCAAGTTTGAACACCTTTCATTTTGAACAACACTTTTGCAGTTTACGATGAGAAAGAAAGTTACGTAATAATTGCAAAAACTGCGCATGCTTATGGAAACCACTTAACACCTGCAGAATCACAAATGCAGCAATCCAAGAATTCGGTGCGTCAATCAATTGAACAAAACCAATGTGTTCTGTGTTCTGGGATTCCGAAAAAAAATGGAGCCGCTTTGAAGAGGGTTAGGACATGGGTTCATAAAATGCTTCTAATATAGACAGCAATGGTCTAATGTGTAAAATCGTGTCAATCCTAAAACTGAAATCTGTCCTATTTTTTATGGATTTTGACTTCTGGCTTAAAAAACAACAACTGGATAAGTAAAGACATTTCAAACAGACCTCATTTGTGGGCAGGGGTGAGCGAGCTTGTTTTTATTTCCAAATACACTGCAGTTGCCCCCCCCCAATAGATTACAAGCAATTTAAAGACTTCGGAATGAACACGAGCAGAATGCATGATATAGACAAAACGATCGGGATACAGTTGAATAACGAATGTGGAGTTTGTATAGTTGTGTACTTCCACCATCTTTGTTGGAAGAGTTTGGTGAAGGCAACTTTTGCGTTCCAGGATGCGACAGGTGGGAATGGGATTATTGACAATGACACTCCAAAAATCTCAAAGCCAAAAAAAGAATGGAAATTACCTGAGCACCTGGAACAGACTGGACAAGACCGGGACCTACTCACGGTAGGGTCCACACTGTGCCTTTCTAACAAGTGTATCTATTCATGACTCTGAAGACAAAGTCTCTAATTACGCATTATATGCTTTGAAGGGTCAGTCAAAAAGTAATCAGCCCAACTTAATTGAACCTACTAATAGTTGGATGAAATCATTGTTTGAAGGTTTATTTAAAAAAACAAACCAAAAAAAGTGTTGTTTAAGCCTGTCCTCTTCCTGCCAGCCATTTTGGAAATGATGTCATTTTTGGAAGAGCGTCAGAAGCCGAGTGCAGACTGCGATTGAATTTCTTGCTTTGGGAGAGGAACCGCAACTTTTTCATAAGGTTGCGAAATGTGTACGCGGAAGCCAGTAATGGCGGTAACGCTGCCGGTGACGTCATAGCTAATCTGACGCGTTACTTTTGATGTTGGAGTACTCAGATTACAGTTGCTTTGATTTAGCTGCCAATAGTTACTGTTTTGGTCACGAGAACCAGATCTGAACATCCCTTTGCATACTACGCTACATACAACTCACGTGTACCCGAGCAGCCAGCGGCGCAAACACACTGCACAGCGACGAGTGATTGGCATACTCCGACTGGAAATACAGTCACTACTTGGAGTTCCTCGAAAGAGGACAATACTAAGGTCCGTTTTACACGATGCGTGCACACACACACACACACACACACAGCTGCCTTCACGGAACCCCCACACAACCGGCAGGGTTGCTACAGTCTGTGTCTTTGTCTTTGTCTGTCTGTCTGTCTCATCCATCAGTTAAGAGTCTACTGAGAATGGTTTCGATTTCGGTGGCTATTTGCCGTGTCAAGTCTGTTGCTCGCTTAATGTGGCTTCATCTACACTCATATTTCAGTTATTTGTTCATGTTGATGACATCATTCTGTAACTTGTGTGGCGTACATTACCAAGTCATGGGTACGGTTACGCTCATGCTTTTTGGGGACTGCGGATAAGTGATATTCCTGCCACTTGACAGCTGCTTTTTTTCTAATTTAGGTACTTTCGAAATCAAGTAATCAGTAAAGTAACGAAGTTACTTTTTCAAGGTAACTGCTGCAACACTGGCGGAAGCTGCCAAGGTGAAGAACAAGAGCCTGCTTTGAGGGACTCCCATGACAAGCAAAGGAGCGGCAGACCATCTTCAGCGGTTCATCCTGGGAATGGTGCCAGGGTCTTAGCACTGATCAGAGACGATCATACAGTCACCTTTGATGACATCAGTCAACCCCATGCACACTTTGCAACCTTTAGAAAAGGTTTATTGGTGGTTCCTCTTCCAAAGCGAGAAATTCAATCACAGCTCCCTGCTTCGAACGGGCATCCAAAAATGATGTCATTTCCAAATTGGCTTGATAGGAAGCGGCCAGGCTTAAACAAAACTTTTTTACAAAAAAAATAAACCTTCAAACAATTATTTTAAACTAATAAAGCCCTATGGGGGGCACAAGCCAGTGCAGACTGTAGGCCGCTCCCAAGCCCGGATAAAGGCAGAGGCTTGCGTCAGGAAGGGCATCCGGCTTCAAACTTTGCCAAAGAAATATGAGCGTTCGTCCAAAGAATTCCATACCGAATTGGTCGAGGCCCGGGTTAACAACGTCCATAAACCTGCAGGGCGCCGGTGGAAATTCAGCGACTGTGGGTCGAAGACGAAGGGGAGGTGGAAAGCGGGTTCTGCGGCAGAAAGAGAAGAGGAAAGCACAAAGCCCAGAATCGAATGTGGGAACTTTGAATGTTGGGACTATGACAGGAAAATCTCGGGAGTTGGTTGACATGATGATTAGGAGAAAGGTTGATATATTGTGTGCCCAGGGGACCAGGTGGAAAGGCAGTAAGGCTCGAAGTTTAGGGGCAGGGTTGAAATTATTTGACCATGGTGTAGATGGGAAGAGAAATGGAGTCGGGGTTGGCTCAAGAATGTCTTGGAGGTGAAAAGAGTATCAGATCGATTGATGAGGCTGAAACTTGAAATTGAGGGTGTTGTGTGTAATGTAATTAGTGGCTATGCCCCCCAGGTGGGGTGTGACCTTGAGGTGAAAGAAGGTAATAGGTGAAGGTAATAGGGGTGATGAAGAAGTGGCGGGTAAGTACGGCATCCAGGAAAGGAACTTGGAGGGACAGATGGTGGTAGACTTTGCAACAAGGATGCAAATGGCTGTAGTGAACACTTTTTTTCCAGAAGAGGCAGGAACACAGGGTGACCTACAAGAGCGGAGGGAGAAGCACACAGGTGGATTACATCTTGTGCAGACGATGTCATCTGAAGGAGGTTACTGACTTTAAGGTAGTGGTAGGGGAGAGTGTGGTTAGACAGCATAGGATGGTGGTGTGTAAAATGACCCTGGTGGTGGGGAGGAAGATTAGGAAGACACAGGCAGAGCAGAGAACCATGTGGTGGAAGTTGAGAAAGGAAGAGTGTTGTGTGGCTTTTCGGGAAGAGCTGAGACAGGCTCTCGGTGGACAGGAGGAGCGGTGGTCCAGAAGACTGGACCAGAAGACTGGACCACTACAGCCAAGGTGATCAGAGAGGCAGGCAGGAGAGTACTTGGTGTATCTTCTGGCAGGAAAGGAGAGAAGGGGACTTGGTGGTGGAACCTCACAGTACAGGAAATCATACAAGGAAAAAGGTTAGCTAAGAAGAAGTGGGACACTGAGAGGACCGAGGAGAGGCGAAAGGAATACATTGAGATGCGACACAGGGCAAAGGTAGCGGTGGCAAAGGCCAAACAAGAGGCATATGATGACATGTATGGCAGGTTGGACACTAAAGAAGGAGAAAAGGATCTATACAGGCTGGCCAGACAGAGGGATAGAGATGGGAAGGATGTGCAGCAGGTTAGGGTGATTAAGGATAGAGATGGAAATATGTTGACTGGTGCCAGCAGTGTGCTAGGTAGATGGAAAGAATACTTTGAGGAGTTGATGAATGAGGAAAATGAGAGAGAAGGAAGAGCAGAGGAGCCAAGTGTGGTGACCAGGAAGTGGCAATGATTAGTAAGGGGGAAGTTAGAAAGGAATTAAAGAGGATGAAAATGGAAAGGCAGTCGGTCCTGATGACATTCCTGTGGAGGTATGGAAGCATCTAGGAGAGGTGGCTGTGGAGTTTTTGACCAGCTTGTTCAACAGAATTCTGGCGGGTGAGAAGATGCCTGAGGAATGGAGGAAAAGTGTGCTGGTGCCCATTTTTAAGAACAAAGGTGATGTGCAGAGCTGTGGCAACTATAGAGGAATAAAGTTGATGAGCCACACAATGAAGTTATGGGAAAGAGTAGTGGAGGCTAGACTCAGGACAGAAGAGAGTATTTGCGAGCAACAGTATGGTTTCATGCCTAGAAAGAGTACCACAGATGCATTATTTGCCTTGAGGATGTTGATGGAAAAGTACAGAGAAGGTCAGAAGGAGCTACATTGTGTCTTTGTAGATCTAGAGAAAGCCTATGACAGAGTACCCAGAGAGTAACTGTGGTACTGCATGCGGAGGTCTGGAGTGGCAGAGAAGTATGTTGGAATAGTACAGGACATGTACGAGGGCAGCAGAACAGCGGTGAGGTGTGCTGGAGGTGTGACAGGAGAATTTAAGGTGGATGTGGGACTGCATCAGGGATCAGCCCTGAGCCCCTTCCTGTTTGCAGTGGTGATGGATAGGCTGACAGATGAGGTTACACTGGAATCCCCGTAGACCATGATGTTTGCAGATGACATTTTGAGCAAGAAGGGAGCAGGTGGAGGAACAGTTAGAAAGGTGGAGGCATGCACTGGAAAGTAGAGGACTAAAGATTAGTCCAAGTAAAACAGAATATATGTGCATGAATGAGAGGGGTGGTGGGGGAAGAATGAGGCTACAGGGAGAAGAGATAGCGAGGGGGGAGGACTTGAATTACTTGGGGTCAACCGTCCAGAGCAATGGGGAGTGGGGTCAGGAAGTGAAGAAACGGGTCCAAGCAGGTTGGAACGGGTGGAGGAAGGTGTCAGGTGTGTTATGTGACAGAAGAGTCTCTGCTAGGATGAAGGGCAAAGTTTAGAAGACAGTGGTGAGGCCGGCCATGATGGACCGATTAGAGACAACAGGAAGCAGAGCTGGAAGTGGCGGAAATCAAGATGTTGAGGTTCGCTCTCGGAGTGACCGGGTTGGATAGGATTAGAAATGAGCTCATCAGAGGGACGGCCGAGGTTCGATGTTTTTGGAGACAAAGACTTGGATGGTTTGGACACGTCCAGAGGAGAGAGAGTGAGTATATTGGTAGAAGGATGATGAGGATGGAGCTGCCAGGCAAGAGAGCGAGAGGAAGACCAAAGAGAAGGTTGATGGATGTCGTGAGGGCTTAGACAGGAGGATGCCGGAGATAGGCTCTCATGGAAAAGGATGACGCCCTGTGGCGACTCCTAACGGGACAAGCCGAAAGGAAAAGAAGAAGAAACAATTAATTCAACTACAAACCATGCAAAATTCAGAAAAAAAAATCAATGAATAGTTGGTTAAATTAAATCGGGCTAAATACTTTTTAACTTCCCCTTATATATCTTTATATTAATATAAAGAAAATATTTTCTATGATGGCAATTTAGTTATAATTTGTCGGTGGGCACTCATTGTTCATAGCACAAATGGAAATGTATGAAAAATATTATATATAATAAAAAAAAAACTAAGAATAATTGGCAATTGGATATTAATAGTTATTCTGCTGAATTTAACATCCAATGCTCTCACTTTGAAATGGTGGCAAAAGATTTGGCCTCCACACGCGTCCATGGATTTTGCAAAAGCTTAGCGATGTTTGTGCATGACAAACTATATATGCTTGTTCACTTGGATTTTTCATGTTTTGATTTCACTACTACAGCTACTAATACCTTGTCTGGATGGTTTTGTCAAGTGGCCAATTCAATTGTAGAAATGATGAAACAATTATGAAACTGGTCTCCTTTGAAATCAATTCATTGCTCTCAAGTCATTTTAAAGACAAAGAAAAATGCGAGACCAACCAGCTCGGCTCAAGCGACCGTCATAACGCATGCATATGAAAATAGGATGCCGAAATATTCGCACAATAAATATGACCACATACGCACTTTTTTTGTTTACATCCCATTAAGAATGATTCAATTCCTGAACAAAGACAAATAATGGGAATGATGGTACTTGGTGACACAAAGAGGTTTGTTGATGCTTTGACAGGTAGTTTAGAAGTGCCTATTTACTGTAAGTGCCCCCATTTCCCCCCAAATTTTGAGATCATCTGAAAGCGAGAGTAAGATCATTCATCACTGAACTGCGAACATGCGTTGAGTGCCGGGGATTGCAAAAAAGTGCCTGCATGATTCGTTTCCTATTTTTGGGAGATGCCTTCTTGCTTGTCAGCGGTGTTTGTTCCATTCATACGAATGAGTATGAGGGCCACACAGCAGAAAAACATGTCAAGTCAAAACAAGAAAAAAAATAAAATAAAATGTAACGTTACAAGAATGAAGTCAAATTAGGTTGAATAACGAAATATTCATTTGAGGGGAAACAAACGTTTTAGAGAATTAAGCTGTAATGAATACACAAAATAATCAAACAAACCCAACAAAAAAGGCGATAGTCTATGTAGTAAGATTTGTAGCATCACATTCAACTTGTCAAGCTAATGATCGTATTTCATTGTTTGTGAAAGTTATACTATCGTCAAACTTGACCAGATCCTCAAGGACTGCAATGGTTATTTTATGCGGATAATATTTGAAGCTTTGTTGTGGCAAAACTTCAGCTTGATTGTGGCCCTAATTACACCTTCATACATTGTGGATTAATGTCATCTGAAACACAAAACACGGTGTACGCAAATAGTTTCGTGAAATACTCGCCAGAAAAAATTAGGAGCCAAAACCTCGTCCCTCAAACCCTCGTAAGCTTTTTTCACTTCAACTACTGAAAAGGTTAGAACTGAATTTACACGTATTGACATGTACATTTATGCTCCCGGTATGCGGATACGTAGCGCTTACATTTTGACATGCTTGTGCCAAGAAATGTCGTTTTGTGTCTGTATGCATGCAAGTGTGTCTGTGAAGCTGATTTCCTGAGAAATGAGAGCACCCACAATTGCTTGTGGTATTCGCTAGAGTGCTGTGAAAAGCTACCGTATTTTTTTTTTTTCGCATTATTTCCCCCCCCCCCCCACTTTAATGATAAGCTCATCAAACAAATGTAAATGTCAGACAAAGATAACCCAAGTAAACCTAAAGTGCGCTTTTTAAATGATTTTATTTATGAAGTCAAACAAACTACTCAAAGCTACTTGACCGTGTGTGAAAAAGTAATTGCGCCTCTTCTAAACCTAACAAGGCATCCAGAAGTTGACTTTTGTCTCATCAGCCCAGAGAATATTCTCCCAAAATTGTTGGGAAATTATTTTTTTGGTTTGTTTGCCAAAGTAAGATAACCCTTTGTTCTTTTTGGCCAGCATTGGTTTTTGCCTTGGAACTCTGCCGTCAATGCTATTGTCGCCCAGTCTTTTTCTTACCGTTGAGTCATGAACACTGACCTTAACTGAGGCAAGGGAGGCCCGCAGTTCTTGAGATGTTGTCCTGGGTTCCTTTGTGACCTCCTGCATGAGCCATTGCTGCGCTCTCGGGGTAATCTTTGGAGGCCGGTTCACCATTGTTCCACGATTTCTCCGTTTGTGGATAATGGCTCTTACTGTGGTTCACTGGAGTCCTAAAGCTGTAGAAATGGCTTTGTAACCCTTTCCTGACTGATAATAGACAATTACTTCCATTTATTTTTTTTTCTGTTCTTGAGTTTCTTTGATTGAGTTTTTCCTTGATTTGGTCAGACAGGTGGTAATTGTGCGATTTCTTGATTGAACAGGTCTGGAGGTCATCGGGCTTGGGTGCGCTCAGTGAAAATGAACTCAGCTTTCTCCAAAATGTGATTAGCTACAGTTAATCGATGATTTAACAAGGGGGGCAATTAGTTTTCCACACAGGGCTTGGAATATTCTTTTCCCTTAATAAATAAAAATCACCATTGGAAAAAATGCATTTGATTTTTACATGGGTGACATTTGTCTGACGATCTTAAGCGGGCAAATACTTTTTCGGAGCACTGTATATGAGACTGCAAATGCAAGGATTTCCCCTCAGCAATAAGATGCCCTCTGTGTATCCTTGGTGGGGAAAAAAAACCTCATCTAAGTCTGCACCTGCACAAAGTCACTGATACAGTCATCATGCTTCACACTATTTACATTTTGTCAAACAAGCACAAAGTTAACATCCAAACAATGAAAGGTATTGCTGGTTAGAGAGAGAAAATATGTATCTGCCAGCAAAAACTTTCCGTTGAGAGCTCAAGAAGGCAAAAAAGGAATGTTACAGCCTGTACAGAAATACAAATACAAGACATTTTTGCATAACCATTTTACAGTCTAATTTCATGACAACGTCTGCATGTATAAAATCTGTATTCTCATTTTTCATGAATTATGTGAAACATTCAGTATTTCTTTCCTGAGATTTGAATAGATGTAGATGAAAAGGTCACTGACAGCAAAAAGCGCGAGAAAAAAGAGAGCCGGAGAGAGGTAGTGAAGACAGATGGAGCCAGATTGGTAGAAAGAAGAAGGGGAACATGTATAAAAGACAACCAAAATGGATATTCTCCTAAAATAGAGAGACCTTTTTTCCCCAATGAGGTTCCTCCTTGTGCCATGGATGACGTGTGAAGACATGAACGCACCTCCACTCTAAAGTTGCTGCTGGGGCCATCGAGCACCATTGTAAAGGTTTAGTGAGAAGCTCCCACCTTCGGAGAGAGGAGGTTCACCTTGTGAACGGCTAAGTCCTACTATTAACAACAACTTTAGTGTCAGCTGTTCACGAAAAAGAAAAATATAAATACAAATACGGACATATATCGTTTTGAAGGGAACACTGGTAGAAGCTGGGTATCAACAACCCTGACCGAAGGTTTGTTAAGAGTATAATTAAATAAGAATAATTCAACAAAAACATTCAAAACAAAATACTATTACTTCGTACAGTCCTTCCGTGGCTGCTCATCAGTTGTACATTTTTCTGTCATTTCCTGGCAGAAATCAACCGTCACTGTCTGATGACTGTATTTTTCCATGGCCAGCCCTGAATCGGTGTACAAGTTGATGTATTGCCTGTCCATATCTTTGTCTTCCCCGTTTCTCACTGAGTCGATCTCCAAAGGGCCGGGAGAATCAGGAACGTTCCTTTCAGGCGTGGCCGAGTCCAAACAGGCAGTGAGCTTGTTGCTGGTGGTGTTAGGTCTGTTTGAAGGCTTGGGATCGTAGGCGGCGTGATTGCCGGGAGTGGAATTGGTCGGTCGTAGGACTGGGCAGTAGTGGTGCAATGACTGAACCTGTTCAGGGCTTAGCTGGACATCCCTGCACACCTCCTGGGACAGGCAGGAGAAGTTCTCCCATAGTTCTCCCATACAAGCCTTCAGTTGGTTCCTCTCCGTAAGCAGCTTCTCCTTTTCGCACACCTGTATTCGTAGAAATGCACACACACATACTTGACTTTAACTACTGTAAGGGCTTGAACGGACTCAGATTTTTTGTACTTGATGTAAATATGGTGAAAGTCCACCGATTGATATTGATTCATTGATGACGTAACTGATATTTTTCTCAACTCGCTGTGTGCATCAATATAAACAAACAAACAAACAAACAAATCGCTGTGCCAAGGCTTCCTCACTCAATCTCACCCTGTGTCTACTCCAATATGGCTCCAATGTCCTTAACGCGTTATTAGGATTCCCAATATTATTGGCTCCAGGACACGCGCCGCTACACTCCATGGGACTCTACTTCAACCTAGAACACCTCAACAGCGCAGGGAGCTTCGTGAGGATCTTGTTCGTGGACATGAGTTCAGCGTTCAACACCATCATCCCTGAACTCCTTTCCTCCACGCTCAGCGTCTCTTTGCAGACGACACCGCTGTCATCGGCCTCATCAAAGACGGTGACGAGTCTGCAAATCGACAGGAAGCGGAGCGGCTGGAGCGGTGGAGCACCCGACACAACGTGGAGCTGAACACGCTCAAGACTGTAGATTGTGGACTTCAGGAGGCATCCTTCGCCACAGCTGCCCCTCACGCTGTCCAGCTGCCTTGTGTCAACCGTCGAGACCTTCAAGTTCCTGGGAATTACAGTCTCTCAGGACCTGAAGTGGGAGACCAACATCAACTCCGTCCTTAAAAAAGGCCCAGCAGAGGATGCACTTCCTGCGGCTTCTGAGGAACAGGAGCTGCTGAGGCAGTTCTACACAGCACTCATCGAATCAGTCCTGTGTTCTTCCATCACAGTCTGGTTTGGTGCTGCTACAAAAAAGGACAAACTCCGACTGCAACGGACAATCAAAACTGCTGAAAGGGTTGTCGGTACCCCCCTACCCACGCTTGAGGACTTGCACGCTGCCAGAACTAAGACAAGAGCGTGCAAAATCCTCTCGGACCCTCCACATCCCGGTCACCGGCTCTTCCGGCTCCTTCCCTCAGGTAGGCGCTACCGACAATTTGCAAACTAGAACTAGCAGACATTCCAACAGCTTCTTCCCTCTTGCCATCAACTTCTTAAACAGCTTTTTTGTCTTGAGTTTGTTGTCACATTTCTGTGGGGCCAATTATACATTACTCGTGCACGCACTGTAATTATCTCGCCACGCTGCCCCATTTGCATATCTGTTGTTGACCAATACTGGCCACTCATGCCAGAGTAGCATCTGCTCCACTTGCACACTGACTGAGGAGTCTCTGCAACATTTGCACAATCAACACTGTCCCAGACTATCGTGCTACTCATCACTTTAAACCGCATACACTCCTTGAAGTCTCAGCGCCCTTTGCGCAATGGTCATTGCACCGGACTATTGCAATATTAGTCATTCCAACTGCTCTAAGTGCTAGAGGACTCTGCATCTTTTTGCACAATTGTCAAAAAATTGCTCAGTGACTCAATGTTTTTCTCAATGTCTTTATGTCTCCAAAGTGTTCTCTGTCAATTGACCTGTCTGTTGCCGTACTAGAGTGGCTCCAACTACCGGAGACAAATTCCTTGTGTTTTTATTTTGGACATACTTGGCAAAATAACGATGATTCTGACTCAAGAGTGTCACAGGAACCCTGTTGCACCCCTTGCAGTTTGCCTATCGAGCAAACAGGTCTGTGGATGATGCAGTCAACACGGGACTGCACTTCATTCTGGAACACCTCGACGGCGCAGGGACCTACGGGAGGATCCTGTTGGTGGACTTCAGCTCTGCGTTCAACATAGAGCAGGCCGAGAAACAGGTGGTTCGTGAGCGTTTTAGAATGGCTGTTTATTCTGTAAGTCCAAGGCTAGCTAACTCGCGCTATGGCGGACACTAACAGCATCCGTAGTTCATTAGGAAGAACAAATCATCATACTAGACCTATTGATCCATTACTGACCGTTGTACTGTAGACTGTGTTATCAACTTATGTACTACTGTGAGATGAATAGGTCTGGAAAGAATGTATTCGTTAATCGAATCAATTTGCAAAAAATAACCCTGGGGGCTGGCACATCTGTGCTGGTCTCCGGTCTGGTTGCCCCCCTTCTATGCCCTGCCGGTCCTCCAGTTTTAACGCATCGTACACATGTCATTGGGGGGAGGGCAGTGTCAGGCTGGGGAGGACTCTTGGCCAGGTGTTCAGAGACTCCGGCCTGCTCTCTGGCCCGCCATGCCTTTCCCACAAGTATTTTTAAGGCACCACATACATCCGCACATCCTTTGGGGAGGTGGTTGGCCTGGGTGGGGGTGACAGTTGCGGTTCATCATTGCCCTAAAGTTATGCAAGATTCATTCAACACATTGTGGCAGATGATTGACAAGAGCTACCGCTAACCAGCAGCTAAGCTCATACGAATATCAGTTGGGGTATCAAGGGGCGAGTCCGAGCACCAGTGAGGAGTTTTTCCTCATTTTTCCTCTATTAGACTTACCTGCGAAGTTGTGAAGTTCTTTGAGACGCTTTAGTGACTAAGGGCTACAGAAATAAACTTGACTTCAGGTGTACATGTGAGTGTGAATGGTCATCTGGAAGCTGGGATAGGGTGCAGCTTCCCCAAGACCCCCATGAAAAGAAGCGGTATAAAATGGAATGATAAACGGATGATGACAATCAAAAACAATACTTTACATTCCATTTATATACAATTTAGTGCTCACGTTTAATATAGTGCGAATTTATCTCTCAACATAAATTATGATTCTTTGCGAAAAATGTACATTTAGCACATCGAATGTCACTTATTGGCAATTAGATGCTGCTGTGGAACAAATGTAACATGAACATACATGCTCATGAGATGTAACCTCATGATTTAGTTTCAGTCTTTTACACAAATATCTAGTTTATGATAGACTTGCCAGATACCACGCTGAAATAGTTTTCTTCTCATATAGGCTACAGTATGAATGATGATGAATGATGTTGCAAAATTCCAGGTAGTATGAGCTAGTTACTAATGAGTCCCTGAAAATGGACAAATTCTTCATAAAATTACTGGAATAAAAATGCCATATTTCTGTGCAACCTTTAACACTGTACAAACACTGTTGGACTGTGCAGTTAACACGATTGGTGGAATTATTCATCGATTTGCAACCCCAATTCCAATGACGTTGGGACGTGGTGTTAAACATAAATAAAAACAGAATACAATGATTTGCAAATCATGTTCGACCTATATTTAACTGAATACACTACAAAGACAAGATATTTAATCTTCAAACTGATCAACTTGATTGTTTTGAGCAAATAATCGTTAATTTTGAATTCGATGGCTGCAACACGTTCCAAAAAAGCTGGGACAGGGTCATGCTTACCACTGTGTTACATCACCATTTCTTTGAACAACATTCAATAAACGTTTGGGAACTGAGGACACGAATTGTTGAAGCTTTGTAGGCGGAATTCTTTCCCATTCTTGCTTCATGTACAGCTTCAGCTGTTCAACAGTCCGGGGTCTCCGTTGTTGTATTGTACGCTTCATAATGCGCCACACATTTTCAATGGGAGACAGGTGTGGACTGCAGGCAGGCCAGTCTGGTACCCGCACTCTTTTACTACGAAGCCACGCTGTTGTAACACGTGCAGAATGTGGTTTGGCATTGTCTTTCTGAAATAAGCGGGGGCGTCCATGAAAAAGACGTTGCTTGGATGGCAGCATATGTTTCTCCAAAACCTGTATGTACCTTTCAGCATTAATGGTGCCTTCACAGATGTGTAAGTCACCCATGCCATTGGCACTAACACAGCCCCATACCATCACAGATGCTGGCCTTTGAACTCTCCGTCCATAACAGTCCGGATGGTTCTTTTCCTCTTTGGCCCGGCGGACACAACGTCCACGATTTCCAAAAAGAATTTAAAATGTGGACTCGTCGGACCACGGAACACTTTTCCACTTTGAATCAGTCCATCTATATCCTGCCACTTCCATGCAGTGATTTCTCCAGATTCTCTGAACCTTTTGATGATGATATGGACCGGAGATGATGAAATCCCTAAATTCCTCGCAATTGTACATTGAGGAACATTGTCCTTAAACTGTTGGACTATTTTCTCACGCACTTGTTGACAAAGAGGTGAACCTCGCCCCATCTTTGCCTGAGAATGACTGAGCAATTCAGGGAAGCAATCGTGGCAGCCACCTGTTCCCAATGAGCCGGTTCACCTGTGGGATGTTCCAAACACGTGTTGGATGAGCATTCCTCAACTTTCTCCGTCTTTCTTGCCACCTGTCCCAGCTTTTTTGGAACGTGTTGCAGCCATGAAATTCTAAGTGAATGATTATTTGCGAAAAACAATCAAGTTGATCAGTTTGAACATGACATATCTTGTCTTTGCAGTGTATTCAATTAAGTATAGATTGAACATGATTTGCAAATCATTGTATTCTTTAACACAACGTCCCAACTTCATTGGAATTGGGGTTGTACATTGTTTCGAGTCTCAGAAAGTTGTCCCTCAATATCATCCATCCATCCATTTTCTGAGCCGCTTCTCCTCACTAGGGTCGCGGGCGTGCTGGAGCCTATCCCAGCTGTCATCGGGCAGGAGGCGGGGTACACCCTGAACTGGTTGCCAGCCAATCGCAGGGCACATAGAAACAAACAACCATTTGCACTCACAGTCATGCCTATGGGCAATTTAGAGTTTCCGATTAATGCATGTTTTTGGGATGTGGGAGGAAACCGGAGTGCCCGGAGAAAACCCACGCAGGCACGGGGAGAACATGCAAACTCCACACAGGCGGGGACGGGGATTGAACCCCGCACCTCAGAACTGTGAGGCTGACGCTCTAACCAGTCGGCCACCGTGCCGCCCCCTCAATATCAATAAATATCAAAACCATAATAATAGCAATAGAGATAATAACTCAAAGCATCAAGTTGACTGTCCTAATTAACAATTAAAAGGGCACTTCTCATCAGTTGTACCCCCGTGCCCTTCAAGTACTGCCTTGTATAGTAGGACACGTGGATTTATGTGTGTTCTTCTCCAGCTGTCTGCGTGCGGAGATGACTTGGTCACTCGAACGAGGAAGTGCGATGAGACCGTGCGGCCGCATTCCCTCAAGTTTTTCCAAGGCTTCGGTAATCTTCCTAATCCCGACAACGATCTGATTAATATACATTTTTTTTTTCTTCTGTGATTCTGTATGTGTAAATGGATCTATTTACACAAACACCGCCGCAGTTGTGAAGTATGACGCACTCCGGTCAGCATGTTTCCTTTTGCTTCCAACGCAATTTCAGGAATCTTACTAACTACAAATGCCTCAAGATTTTGAATGTTCAAAAAAAAAAAAAAAAAAAACACCTCCATGCATTAGCTTCCCTTTTAAAGGGAAATGGAGGCGCAGGTTATGCAGATAGGACACCCCGGTCACGAGCCCGTCATTTACAATGAATTCTGTTTCATTAACATAGACACGAGCGTGAAGAAAATTGGCCGCTACGCACGTTTCATAACTCTGACAGTGACGCTGCGTAATTTTGCAGAGTGAGAACATTTCTACGTATTTATTAGTGAATCGGGCCCACTGTCTTTTGCGAAAACCTCCTCAATTGAAAAGTTGCTGGCTGAAGGCAAAAAGTAGGAGCTCTCAATCAATTAGATACGATTCTCTGACGAGAAAAAAACATCTCGGGATTTTTACTTGCACTGGCCAGTATGCCAGTTCAGTTGTTGCCCTGCTCTCCCTGCCAAAACAAAACACTGCTGGAGGAGGAGCCACAAAGCTGTACACGAAAACAGGGCAACTAGAGGGCACAGCGCGCCACGACTTTTTATTCAAAATTAGTGGCAAGATGTGTCATGAAGCGAGAAAGTGTTGGCAGAGATACATGGACTCACCAGTTTTCTGATCTCACACTCCAGATTCAAGATACAGTCGAGTTTTCTTTTGCGGCAGCGTTGTGCAGCGATGCGGTTCTTGCTCCTCCGCCTCACATCATGGATGAACTCGAGCTGCTCTGAGGTCAGTTTGTGCATTTTCACCAACGTTTGGAAGTCATTCCGTGGAAGATTTGTGATTTGATCAACTGGGAAAGGGAGCTTCACCTGGAAAAGTCACACACACACACACGTGTCGGGTATCAGCGGTCATCGGATATCCAAAGTGATAAAACATACATTGGGTATGGAAAGTATACAGACCCCCTTAAAATTTTCACTCTTTGTTATATTGCAGCCATTTGCTAAAATCATTTAAGTTCATTTTCCCCCTCAATAATGTACACGCAGCACCCCCATATTGACAGAAAAGACAAGTGAATTGTTGACATTTTTGCCGATTTATTAAAAAAGAAAAACTGAAATACAACACAGCCATAAGTATTCAGACCCTTTGCTCAGTATTTAGTAGAAGCAGCTACTTTTGAGCTAATACAGTTTTTCACACCTGGATTTGGGAATCCTGTGCCATTCCTTCTTGCAGATCCTCTCCATTTCTTTCAGGTTGGATGGTGAATGTTGGTGGACAGCCATTTTCAAGTCTCTCCAGAGATGCTCTATTGGGTTTAAGTCAGCTGGGCCATTCGACAACAGTCACGGAGTTGTTCTGAAGCCCCTCCTTCGCTATTTTAGCTGCGTGCTTAGGGTCATTGTCTTGTTGGAAGGTGAACCTTCGGCCCAGTCTGATGTCCTGAGCACTCCGGAGAAAGTTTTCGTCCAGGATATCCCTGTACTTGGCCGCATTCATCTTTCCTTCGATTGCAACCGGTCGTCCTGTCCCTGCAGCTAAAAAACACCCCCACAGCATGATGCTGCCACCGCAATGCTTCACTGTTGGGACTGTATTGGACAGGTGATGAGCAGTGCCTGGTTTTCTCCTCATGTACCGCTTAGCATTAAGGCCAAAAAGTTCTATCTTGGTCTCATCAGACCAGAGAATCTTATTTCTCACCATCTTGGAGTCGTTCAGGTGTTTTTTTTTTTAGCAAATTCCATGCGCGCTTTCATGTGTCTTGCACTGAGGAGAGACTTCCGTCGGGCCACTCTGCCATAAAGCCCCGACTGGTGGAGGGCTGCAGTGATGGTTGACTTTCTAGAACTTTCTCCCATCTCCCGACTGCATCGCTGGAGTTCAGAGACAGTGATCTTTGGGTTCTTCTTTCCCTCTCTCACCAAGGCTCTTCTCCCCCGATTGCTCAGTTTGAGCTGACGGCCAGCTATAGAAAGGGTTGTGGTCGTCCCAAACGTCTTCCATTTAAGGATGATGGAGGCCACTGTGCTCTTAGGAACCTTAAGTGCAGCAGAATTTTTTTTGTAACCTTGGCCAGATCTGTGCCTTGCCACAATTCTGTCTCTCAGCTCTTCAGGCAGTTCCTTTGACCTCATGATTCTCATTTCCTCTGACATGCACTGTGAGCTGTAAGGTCTTCTATAGACAGGTGTGTGGCTTTCCTAATCAAGTCCAAGCAGTACATTCAAACACAGCTGGACTTCAATGAAGATGTAGAACCATCCCAAGGATGAGCAGAAGAAATGGACAGGACCAGAGTTCAATATATGAGTGTCACAGCAAAGGGTCGGAATACTGATGGCTGTGTGATATTTCAGTTTCAATCTGTTTCAGTTTTCTTTTTTAATCTGCAAAAGTTTCAACATTTCCGTTTTTTTCTGTCAATATGGGGTGCCGTGTGTACATTAATGAGGAAAAAAATGAACTTCGATGATTTTAGCAAATGGCTCCAATATAACAAAGAGTGAAAAATTAAAGTGGGTCTGAATACTTTCCATACCCACTGTATTTCTAATATGATATGATAAAGATATGATATGATACAATATAATTATGACATTTTTCAGCTTTATACCAGATTTTTGGTAATTTGTTTAGAACTTGTGGAATGTGTAGAGGTCAAGGTGCCGTCAAGTTCTTCCACACTTTATATATGGCCCTTGTTTTGCAAATTGAGGCATAGTAAAATGGCATACCGGTAACTGGAAGCTTCGAATTGTAGAACTTTTTTTTTTTTTTAAACAGTATCGTATGTGGAACTATGACTAACAAGCGGTGCAAATAGTCTCGCATATGGTGACATCATTCAGTATATGCGGAAGAGACTGGACCGTTGAACGTTAGCGGTATTATTAAGTACAGAATGAGCTGGTAAATAATCGCTGGCGACTTAAAACGTGTCCGTGGACCTCACTTGATTTACATCCCCTCAAACGACCGTTCGTTTCCACCCCTGACTCCAACCCCAGTTGTGGTGCGCCAGCCACTAAGTGGAGTTAAAAGAAAATGTAATAACGATTACAATTAGTAATAATAACACATTCAATGAAATGATTTCTACAATCATAAAGAGGTTTGGATGCCCATTGTTGTCATCCACCACACACGTCCGAGGACCTCGTGTTTTTCTGCCTGCATGTGCACCGATCAAATTCACCAAAATTTCAATAGATCCCTGCGCCACAACTTAGAGGCGGTGTTAGGAGGTCTAAGTTTGGACTGAACATACTCTGCACATTTCTATTGCTCACACTGTACACGTAATGCACATTGGGCACATTCACATCTCATTCGGGGTCCCCTGAGAGGCCGGCATGAGGCATGATGAGGCGGATGCCGACCCCAGTACCGGCACATCTGCGCTGGTCTCCGGTCTGGTCGTCCCCCTTCTCTGCCCTGCCGCTCCTCCAGTTTTAATGCATCATACACCTGTCAGTGGGGGGAGGGCAGTGTCCGGCTGGGGAGGACACTTGGCCAGGTGTTCCAGCACTCCGGCCTGCTCTTTGCCCCGCCATACCTTTTCCCCGCAAATTTTTAATGCACCACAAAAGCCTTTGTTTGCAATGACAGGTTCAAGACGCCTCCTGTGTGGAGGAACACGTCGCATGCGTTGCTCTGGTGTGACTTTGGCCCATTCCTCCACACAAGCAGTCTTCAGTTCTTGAAGGTTCCATGGGCTTCTTTTATGGACCTTGAGTTGCAGTTCTTTCCATAGATTTTCGACTGGATTCAAGTCCAGTGCTTGGCTGAGCCATTCGAGCAGCTTTATTTATTTTTTTTGAAACCAATTGAGAGTTTCCCCGGCAGTATGTTTTGGATCATTATCCTGCTGAAATGTCCACCCTCGTTTCATTTTCATCATCCTCGTAGATGGCAGCAGATTTTCGTCAAGAATGTCTCGCTACATTTGCCCATTCCTCCTTCTTTCAATAATGTGAAGTTTACCTGTACCATTTGCTGAAAAGCAGCCCCACACCATCACGTTCTCACCTCCGATCTTCACTGTTGGTATGGTGTTTTTAGGGTGGCGTGCAGTGCCATTTCTCCTCCAAACGTGGTGTGCATTATGGCATCCAAAGAGTTCAATTTTCTTCTCATCCGACCAGACTATATTCTCACAGTATTTAACTGGCTTGTCCGAATGATGTTCAGCAAACTTTAAACAAGCTTTGACATGCATTTTTTTTCCAGCGATGGGGTCTGGCGTGGTGAGTGTACTTACAGGCCATAGCGACGGAGTGCATTACTCACTGTTTCCCTTGTGACAACAGTACCTGCTAATTCCAGGTCTTTTTGAAGCCCTCCACCACAGGCAGTTCTTGGCTTTTGCACAACCCTTCAGATTATTCTTTGCACTCCTCTGTCAGAAATCTTGCGAGGAGCACGTGATCGAGGCAAATTTATGGTGGTATGATTGGCTTTCCACTTACGTATTATAGCCCCAACCGTGCTCACTGGAACATTCAGAAGGTTAGATTTAAGCTTTAGATTTAACCAATGCCATCGTTATGTTTTGCAACAATTAGTTCGCGATGGTGTTGAGACAGCTCTTTGCTCTTACCCATCATGAGATGTGTCTTGGCTCACACATCGGCAATGAGACCTTTTTTGTAGGCCATCAATTAGGACCGAACAAACATATTGATTTGCTCTGAAAAGTGGCTTGATTGCTGTTTGATGAGTGAAAGATTTTAGGTGTTGTCTTTTTGCACCTCCCTTTCTTCATGTGTTCAATACTTTTTCCCTGTGTCATTTCACATGTTTACACACAACCTAATTTCAGAGCTCATTTGTTCTACTTTCATTGTATGTATGGATTACTTGGGTTGTTCCCAACGTGGTGACATTTTCAGGTCAATAGCACCTTTGGAAGTATATTTAGTGAGAAAAATGGTGACGTTAAATACTTATTTCAGCCGCTGTACATTTGCACATCCTTTGGTGAGTGGGGGTGACGGTTGCGGGCCGTCATTGCTCTCGACGGGCGCTTAACATGGGCTTGTTTTTGGCCGGCTGTGACCTTTTTCAAGTGGCAGCTGGCTCCTGCGCTGGGCCCTGTCGGTGGGTGGGCCTCCATGCTCTCCGGGGTTGGCGATGGCGGTGGAATTCGCGTGGGGGGCGGTGGTCCGATGCCTACTCCCCTCCCTTTGGGACCGGTCGGGGCACTTCGGTTGGGCTCGGGGGAGCGGGTGGCGTCCCCCTGGCTGTTTCCCCCGCGGGATGGGCTCGCTGGCTTGGCCCCCGCTTGTGGGTAGAGGAGACCCTCCTTCCTCAATGTGCCAGCTCAGCAACTCCGTACATCAGTTGATGCGTGTGATATGGTGTTCATTTACTAATAGACACGCTATAGGCTGTAATTGACCACTGATAATAACAGCTTATATTAAGATATCAACTTTCAGTTTACGGTCTATATATTTGACCAGAAGTAACAGTTCCAACTTGACAAATTCACAGCGTACGGACTTCACTCCGGTGGCCTGGAAGTGCAAAACAATATAACATATAATTGTGAAACTCATTTCCAAAAAACGAAACACTTCTACATTTCAGAAAACAAACGTCTTAACGTCTCATCTTACATTCAATCAAAATGCACAGAAGCTCTCCCCTGCGGTGAAAATACATTTCCGTCCGGGATTGCGAGCTATGCCGCCGCATCACCTCGGCTCAAGCCATGTAAATAGTATATAAAGCATCAAATTATATTCATAATGTATAATGAATGTGCCCATGGATGGAAAAGCGAAGTTGTGACCAGAATGTACGTTCAAATGAACGGAGCCGGCGATCTTCCTTTCAAATATCGACACTTTCCCTTGAATTCTCGCCAAAATCTTCTCTCTTTAGCAACCTGCTTCTTCCTTTACGCTGAATCTATCTTTTTATGGTTGCAGAAATGTGATCAAGTACAATATATTGTATGGACAGCATCAAACGCCTACACGGGCTCGCTGTTCAGGGCGTCTGGAAGCAGTAGAGCGTGTTCTACCGGGATACGGCGGCCAATCATTAGTGCCACGGCGCGTGTCCCGGAGCCAATAATATTAGAGCAGGGCGTGTCCTGCACTGCATCGTTTTGCACTTCCAGGCCACCGTACTTCATGACTATGTACTGCATTTTTTGAACGATTAGCCACAATTGTTGGACAGCTACACTAAGTCACATTCAGGAGCTACGTAGCTAATGTAGCGCTACAAGTAATGTCGCTTCTGAGTATACTGTGACGTCGGCTTCCCATATAGTTAAACTCTAGCCTGTAATCACTCAATCAATGCAGTATTTGATTGTCGTGAAGCCGTTGGCTGCGAATGTCCTCGTGTGGAATTGGGTTCGCTAAACACACGAGGTGAACGTGACCAATAAGCCGATACCTTTTCCTCCACGGAGAGACAACGAGACAACCGCCTTTTACAACAGCACAGAACTCCAAGCCCAGTGGCAAAAATGCAATTTTACAGTAGAAAACAAAAACAAAACTGCACCTCTCTCTCTGTATCAATCTCTCTTTCTTTCTGTCTGTCTTTGCCTCTCTCTTTTGCGCTCTCTGTCTATTCCTCTATTTGCGTCACTCTCCGTGTCGCTCCTTTTCTACTCGGTAACCCAACCGGTTGAGGCGCGCCGAGTCTCGGGTTTGCTCGAGGTTTCTTTCCCCCCCTTGAACTCGATCGCTCGCTTGCTCGTGTGGAGTTCAGTTGAATGTTTTAATGAGTGAGGAGTGGAGTCTTAGACCTGCTCCGTGTGGAGACTGTGCTGAGACAACTTCTGTTGTGATTGGGCGCAGGACAAATAAAACTGAATTGAGTTGCCGCTTCTCACATGTACAGTATGCTGTATCAATGAAAAGGACAGAGCAAACATGTGTCAAAGCAGCACAACAATCTCTGCAAATACACGGGTAATCAATATATCGATGAATGAAATTCATTGAATTTCTTGAATTGCTATACGTGAGGTAGCCTCCTCTAGTGTGTCAAATACGCGATGTTTTGAAGACTCCGAATGCAGATTTGCACTCACCTCTGGGCCACGCTCTTGTGCAGTGCAGGACTCACTGTCTCCCTCTGAAAAGGAACCTGACTCATCGCTGGAATTTGTGCCATAGGACTGTTCACATTTGATCTTGGGTTGCCCCTGGTTAAAAAGGACATCCCCTACGCTTTGGTCCTGCTGGTCCACATTGAGGCAGCGGGCCATGTTGGAGCAAGGTGAGGACGAAAACTCAAACTGAGGCAGGCTGCATGGCGAACCTCCACTGCCATCCTCTGCATACGAGTATGAGGAACAGGAGCTGGATGTCCTGGTGCGTGTCTCACAAGGCGGTGAGCGTGGGCACACTTTTATGGGAACCGGGCAGCTGGTGTTCGGCCGCGGGCGGCACAGCAGTTGGGGATCAGCGGAGGCGGCGCTGGGAGAATCGCCCTGGGAGGTCGGAAGCGACTGACTGGCTGCAGGACGCATTCCCTTTGGCGAGTGCTCAGCGAGCTCCATCTCAAAAGAATTCCCACCAGGGTAGGAATGCGCCGGTGTTACGAGACGATTGCAGGCTCCTGAGGAAAATATGACACTTTGTCGATCAAGCTCGACTTCCTGTTTGCAGATTTCATCACAGGACGTGGACTTGAGGGACAGACCTGCAGTGAAATTGTCTTTGTTCTTGGGGGATATTAAAGAGAAACTGAACTCCCCAGCGAAAGCTCTGAAGTCTTTTTTGTGATCTCCCTGAGAGTTACCCTTGTCCTGGGGGCAGACAAGCCTGTTGGCAAAGAGCTGCTGTGATGTCATGGGTGGATTGGGGAGGTCCACTCCTTTTTGAAATAAGGCTTGGACGCAGGAAGCCGACTTGGTTCTCTTGATTATTTCTGTAGACATGGGATTATCCATCTCCATTGCTGACTCACTGTCCTTATCCCCGATGTCCTGCTCATCCCCCGAGAGGCACAATGAGATGGCCTCTTCCTCTGCTTGTGGTTCAACTTTGATCTGTGCCAAAGACATCCTGTCCTGACCTGACACTCCCCCACTAATGCTGCTCTCTTTTGTTGTGCTAGCAAAACCTGAGGTACTGGTGTGTGAAGAGAAATCATTATTGTGCTTGTTGCAAGCCAACTGGTATTTCCTGTACTTAGGACATCTCGGCAGGTCTGATCCTCGACGTCGATCGAAGTCCAATCGGCCGTCTGTGAAGTTACTTGGTAAAGTCATCGCTAGCCGATCCTCGCCAGGGCATTGCAAGGAGGCGAGACCACCGGCGCGTCGTATCCTCGGGGAGGAGGGCCTTTCGGCTACCGACTGCATGCTTTCATTCTCGGAGTTGATGCCTTCAGCCGCCACATTGCTCTCCTCACTAAGCAGCTGAGCTTCGAGAAAACGAAAGCATGAATCCTCTAGGTTGTGCATGCGCAGGAATTCGGCACAGCGGATGACCTCTTGAATGTTTTCTTTGCTGAGTAACAGCTTGGCCGTGTAGGCAAACTGCAACAATGGGGCGAATCCTCTCGCAGTGACCTGCAAAATAACAGGGAAATTGTCAGGATTACCATCACAGCATTGTCATTGTTTGGAGTACTTGGGTGTGGTGACAGAAGCAGACAGTCCTAACGGCCATTAAAAGATGGTGTAAGCGGTCATTTGATCTTCATAAAACTGTCAATTCAAGCAGTCGACAGCAGCTAATCACTGCTGGCTGTTGTTTAACCTCTAACTTCTTTATACAGCATCGTTATGGAGACGTTATTTACAGAGAATAGCATATTAATCCAAGTTAGCAACCTGTTTAGGAGTTCTGATCCACTTGGCATCTCATTTGATACACTTCAATGCACTCTTTGTTTACAGATGTTTTGTATGGCTCTATACTCTAATTTATTAGGCCAGACAACGCCTTGTGTGTCAGTCAGTACCTTGTGTCCTCAGGTCAAGCGTCTGTAAAGCCTAAGGGTTTGCAAGACTGCAGCTTATCTCTGTTGTTACCATGTAGAAAGAGGCCTTCCCATTTACACCTAACACCAGTTAATTAGGTAAACCCCAGAGCCGGCGGAATTCTACGCTGCTGGCTTCTTCTTTTAACCATGTGAGAGGAAGGGTATGGTGCAGCCTCTCACCATGACCCAATGACTTTGTTGCGATTATTCCTCGACTCCAATTCAGTAGATTCCCAGCGGTTTCTGATCGCGTGAGAAATGCATGACCCGTGGCATTTTGAAATCAACATCAACACGCTCAAAAAGACATAGGTGCAATAGTGACGGTGGCAGCGGCTCAGTTGGTAGAGTGTGTGGTTCACTGACTGAAGGGTAAGTGCTTCCCACAGGCCACTGTCAATTGCCTGACCTGATTAACTCATTCAGTGCAGTTGACACTGGAATCAACTTGTCAAGTGGAATCAATACATTCCCGACTGTTGACAAGTTCTCTCGTCAAATCCGTTTTTTTTTTCCACTGGATTGATTGGCCGGCGAAGAGTCTGATCTAAAAACTGCACTGTCATTTTCAACATGGGTTTCATTTGCTTTAGAACGAAAACCGCCAGCAGAGGGAGGCGACGCAACATTTTAGATTTGACAAACTGCCCTCTCAGCCTCGACTGTATGCACACCAACGTTTGCGGGCCAAAAATGGCGGCGCGCATTTTTACACTCGAAGAGATAAAGTGCAGAGTATGTATTGTAGTAGTTATCACAATTGCGTGTTCGTGTCAGAAATATGTATAACTGACATCTTGTATGACGAGGACCACGTCAACAGCCAGGAAACAACACGAAGCGTCATGACTGACATGGATTCCGGGGAGTTTGCGTCACTCGCAGCATTATACAGCTAAATACATGATTATTTGCCAATCAAAAGCCATTCCTAAATGTTGTTTTAGCTAGATTCATACTATGAAAACACTTTCAGATGTCCGAGGTGTGACAAAAAGCAAAAGAAATATGCAAGCATCAAAGTTACTGTTGCATAAATTCTGCTTTTCACAAAAAAAGCCAATTATCTCTATATTCTGTGGGACATGACCCCAAAAAGAAAAAAAGAAAAAAGAAAAAGCACGTAACTATATAACGGAAAAATGGAGGCTGCTGAAAGGAGAGAGTCCATCCTTTCGTTTGGTACAGAGGGGATGTACATAATCACAGAACACAATATCCTGTAGGCCTCCGAATCCTAAAGACAAATGGCTGGTACTTTTCTGAAAATGGCTGGCGCCGAATGACTTCAAGACATTTACCATCTTTATGGCGGTCGATATGCTTTGAATTTGGGGAACACAACCTCACCTCAGGTTCTAAGTGGAGCTGAAAAAATATATGCGTGACCTACCACAGATGAGATTTATTTTTTAAATTTAAACAACAGTATTTTTGTTCCTTAAATGTATTTGGTTTGCACATAATAAGCTAATCAAGACGAAATAGCGTATTCCATGTGCTAACACTTTATATTCAAGCCTTAAATAAAGTAAGTATATCAGCGGGTATTAACAATGGGAAAGAAGACAAGAGCAATACATAAGGAGACACAAACATTTTGGGGGAAAAACCGAAAAGAAGTGTACAACAGTAGACACTAGTGTATTGCTGCAGCCTCATTCATTGCTGTAATGTACATCATTGGATGCATTTATTGTTAAGAAGAAGCTGCTGACTCGATAGCCATGGGGGGAAAGTGTATGTGAGTGAGTATGTGAAAGAGAGAGCGAGAGGAGTGACTTTGTTTGTGTCTATGACGCCGTGGGAGGAGGGTACAGACTTTCTAGACATACTGACGACAACAACACATCTACAACATCAATGGTACAACCACACGTACACTCAACTCTACACACAGGGAACACAACATTTTAACTGTTTATACAGATTTACCGTAATTTCTCGTGTATAATGCGCACCCCCAAAGTTGACCTCAAAATTCTGGAAAACCCTTCAACCTATGTATAATGCATTTTTACAATGCTTCTTTTTGCTTCTTGCCATATGATCAAAACGAAGTATTATCTGTATTTAACAGCACTACTTTTATTTCGTAAATGAGAAAAGACACAGTGGTTGCTCATATGTTTGATTACTGAGGCAAAATTTGTAATACGGGTACAATCTTTAAAGAAAACATGAAGGACCAGGCGAAACGGATTACATTTTATTTTAATGGGATTCAAATTAAACTGTCAAGCTTTTCAGAAAAGCATTATCATTAAACAAAACATAACGATCAAGAAAATAATTATGGTTGTTGTTCAGTCATCAGTCGTATTAAAAAAAAATAAAAATAAAAATTCACAAATTGGGCCTATCGGGCCTTTTTGGCCTGTGGGACTCCAGAGGCAGCTGATGGGTACCGGCTGGCCAAGCGGAATGCAGCTTTGGTGGTGGCTGAAGCAAAAACTCGGGCATGGGAGGAGTTCGGTGAGGCCATGGAGAAAGACTTCCGGACGGCTTCGAGGAAATTCTAGTCCACCATCCGGCGTCTCAGGAGGAGGAAGCAGTGCCCCATCAACACTGTGTATTGTGGGGATGGGGCGCTGCTGACCTCGACTCGGCTGGTCAGTGTTGTAGTTCCAATTCTAATTTAATGATGAACTCTCAATTTTTTCTGTCTTTTACCACGTAAAATTTTACGAGCAGCAGTCACATGCTTCCTCAGGCGATATCTCTTCTTGTCATCAAGCAAATCTGTTCCTACCACCTTCTGTAGGGTACTCAGTCTTCACAAACTTTTTTAACATCTGGAAAATATTCTTGTTATAATAATACTAATAATAATAATATAACCGTTTTACCGAATGTATCCTGCAAAAACAGCACCATCGGAGTCACCATCAGTCTCCATCCCCATAGCCTGGCTACCGTCACCATGCCGAACCTGCGCTTTTATGCTGAGATCATCAGTGTTTACCCGGTCAGCAGCCTTCAGTCGCTGTCTCACATCACTAACCTGCGCCATTTTCATCCGATCAACAATACTATTCTGTTCTATCATTTGCATGTCATTCTTACGTTCCATATTCTCAGTAATAACACATTTTCCCCCTACCTTCGCCGCCACCGATCCACGGCTTTCAGCAAGAGGTACCTCCGCCGTCGAGACGGCATTCACACTCATAGAGCCCACTCCAACGGGGTCAGGCTCAGCCGTTCGCCCCTCAACGTCAACCACCCCGGCTTCCGCAACCGGACCTGCCTGGGCGCGATCCTCGTGGCTATCAGCAGCAGCAGCAGGTCTCACTGTAGCATTGTTATGCGGGCACGCCACCTTTTATGACCGACATCTCCACACTAAAAACATTTAATGCTTCCCGAGCTTGCATACACCATATACATTCCTTCCTCATGACGAACAC
Organism: Phyllopteryx taeniolatus; assembly: GCF_024500385.1. Classification (NCBI taxonomy): domain Eukaryota; kingdom Metazoa; phylum Chordata; class Actinopteri; order Syngnathiformes; family Syngnathidae; genus Phyllopteryx; species Phyllopteryx taeniolatus. The sequence goes on along the minus strand of NC_084519.1, from coordinate 508,910 downwards.
GGAAAGCAACATCCAACGTCTGCGTCGGAGAGTCTAAAAACATGAAAACCTGTCGTCTAAATGACTGAACATGCTTCAGTTTTTCATCCTTACATCCTAGCCCAACATTACGAAACCCGCAAGCAAACTTACCAAAACGCTTCAGCTCCCGTTCCAGCGCCTCGTTTGAAATAAACGGAAGGACGCCCGACACGGTGATCCGTGTTGACGGTACGGCCAGCGGGGAAACTGGGATAAACTCGTCATTTAGAATTAATCCATTCTCTATAAATTCTGTGACATGTTTTTGATGTTTAAAAACACCACCACCGCTTTATTCATGCGGGATGCATGTGAGATATGCATATATCCCACCAGCAGCACTGGCTCCACCGTGAAGCTAGGCTGTGGCACAATCCGCACGCCATGCCTCAGAGACGGTGGCGTCTCAGGCGGCGCCATCCTGGCCACATGGCACGGACAAACTGTACGAAAACAAGACTAACCTCTATTTATACACCGTGAAGATACAATAATCACACAAGACAAAACAAGTATTTACATAAATATACAAATTTGTTCTTCCAAATCTCCCTCACACTTCTCTGAAACACACCACCACAGAAGAAGAAGAAGAAGATTGAGAGCATACAGGTAAAACAATGTACCCGAATTGTGACACACGCGCTACAAATCTTCTTCTTTTCCTTTGGGCTTGTCCCGTTAGGGGTCGGCCACAGCGCGTCATCCTTTTCCATGTGAGGCTATCTCCTGCAACCTCCTCTCTAACACCAACTGCCCTCATGTCTTCCCTCACGACATCCATCAACCTTCTCTTTGGTCTTCCTCCAGCTCTCTTGCCTGGCAGCTCCATCCTCATCACCCTTCTACCAATATACTCACTATCTCTCCTCTGGACGTGTCCAAACCATCCAAGTCTTTGTCTCCAAAACATCGAACCTTGGCTGTCCCTCTGATGAGCTCATTTCTAATCCTATCCAACCTGGTCACTCTAGAGCGAACCTCAACATCTTCATTTCCGCCACTTCCAGCTTTGTTTCCTGCTGTCTCTTCAGTGCCACCGTCTCTAATCCGTCCATCATGGCCGGCCTCACCACTGTTTTCTAAACTTTGCCGTTCATCCTAGCAGAGACTCTTCTGTCACATAACACACCTGACACCTTCCTCCACCCGTTCCAACCTGCTTGGACCCGTTTCTTCACTTCCTGACCACACTCCCCATTGCTCTGGACGGTTGACCCCAAGTATTTCAAGTCCTCCCCCCTTGCTATCGCTTCTCCCTGTAGCCTCACTCTCCCCCTCCACCCCTCTCATTCATGCACATATATTCTGTCTTTATATTCTGTCTTACTTCGACCAATCTTCACTCATCTCCTTTATGCCTCCACTTTTCTAACTGTTCCTCCACCTACTCCCTGCTTTCACTGCAGATCAAAATGTCATCTGCGAACATCATGGTCCACAGGGATTCCAGTCTAACCTCATCTGTCAGCCTATCCATCACCACTGCAAACACCCTGCTTATTTCAGCAAGACAATGCCAAACCACATTCTGCATGTGTTACAACAGCGTGGCTTTGTAGTAAAAGACTGGCCTGCCTGCAGTCCAGACCAGTCTCCCATTGAAAATATGTGGCGCATTATGAAGCGTAAAATATGACAAGGGAGACCCCGGACTGTTGAACAGCTGAAGCTGTACGTCAAGCAAGAATGGGAAAGTATTCCACCTACAAAGCTTCAACAATTCGTGTCCTCAGTTCCCAAACGTTTATTGAATGTTGTACAAAGAAAAGGTGATGTAACACAGTGGTAAACATCACCCTGTCCCAGCTTTTTTGGAACGTGTTGCAGCCATCAAATTCTAAGTTAGTGATTATTTGCTAAAAACAACAACGTTTATCAGTTTGAACATGAAATATCTTGTCTTTGTCGTGTATTCAGTTAAATATAGGTCGAACATGATTTGCAAACCATTGTATTCTGTTTTTATTTATGTTTAACACAACTTCCCAACTTCATTGGAATTGGGGTTGTTCTTCTCTGCCACTCCAGACTTCCGCATGCAGTACCACAGTTCCTCTCTGGGTACTCTGTCATAGGCTCTCTCTAGATCTGCAAAGACACAATGTAGCTCCTTCTGACCTTCTCTGTACTTTTCCATCAACATCCTCACGGCAAATAATGCATCTGTGGTACTCTTTCTAGGCATGAAACCATACTGTTGCTCGCAAATACTCACTTCTGTCCTGGGTCTAGCCTCCACTACTCTTTCCCATAACTTCATTGTGTGGCTCATCAACTCCCACAGCTCTGCACATCAGCCTTGTTCTTAAAAATGGGCACCAGCACACTTTTCCTCCATTCCTCAGGCATCTTCTCACCTACTAGAATTCTGTTGAACAAGCTGGTCAAAAACTCCACAGCCACCTCTACTCGATGCTTCCATACCTCCACAGGAATGTCATCAGGACCGACTGCCTTTCCATTTTTCATCCTCTTTAATGCCTTTCTAACTTCCCCTTTATTAATCATTGCCACTTCCTGCTCTACTCTTCCTTCTCTCTCATTTTCCTCATTCATCAACTCCTCAAAGTATTCTTTCCGTCTATCCAGCACACTACTGGAACCAGTCAGCACATTTCCATCCCTATACTTAAATCACCCTCACCTGCTGCACATCCTTCCCATCTCTATCCCTCTGTCTGGCCAGCCTGTATAGATCCTTTTCTCCTTCTTTAGTGTCCAACCTGGCATACATGTCATCATATGCCTCTTGTTTGGCGTTTGCCACCGCTACCTTTGCCCTGTATCGCATCTCAATGTATTCCTTTCTCCTCTCCTCGGTCCTATCAGTTTCCCACTTCTTCTTAGCTCACCTCTTTCCTTGTATGATTTCCTGTAATCTGTACCACCAAGTCTCCTTCTCTGCTTTCCTTCCAGAAGATACACCAAGTACTCTCCTGCCTGTCTCTCTGATCACCTTGGCTGTAGTGGTCCAGTCTTCTGGAAGCTCTTCCTGTCCACCGAGAATCTGTCTCAGCTCTTCCCGAAAAGCCGCACAACACTCTTCCTTCCTCAGCTTCCACCACATGCTTCTCTGCTCTGCCTTTGTCTTCTTAATCTTCCTCCCACCACCAGAGTCATCTCACACACCACCATCCTATGCTGTCTAGCCACACTCTCCCCTACCACAAGCTTACAGTCGGTAACCTCCTTCAGATGACATCGTCTGCACAAGATGTAATCCACCTGCATGCTTCTCCCTCCGCTCTTGTAGGTCACCCTATGTTCCTGCCTCTTCTGGAAAAAAGTGTTCACTACAGCCATTTGCATCCTTGTTGCAAAGTCTACCACCATCTGTCCCTCCAAGTTCCTTTCCTGGATGTGAGGCTACAGGGAGAAGAGATAGTAAGGGTGGAGGACTTTTCTTCATCACCCCTGTTTCCTTCACCAACATGTCCATTAAAATCTGCACCAATCATCGCTATCTCTGTCTGGGATGCTCAGAACTTCTTCGTCTAGCGCCTTCCAGAATTTCTCTTTCAGCCCTTGGTCACATCCTAGCTGTGGGGCATTTCCGCTAATCACATTATATATAACACCCTCAATTTCAAGTTTCAGCCTCATCACTCAATCTGATACTCGTTTTACCTCAAAGACATTCTTGAGCCAACTCTTCTTTTAAAATAAGCCCGACTCCATTTTCCATCTATACCTGGCCTGGCCAACCCGCGGCTCGCGAGCCTCATGCGGCTCTTTAACCAGTTTCATGCGGCTCTTCAGGAGCTGTCACATGACATGTGTCAAAAATGCTTGGCTGGCGCGGTCATTCACTCCCCCTACAGCTAGATGGCACACTGACCATGTAAGCCTGTTTGAGTGACGTCAAACGAGCGACGAGAGAATCTTTGGTGTGACATCATTTGTGTTGTAAACAATTTCCGTCAAGTTACCTCTTGAAATGGCAGGGAAAAAAAGCACAGCCAAACGAAAATATGAAGAAGAACACAGGACGTTTTTGCCAGAGTGGGAGAGTTTATATTTTTTTGTTAAACGTAATGGCAAGCCGATCTGCCTTATATGTCACGCAGCATTAGCGCATTTCAAAGCTTCAAATCTTCAGCTCACTCCACCCTAACATCGAACAGGAATTTCCAAAAGGGACTGAACTTCGCAAGAACAAGTTGGTCGCTTTGAAAAGCAGGTGCAGTTTTTCAAAAAAATTACAAAACACTCAGAGACCGTAACGCTTGCATCATATCAGCTGGCTTGGAAGCCAGACTGTTTGAAAGCCCCGCTCGTCACAGATGAGGCTGCGGCTGAGTTGGAGATGATCGACCTTTGTGAGGAGGATCAACTGAAAGCTGTTTTAAGGGAAGGGACCGTTGAGTTCTGGAAAAGTGTGCCAATTGAAAAATACCCCAACATCAAACGAGCTGCGCTTAAGATACTGTCCATGTTTGGGTCAACGTACGTCTGCGAGTCTGTGTTTTCTACCCTGAAACATGTGAAATCAAAGCATCGATCTGTTCTGACTGACACTCATTTGAAAGAATTGCTTAGAGTGGCAACAACAGAATACAAGCCAGATTTGAAGAGGATTGTTCAAGATAAGGAATGCCAGAAGTCTCACTAAGCAGCATAGTAAGAGAAAGATGTTATTGAAAATTATTCTATTATTGTTTGTGGACTTGCTTGAACTGAGAGTTTGTGTGTGTGAGACAGTGCACACAATGTTAACTGTTGAAAATTACTGATATTATCATGTTGGTGTGGTTATTTTCATTCGATCTGGCTGAGCAGAGGTCTGTGTATGCGTGCATACATGATTAAAAGATGATGTTCATGTGTACCCGTGTATGTGGCTCTTTGCAGTAACACAGAAAAAAAAGTGGCTCTTAGTCTCTGACTAGTTGGCCACCCCTGATCTATACCATGGTAAAATAATTTCAACCCTGCCCCTAAACTTCTAGCCTTACTCCCTTTCCACCTGGTCTCCTGGACACACAATATAGCAACCTTTCTCCTTATCATCATATCAACCAACACCTGAGATTTTCCTGTCATAGTCCCAACATCCAAAGTCCCCCTCTTCTCTTTCTGCATAAGAACCCGCTTTCCACCTCTCCTTCATCTTCGACCCACAGTAGCTGAATTTCCAACGGCGCCCCGCAGGTTGAAGGCGCCGGTGGCGGACGTTGTTAACCCGGGCCACGACCGATCCGGTATGGAATTCTTTGGACGAACGCTCATATTTGTTTGGCAAAGTTTGAAGCCGGATGCCCTTCCTGACGCACCCCTCTGCATTTATCCGGGCTTGGGACCGGCCTACAGTTTGCACTGGCTTGTGCCCCCCATAGGGCTGCATTAAACTCTGGGAGACCATTTCCTGAAATTTACAGTTAACAAACGACTGTCAAAAAAATCAAAGGGTAAGACATTCTTTCAAACCCCTATAATAACCTGAATTATGTATTTTTCTGTGATTCAGCTTGCTATATTACCCCGACCAGCATGATGGCTAAAAGTTTTTGTCGCTTCCAAGACTAATTTCATGAACGAATTTATTAACTACAAATATCTCTGCTATATTTTTTACTTCCTATTTGAACAATTTGAGTGTTTGTTCATTCTCGGCTGTTAATTAGTTTTTCTATGGATTTTTTGAGTGCCAAATTTTATATTTAATTGTAATTAATTTATTAATTTCATTGAAGAACAAAACATCTTCGGATTACAACGGTATTGATATGACTTCAATTAAAGAAATAATTGTAGCCATTGCCGAACCACTGTCACATACAGTATGTGTAATTTATCATTTAAATTGGGTTCCTTTCCCAGCAAAATGAAAACTGCTAAAGTCCATCCATCCATCCATTTTCTTTACCGCTTATCCTCACTAGGGTCGCGGGCTGCTGGAGCCTATCCCAGCTATCTTCGGGCGGGAGGCGGGGTAAACCCTGAACCGGTCGCCAGCCAATCGCAGGGCACATAGGAACAAACAACCATTTGCACTCACGTTCACAGCTATGGGCAATTTAGAGTCTTCAATCAACCAGCCACGCATGTTTTTGGGATGTGGGAGAAACCGGAGTGCCTGGAGAAAACCCACCCAGGTACGGGGAGAACATGCAAACTCCACACAGGCGGGGCTGGGATTTGAACCCTGGTCCCCAGAACTGTGAGGTAGATGTGCTAACCAGTCTTCCACCGTGCTTGCTAACTGCTAATGTGATACTGATATTTAAGGCATGAGAAAAAAATCTCAGGCCGGTTTCCATGCTGTCCCAGTTTTAAAGAATTCTGGAAAAACTCTTTGTGGCATGGTTAGACAATGTTCTCGACAAACACGAGTTACTCACAAAGAACCAATATGGTTTTAGAATGAATCGATCAACCTCAATGGCGCGAATGGATCTGGTAGCAGAAGTAACCAGTGAAATTGACAAATTGGTATATTCGCAGATTTAGAGGAAGCTTTCGACACAATTGATCAGGATATCGGATTAGACCACGACCTTATAGTCAGTAACCTCCTTTAGATTACATTGTCTGCAAAATGGAATCCAAAGTGTGCTTCTACCGCAGCTCTTTTAAGTCACCCTATGTTCCTGCCTCTTCTGGAAGAATGTGTTACTTGCAAAGTCTACCACCATCTGTCCCTCTAAGTTCCTTCATCACCATTGTTTCCCTTACCAAGATGGCCATTAAAACCTGCCCCAATCACGAGTCTCTTTCTGTCTGGGGTGCTCAGAACTACTTCGTCTAGCTCCTTCCAGAATTTCTCTTTCACCTGGAGGTTACATCCTACCTGTGGGGCATAGCCAATAACATAGCACCCTCAAGTTCAAGTTTCAGCCTCATCACTCGATCTGACACTCTTTTTTATCTCAAAGACATTCTTAGCTGACTCTTCCTTTAAAATACCCCCTACTCCATTTCAATATCTACACCGATGGTAAAATAATTGGAACCCTGCCCCTGAGCTTCTAGCCTGACTGCCTTCCCACCTGCTCCATTGGACACACAATACCTTTCCCCTAATCATCATGTCAACCAACTCCTGAGCTTTTCCTGCTTGTTTGTCGTGCTGTTTTTTTGTTTCACTCTCTGCTGCCTCACAGCCCTTGCTGTATGTTAGTTTATTTTGCACTCTGACCTGCGGTACCTACGCCCCTTCTTTTCAGTACCCACCCCCCCCACCCCATATGCCAATCCCAAAACATAGATGGTAGGTTAATTGAAGATTGTCCATAGGTGTGAATGTGAGTGTAAATGGTTGTTTATTTATATGTGCTTCGCGATGGGCTGGTGAACCGGTCGGGGTGTACCACCCATCTCATCCTAAGTCAGATGAGATAGCCGCCAGCACACCTGTGACCCTATCGAGGATAAGCACTTCAGAAAATGGTTGGAGGGATGGAGGGAGACTCTCATTTCTACATTCTTCATATTTGTGATATTCCCCACACCTTCTCTTTCCTTTGTCCGTCATTGCGTCATTGCTGTATAACCAAATCTCTTGAAACAGCTCATTGGTCTTGGCATGTATTCCTTCATATTCTATATCAAATAGCAGAGTAAAATTCTTCGGGGAGTCTTTCCTCAAGCCACCGCTTCCCGCGCCTTCCTTGTCCCGACGGTCCACTATTACGCCTTGGAGATCCTATCCCGAATTCAAATACAAAATAAACCATTCTCCACGACTTCTTCGGCCTTCGTCTGCTTCTGGGTCCAGTCAGCATCCATCCATCCATTTTCAACACCACTTCTCCCGTTTAGGGTCGCGGCCAGTCAACATTATATCCTGACAGTCTGACCTGAAATCCATGCTGACATCGCTGTCATTCACTTGTGACCTTTCCCTGTGCCTACCAGTCAACTCCTCCCCGTTTCCACAGAATATCCTCTCCTTCTGTTAAGTGCCTTAAAGTTGCTACGTATATGGAACTTTTACGCGAGCTAATCAAACATTTCACCATGCAGCGTGTCTCTAGGCTCCCTCGCTCTACTCGGTTCGTCACCTGGCGTCATTATGTGGTGTCGATGGGCCTCATTTATATCAGACATGCAAACACCGAAGGCGTGAAAAAGTTGACCCCAAAAAAAAAAAAAAACATTGTAAGGGAGGGCCCTGGGTTCTGGGGGGGATCCCCCGAGCCCGAGCCCCTGCAGAGATGTTTTATTTTAACATAAATTAAGCAATGTGGAAGACTCTGAAGAGTGCAATAAGGCAACAACAAAAATTCTAATTTTCTTCAAATGAAATTTGCTGAATTTCTTGGCCTTTTTTGTTCCGGCCACCAACTCGAGGCAGGCCCATCTCCGCCTGCTTCAAGCTGTGCCACGTGAATCGCATCTTCCTCTTAAGCACTCATTCTGGAAAAGAATCGACTCAAATCATTGCCCGTTTCACTTCAAAGGCTAATCCCAAATGCATTTTCCTGGAAAATATTACATTTGTTTTGTTTTGTTTGACCGTTTGTGAATTTGCAGCCTCTCAACGTGAAAATACAAAAGACCAGCGCAACAAATACGACACCGGCTGATGTGATGAGCAAAAATGTTGCTGAAACGGAAGAGTAGCAATAGAGGATGTCCGCTCCAGAGGTGAGGAGAGTAGCCAAATATTCTACTCAAGTAAGAGTACTGTTACTTGACAATAATGTTACTCAAGTCAAAGTCAAAATGTATTGAGTAAGAGTAAAAAGTACACAGTGAAATAATTACTCAAGTGCTGCGTAAATGGTGAGTATACTATAGTCAAAGTAGATGACAGAATAGCGTAGTCGCTATATTATTCTTTGTCAAAATGCACTGGGATGTGAAATTCAGTCAACGGTCAGGCCCCATACAAATCTGGCCGTCTTTGCAAAACGTTGGGACACCCCCGCCCTCGAACCGTGCCTAAAGTCCATCGAAGCACAACTGAAAATTGGTACGCGTCTAGAGGAGACCCAGACGCGCAAAGATGCCAGCGCAAGCAATGTCGTAATGCCAACCGGAAGTGACCTATGACCTCCCGAAGGAAAAAATGTGTGTGAAATGTTCCCACTTTAGCGAACTCCTCCTACAGCTTTCATCCGACCTTAGATGTCCCCATGTCGCCACAACACAGGACATGGCGGCAGTTCATCAAAGCGCTATTTGCGCTACGCTGCACCTACGCCGACGCAAACAAAAGTGTACTACCACCCGTGCCCGAAACTTAACATAAAATGATGCACGGCCTGTTTAAATTATTCAATTGTAACATTCACAGCACTTAAAAGTACAACAATACAGTACTGTAGTAGGCCTAAGAGTTCATTCCCTTTTTCCAACACCCGCATTTACTCAATATAAGCTTTGGAAAGCCTTTGCACTTGTCCAATAGCAGTGGTGTCCTACCTATGGCCTGGGGGCCATTTGGGGGCCCTCCCCCATTTTTGTGTGGCCCGCATGTTCTCAGTATAGCCTTTTACACGGCATTGCACTTCTGACAGCAGTGGTGTGCAACCTATGGCCCAGGGGTCATTTGCAGCCGGACCTTTTTCCAACATTTGCATAGGTCGTACTTGCACTTGTCCTGCAGCAGGGGTGTCCAAACTACCACCCGGGGGACATTTGCGGCCCTTACTTCATCACGCCAATACCCCGACCTGCCAGGACCTCAACCTACGGCCTGTCGGCCATTTGCTGGCCATTTTTGTGCGGTCAGCATTTTCTCAATATTACCTTTGAAATGGTTTTGCACTTCTCAGACTGCAGCAGTGTCAAACCCGTGGCCCGGGGGTCATTTGCTTCCCATCCTCCCATTTCGTGTGGCCGGACCTTTTTCCAACATTTGCATGAGTCGTACCTTTGCACTTGTCTTAAGAGCGTGGTGTCCAAACTACAGCCTGGGGGGGCCATTTGCGGCCCTTACTTCATCGTGCCAATACCCCAACCTGCCAGTACCCCAACGGGGCCGGGGTGCGACTGCCCGATTATAGCTGCTCACAGCTCTAGTTATGATTGTTTTTGTTTACACAGTAATTATTGGATGTTTATTTCCTGCTACAAAAATAGAAAATAAGTTTAGTGAGCTTTTTAGAAAAGACGTCTAGTAGTGGCTTGTATGTAAAGGACACAAAAATAGTTACATACTGCAGGTTTCAAAAATACAAAATGTTGATCATCTAAAAAAGGAAACCATTGGTCATTTGTTATGAAGTGAAATGTATTATTATTTTCTCTTGTGTATTCACAATTGGCCTTTAACCGAGCAAAAATATATTTCATCCCATCACTCGATGATTCGATAGCTGCAGCCCGACTCCGTAACGTCATCAATTTCACCGCTCGGCACGATGCCCGACTTGTTTTGATTTGATGGAAAAGACCCACTGCTAACCAAGCTAAAAGGGTGGCATCCGGTATTGCCACCCAGCATTGCGTAGATGTTCGTAGCTCGAACGATTTAATTGCCACCCGTCAATGTAAACTGGGATAGATGTCCCATGTAATTGCGCATGTGTGGAAATGTATCGAGTGAAATCACGGCTTGAAAGAGAAGGATTAGCCAGCCTGCTACAGCCAAACATGCTTAGCAACTCTGAATAAGGAAAAGCTCGGCATACCAATGGGTCTATTTTCAGTTCGCATCAGCAGCTGCTGCCTGCATGTTGAGAACTTTATGCGCCCAGCAACATATGCGATTACGCCACGGTTATAACCGTCGCGGCATCCAATGAGGGCCCGCTTTACGAGCGCTACAGAGACTTTCTACGAGATTGACAACCAATTATTATCTTTATTTCCATCATTTTCTTTTTCTTACTGTGCGAATATCTACTATATCTAAAACAAAGTGTGTTGTGACTCATATTGCACGATTTAAATATTGATATTTACTTAGATTACTTTTTGTATTAAAAAAAGGAAGCTTTTGCCAACAAACACCAGTGATGTTTCAGTCGGATTCAAATTATTGGCAAAAACATCGTGTTTGTGATCAACACACTCGTGTCATGTAATGTATTACATTTGCGTACGGTGTAGAAGAACAAAAAACATTGATTGCAATTTTGTAAAACATATACATAAAATTGTGATCGTTCCTCATAATATTGTGATAACATTTTGAGGCCCACCATTCTTGTTTACAATATATTCTTCTTCTCTTACCCCTGACGTCCTTTCAGAAAAAGCCAAAGAAAAAGACTTGACACAAACGCAGAGTTGATTCTTTGATGCTGGCTGAAATTCTGTTTAGTAACATGAAACCTACTACATAAAATACTGGCAATGATGGTGGTTGGAAACAAAAATTGTGTGAACTTTAGGATACATTTTTCAATTTTCGATTTTTGTCGAACACCAAAAAAATGTTCAAAATTCAAGGGACTACGAGATCACTTTTGAGGGTATTATCACACCCCTTCTTTGTTGCTGGAGAAGGAAGACAGGGTACTGTCATCCATACAATTGGGTAAGTAAAGTCTCTCGCATGACACGAGAGACGGAGTTTTAAGATGTGACTTAAAAACAGGTAAAGAGGAGGCCCGTCTCATGTGCTGAGGCAGTTCGTTCCATAGTTTTGGTCCGGCAACTGCCAAGCCTCGCTCCCCTCTGAGCTTCAGCCGGACTTCAGGGACAGTCAGGAGCAGCTGGCGAGCAGGCTTGTTAAGAGTGAAGAAGCTCATAGAGGTTGGGCGGGGCAAGAGCATGGGATTTTCAAATAAATCCTGAAGTGCATTGGAAGCCAGTGCAGCAAGGCCAAGATGGGGGAAATGTGCTCGAGTTGACAACCCCGATTCCAATGAAAACAAATAAATACAAACAGAATACAATGATTTGCAAATCATGTTTGACCTAGATTTAATTGAATACGCTACAAAGACAAGATATGTAATGTTCAAACTGATCAACTAGATTGTTTTTAGAAAAAAGCTGGGACAGGTGGCAAGAAAGACGGAGAAAGTTGAGGAATGCTCATCCAACACGTGTTTGGAACATGGAAGAGGTGAACCGGCTCATTGGGAACAGGTGGCTGCCACGATTGCTTCCCTGAATTGCTCAGTCATTCACAAGCAAAGATGGGGCGAGGTTCACCTCTTTGTCAACAAGTGCGTGAGAAAATAGTCCAACAGTTTAAGGACAATGTTCTTCAACGTACAATTGCGAGGAATTTAGGGATTTCATCATCTCCGGTCCATGACATCATCAAAAGGTTCAGAGAATCTGGAGAAATCACTGCATGTAAGCGGCAAGGCCGAAAACCGACATTGAATGCCCGTGACCTTCGATCCCTCAGGCGGCATTGCATCAGAAACAATCACAATCAATGTGTAAAGGATATCACCACATGGGCTCAGGAACACTTCAGAAAACCAATGTCAGTAAATACAGTTCGGTGCTACATCCGTAAGTGCAACTTAAAACTCTACTATGCAAAGCAAAAGCCATTTATCGACAACAACCAGAAACGCCGCCACATCTAAAATGGACTGATGCAAAGTGGAAAAGTCTTCTGTGGTCCGACGAGTCCACATTTCATATTGTGGACGTTGTGTCCTCCAGGCCAAAGAGGAAAAGAACCATCCGGACTGTTATGGACGCAAAGTTCAAAAGCCAGCATCTGTGATGGTATGGGGCTGTGTTAGTGCCAATGGCATGGGTAACTTTCACATCTGTGAAGGCACCATTAATGCTGAAAGGGACATACAGGTTTTGGAGAAACATATGCTGCCATCCAAGCAACGTCTTTTTCATGGACGCCCCTGCTGATTTCAGCAAGACAATGCCAAACCACATTCTGCACGTGTTACAACAGCGTAAAAGAGTGCGGGTACTAGACTGGCCTGCCTGCAGTCCAGACCTGTCTCCCATTGACAATATGTGGCGCATTATGAAGCGTAAAATACGACAACGGAAACCCCGGACTGTTGAACAGCTACAGCTGTACATCGAGCAAGAATGGGAAAGAATTCCCCCTACGAAGCTTCAACAATTCGTGTCCTCAGTTCCCAAACGTTTATGGAATGTTGTTCAAAGAAAAGGTGATGTAACACAGCGGTAAACATGAGCCTGTCCCAGCTTTTTTGGAACGTGTTGCAGCCATAAAATCCTAAATTCATAATGATTTGCTCAAACAATCAAGTTTATCGGTTTGAACATGAAATATCTTGTCTTTCTACTGTATTCAATTAAATACAGGTCGAACATGATTTGCAAATCATTGCATTCTGTTTTTATTTATGTTTAACACAACGTCCCAACTTCGCACTGACACACACATGGAGTCCATTACAGTAGTCCAGCTGGGTGGTAACGAAGGCATGGACAACTGTTTCAAAAATACTGCCTTGAGAGGATTTGCTTGATTTTGGACAGCTGCCTTACGTGGTAAAAGATGGAATTGACAACTCCCTTGATCTGACAGGCAAATTTCAGGTCAGCATCAATCTTGACACCCAGATTACAAATGGTTGTTTTGGTCAGAATACCCAAGGAGAAAAGATCCACTGCGACGTTCCTAGCAGTGCCCCCAAAAACATTCACCTTTGTCTTCTTGTCATTACAACTTTTCAAAGCAAGCCAGGCTTTTATATCATGGAGACAGTTGAGCAATGGGTTGAAAAAATATCAACGACTCTTTTTTTAGAGGCAGACAGATTTCGGTGTCATCTGCATAAAATTGGAATGACATTGCATGTTTCCTGATTAACTCTTTCAGTGCCAGTGACGGAAAATGTCGTCAACGGAAATCCAAGTGTGGTTTTGTTGTAAGATGTCAGTGCCCGTGACACCTTTTTGCTACGTTTTTTTAAGGGGTTGGGTGGGGGGATGGTCTTGGCCAGCTCTCCTATGGCCAGCGATGGGTCTCTTTTGGATGAGATCAGCATGAATCACAGGAAGAGGGGAGCCGGAGAAAGGCAGCCGCTGTACAGGTATCTATGGAGCGACACGGGTACATTTGGACGTTTACAAGCAACTCATGCTTGAACCAAGTCATTGTCGCGGTATGTCTACTACCAAAAGTGTTGCGAGAGAGAGGAAAGACGATGGAGATCATTCTGACTGAAAACGCGAAAGATACAACAGCCCAGGGTTGCCTTGTCGAAAAGCGACTTCAACGAGCGGCGCTCCGGACCAAGCTCACGCTGCATTTTGTCAGATTTCTGTATTTAACACATACATATTATCGGGCGCAGGCATGCTAAAACATACGGTAGCATGCACGCACACGAAAACAATGTTTTGAAAAAGGCAGCGGGAGCAAAACTGAAAGCCGCATTATAAGGCGCCCCGGCCCGTCCATTTTGGAGAAAATGTAAGACTTTTAAGGGCGCCTTATGGTCGTGAAAATACGGTATTCACATCACACTGTTGCAAATGATACAATTCTAGATTTCTTTATATTGTATGATGGTAATTGTTCGTATATCTATTCACAGGTCATGGGGAAAATTCTGGCTGGCATGAAGAAAGACAGGCTGCTCCAGCACATTGTGGATGAGACAAACATCGATGCTCGTCAGATTATCCGTGCACAGTCTGACATGGAAAGCCGTGTCTGTCCCAGAATGACAGATGGGTAAACACACTCACGCGTAGACCCACGAGAAAGGCCAGGCCCTCGAGAAGTCAAGTCAAATGTAAAAATGTTACATTGACTCATTGTAAATGACATTATTTTGCAATCCAAAACACATACTGACGCACGCAGGCGCGCGCACACACACACACACACACACACACACTGTAACTGTAAATGTTGTGCCAATAGATTTTAAATTGTGTAAAAGTTGACGATAAATTTAGATTTATTTTGCCATTAAAAATACATAATTTCACCAAAAACATTGTTTTCTCAGTTTTCTTATTCCTAAATAGGCGATTTGCGTGAAACCAAGGTATTCTCTACTGCTGATCACTCAGAAACGGAATAAGGTAGAAACAAAAGTTTTTTTCTGATGAAAGAAGAGTCTAATCTTTCATTCGGTAGTCTCCGTGTTTACACAGTCAAAAAACAATATATTCTGTGTATAAGTCAAAATGCTCTAAATCAGCTGGCACTCAAGATGTCTTTTCTGATGATTGCTGGCATTGAAAGAGGTAAGGAGCTAAGTGGAAGCAAATAGAGGGAAAAGAAAAGGGGACCTAGAACTGAGCCCTGTGGGACACTACACAGGAGGGGAGCTGAGAAGGAGGCTGACACTGAAGGTCCTTTCTGGCAAGTACGACCTGCGCCACTCCAATGCTTTGCCACTGATTCCCACCCAGTGCTCCATGCAGGAGTCAGGTCCGGTGTCGGATGCGGCAATTCAATCTAAAAGCACGATCATAACACAGTCGGCGGACTCTGTCGCTACGTGATGTCAATAGCTATGTTTAAAAAATCTCATTCTGTTATATGCAGCTTTTTAAAAATGGATTGGAAGACCTCAAGACCTCAAGAGTGTTCATTTAAAAAAAACTATCTTCTCCAGGATAATTGAGAGAAATGGCAGTTTGGAAATGGGCCTTATTATAGGCAGTTGTTATCCATCAAAAGGTCATAATTCTTTCTATCCGGTCATCCATCCATTCGTCCATTTTCTTCCGCTTATCCTAGGTCAGGGCAGTAGCTTTAGCAGGGGAGCCCAGACTTCCCTCTCCCCAGCCACTTCATCCAGCTCTTCCGGGGAGACCCCGAGCTGTTGCCAGGCCAGCCGGGAGACATAGTCTCTCCAGCGTGACCTGGGTCGTCCCTGGGGTCTCCAGAACAAGATCCCGTAAACAAGCGGCTGAAATGAGTTTCCTCTGCAAGGTATCCGGGCTCTCCCTTAGAGATAGGGTGAGAAGCTCGATCGTCGAAGTCGAGCCGCTGCTCCTCCGCATCGAGAGGAGCCAGATAAGGTGGCTGGGGCATCTGATTCGGACGCCTCCCCGGTGAGGTGTTCCGGGCACGTCCCACCGGGAGGAGACCCCGGGGACGACCCGGGACACGCTGGAGAGACTACTTCCTTGGAACGCCTCGGGAGCTGGATGAAGTGGCTGGGGAGAGGGAGGTCCGGGCGTCCCTGCTAAAGCTACTGCCCCCGTGACCCGACGGTAGAAAATGGATGGATGGAGAGCCTCATTATGTTAGGGATCTGTGAGCCAATTTGCATTCACATTGACAGACAGCAAAGTAAATGGTGCTATTTCGGAGATTCTGTATGAATATGTTTCAAAAATACATTTGTGAAATTGATTGAATTGTAGGCGGCACGGTTAGCACACCTGCCTCACAGTTCTAAGGACCCAGGTTCAAATCCGACCTCGCCCGTGTGGAGTTGGCATGTTCTCCCCGTGCCTGCGTGGCTTTTCTCCGGGCACTCCGGCTCCCCCGCGTGCTAGGTTAATCGAAGACTTTAAATTGCCTGTCGGTGTGAATGTGAGCGTGAAAGGTTGTTTGCTTATGTGCACCTTGCGAGTGGCTGGCGACCAGTTCTGGGTGTACCTGCACCTGTTGTCAGAACTATTGTACGTCTTTACCATTATTCCGATTGCATGAAGACAAGTGTAATGGGTTCAATGACTAGTTAGGATCATTTGTGCTTATATCAACAGCGTTTGAAGGATAACACGTAAATTGTGCAACCTGTTTTGGTCTTTACCGTTATGCACTTTTCTCGTTAAAGTATATTTCAGTGGGCAACCACCATTTGCTCTGTCAATAAGCATTGCCTTTGCTATGAATGCCTACAAATGTTAATCACCAATATCTTTTGGGAAATAGGACTAAGCGTGGATGTATCAGCAAGGGAGACATTTACACCCATTAAACCAAGGCGGCATCACTAAATTGCCAAATCTTTACCATTACTAAACAAATGAAATGGAAACGACCCATTCACTGTGGTGTTGTCTGAAAGATGGTTACATTTCCAGGATTGCAGGCTAAAACAATTCGGTCTCAAAATGACGTGTTTGAGGGACGTACCTCTTCGGGAAGGCTGACCGTGAAGCCATTCTCCGCCTGACCTACCAACACCTGAAGGAAATACTCGCTGCAGGCAGCCAGCACGGCCCGATGCCCGCGAAATTCCTTGCCCTCGGCGAGGACGGTCACATCGCACAGGATGTCCTGCTTCCGCTGGTCATTAAGGCAGACGAGGATATTGGTACAATGAACTGTTGACTCATACACATACATGGGGGCTTCAGGTTTCTCATCCACGGACATTCCGCTCGCAATCTGAAAACAGAAGGCATGACGCTTACAACCAAACCTACCACCTGTAACCTGGCAGATACTGTAAAATAACAATGGAGGAAAAGAGTTGCGAGTAAGGCTGCAGGATATTGCAATTGTCTTTAACCCTGCCATATATATATATATATTGCAATGTTAAAAAAAATTAAGTGGGAAAACCAGCACACATTTCTCTAGAAAAAAATATAGTCAGTAGAACCCAAAAGTACAGAGAGACAAATAACCACATTTTCACAAAACAACCAATTTCAAACGGGATATGTCGGACATTTTGTGAAGTCAGTTCTCAAAGTAGGCCAACTTGACAGCAAAATGATTACAGTGCGTCTTTCACAATACATTTCATTCAAATCGTTTATTTTATTTCAATTGCCACAAAGTATTATGGACATAATCCGTAATAAACAAATACCATAATGTATGTTTTTCTGGCTGGTAAAATCATGTTAACCTCGGGTTCTGTTGTACAATATTTGTATTGGACTACCATGAAATGAGTGTATTTGCAGTGCCGTGAGAAAAGTATTAGCCCCCTTCACAAATTGCTAGATTTTTGCACCGTTTTCCAACTTTAACCTTGAAGATAATTAAGCAAATGTAATTATCAGAAAAATAGTAAATCGTTTCTTCTTTTTTTTTTTTACATAAATGAACTCACCATTTAAAAACAGCATTTTAAGTTCACTTGGGTTTAATTTGTCTGATATTTAAAATCCTTTCATTTAAATCATCAATAACTTTGGAAATGGGATTTTCAAGCATGGCTTTTTACTACAGAGCCCCTAAAGGAATATGGGCACAAATATACAAATTCAAACATTTGTTTCTCATTTGTACGAGAACGTTTTACGTGCACACGGGAAAGTGACGTCACGCGTCCCGGCGTTCAGCACCTAAACAAAAGAACGGCGTGTCGCAAGAATGAACACGAGTGGAACCACCTGCATAGCTGTTGTGCGCCAATATGTCCGCGGGAAAAAGGAGCCTTTTTTGGCGCACTCCCGCGAGAAGAACACACGTGGATGACAGGGTTTGAAGTTAGCCACTAGCTAACAAAAGAAGAGCGAGCGGCGAGAGCCCGCCGACAACGGATTCCAGCCGTGTCGTGAACACTTCATATTAAGAGCGCCTTCTAAGCTATGATTTTCGGATAGGACAAGACATAAACCAAACGTCATCGGTTTGAAGTTTCGGACAGCATGCGACCATATTACCATTCATTTCCCATCAAGTCTTGAAACGCACATATTTGCATTACCTCAAAAAGGTGTCGGCGCAGAGGCAGCCATCTTGCTATTCCCCTCTTTGCCGCGACGACTTTCTACCGTCTCCCACCGAGTGTCGGAAGGTGGCCGACCGAGCGAGGTACGTGTGTGTTTGTTTGTATGACAGCATGCAAGATTATTTTCGGCCCCTGCCTGCTTTAAATGCGGCTTGTATGAATCATGACTTCCCACATAGTAGCTCAGTCAGTGAGTGGGGTGAGTCATATTGCTGTCTTATATGGTAACACAATGCACATGTTATCTATAGACTGGAGTGACTGCTTGGCCTCTGTGGTCTGAGATAGCAATAAAACACATTGAATGAAGCTATTATTAGTAAAGTATGAAGTTCATCTGATCTTGATTGAACAATGTTCCCCCTAAAAAAGACTCGACTCACTAGATGATCATTTTATTTCGGGATTCCCCCCAGCAAACTGGTATGAGTCAACGTGGCCTTGGTTTTTTTTCTTCTTCCCACTTTCACTTGCAGATGACACAGCTTCAGCCTAAAATCATCGCAGTCCCGATGAAGAAATACAAACAAATCTAACATTTTAAAAAAACGGACAAAAAATGAAACAACACGGAAAAGCACAAACACGATCTTACATTGAAAAAAAGGGTCCTTTGAAGTATTTGCCCTATAAACAAGAGAACAATCGGTTTTTAGGGTTATTATGACAACGGTTGATGAGACACGGGACTTTAAAATGAAAGTGTTAAAGGCTGGTGTGAAACTGAGAAAAACAACCACCACATTCATAAAAAAAAGGCAAATGGAAAGTTTTCTCGTATCGTTGACGCAGAGGCATCACCCACGTTCAAATGCCGCATGTGTATATTACACGCATGTGTTGCTGTGTGACGATGTTCCGGCAGACAAGTGTTTGCCAAACTTTCGTGAGCCGCGACACCCGTTTTAAATTTGGCCCTGACTGCTTAATCGGCTGATTGTTTTTTAACACATTAGAACATAAGAAAAATAATGATGACATTCAAACAAAAATGTTTCATTGTTGTAAGTGATAAGGGAACAATTGTTTTTCAGATTTGACTTACTAGATATATATCTTTCATTCGTCGGGTATCCTGATTCTCCGATCGCAACCGGACTGACTTGTCTTAGGAGACGTTTTGCCTCTCATCTGAGCGGGCTTGATCAATTCATGCAACAAGGCTGAGTTAGGACCCACTAGCCAGCGTTTGTGTGGCAAACTCAGCTATCAATGCTCCAACTAATGCCTCCATCAGACTAGAGGATTTAAACCCCGATATTGGCCCGATTAGCCATCGCAGCCGATTTCCGAGATCGGGCCCGACATATTTTGTCGAGAATGACGAAACCTCTTGTCGTGCGACATAATCCACGACCGACGATTTGGCCCTTCGATGCCACAATGAAAAGTATAGCACGTTTGATTTCCGGGGATATCTTCCGTGTAGCATAGTGTAGTATCCACGACAACTCTCTTGATGTTTCTCTCCAATGAGTTAATGCGCTCGGTGAAGGGTTGCACTTCTTGGGTTTCGATTTCAACCTGTGTGTCATCCACATATCTGCACTAGCGGCTTGGAGCCGGTCCCTTAAAGGAGTTGAGAGCTCTCCTTTCCAGGGATACTGGGGAGTTATTATTTCACCCAATAATGCAGGTGAAATGTTTTTTCCACTTCTGCTACGTCAACTCTTGCTTTGATTTTATCGGTGACGCTGTACTTTTTGCCTTGGCAGCAGTCCGAGTTAGGGAAGCCCAGACTTCCCCGTTTCCAGCCTCCTACTCTAGTTCCCCAGGAGCGACAGGGAGGTGTTCCCCCCCCTAGCCGTGAGACATGAAGGTGGATCTTACGTCTCTCTCTCGGGAAGTTGTTCTGCCGCTGCCATATTCAGGAGAAACTCGTTTGTCTTAAATGCGTATGGATCAGCAAGCATCGAATCGAGGAGGAGGCGAATTGAGCAACAAGTGTTTCCTTTGCAGATGTCATAAAAATAGGCGTCTATGAACTTGATCATAAACAGAGCCGACATGAAAAGAAATTGTTCATCTTTTGTTTTTGTCATTCCTGGTATGCGTATTTTGTTGAGCATTTGTTTTATTTGGGAAAGTATTTAAGAATGAAATGACAATTACACCAGCTCATGGTTACTCACAGTGAAGGTGTGTCAATATTTTTATTATTTTTTTTTTTAATTTTGCCACATCAGGAAAATATATATTTTTTTTTTTACGATTTTACAGTTCTTACATTCCACGTAATGAGATTTTTACACAGAAACGGTTGTTTAATTTGTTTGTGTTAGCCCTAACAAAGCCACGGTTGTAGTATAAATATGTTGTTTTCAATGTGTCAGTTTGAAATGTGTAATTATTATCACTAGCACAGTAGGACTCCAGGTTGGGCTGCCCTGTGAATGTTTTCCTGTTAGTTTTCATACAAGTGTGTGTGAGAACGTGTACTTGTTTTTGTAGTACCATTCTCGGCAGACTCCGTTTCTTCTTCTTCTTTAGATGACGATGAGACCAGATTTTCTCACCAATTTATGAAGAAATTGAATTCCCAAGGGTTCACATACACTTACTTTTTCCTCCCACAGTATGTTGCAGACTTCACCGATTATTAAGACCTGCAATTTGTCACGCTAAAGGCCCATTTATGCTCTATGCAGGAAACGAAAAAGGATACAGATGGAGCCTTTCATGCATATTCTGTGTTCATTTCATGTGTATTTTGGGCGAGCTGAATGTTCCCATTAATGCAGTGGACACATGGAAGGACGTTCAGATCCTATTGTTAGCACACTAGACTAATGTAGGCAACAATGTCGATACAAATTAAACCGGCATGAAGTTGGCCGGGACCCCCCGCACCTCCCGACAACAGCGTGGTGTCGTCTGGATAGATTATCAGCCAAGGAAAGATTTTTTGTTTCAATGTAATGTCTTCATGGATTGAATTTAGAATCCGTTTTTATCGGCCACGTATGTTACAAAACACAAGGAATTTGTCTCCGGTAGTTGGAGCCACTATAGTACGACACGGTTCAATGTCCTGCCCGAGGACACTTCGACACGCGGACTGTCGCAGCCGGGATTCGAACCGGAGACCCTTCGCTCACTGGACGACCTGCTCTACCTACCGAGCGCACAAATAACGTAGAAGTGTACCCACGGAGATGTAAGTCAACTCTACGAAGTTGATGGCAAGAGGGAAGAAGCAATTGGAAGGTCTCCTGGTTTTAGTTTGCGTTGTTCCATAGCACCTGCCTGAGGGAAGGAGTTAGAAGGGGTGGTGACCAGGGTCGGAGGTTCCAAGAAGATTTTGCATGCCCGTGTCTTACTTCTGGCAGTGTGCAGGTGTGTACAGCTCATATTCCCCCCCCCCCCCCCCCCCCCCCCCCTATTATATAAACCCTATTACGACCAACCCCAGGGGCACACTGACCAGAGCCATAAATAGGGAGACTCCGCACGTAAACATTTAAAACCAAACCTTTTGGATAAAAGGTGTAATGAGAGACAGTCTCGTTGCCTTGATTCAACCTTTGGAGAGTCATACATTAGCTTAATCAATGTAAAAAAACAACAACAACAAAACTATCATGAAATCAACGTTTGCATTAACCTTATGTTAAAAATGCACTGATTTTACAGAAATTCAAATTCATATAGGAGCAAAGGAGCAGGTGAACAGCAAACAATCCATCGATGACAATATTTGACAAGCGAAGGCATCGTGCCAATGGAGGAGCTGAGCATAGAGCGCTTCCAGAAAAGTGTGTCCAGTGCACCAGTGAGGTAAGTTTGAATAACCTTCCAAACATTTTAAAGCTTCTTTGAATAATTATTTACAATAATCTTGTACTGTACTGGTGTTTCTAGGCCACAAAAAAAGTGCTTTAATTTAACGGACTGCCCCTTTGCCCGATGAATCCATTAAATCGAGGTTCCGCTGTACCATATTTCCAAATCACACAAACATTACTGGATCAAGTCAAGTGCAAAAGTGCAAAAACCAACAACAAACGTAGTTTCAGGTGTACACAGATGAAACCAAGTGTGGTTTAGTGGCTTTTGGATCATAGTATTGATGATATAATTCAACGTGAGAAGATAAAGTCTTTATCACAATGCATTGTGTGCACAATCAGAATGTGGACTTAGCACCTTAACAACCAGTCAGCAAGATGATGACTAACCCAAATCATTTCACTCAGATTTGAGCCACTGGCAAATAGATGGACCAACCTGGAAAATGCCATTAAGTCAAGCTCATTAAATATCAGACACCGAAAACAAAATGTGTACCATGCTTTTTAAAACCAAGAAATGATTGAGAACAAATTGCGGTGACACGGTGGACACATTTTGATTGAGAAATAATTGCATGGTAGGGGAAACCGGTCAGCACACCTGCCTCACAGTTCTGAGGACCCGCGTTCAAATCCCACCTGTGTGGACTTTGCATGTTTTCCCTGTGACTGTGTGGGTTTTTGTCCAGGAACTCCGGTTTCCTCCCACATCCCAAAAACATGCATGGGAGGTTAATTGAATACTCTGAATTGCCCGTAGGTGTGAATGTGAGTGCGAATGGTTGTTTGTTTATATGTGCTCTGCGATTGGCTGGCAACCAGTTCAGGGTGGACCCCGCCTTTCGCCCAGAGTGAGCTGTTGTAACTGAGCCAGGTTAGTAGGTCACCTTGCTCACCTTGCCTTTTCAGGTCTGTTTTTTTTTTTTTTTGTATAGGATTGTGATCAGGGCTTTGCAATGGCCACTCCAAAACATTGACTTTGTTATCCTTAAGCCACTTTGAAACCAGTTTGCCAGTATGCGTCCAAGCTTGAACTCCCTGGCTGATGTCTTGAGGTGTTGCTCAGTATTTGTGCACCAGTCCCTCCTGAAGCAAAACACCCCATAACATGATGCTGCCACCCCCGCATTTCAAAGTGGTGATAGTGTTCTCAGGCTCGCAAGCTTCCTTCTTATTCCTCCGATCATAATGATGCTCATTGTGGCCAAACAGTTCAATTTGATCTTTTGGAGTAATGTCTTCTTCCTGGCACAGTGGCCTTTCAGTCGATCTCGGTACCGTACTCGTTTCACTGTGGATAATGACGCACTCTCACCAGCTTCAGCCAGCATCTTCACAAGGTCTTTTGCTTTGGTTCTCGGGTTGCTATGCACATTTGGGACCAAAGCACGTTCATTTTGGAGACCCAGAACCCGTCTCCTTCCTGAGCAGTATGATGGCTGAACCTCTGTTTGACCAGATGACCGCGGCACCTTCAGGCATGTCGAAATTGCATCCAAGAATGAAGCAGATTGGTGCAAGTCCACAATTCTGTTTTCGATATCCATCCATCCATGTTCCGTACCGCTTATCCTCGCTAGGGTCGCGGGTGTGCTGGAGCCTATCCTAGCAGACTCCGGTCGAGAGGCGGGCTACACCCTGAACTGGTCGGCAGCCAATCGCAGGGCACATACTGTATAAACAAACAACTATTCACACACACATTCGCACCCATGGACAATTGATAGTTTCCAATTAACCTACCGCGCATGGTTTTGGGATGTGGGAGGAAACTGGAGTACCCGGAGAAATCCTAGATGGATATTACATTTCATTGAATTGAGCTTCTACTGAGATTGAAGATTTTTATTTTGACAATTCGATAGTAAAATAAAGATGTGAACTCATCCTAACATTTAGGCCTGGCCGACAGGAAAGAGTTGTTTATTCAATGTTGTGTGGGTCATACTTGAGAATCATTTCTCTTTCTTGTGTTTAGTGAATAACGCTGAAGATGACAAACTTCCTCCTGGGAAAAAAAAACACAAGCAAAATCGCAATCGCAATATTTGTTTAAAAAGAAGGAAACAAACAAACAAACAAATCCCAATTAAGAGTATTTAATTGAATTTGAGCCCTGCCCCAGATTGATGACGAGGTAGTTTTAATTGGGCCCACGTCGTTAAAGCTTATCAGCTTCCCAGTGACAAGGACTGGCTGAGTGCGGCTAAATGTTTAGCCACATCAACACATGTGATCTTGTGGCTAACTGCGGACGTGTGGCTAGGAGATTTTGATACTGTTTAGCCACATCGGCGAAGAGGTTTCATGAGGTTCCACTGGCAAGCCTGTGTGAGCTGGATGGATTATCCCGCCAAGTGATCACGGAGACAGATTTCAAAAGATTTGTAAATAATAATTGCGAGACATTTTCTGCATCGTAAAGCCGAGTTTATCGCCAGGGTTGTACTCCACAAAGCCCCCGCAATAAATGAAATCAGTGATGTAGTGCCGTGTATATATATATTCCAATGCCAATTTGTGAAACTGCACGGTATTTTCTTTGTCCACTTGAGGTGGCCATCCACACACACACACACAACACGAGCACATTCCTTTTAGGCGTGTCCAACTTTTAACGATGTGAACAATAGGCCATGCGGACATGGATTTCCTTGGTTAACCATTTGCACTACTCCTCACACTCACGGTCTTGGCAATGTAGTGTGCAAAATGCATTATTAGGACCCTGAATTCACCTGTGGTGATGTTTTAAACTATTGTTTAAATTGTTGAAAATCAAGCTAAACTTTGCTCCTGCATTGCATTTGTTCCTGTCAATCTTGTTATGAGTGTGTGCATTCGCTATTCGCGAGGTTAAAATTGCTACTTTTTACAAATTTATTGACTAAAACTCCGACTGTTGCTTGTGTTTTAAACGGCTCGGGTACTCCGCTGAGAACATTAGCCCAATTGACTTTTTGTAAGTCATTGCTGCCATATTGAAATCAACTGACCTATCAAAGATGTGCAGGCGAACGATTGCACGACACTGACTTCAAAATCAACGAAGCACTGATGAACCAGCGATAAATGAACCGTGACATAGCGAGGGATTACGTACGCAGACTGATGGTTGTCTTCAGCTCATGCAAAATGAGAGCAAAAACAAGTGGCGCGTGGATATTTGAATCGAAGGAAAAATCACGGTCAGGATGCCGCTATTTGTGGAGGAGACACACATTGACTAAAATGACATACTGGGTGATATGCTGTGGCCGGATGTTGGCTTTTCTTGCAGCACCCAGTTCTTGGAACGTATGCAAATCTCCACTTTTCAACGCATCGGGCGCTGCGCAACTCGGACACAGCGGACGCCACACCGTTGGCCATCCTTTATCACGCCGCCATTTCCCGGCTAAGGTTAGCCTCTACGCTCACCCAAATCCTGGCAGACTTGCCAGTGATTTTAGGCACCGGGTGCAATTTCTGAGGAGGCTATTTTGACCTGCTTAATCCTAAATTGTTTTATAATGTCACAGACAGGCCAGATTAAAAATACAAAATAAACAAAATGCTTCATCTTAGTCAAGTGGTTTTATGTCTGAACTGTCATTACTTTCGCACAGTAAACTTTCATGAGGGATAAGGGCATAATCAACCGTAAAGATCATGCATGATGTTTCAGGGACACAACTGGGATTGGGGGGATTGGGGGGGGGGGGGGGGGGGGGGGCAAAGCAGCGAGTGTGAAAAACAAGACCTTTTCAACAGCGTGCATGTAATTATCCTATTAAATCCCAACACTTCTGGAAGTGACACAACCACGACATGCAGCTAATCTCTCTGAGCTGACCTGACGCAAACGGTATGGACGTCCCTCTGGCCTTTATCAGCCTTCGGTCTGGAATCATACTGATAATATTGTGAGGCGGCGCGTCATCTTAATTGCTAGCCTTCTAACGGCCACAAAGAAGTGGCTATTGTGAGGCGACGGGAAGTCCAAAAATAAACAAGGAAAAAAGGGCTCTTGCCTTGATTTGGGATGGGAATTTCAACCCTCCTTGAAAACAACAACTGAACACAACACATTTGGCAGGTTCTCTCTGATGTTTGTTAGAAAAGATCGAATGCAAATTATCGGAACTTAATTTCCGCTTCGGTTAAGGATAACACATTGGCAGTTCTGCACCGCAACGGACGAGATTTTGAATAAACAACACCAATACAACAAAGCCGAATACACTTGACAATCACAATGAAGAAAATGGATTGCTTTTGATTGCTTTTTTGTGTAGCTAACGACACGATTGCTTACAAGTTCAACATGCCTTTCAAACAGAGTTGCTGTTTCCTTTTCTGCAATGAAGACACGCCTGCCACTGATAACACTGCTTGGCTTAGGCTAGTTATTTCATTGACAGAATTAGCATTACGTTTGGATCTCTCGGCGCTGTTGTTTATATTCTTTTTGTGTTGGTTTTGTTGTCATGACAACAAAGATCAATTGAAAATTGAAGTCCTTGAAATGTAGAATCACGACTTGTAATTGACTGAGGATCTATTCCCCGCGTTAGATGTTGTAGATGTTTGGTCTGGGACCTAAGGTGGAGCAGTTTGGAACTGCTTGAACAAATGTACAGTAGACCGGGCATGGTGTAACTTGGCTTGGGGCCTCAGGGGAGGTGATCGAGGAATCACCCGAAATGTAAGAGCATTTGTAATTTGTCAAGGGTTCAATCTTCACTAGTGGATATTTGGTCTGGGAAAAAGAACCTTCTAGATCTGTGGGCACACAACTAATTGGGAACCTTTTTGCTTAACTCTGTTCAAGAACACAGATTTTTCACAACACGCAGAGGTGCTTTGCATTGCGTCCTTCTTACAAATTGAACTTTGTGCGTGATGTTCTTTTCCTCTTGCTTGACATTTCCCAAATCCCAAAGTCAAATCCCAGCGTTTGGGCTAGCAGCAAATAGAAGCTTAATTCGGTACAATTCAACCTAAACTGCCCATCCGCCAACACTGCCAGCATCCACTTTGCACGAATGCCGTTGAGGATATTTGTCCAGTATTGAAGTCGATACCCATTGGGCCAAATTCCGTCCGGTATGAACCGCTTTTTGATTGTCCAGAATGGTTTTTGTTTTTTTGTTTTTTGCTGAACCAACTCCGACGAGCTTCTTTGGTTCCGTATGATCGCCACGACTTCTGCGAATTGCACCTCCTACAGCATGAATGTTTGGTTCCTGTATGCCCTTCATGTGGCAAGCTCTCCAAATCATCCGCTATGAAAACCCGCTTGTTCTGTCGGCCCACAAGTTTTTCCAGCCTTAAGTGAACTAATAGCGTTTTCAACCTCTTCATTCAGGATACATGGAACTGGATCTGGTTTGTATACAATTCTTTTAACTCGTTGTACGAGTTCTTGGCGGATGTGACATTTCGTTCCATCTGCCGTTTTCAAACCAAAAACGATTTTCTTGTGACAAATGAATGCGCGTTTAACGTTTTTTTTATTCCATGTCCAGCTTCAAGCATTTTCTAAACAAGCCAAAGGTTGTAAGTTCTCAGTTCTTCTCGTATCTTTCTATCCGAATTGTCTTGCACAGTTCAACATACTCAATTTTGTTGATATTTCTTCATTTCCCGTCGCTTTTTCATTAAGTCGAAAGTAGCTTTGGATATTCTGGTTGTCGTCTTTCTCGTTGATGGCGCTACTTTGTAAGCAGTTTGAACAATGCCGTTTACAATTTCGCCGTTGTTTGTTGACAAATCCGCCTTCGAGCGTTAGAAGAACTTTAAAGCGATTAGCCAAACTTGTCGCTTCTTTCTTGAATTAAGTTTCGATCGGTAAGCTTGCTCTTTAGAAGTTCCTTTCATTCAAGTTGCCAGTTGATTTGCACTTTGACTCGAAGCAATCTGTGGTCACTTCCAATGTCCAATTTGTTTAGGGCGGCGCAATCCGTAAATATCCCTTTGTCGTTGGACAGGAAGTAGCCTATGATGCTCGTGTTACCTCTGGGGCTTTTCCATGACCGCTTTCTGTTCCATTTCTTGTTAAAGAACACATTGATAAAGGATGAGCCTTCTCGTTCAGAAGATTCTATTAAGCGTTCTCCTCTTTCATCTCGTGATCCAATTCTGTGGGATCCAACTGATTTATGCCAATCCTGGCATTAAAGTCACCCATGACTATTGGAAATTTAAGCTTGGATTGACTATAAAGGCGGGATAAATCTTCGCCAAACGCTTCCACCTCATCCTCGGTGCGGCTGATGGTCGGCGCGTATATTTGTATCAACTGAAGCGAGTGACGCTTTCTAATAGCGATGACACACGTGGCGATTCTGTCGGAAACCCTTTTGACGCAGGTAACGGAATTGGCGATACGTTTGTTTGTAATAAAACCAACTCCACCGTTGCATCCGCTTTCTGATCATCTGTAATAAAATAGATGGCCATTAGCAAGAGTCAACCTAGCGTCATCTTTGCGACGTATTTCACAAAGTCCAATTATATCCCATTTGATGGCTCATGTTGTAGCTCTTCTAGTCCAGAATCATCCTTTAGTGTCCCAAAAATACGATTTTGTGCCTGATGTCTTTTTTGCTACTTCTAAAGATGCTCCTTTGGTTTGAGCGAAAATGTGTGTCGGAGTAACCGTATTCTGGTTGAGCATAGCCAAGTCCGTTGTCCGTAAGCAGACATAACAAGGCCGGTGACTCTCGGCACCCTCCGCCGCCAAGCTTGTCTGCCCGCTGCCGTAGGCCTCCGGGGAAGGAGGGCTGTGTTTTTCTTGTGCTGCCATGACGCAGGTAAATAGGCCCTAATCTGCCACGCTGGCCCAATGCGTGTTGGCAGATTGGCCAAATTTAGTAGTAGTAGTAGTTTTACCTACAGTTAAGCCCCTAAGCGACGACGACGACGACGACAACACACACACACACACACACACACCATGTGGAACACCATGTTGACCTAATGACAAATATGCACAATTTACACAATGTGATAAACCACATAAGTGAAAATTCCCCCCCAAAAAAGACCTAAATTATAAAGATGAAACTCTGTTCCAATTTCCGAAGTGTAGCGCTAAGTCTAACCTTTTCCAAATCTCAATGATGACAAGGTGGTGCTTCTGTCATGCTTCAGTCAGACTACAGCAGAATGGCACATGACCAAGAGCAAATCACAAGCGTCACCTTTGGAAGGAGGACGTGATATGGAAAGAAAAAGAAAAAAAAAAAAAAGAGCATTTGCAGTTATTTTTCAAATGTATCTAAAATTGTGGTCATGGAAATTTCCAAGCGCAACTCATTTAATTACACATTTCCTCCCTGTAATGTAAGTAATTACAATTACATACATTTTCTTTTTGTATTAAAACTTTCAGGATGCCAAAACGATGATGAACAGGACAACTACATGGTCCAAGATGAACGTGTTGGCACTGATCTCTTCTTTTTAGCAAAGTGCAACCTAAATAGTTTTGTTCGGCTGTTAGGTCAAACAGAAAGGAGGATCTGTATCCCTTTTATGCCGGAACAGTTTTACTGTGCCACAGTAGATTTTTTAAGCTGCCACTGTGGTCAGTTAGACAGAACAAAGTTTTAAAGGGGAGTGCCAGTTATAAGATAACTAAATAATATAGGAAGAGAATCCAACAAGAAACAGGACATTAGCTGTAATAAAGATGAGGAAAGTAAATCAATATGTATATGCCTATGACAATGACGCATTAGACTCCAGTGTTGTATGGGGCAGCAGTGCTACACACTGTGAAGGAAGGACAGGACAACGTAGGACAGGACTGGACAGGACAGGACAAGGAAGGGAAGGGGAAGCATGCAGGACAGACGTAGAGGACCTGGCTGTACAACGGAAGTGTGATGCGAGTGGCTATGTAAATTCCACACATTTTGAAAAATCGAGTGCAAGTGAGGGGATACCCAGGAAGTTCGCGCAGTTATGTTATTGATCGCAACGAGTGAGCGGCCCCCGCAGCAAGCCAACAAGTCCCATCCGTATCGGAGGACGCACGCGACTGAATTGACACCGTCTCGCGCATTCACACTAACCTTCAGGAGTGACATGTACTTGTTGCGCCTGTACTATGGGGACTGAGGACCCCGCCCAGCCGAGAAGTTTGATCATATTACTCCGATACCGGCCAACTTAACTTACATTGGCTACCAGTCCGCTTTAGTTACACTTCTACGATACGATCTGAAACGATTCAGTGGTTGGAAATCGATTCGGCAAATGTTTGGCCAAAAATTCATCTAGTGTGACTGTGAAATAAATACCTACATACTGGACAGTGCAGGTGAAATGTCTCAGATTGTTTTTTGTAAGGGAATCGGGTAAGAAGTAATTATGCTCATCAAATCTGAAGTTTTTCCAGATCTACTTTCCTTTTTTTGTCTTATTGTGTACTGTATGCATGCGTTTTCTAAAAAAAGTTCATCGATGAATTGATTTCCTGATGTACTTGAATTTCTTTGCATTAAAGCGTCTGCCTCACAGTTCTGTGGACCGGGGTTCAATCCCCGGCCCCGCCTGTGTGGATTGAAACCAACAGACAATCAGCCTGCTATCGGTTTCATGCGCTGTTGGCTGAAATGAAACATGAAGGGGCTGGGGGGCTAACATCCTTAATGTTTGCCTCTTTATTATGTCTCGAAACTGTCGGTATACTGCTATGTTTGTTTAAAAGCTTTCAAACTGTCAAAAGGTGTTGCTTTTTTTGTTCTTATTTGGTGCACAACAGGCTAGCTGAAAAGACTTTTCAGACTAACTAGTGGAGAGCTTTCAAAGAAAACTGAGGGCATCACAAAAGTGCCGTTAATGAGCATCACAAGTGCAACTTGTTTATATAAAAACAAAAACAAAAAAAACATAAGTACTGTCATTCGAGTGAATTCTGCCCTTATAGTTCATAGTTTGATTTCTGAAACTTCACCAGTTGAGCTTGTTTAAAACACGTATAGCCGACCTGGAATTCAAATGAATTCTGCCTTTTTATTTTATTTTATGACTTAATTCAAGAATGTCTGCCTTTTTCAAAAAAAAAGATGAAACTTGTATTTATTGACTAAAAAGTGTGCTTTGTTTTCATTCTATTAGATGAGGTCCAAAAGATCGAGAGCGTTTGCCTGGATTTGAAAGTGAATTCCACTTTAGTCTGTGGTCTGAGGACATTGTGAGTCCCACACACACAATCCACCTCACACATGACACAATCCTTATTGTCCAACACTAACTGACCACTGAACAATGCACAATACTAGTATTCATCCCCAACATTGACAAATGGAGGAGAAAATCATTTATATTCTTTGCGAATATTTTGATTCAAACTGAGCAGTGCTAATTGCTCAAATAAGCTCTTTTCTATTTTAGCATAATCAACACCAAGAGTTTCCTTTTGTAGTTGGATTCCCTGCTTTCCAGCTTAATCGAGCTTTCACAAAGGCAGCGTAGCGAAGCAACGAACAAGGTCTTCAGATGAACAGAGTGGCAGGGCAGTGTTGGGAAAGTTTGTTTTCGACAAGAACTAGTTCCCACTTCAGTTCATAGTTCACAATTCCCAAAATTAACGAGTTCATAGTTCTTTTTTTTTTCCAATTGTCCAGAAGATCATATAGTGTCTATTTATTGTGATATATATATATATATATTTAAGTAGCGAAGTTGCTGTATCTACCTCTACTTGTAATCAATACCTCAGTCAAATCGAATTCATTTAATATAATTCAAAAAACCTTTTGGCATCTATTATTGTCACGTAACAGAATTAAACAAATATGTACAGTTGCGCTCCTAAGTTTACATGCCCTGGCATGTCGTTGGAATTTGTAAAATATTGGCATTTCAAAACATATTTCTGAACAAGGACCATCGCATCTCACTCGTTCGGGTCCGCTTACAACACTGGCGGCGGGCACTCGCAATAAGAACGGCCAATTGTTTACTGTCACTTGGCACAAAGTGTGCAAACTAACCTCGGGACTGAATAGCCATCAGTGGCCTATTGCCTGTTCTGATCAATTTCCATTACAATGTGTATTCTGTAGTCTGCCTGTCAATCTATAGCCATTTTACAATAAGTCAGTACACAATTACGATGAACACTAATAGTCTGCAATTATCTACATTTATATTCTAAAAGGTTTTCACCTTGGAAGTCTGCCAAGGATGCCATTTTTGCCCAGTCTCTTCCTTATCGTTGTGTCATGAACACTGACTTTAACTGAGGCAAGGGAGGCCTGCAGTTCTTTAGAGGTTGTCCTGAGTTCCTTTGTGGTCTCGTGGATGAGTCATTGCTGTTCTCTTGGGGTAATCTTTGTAGGTCGGCCACTCCTATGAAGGTTCACCACTGTTCCATGTTTTGTCCATGTGAGGATAATGGCTCTCCCTATGGTTTGTTGGAATCCTAAAGTTTTAGAAATGGCTTTTGTAACCCTTTCCAGACTGATAGATGTACTTGATCTACTTGATGTTGGGCCACTCACAATGACAAAGCCTGTATTATTATGTCCTTTCTTTTGCTCCCTACCCCTGTCCTGTCCTGTCCTGTCCTGTCCATTGCCAACCTGTCCTGTTTGTTAATATTCTGCATGACCATGAAGCTCAGGGGTGTCAAACTCTTTTTTTTGTCTCCGGCCGCTTTGTAGTTATAATTTCCCTCAGGGGGTCTTTAGAAGAGTGAAACCATATAAATGTTGAATCATCACCAAAATAAATGCTTACCATTACACAACAAATTGAGGGATCACTACTTTTGAAATCAGAAGACAAGGATAATAGTTTCTTCAAGTATTGTTTAAGTGACTGTAGAAGAAGGGTTTGGTAACAGAAACATGCAGTATCTCAAAATTATTGTTTATTATTATTATGACAATTTGGAATTTGGGTACAGAGTTTGGCAAAACTCACGGAAGTTGACGAGCATGATTTACATAAAATGATGTGGCGGGCTGCATCTGCCTTGAGTTTGACACCTATGATGTAGGTGTAAAAACAAGTTCATCCGCGAGTTACCGTATTTTCCGCACTATAAGGCGCACTTAAAAGCCTTTAATTTCCCCCAAAATCCACGGTGCGCCTTTTAACCCAGTGCGCCTTATGTGTGCCCAAATCTGTAAAAATGCGATTTTGGCTTCATTGACTGTCGGAGCATTTCCCGCCGACATAGGGACGTAATACGTACAACTACGTACGCTGGCAGCGATAAAGCAATTCGAGAACATTACGTAAAGCTACGTACAGTACGTACGCTTGCCTCCGGTAGGTATACTGTACTATCGGTATGCTGCTAAACAACATTTGTTTGACTAAGGATCCCCGAAAATGGCATCGGCGAAGAGACGTGCGTACGAGGCACAATTCAAACTACAGGCTCCCAGTTACGCGGTTGTAAATGGGAATAGAGCAGCCCCGAGAGAATTCAAAATCAAGGAATCTATGGTTCGGAAGTGGAGGAAGCAGGAGAATGAACTGTGCCAATTTAAGAAGACAAAACAGAGTTTCCGCGGGAACAAGGCGAGGTGGCCAGAGTTGGAAGACCAACTTGAACAACGGATCCTTGAACAAAGAACAGCCGAGAGAAGCGTCTCTACAGTCAACCATTCGACTGAAGGCAATAACGATAGCACAAGACACTTTCAAGGGGAACACCGTGAACCGGTTGCCAGCCAATCGCAGGGCACATACGAACAAACAAGCATTCGCACTCACATTCACACCTACGGGCAATTTAGAGTTGTCAATTAACCTAGCACGCGTGTTTTGGGGATGTGGGAGGAAACCGGAGTGCCCGGAGAAAACCCACGCAAGCACGGGGAGAACATGCAAACTCAACACAGGCGGGGCCGTGGATTTGAACCCCGGTCCCCAGAACTGTGAGGCAGATGTGCAAACGTCGTCCACCGTGCCGGCACATTCCATATCATTCAACACTATTCTATATCATCCATTCTCAATACTGCTTATCCTGTTCAGGGTCGCGGGCGGTGGAGCCTATCCCGGCTGACTTGAGGCGAAAGGCGGACTGCACCGGTCGCAAGGCACACAGTCTATATCAGTCCATATCAATCAATATCGTTCCACATTGTTCCATAATAATTTCAGCATTCACACGCAATTCGAGTTCTTACTATTGTCGTCACTTAATCCATATTGTACTGAGCAGCCAGGAAAGAGACTTGTACGACTTTCCACATTCTTCAAAATAACAATCTGGACCCAATCAGAGAGCACAAATGACAGATGCAGCACATATGCTCTGTTGGAACATGGGACATCAAACCTAATTAAGAAAACCAGCATTTTTTTTTGAGCAAATGCAACAGGTACATTTGTTTTTTTCAATGCTCATTCTAGTTCCTTCAGGAGAAATTCAACTCGCACTCTGCTGTATATATTTTGTGTTGCACATTTAACACATAGACCCAAATCACATTTACGCAGGCATGGAAGGAAGATGTTAGAGTGAACTCGGGGGTTGGGGAAAGTGCCTTGCTCAAATGCACCTCTACAGTAGCCAAGAAGCGGACTCATCCCCCCAAGAACAAGTTACACTGTTTCCGTGTTGTCCGCAGCGGGATTCAAACTGTGGCCCTTACAGTCGAGCCGCCCACTTAACCTCACCCCTGAGACAACGGCAAGATCATTTGTCAGAGAGACGTTGGGCCACACATCATCACAGCTATCCCTTCCAGCCGAACAAAAGAACAAAATGGCAAGGGTTGACACATGATGCAGTACAGCAAGGTTCAAAATAGACTCACAGTTGACTGATAGGGCACTTGATTGGGGAGGCTCAGAACTATTAGGCTTGTATGTGGCCTGAAAGCTGAGAACTGAGACAATCAATCAATTATTCTCACACGCATTGAAGCAAAGCGTGCGCTGTTGTGACAATGCACAGGGACTCGTGCTCCGTGAAAAAGCATCGAAGAGCATGAGTCCACCTTGTGTGGTTCGGGGATTGTGCTTTTCTGCATTTCTGTGGAACTGCGTGGACAAGGAAACTTGTGAGAAAATATATCATTTGACTCAGTGGATTAGATTGGCTCAAGATGGAGTCATTGCTTCCCGGGCTCCAAGAAGAAACAGGAGTAAAGAAGCAAAAAGCAATGAAGGCATCTTGCAGTCTTCAGTCTTATTGTTCTCTGCCAAATATGAACACATTGAAGGGAGAGCAGCACATTCATGCAGCTCTGACAGATTGAAACACATTCCAGGGGTCTGATGGGAATAGTTTCTCCCACCCTGTGTCAGAAGGGCAGGGTTCTTGCCTCGAGAGTGACTTGAACAATGGTCTCTTTCATTGCCTTGACAAGCCTCCAGATGCATCATGGGTAGGAGACAGAGAAACACCCCGGTACAGTTCAGAATGAACGCATCCGAGAGGACTGGCGCAAACCCAAGCAACATGTAAATGTTCTTACAGACGTGTGCGTAATGTATCGGTACTTTGTATACTGCTGTGAAAGTCCGGATCCGAGTACGGGCAAAAAAAAGCAGCCGGCATCCCACAAGTTGCGTTGGCGTGAGTTACATTGTCATAATTGAACGTTTCCTTGGTCATACGTACTTACTCACTTACTAAGTCATATTGACTTGAAGGGAAATTAGCACGATGTTCCAAAAGGAAACCTTTCCAATAACACAAAACAACGCAGCAAACATCATGTAGGATGAGCTGTGGGCATGCCACACTTCCAGTGGTACATTGGCATAGTTATGCTTTGTCATCATTTTAAAAGTGGTTGTGGGGTCTTGACCTTCAACAAGTCGAGGACGTCCAGTCCTGTCGAGGAAAAACGATCAACGGCGAGCTGGTTTCATAGCATGACGCACAGGCACAATTAGAGAACGTCACGTGGTCTAGAGCTAAGCACTGGGACAACTTGTATCCCCATACCACTGTGAAAAGCAACAACAAAAAGAGAGCGACCCAGAGCAAGATAAGAGGTATAAAAAAATGATATATGGATGTATGAATGGTGATCTGACTTTCTAAACAAATATCATGACTATGATGTCTGTGAAGGAAATGTAAGGAGACTGGAAGACATCCACTCCATTTAGGTAAAGATGTCCAAGGGGAGGAGATTGTAGTGTTCTTGTCTCCCATCCAAAGGCCTGTTGTACAATTTGGTTCTGTGTAAAATCGACTTCTGTGGCTATACGAGCACCTGCAAAGGAAGTCAGTGGGAAAGCTACATTTCCTTTGCACTCAGCTCTACATGCAAGCAGTTTATAAGAAACCTGGTTGCATAACAGAAAGGAAACCATGCATAAATGTTGTTACTGTCATTGCAAGGATTGTAAATTAAGTGCCCAACCATATAGTGTCAGTGGCAGAAAGGGACAAAGGCACCATATACTGTATATTACACACGCTCCTTCCTCCAAAGGTAAAAAGTGCGGCAATTACTGTAGGCTGAAAACATTTCGGTTTGACACCAAAAGATCAACATCCTCAAGCAAAAATTTAGCAAGGTGGGAAGCGGGAGCACAATGTGACTGTGACTCTGGCTAATAGGTCCTCCTGGGTCAAAACATGCAAATTGAGATATTCATATATTCCAATGCTACATTTAATACCCTTCGAAATGATATATCATACATGGAAGTACCTAAAAAACACAAATGTACAGCAATTTTAATGTCGCCAAGTTGGAATCCCTAGTTTGGAGAAAAACGTGTTTGAAGTTTTGGTACGTACATCACTGATGTCCGGCGCCACTGCCTTGGCAACACGTGTGTAGTTCCAGACGCAAGACACGTCGCCAGTAACACAAAACACACTTGAGGTAAGATGTATTTTGTTCAAGTTGTGGGTATAGTTTGATGTGCAATTTGCACGCTATACTGGTAGAACTGGGTTTATAAACTTGCTAGCTTCTGTAGCGAACAGGGACTACAGTTTGTAGATAATTGGCCTTCGTTCTGGAGGACTCCCTGCTTGATGAGGGCGGAGGGGTAGGCGCTCTCCCTCTTTCAAGAAACATAGACTACTGTTTGAGCTTTCCGTGACAGTACACACTAGAGCAAGCTGGGCCACAGGTGATTAGCAAGCTTGTTAGATTAGATGTGGAGTCTTTAAGGTTAAGGCTATCTAGCACTATGCTGGACTCTTAACAACACACACAGTCCTATCTGTAGATTAGAGCGACATACGACACATTCTGATCCACCGCCCACTAATGCATTGCAGAGTGGTATGCTTTCTACTGAGGGAGTACTGTGTCATGAGTTTTAAGCACTCTTCTAAAAACTATCAGATTCCAGATCAGATTAATCCTTCGCCTCGCCCACAGCAACCCGAAATATAATACAGGTTCTCGACGACGCAATCTTATTAATATTACTACTTTGAATACTCTGAGGGCAAATAGAACCAATCAGCCCACTTTAATGAAAATCAGTCTAATGAATATTGGATCACTTTCCTCAAAACCTTTGCTAGTCAATGATAGTATCAGAGACTACAATCTTAATATGATTGGTCTTCATAAGAAGTTTTGTGAATTCACATGTTGCGCGTCCTATTAAGAAGGAAGGGCTGTCGCCCTCATCTCCGAATCCATTTTCAACCTTAGCATTAGCCCAAACATTGGCTTTAAAACATTCGGACTTCAGCTCTGCGTTCAACACCATCATCCCTGAACTCCTTTCCTCCAAGCTTCTCCAACTCAGCGTCTCGCCTGCCAACTGCCAGTGGATTTACAGCTTTCTGACAGGCAGGACACAGCAGGTGAGGCTGGGACAGACCACCTCATCCACACGCAGCATCAGCATTGGGGCACCCCAAGGTTGTGTCCTCTCTCCGCTGCTCTTCTCTCTCTACACGAACGACAGCACCTCGACACAAACTCCTGGCACAAACTGTCAAACTACTGAAGTTTGCAGATGACACCAATGTCATCGGCCTCATGAAAGACGGTGGTGAGTCTGCATATCGACAGGAAGTGGAGCGGCTGGAGCTGTGGTGCAGCCTACACAACCTGGAGCTGAACACGCTCAAGACTGTAGAGATGATGATCAAGGACTTTGTGTCCAGACGTGCACTCGGGAGTTTGACGATCGACTTTGTGGTCATCGGACTTGCAGCCGCATGTATTGGACACTCGGGTAAAGAGAGGGGCGGAGCTGTCAACTGATCACCACCTGGTGGTGAGCTGGCTCCGATGGTGGGGGAAGATGCCGGTCCGACGTGGCAGGCCCAAACGTATTGTGAGGGTCTGCTGGGAACGTCTGGCAGAATCCCCGTGTCAGAAGGCGTTTCAACTCCCACCTCCGACAGAACTTTGTTCATGTTCCTGTGGAGGAGTTCAAGTATCTTGGGGTCTTGTTAACGAGTGAGGCAAGAATGGAACGGGAGATCGACAGGCGGATCGGCGCGGCATCTGCAGTGATGCGGACTTTGTATCGATCCGTTGTGGTAAAGAAGGAGCTAAGGCGAAGCTCTCGATTTACCGGTCGATCTACGTTCCTACCCTCACCTATGGTCACGAGCTGTGGGTCGTGATCGAAAGAACAAGATCCCGGATACAAGCGGCCGAAATGAGTTTCCTCCGCAGGGTGTCCGGGCTCTCCCTTAGAGATAGGGCGAGAAGCTTGGTCATACGGGAGGATATCACAATAGAGCCGCTGCTCCTCCACATCAAAAGGAGCCAGATGAGGTGGCTGGGGCATCTATTTAGGATGCCTCCCGGACACCTCCCTGGTGAGGTTTTCCGGGCACATCCCACCGGGAGGAGACCCCGGGGACGACCCAGGACACGCTGGAGAGACTACGTCCTTCGGCTGGCCTAGGAACGCCTCAGGTCCCCCCGGAAAAGCTGGATGAAGTGGCTGGGGAGAGGGAAGTCTGGGCGTCCCTGCTAAAGCTACTGCCCCCGCGACCCGACCTCGGATAAGCGGTAGAAAATGGATGGATGGATGGATGGACAATTTAAACATTTTCAACATAAAGCGATATTTAATCCTTAAAATGGATGTTATATGCTGCAAACTGCATTTCATTACGATATTTTGATAAGATTTTATGGTTTTCTTTTTTTGTGGTGTGTTCTCTCTTAACGGCACGGTGGACGACTGGTTAGAGTCCGCCTCACAGTTCTGGGGACCGGGGTTCGATCCCCGGCCCCGCCTGTGTGGAGTTTGCGTGTTCTCCCCGTGCCTGCGTGGCTTTTCTCCGGGCACTCCGCTTTCCTCCCACATCCCAAAAAACATGCGTGGTAGGTTAATTGACAACTCTAAATTGCCCGTAGGTGTGTATGTGAGTACGAATGGAACATTCACTTATTTGGGTTGACATATGAAGCGATAAAGACTACATTTTACACATTTGTCACTAGGTCAACGTGGTATGATATGGTGGCTTTCCACATGGGGTATACATATTACAAATTACACAAAGTACAAGACTTGTCGACAATAGAATGTTTATGGTGGATAAAGGCACACAGGCGCCTTACTGCAATTCTTAGCTGATATTGGCATACAGTCAGCAAAGATACATTTTCTCAATTTCAAACCCCAACTTTTTATGCATTTAATTTAGTAATGTTTTGATTATCAGTCTCAAAGATCATACAAATGTATTAGTATAATGCGGATAATGGTTTCGACCATATTGACTCTGTGCTGATGAAACAACGATCAATGCGCTGAAAAAAATACTGTCTAGGTATGGCAGGGCATGTTTAAGTAAGAAATGAAGTCAACGGTAGCAGCACAATTGACCGAAATTATTCTCAGAATTTTATGGGCAGTCGAGTATAGTTGAGGATGCATGCGTGGCCTATCCATTTTTGAGATTGTCTTTGCAGGCACTCCAATGGACCGGATCCATTCAGGTCTACCTACCAAAGCCAGGTTTGTTAAGGTATCGCACAGCCTCGTGAATAATCACCTCTAAGAAAGAGGATTCACTGAGCATACACTTTTAGCTACAATCAGTGCTGGTAACTGCACTTCGATAGGTCAAAAAGCAGACCAATCATCTGTTGTCTAGACGGACGCGCGCACACTTTCGTATCTCGGCGGAAGAACAGAAGAAGAAGACGACTTCTCTGTGGCTTAGCATTACTTGCTATAATGATTGTGTTCAACATGTGTATCGATGCTCCCTCCCACTTTGACAGTTGACACCATTTGGTACCTCGTGAGACGCGACACCTCTGACGAGCTTCTTTGGTTGCACGAGACCTCTGGCAATTTCACCTCCTGCAGTATGAATGTTTGGTTTCTTTACACCCTTCAAGCGACACGCTCTCAAAATGGCTCTCACTTCTATGTTTGTTTTTTCATGCAGCTGCAAACCCAGATGTAGTGCCTTCCCCACATCCCAAGTCGTCATCACTCTTTCCTCGCACATTCACTTCTTTTATCTGTCCAAAGCGCCTTCGAGTTTCTTGATTCTGGCTGGTTCATGGGACTCGGTTGGCAGGCTTACTTATATCGTATTGCACTTATGTGCGTCGCCTCTACGTCTGTCCAGTATACGTGTGTGGCCCCAATTGACCCTGTAACAGTCTCCTCTCCTACTTGTGACCGACGCTTTCCTAAACTTTTTCCTCATGCTGACCGTTTGGATGACATGACAGAGCCTGGCTCGGGTTCTTCGGTCTAGCCTTTTTATGTGACTGAATTACATCCTGTCTATGAAGGATTTTCTTAAACCTACATTATAGTGTGAAACTGGATGTGGTCCATGTCATCTCTTTATATAGTAATTTTTCATTTTGTTTGATTGACTGATTTGTTATGGCAAAAGGAAAACTATAACCTATACTGTATTTTAAAATGTAAATACTCCTTCGTTCTTGTGTGGCCTTTTTCAAATGTACGTAGTAGCTTCGTGTTTGATGCAACATGTCGTAACTAGGACAGCAATGATGTACAACATGCGACAGCAATTACGTAACTAACCCGAGTTGTGTTAGAAAACTATCTTTAATTTCACTGATGAGTGCACTTTGCTCTTGCCGTCTTCAACCTCCCTCTTCTGTCAAGGACAAGATAACTGTGTGAATAGATCTCTTTCTTTCTTCATCTCCCTCCCATTTTTTCTTTGGTTTAATACGGCATTGTTTTTTCCGTACGTGTCTCAGAGACGGGCAGAGACGTGAGGGAACTGTAACCTCTCTCTCTTTGCAAAGATATTAAAGCTACAAAAGACAAAAAGACAAGATTGTTTCCTGATTTAATTTCCAAAACAGTTAGTACACACACATCTTCACAGAAACTGATATAGGATGTGACACAGTCCGTATATTCATCCATTTTAAAGAGGCTTTGCACATTTAAGTTTTTGCCTGTATGTTGGTATTAGGTGAATGAAGCAGTGATCAGATGAGCCCAGAGCTGCGCGGGGGATAGCACGGTATGCGTCATTTAGCGTGGTATAGCAGTGATCTACAATGTTGTTTTTGCTGGTAGGACAGTCAATGTGTTGCTTGTATTTAGGGAGTTCGTGGTTGAGTTTAGCTTTGTTAAAGTCGCCAAGAATAATGAGGGGTGAATCTGTGTGTTTGTTTACTTGTTCAGCGAGCGTTAGCAGCGCGGCATTCATTTTAGCTTGTGGAGGAATGTAGACACCCGCGAGTATGAATGAAGCGAACTTGCGCGTCAAGTAGAATGGCTTAGAGTTCAAAAACAACGACTCCAGTCCAGGCTGCAGTGTGTGTTGAGCTCCATAATGTCGGTATACCATTTTTCGTTGATATACAGGCATATCCCACCACCTGTTTTTGTTTTCCACGATAACTCTGTGATGCAGTCTGCCCGGTGTAGTTGAAAGCCCGGAAGCAGTGCGGCGCCATCGGGGATGCGTTCACAAAGCCATGTCTCCGTGAAGCACAGGGCGGCGGAACAACCGAAGTCTTTACTGATCTTTGTGAGAAGATGAACCTCGTACATTTTGTTAGGTAGGGAGCATAGATTTGCGAGGTGAATCGACGCGAGCGGGATTCGGGACCCTCTCTTACGGAGCTTGACCTGCACTCCGGCTCACTTCTCTCTGTGGCGTCGCCTTCACCTCCAAGCGCCGTAGACTGCGGCCGCCCCTTTTGTGAGTAACTAGTTGGTGAAAGAAAGTCAGGCGTAGACTCCCTAATGTTTAGCAAGTCTTCCCCTGTGTGAGTCGCGTAATGTCTCCAAAGACGAACGAAAAACACATAAACATAGACAGTACTAGCGAGCACGTAACCGAGGCGACCACACGGTTAGGCGCCATCTTGAATAGCAATGGTAAAACGGAGACTTCCGGTTGGACGAACAAAGCGACGGCGGTGTAGGAACACAGGCACCTGACTACTCAAAAACTTAACCACCAAACCTCGAATAAATTGAAAACTTTAAATAGAAGTTGATTTAAGTTAGTGGGTCTTTGTAATGCCCAAAATAAAACCAAGTCAACGCAGTTGAGTTATTGAAGCAGGACGGAGTTAGCCGAGGGCTCCCGGCTAGCGTAATGGAGAATATTGCCATTCACTCCAATAATGACGAGGATCAGAGGGAAGAAGCGAGCTTGGAGCTCATATTGAAAGAAATGAGGGAGTTTAGGAGAGACAATACTCAGCAGGCTTAACAAAACAAACGCGAGAATCGTGGAGGCAAAAGAAAGGTGCTGCCAAAACTTGGATCCAAGACATGGAAGAGCTTGTTACCGGTTAATCTGGACCAAGACTATGCACAGGAGGTGCTGAAAAAATGAAGGAATATGCCAAAGCAAAGTCAGTGCTGAAGGAAAAGAAGATTCCAAACACCATTCCCAGCCCGGTTAAGGGTGGATTATTCAGAGGGGACGGTGCTATATGGATCAGCGGAGGAAGCGACCGGGGACGTGGCGAAGCGGGGAGTCTCGGTGGCAGTCATGAAGTACCCAGATTTTATTTTGGAGCAGATACAGCGTTTCACATGGCACATGAGAGGGTAGCTGAGGAACCAGGAGAGAACGAACAGAGTTAGGAGCTACAAAGAGAAACTGGAGGCCTTCAGGCGTTTGGATTGAAGGCGATTTTTACAGAACTGTAAACCAAGATATAGTGGAAAATGGGTCAAGTTTGTGTCGTGAAGGGGAGACAAATGATTAAAAGAGGCAGACTGCAAACAAGGATTGCGCAGAATATTTTTTTTTTCTTGGTTTTGGGGTTATAGCTAAGGATATAATGCAAGTGTCGACGTATTTTTTCTTTTTGCCACGTGGACAAATAACTGAGGGCCCTCACACACCGGTGGGTAAATGGACTGCACTTATATAGCGCTTTATCTACACCATCACAGTGCCAAGAGCGCTTTACAAAGCCTCACATTCACCCACTCACACACACTAATGGGCGACTGCTGCCATGCCCACTGGGAGCAAATTAGGGTTCAGTGTCTTGCCCAAGGA
This sequence comes from Phyllopteryx taeniolatus, assembly GCF_024500385.1. NCBI lineage: Eukaryota > Metazoa > Chordata > Actinopteri > Syngnathiformes > Syngnathidae > Phyllopteryx > Phyllopteryx taeniolatus. Next base: position 465,228 of record NC_084519.1, on the reverse strand, counting down.
CATTTCGACATGCGGACAGTCGTACCCGGGATACGAACCAGTGACCGCGACCCGCTCTACCTACAACCGCCACAGCCGGGGAGAGGCCTCCCCTCCGAGCCCTCTTGCTCTCAGGGCTTATTTAGGGTCAAGAGTAAGACCTCACTATTGAACAACCCCAATTCCACTGAAGTTGGGACGTTGTGTTAAACATAAATAAAAACAGAATACAATGATTTGCAAATCATGTTCAACCTATAGTTAATTAAATACACTACAAAGACAAGATATTTCATGTTCAAACTGATAAACTTGATTGTTTTTACCAAATAATCATTAACTTAGAATTTTATGGCTGCAACACGTTCCAAAAAAGCTGGGACAGGGTGATGTTTACCGCTGTGTTACATCACCTTTTCTTTGAACAACATTCAATAAACGTTTGGGAACTGAGGAAACGAATTGTTGAAGCTTTGTAGGCGGAATTCTTTCCCATTCTTGCTTCATGTACAGCTTCAGCTGTTCAACAGTCCGGGGTCTCCGTTGTCGTATTTTACGCTTCATAATGTGCCACACATTTTCAATGGGAGACAGGTCTGGACTGCAGGCAGGCCAGTCTAGTACCCGCATTCTTTTACTACGAACCCTCGCTGTTGTAACACGTGCAGAATGTGGTTTGGCATCGTCTTGCTGAAATAAGCAGGGGCGTCCATGAAAAAGACGTTGCTTGGATGGCAGCATATGTTTCTCCAAAACCTGAATGTACCTTTCAGCATTAATGGTGCCTTCACAGATGTGTAGGTTACCCATGCCATTGGCACTAACACAGCCCCATACCATCATCATCAGAAGGAAAAGAAGAAGAAATGGAACCTAACTCGGTAGCTTGCTTGAGCTTTGGAGTCAGAAAAGGCACGCAGGGATTCTCCCATCCACTTCAGTCTGTCATTTACACACCGTCTTGCGCCTTGCGCGTATTATGCTGTCGACTTTAAGCATATTTCCTCTTACACACTCGAAGCTGAAGTAAGTCCAGCACCCCGTGAAGATAAAACATCATATTGCATATGAAGTTTTATAATAAAAATATACACCAGCACACGGTGAAAGATACAGAAATCCCTCGCTATTCCGCGGTTCACCTTTCGCGGCCTCGCTATATCGCAGATTTTTTTACAGTGCAATTTTGCATGCTGTTTTTTACAGCGTACAAACCCGCATTGTATTCTGCGTCCTGATTGGCTACGGGACTGTAGACCAATTTGAATCCATCTCCTCCGTGCCATGTCTCCCGTACAGCACAGAATCAGTTCGGGTTGCTAAATTTAAATTAGTGTTCGATTGCTAGCAGTGTGACTAACGTGCCTCCTGTTTGCAAGTTTTCTCCCAGACATAACCAACAATGTCGACGAAACGTGCTGCCAACGAGGGCACCTGCAGTCGCACCCAAAAGACAAAGGAAGGTGCTAACTATTGCAGAAAAAGTGAGACTTCTGGACATGATGAAGGAATGTAGAAGTTACACGGCTACTGGGCGCCATTTCGGAATCAGTGAATCTTCGGTGCGTTACATTAAAGAGGAGGAAAGTAACATAAGGACGACAGCAGAAATAAGTTTTAATAAGCAAGCAAAAAAGGCTGGTACTGTCTACATCAAGACCATCGTAAGGATGGAATCAAGCTTTATCGTTGTGGATTAGCGTCTGCAGAAAAAAGAACATTTCGCTGGATACAAACGTTATCCGCACTCAAGCTAAAAAGCTTTATATAAGCTTTGCTGACAGCAAGGAGGAGGAGGATGCAGAGCTCAGGCCATCGACGAGGGCTGCTGCTCACCCAGTAGGCCCAGTAAGCTCATTTAATGCCAGCAAGGACTGGTTTGACAAATTTCAGAAACGCTTGGACTTAAGTGTTTCTCTGCACGGAGAGGTCGCCTCTCATCGTAGAATAATGATTGTATTCGGGCAAAAAAAACCTCCCGACTTAAACTTGTTTACCCAAACAACATTAATGTTCATTGTTACACATGCAGGAATCAACTGAAGTAAACTTGGCACAGTTTACAGCAGATGGGGAACATTCATAGAACAATAGTTGTCGTGGGCCTTCTGTAACTAGTGGATAGCATAAATGTGAAGCTGGGGTCTCGGGACAGGGATCATGTCTGCAGTCTGGAAGTACAGTGGAACCTCGATTTAACAAGCCCTGATTTAATGGACCTCGGAAATAATCGATAGAAGACTGTGTCAAAAAACAGTTTCCAGTTGTCATTTAAACCGGCGTTGACAAAGTCTATTAGTTCCAGAATTGGCCACTGTTGTTTACTGGCGCGGTGGTCAATCAAGAGGCAGAGACTGGGAATCCTATTGTCACAGATATACAGATTAACAGACGTGCCTGTGGGTCGATGTTTAATCAAGGGCAATGCAAGGAAATTAGCTTAGCGTCACCGTAGGTACGCAGCTGATGTAGCTACCTATTCATATCTATGGCTGATGTGTACCCCTCCTTGAGCAATCACCTTACCGTGGTGGACGGGTTTGTGTGTCCCAATGATCTTAGGAGCCAAGTTGTCTGGGGCTTTATGCCCTTGGCAGGGTCACTCCTGGCAAACAGGTCCTAGGTGAGGGACCAGACAAAGCACGGCTCAAAGACCCCTTTATGATGGCGACAAACAATGGACTCAGTTTTCTCTTGCCCGGACGCAGGTCATCGGGGCCCCCCCTCTGGAACCAGGCCTGGAGGTGGGGCTCGAAGGCGAGTGCCTGGTGGCCGGGCACAGCCCAAAAAGGGTAACATGGGTCCCCCTTACCATGGGCTCACCACCTGTGGGAGGGGCCATAGGGCTCGGGTGCACTGCGAGCTGGGCGGTGGCCGAAGGCGGGCACCTTGGCGATCCCATCCCCGGCTACAGAAGCTGGCTCTAGGGACGTGGAATGTCACCTCTCTGGCAGGGAAGGAGCCCGAGCAGGTGTGTGAGATCGAGAAGTTCCGACTAGATATAGTCGGACTCGCCTCCACACACAGCTTGGGCTCTGGTACCAGTCCTATTGAGAGGGGTTGGACTCTCTTCCATTGCCCATGGTGAGAGGCGGCGAGCAGGTGTGGGTATACTTATTGCCCCCCGGCTCGCCGCCTGTATGTTGAGGTTCACCCCGGCGGACGAGAGGGTAGCCTCCCTCCGCCTTCGGGTGGGGGGACGGGTCCCGACTGTTGTTTGTGCCTATGCACCAAACAGCAGTTCAGAGTACCCACCCTTTTTGGAGTCCTTGGAGGGGGTGCTGGAGAGCGCTCCCGCTGGGGACTCCATTGTTCTGCTGGGGAACTTCAATGCTCACGTGGGCAATGACAGTGAGACCTGGAAGAGCGTGATTGGGAGGAACGGCTCCCCCGATCAGAGCCCGAGTGGTGTTCATTACAGATTGTCCATAACGAACACCATGTTCAAGCATAAGGGTGTCCACACGTGCACTTGGCACCAGGACACCCTAGGTCGCAGTTCGATGATCGACTTTGTGGTTGTGTCATCGGACTTGCGGCCGCATGTCTTTGGACACTCAGGTGAAGAGAGGGGTGGAGCTGTCAACTGATCACCACCTAGTGGTGTGTTGGCTCCGACAGTAGAAGGTATTTCAACTCCCACCTCCGACAGAACTTTGCTCGCGTTCCGGGGGAGCCTGGGGACATCGAGTCTGAGTGGACCATGTTCCGCACCTCCATTGTTGAGGCGGCCGACCGGAGCTGTGGCCATAAGGTGGTCGGTGCCTGTCGTGGTGGCAATTCCCGAACCCGTTGGTGGACACCAACGGTGAGGGATGTCGTCAAGCTGAAGAAGGAGTCCAATCGGGCCTTTTTGGCCTGTGGGACTCCTGAGGCAGCTGATGGGTATCGGCTGGCCAAACGGAATGCAGCTTTGGTGGTCGCCGAAGCAAAAACTCGGGCATGGGAGGAATTCGGTGAGGCCATGGAGAAAGACTTGCGGACGGCTTCGAGGAAATTCTGGTCCACCATCCGGCGTCTCAGGAGGGGGAAGCAGTGTACCATCAACACGGTGTATAGTGGTGATGGGGCGCTGCTGACCTCAACTCGGGACGTTGTGAGCCAGTGGGGAGAATACTTCCAAGACCTCCTCAACTCCACCGACACGCCTTCCCATGAGGGAGCAGAGTCTGGGTTCTCTGAGGCGGGCTCTCCTATCTCTGTGACCTCCAACTCTCATTGGAGCAGTTCGCAGCCGAGTGTGAAGCGGCTGGGATGAGAATCAGCACCTCCAAATCTGAGACCATGGTCCTCAGTCGGAAAAGGGTGGCGTGCCCTCTCCAGGTCGGGGATGAGATCCTTCCCCAAATGGAGGAGTTCAAGTATCTCGGGGTCTTGTTCACGAGTGAGGGAAGAACGGAACGGGAGATCAACAGGCGGATCGGTGCAACGTCTGCAGTGATGCGGACTTTGCATCGATCCGTTGTGGTAAAGGAGCTAAGTCGAAAGGCGAAGCTCCCGATTTACCGGTCGATCTACGTTCCTACCCTCACCTATGGTCACGAGCTGTGGGTCGTGACCGAAAGAACAAGATCCCGGATACGAGCGGCCGAAATGAGTTTCGGTCATACGGGAGGATCTCAGAGTAGAGCCGTTGCTCCTTCACATTGAGAGGAGCCAGATGAGGTGGCTGGGGCATCTGATTCGGATGCCTCCCAGACGCCTCCCTGGTGAGGTGTTCCGTGCACGTCCCACCGGGAGGAGACCCCGGGGACGACCCAGGACACGCTGAAGAGACTACGTCCTTCGGCTGGCCTGGGAACGCCTCGGGATCCCCCCGGAAGAGCTGGATGAAGTGGCTGGGGAGAGGGAAGTCTGGGCGTCCCTGCTAAAGCTACTGCCCCCGCGACCCGACCTCGGATAAGCGGTAGAAAATGGATGGATGGACCAAAAAAAACGGTTTTATAACAAATAAAAAATGTATTCTGATTAAAAACAAGTTTGATTGAAGACCCTAAATCACCCGCAGGTGTGAAAGTGAGTGCGGCTGGTTGTTTGTTTCTGTGTGCCCTGCGATTGGCTGGCGAGCCCGCGAGCCTGGTGAGGATAAGCGGTAATGAAAATGGATGGCTGGATGAACAATGTAAGAATCTGAACCAAAACAAAAAATGTGTCAAGCATCTGGCAGGTTGAATTTACTGCCAAAGATTATTTGCAAGACAACCGGTGGCATTTCTACACAGCCTGCTCAGTGGCTGCAAGCTCAAACAGACTTCAACGCCTCAGTCCAGTTGGAAGAGTTTGTTCCACTAATCGGCTCCAAAAATTGTGTTACGCTGTGCGGAAGCCTTTCATTCACGGGACCACTTTAGAGATGCTTTGTAACTCCCATCTTCCTTCATGTGATCTATTTCCACTACTCTTCGAACATTTTCATTTCTGTGAGTTCAACAGGTGACTCTGCTTGGGTTTAAGACAACAAACTACTTAGAAATCTGCCTGCGGTGTTTAAAATCCTTGACAGCGTCCACGGTGCCACAGTTAAGAAGATTCCACACGGCGATGGACAATGGCGGAACACGATCAAATGCGTCAGGGGGAAAAACAATGTGCAGCAGTGAAATAGCTCAGGAAGAATGCCAAATGAGGGTGGGAACAACAGTCCTTGGGGTGAAGTGAAGGCTGTTCTTCCAGCAATGCTGCTCACTCGACATCAACCATTGGCGGCAGCCCAGTCTCGCATACCTTTGTGCTGACATAAGAGGGGATGAGAACATCTTTGGGGTTTTTTCATACTTTTTCTGGCCATTGTAAAAGGCGAAACATTTCTTCATGCCGAAAAAACAAGTAAGAATGAAAGCTGGGAGCCATTTGCTTCTTTATGGAACTTCCATCCTAATCACCGTTTTATTCAGAATGGACAGAAACCTAAACACGTGGACAAATCTATTTGCTGAAAAACTAGAAACTACATTTCAAATACAAACAAAAATCATATTTTCTTGTGGGATTTTTTATTCTGGGTACCCCAAGGGGGTCGTTCGTCTACTTCACCCGCAGCGACAACTTCGTTTGCAAGCAAAACGCAATTTGAGATTATGTATGTATGTCGATTATGAATTGTACTAGGTCAAGTGTAATCGGTTCCATGAGTAGTTCGGATAATTGATGCACTTGTATCCACAGAGTTTGAGGGACAACATATGTAAATTGTGCCCACAGAATTTGAAGGGTCCAATGTCAATTGTGCAACGCACACAATTTTTATGACGCTGTTCATGTCTTTACCGTTTTAAAAAGAAGCGTATTTCAATGGGCCACCGCCACTTGTTCTGTCTTTTCTATGAATGCCCGAAATTTGAAATCATCAACACCTGTTTGAAAATGGGAATGAATCGAGTGTCATCAACGGGTGAGTTTCAGTGTTCAACTTACCACCTTACTCAGTTATTCAAGGTTAAAATGACAAAACACTGCCTAGCTGTTAATATAGGATTAATCACATGATGGTTTGACTCTGGAAGTGATCATTTCAATCATAATTAATCCCCGTTTTGAAATCAGAACCAAACGGCAATTGACCTTTTTTCCATTCCATCATATTTTTTTACAGAGGCAAGACATTTCATGTTAAAACTGATAAGCGTAATTGTTGTTTTTTGGGGGTTTTTTTTCCTCAAACATTCTTTCATTTTGAATTTGATGCCTGCAACACATTCCCAAAAAAGCTGGGACAGGGGCAACAAAAGAATGGTCAAATGAAGGACCATTGTCCAAAAACTCCTCTTTGGACATTCCACATGTGAACAGGTGAGTGTCATGATAGGAGCGTCCCCAAAATGCTCAGTTGTTCGCAAGCAAGGATGGGGCGAGGTTCACTACTTTGTGAACAATTGCGTGCGCAAATAGTTTAAGAGCAATGTTTCGCAACCCTGCAACTGCGAGGAATTTAGGGATTTCATCATCTATGTTCCATAATATCACCAAAACATTCAGAGAATCCGGAGAAATCTGTGGGCGTAAGCAGCGACATTGAACGCATTGAAGGATGTCGCCGCGTGGACTTGGGAACATTTCAGGAAAACATTGTCAGTTAACACAGTTTATATGGGATCAGATTGGTGCCAAAAAGAATGGCACAAAACCTTTTAAATCGCAAACGGAGAAAACAATATCAAACAAAACTTCTTGAATCGCAAGCAAACAATAAGACATTGAGAGATATAATCGAACTCGAGCAAAAAATAATCCTGTTTTTCCATGCAATGAAAATATGTTTTGCTTGGAATGACAATATTTGCGTTTGCGCTGCCTGACTTGTTGCTTTTTCTTTTTGTCACAAACCTTCATGAGGAACGCGTCCTCATTGGCTGATTTTGTGTGCGTCACCTCGATCGGAGCCGGCTAAAGAATGCAAAGATTCCATTTTCGATCACCTGAAGGAAGCGTAAGTATCTATCATGTGGGTCGTCAATGCTGTACATGCTAGTAGTGATGTTGTAACATTATGCTAATAACACGTTAGCAGCGCATAGCCACAGTTTCTCTAATAACCATTAGCTACCGTATATTGCTAACGTTAGCCACCATACCGACTTGTCCGTACTGTATACTATTTGGCCATCGGCCACATTTTTTTTATCATCTTATAATGACATTGCTGGATAAAATCAAACACTTTTAACCAGTACGGCTTAAAGACGGAATTAGCATAAAAGGGAAGCACAAATCCAAAATAGCGTCTGATTTCCTGCAAGAGCTTGATTTTACACAATATCTACTTTTAAAGTTAGCCAGTCTTTCTTACCAGGTGTTGACAAAAAGAAAATAATTACCGATAAAGACAGTTTGCCTCTCTCTAAACTTCAATATTAAATTAGTATTTATAACAAATGTTTTCCCCTCTGAAAGAATTTAGTTGTGAAGGAAAACAACAATTAGGATATATGTATGTATACGTATAATGTACACTGTATGTGTATTTCTTTTTGTAAATGATGACTATTAGAAACACTAAGAATAGTATGCCCTGGTAAAATGACAAACAGATAAGAAGGTATTAAAAATTGCTAACTCCCAAGGCCACACTGTCGTCTCCTTTAACTTCCGTCTCGGGCTCGCTTCCGCTGCAGTCGGCTTCTTCTTCCTGTGAGAGTTAGCAAACAATTCGCCATGCGTCCAAAAGACTCATAGTGAATGGTCCGGCTTCAAGCCCCGGTTTGTTTGAGCAGTTTTCCTTGGTCTAATCCAATTGACCTTGCTGTCTTTCAGCCAATGGAGCAACTTCTCCAGGATCACAGCGCTGATGCAGATGATGGGGTGGTGGTGTCAGACATGCCTTGCCCCCTGTCCAGCTATACATTTCATGCCCTTCATGGATTAAGAAAGGCCTTAGTTGACCAAGATGTAGCCATGCATTAGAGGTGTTTGCTCCAAACACTCAATTATTTCAGAGGGGGAAAACGTTTTATATAAATACAAGTTTAACATTGAAATGAACCCTAAAAATATAGAAAGGAAAACTGTCTTTATCCGTAATTATTTTCTTTTTGTCAACACCGAGTAAGAAAGACTGGCTAACTTTGAAAGTAGCTATTGTATATAATCGAGATCTTGCAGGAAATCCAACAAGTCATTTAGGATTGGCGCTTCCCTTTTATGCTAATTCCGTTTTTAAGCCGTGCTGGTTATTACTGTTCAATTTTATTCAGTAATACAATTCTCAGGTCATCGTAAGATAATAAAGACATGTGGCCAATGGCCATATGTATATTATACATACTCCGGACGAGTCAGTATGGCAGCTAATGTTAGCTGCTAAATTGTTGATAAAGTGTCACTGTGCATTTGTTTTTGTAAATCACTACTTGCTAATACAGCATTGACAACATATATGATAGATACTTACACTCCCTTAAGGTGATCGAAAAGTGAATCTTGCATTCTTGTCGCTGGCTCTGCTCAGTGGGACATGAAAAAAAATCCCATTGGATTCAAAATGAATTAGCCAATGAGGACGTGAAGCCCCCCCACCCAAAAGGTTTGTGACAAAAAAAACAAAAACGCAAAAAGTCAGGCAGTGCAAACGCGAATATCGTCATCGAGAGCAAAACATATTTTAATTAGGCGTAATAACATTTTTTTTTCTTTGCTTGAGTTAGATTACATCTCAATGTCTTATTTTTGACTTGCGATTCAAGACATTTTGTTTGACAGTCTTGTTTTTTTTGTTTGAGATTTCAAAGCTTGTGTGTCTTTTTGGCCCAAATATGATTCCACAAGTTTTTTTGCGACATCTACAAATGCAGGGGGAAACTCTAACGGACTGTTGAGTAACTGTTGGGAAGTTCACTCCGGACGCGATCGCCACACCCCGGAACCTTCGGTAACTCAAGAGCGTCGGTAGTGCGCGTGCCGCTCGATACAAGTAAAACTGACCCATTCAAGATGGCGGATGTGCTGACACATCCCTAGCAATAGCCACAGCACATTCAGTAGTAAAGCGATCGAAAGTGGCGCACACGCCGTCTCTGGGTGAAGCTAAAATTGGTCCGCGACTGCGTGACGTCATAACTTGAAGCGGTTTTGGCCATAAAACAAGCGGACAAGAACTTTTGCACGGCCGTTGTTCTGAACCAAGGCCCGCAAAAAAATGAAAAAAATAATTGAATAAAACGATCAGTTTGAACATTAAATATCTTGTCTTTGTAGTGTATTCAATTGAATATAGGTTGAACATGATTTGCAAATCATTGTATTTTCTTTGTATTTGTCTTACACAACGTCCCAACTTCATTGGAATTGGGCTTTGTATTTCAATTACTTTCTCAATGTAATGTCGTTAATTACATTTGATTACTTTTCTTAATTTTGAATGAATGCAACAACAGGACCTGTGGATGTTTCCCTGTGATAAGTGGATTAAAACATTCATTCATTCATTTTCCAAAGCGCTTATCGTCACTTGGGTCTCGGTTAACCAAATATTGGTTATTTCCACAAAGAATACACGGATAACAAAACACGATGAAAAGTAAATACATAATTAAACAATTGTTACATTATACGTGTGCAGCATGTGGAAAATCACCATACAATGTTGAAAAAAAAAGTCAAAAATGATAAAGATGAAACTGCTCAAAAGTCAAAGTTCTTTTATGTGCTCAAGTGCGAGTCGAACCTTTTGAAAATCTTCGACAAACTAATGGATTGCACCACAAGGTGGCGCTCTGTGGTGATATTTGGAAAAGTAGGTTATGTTCGAGAATGGCGCTAAATGCTTCTTTTGCGGCTATTTTGCAAATGTAACTCAAATCGTAACCATTGAAATGTCCAAAAAATTCCACATTTTCTCCCAGTAATGTAACGGATTACCGTTGCGTAGATTCTGTCATTAAATTGCATAATCTCATTACATGGAATTAGTTCCTCCCCAACACCGCCTGCGCCTGTGTAAAACAACACACAACGTCACGCAATAAATGCCGATAATCCCAATATTTTAATGTCATTGACAGAGCGGATATGATCCCGTTGTATTCAAGTCGAACTCAGCCATTCATTGGGATTGTTTTAATGTTTTGGATTAATACACATAAACCACGAAGGGGGGGGGGGGGAATAGGCGGCGTGTAAATGAGAAGAGTCGTTGCGTTAAACGACAGCTGCAGTGCTTCCGCATTGCACGTGTTGGAACAGTCGAGCAACGTTCACCATCATCTAAAAAAAATGGAAAACACCCCAAAAAGTGGGCTATGCATTGATACGACGCGAACAAAGTATTTGAGTATCCGAACGTATCATGACAAGACAAATGACGAGAGAGAGGCTGCTTTGTCGGCGGATAGCCTAGCCTAGCCTAGCCTAGCTTAGCCTAGCCTAGCCTAGCCAGCAGACAAAGAGGTGCACGCTGTGCTTTCTCGGTGTCGCGCCCACTCCGAACACTGGATGATGCCGCGTCACTGCTCGCAACGACATCGGCGAGTCGAGGGTGGGACGAACTCGGGACATTCGCAAATATTCTACCGGGGCCACATGAGCCAATAACACCGGCATGTACGTGTGCATATTTGCACTCCTTGCGGAGACCGCCGTCGCATTTTCAAAAACAATCGTCATCGTAGCGTCCTCCTCGTGAAAGCGACACAACGCGTTGTAACGTGGGACGTGGGACGCTGGCCGGGGGGGTCATTGTTCGTTCGCGTCGCACACGCAGAAAAAGACAGCAAATAATGACTCCAAACGTAACTGCAGGATGTGGTTCGAAGTTGCAGCCGCGAGTTTCACCATCTTCACGCTATCGCCATACCAGCACATCACAGTCGATGACGAATACGCGTAGATATTGTTTTTCCACTTGAGACTTTTTCTTTTTGAACATGGCTCCAAACGCCCGCTAGCCAAAGTCACCACACCGATGTCGTTTTTTTTGGATTGTGACGCACAGGAAACGCAGCAGATTATGTGGCTGAAGTGCAACAAAGACGGCAGAAAGGCGCACGGCCGCTCACCGTTTTCTTCCTTTCCTTCTCAATGTCCGTTTCCCCATCCGAGTTCGTTCACATGGTGACTCGCTACTCCTCCTTCGGCGGCTGCAACTTGACTCGCTTCGTCCCCCGAACGACGACAAAGAAACGTCCGCAATTGTGCTCCCTTTTGTCGCTGCTCTGAGTACGTGGAGAGGCGCGCGCGTACACAATTGCGGTGATCCTGCGCCAGCGCCGTTTGCTACATTCGACTGGAACACCTACTCCCGACCGCTGCATTGTTGACATTAGTCTGCCGACGTCACGCGCTCGGTTCATTCACAACGCCGTGAGCGCGCCCCTCCTCGGCCTCCCTCGCTCATAGCTGAAATTCGGAACGCGTGCGTGCGTGCGTGCCCGCGGACGTCAAATAGAAATAGGCACCGCCCTGGCGCAGAATTTCACGTCAACGTCGCCGCCATGTTGAATGTGGAAAGTGGGAGTGAAGTGGCTTGACTGCGGGAAATGCAAACTGCGTTTGTGGCGAGAGGAAGAGAAGAACGTTGAGGGTGCGATAGGAGTCATACCATACCGGGATCGATCTTCAAGGACGTGAAAAGTCCACGACGGAGTTGGCGGGGAGGCTCAACTGTGCCGTGAACGGCTCAGAGTGGGGAGATCCGGTAACTGACAACGGCGATGGCGTGGATGTTAAGTGTGAGAGCGAAGGGACCAAAAAGCAAAGGGTGAATTCAAGGGATGATGAGGTTGGACAGGGAAACAACATGGTGGTGGTGGTGGTGGAGAGGGAATTTAAAGTGATTCCTCGGTTGAATGACGAGAAAGCCCTTTTTTCTCTAAGTCCAGTTCCTTAAAAAAACAACTGGGAGAATGATAAACAAGCCAAAGTCTTGTAATTGTGGAGGGAATCACAGCGTGGCGTATGGAGATGAAAAGAGGAGGGCAGGGTGAAAAACTGAACAACATGGGCAGACGCCGTCGGGGTGGCGAAGAAGCAGAGTGAGGGAGAGAAGTGCGAAACCGCAAAATGAACCAGAACAAGCAGGTGAGGGAAAAGTTTGGGTAGATCGCAAGAGACTTACAACATTCGTTGCAGGTGTTAGGAATGCAACGATGGGAATTAACTCCAAAACAGAAAGAATACAAATTATACTTAGAGCAGCAGAAAATCATCTTAATAACAAACAGCTACTCCCCACACGTGACAGAATACTTGGGCCACTATGGACCCAGCAACTGCGGAGGCTCCGAAGAACGCACTAACCCTCCAAGGCGCCCACATTGGACGGCAGGACAAAAACCTGCAAGAAATCACCGAAACGCTCCACTCCCTTTCGCAACATGTCTGCCTCCTTTCCCAACAGATGCAATCCATTCAACCCCCTGTAAGTACTCCTCCCGAGTCCGCAGCCTCCCAGCCAAAGAACCTCACGTCCCTCCGCCCGAGCCCTACTCCGGGGACCTAGGTGCATGTAGCCAGTTTATTCTAAATTGCTCACTCGTATTCAATCTCCCACCGAACGTTCCAAAGTAGCCCATGTCACTAACCTCGTCCGCGGCAAAGCAGCAAAATGGCCCACTTCATTATGGCAAAACTCCTCTCAGGTACTTCATTGATTCGATTCTTTTTCCGCAAAGTATTTGATCACCCAGTTCAGGGCAAAGAAGCCTCACGCTCACGCAGGGCGCTAAATCGGCAGCGGAATATTCCATTGAGTTCCAGATATTGGCGGGTGAACGCGGGGCGGGACGACGCGGCGCTCGGAGGGATTTTTTCAAATGGCCTCTCCGACCGACTCGAGGATGAGCTAGCGGTCCGGGACGAGCCCGCCGCTCTCGAGGATCTCATCGCTCTTTCCATTCAGCTTGAGAACCGACCACGAGAGAGGAGGGTCCGCGTATGTAAGAATCCTCCCGCTGAGAGCACCGCGCCGTCAACTTCTCACCCGCCTCCCGCACTTCCGTAGCTCCCACAAAGCCCATGCAAATTGGTAAAACGCGTCTAGACCCACAGGAGCGTCGGCGTCGAGTCATCCAATCCGGTGCCTTTATTTCCTCACGATCAAAAGACCAAGCTCACCGAGAGCGTGGCGGTGAGCCAAACCTCCGATCCCTCAAGCGCTCCGTCTCGCATGACCGTTCCCGCTTGCGTTATAGTTTCCACCATGACTGCCCTTATAGATTCCGGTGGCGATGACAACTTCATTCATGAAGCAATAATTCACCAGCTCCAACCACTTCCATCCCCGAAGAAAGTCAAAGCATCTAACCCTTTTCCCACCAAAGCGTGCCATTCGCCTTGCTCGTTTCGGGTCATCGAACTACTGCAACAACAGGACATTTTCTTAGCACTACCTCAGCAACAGCAGGAACACCGGGAAAAAGCTTTGTCATAATAATCATGGAATTAAAAAAACACGGACTGGATGCACTTTCACTGGAGATACGATAGGTAAAAGCAATCTTACAGTCACAAACATATACAGTACCTTTATTTGATTTGGGGATGATACGCATGTTGTTACTGTTTCCACAAGTCAAACAATGCTTGCCAGAGTCTGAGGATCTCACTCACTCATTTTTTCTCCACAAAGTAATTGTCTGCCGCCGCTTTGAAAATCAACCAGTGGTTCCATGCGATGTCATGACGAATGGGATGAGAACACGGTGCAACAGACAGGGTACGGTAACCTAAATACTGTCCACGATAGAGAACTACTTCATCTCTGGCTTCCAGTTTCCATGGCGACATTGTAAAGCGCACAATCAATGTCCCCTTGTCAAATAAATACATAAAATAAGGCCTAGATATCTCTGCCTTACATTGGTGGAGCAGTTTGGCTCTGTCCATTTTGCCAAATGGCAGAATGATACGGTTGGGAGCCTAGACATTGTCATGTATCTGGACTGCAAGAACCATTTTATATGGGAATTTGTGAAAAGAGCACAATACAGAGAGCAAATAAATCACAGGCTTGCCTTTCTCAGACAGACACACGGAGACCATCGCCTCGTCCTACTTCGATGGCATGTCACTTATCGGAACAAAAGAACCTTGGAGAAAGCTGGCACCACTACTCGGTCTTCCTTGTTCCAATTTGTTCAGTGACGGCAAGGGGAAGCGAAATCTCACAATACCTGCCCGGGGAAGGAAGATGACATCATTCCGCTACAATGAAATGAGTCATTTCAGCTTCAAACACGGGCAGAAGGAAAAGAGAGAAGCCTTTGTCAGCAAAATACAAGGTTCGTATCAATCTGAAACGTTACCTATGAGCTGGAGTCTTATTTTTGGCTTTCAATATCCCTCCCAGACACAGAAAAGCCTCTCCTTGAGCCGTCGCCTTATCGTGTGTGTGTCCCAATCGGCCTAGGTCCTAAGTTGCCCCTGGTAGGGTCACCCATGGCAAACAGGTCCAAGGTGAGGGACCACACAAAGTACGGCTCCAAAATCCCCGATGAAGAATAAATCAAATGGATCTAGGTTTCCCTTGCCCAGACCTGGTGGCCGAGCCTGCACCCTTGGGGCCCGGCCGGGCACAGCTCGGAAGGGTAACGTGGCAAACGTTACCGACGTGGTCCTCCATGGGCTCACCACCCGTGGGAGGGGCCATAGGGGTCCTTTTGCAGTGTGAGCTGGGAGGTCGCCGAAGGCGGGGACCTTGGAGATCCGATCCCCGTCTACAGAAACTGGTACTAGGGACGTGGAATGTCACCTCTCTGACAGGGAAGGAGCCCGAGAGCTGGTGTGTGAGGTTGAGAAGTTCCACACACGGCTTGGGGTCTGGTACCAGTCCTCTTGAGAGGGGTTGGACTCTCTTTACCACTCTGGAGTTGCCCATGGTGTGAGGCACCGAGCAGATGTGGGTATACTTATTGCCCCCGGCTCGGCGCCTGTACGTTGGGGTTCACCCTGGACGACGAGAGGGTAGTCTCCCTCTGCCTCCGGGTGGGGGGGACGGGTCCTGACTGTTGTTTGTTTCTCTGCACCAAACAGCAGTTCAGAGTACCCACCCTTTTTGGAGTCCTTTGAGGTGTTGCTGGAGAGCGCTCCCGCTGGGGACGCCATCGTTCTGCTGGGGGACTTCAATGCTCATGTGGGCAATGACAGTGAGACCTGAAAGGGCGTGATTGTGGGGAACGGCCCCCCCAATCAGAACCCGAGTGGTGTTCTGTTGTTGGACTTCTGTGCTCACCATGGATTGTCTTTAACGAACACCATGTTCAAGCATAAGGGTGTCCACACGTGCACTTGGCACCAGGACACCCTAGGTCGCAGTTCGATGATCGACTTTGTGGTCGTGTCATCGGACTTGCGGCCGCATGTCTTGGACACTCCGGTGAAGAGAGGGGCGGAGCTGTCAACCGATCACCACCTGGTGGTGAGTCGGCTCCGATGGTGGGGGAAGATGCCGGTCCGACCTGGCGGGCCCAAAAGTATTGTTAGGGTCTGCTGGGAATGTCTGGCAGAATCCCCTGTCAGAAGGAGTTTCAACTCCCACCTCTCACAACTTCATCTACGTCTCGAGGAAACACATTGAGTCAGAGTGGACCATGTTCCGCGCCTCTATTGCCGAGGCGGCCGACTGGAGCTGTGGCCGTAAGGTAGTCAGTGCCTGTCGTGGCGGCAATCCATGAACCCGTTGGAGGACACCAGCGGTGAGGGATCCCGTCAAGCTGAAGAAAGAGTCCTATTGTGTTTTTTTGGCCTGTGGGACTCCTGAGGGAGCTGATTGGTACCGGCTGGCCAAGCGGAATGCGGCTTTGTTGGTCGCTGAGGCAAAAACTCTGGCGTGGGAGGAGTTCGGTTGAGGCCATGGAGAACGACTTCCAGATGGCTTCGAGGAAATTGTGGTCCACGGTCCGGTGTCTCAGGAGGGGGAAGCAGTGCACCATCAACACTGTGTATAGTGGGGATGGGGCGCTGCTGAACCTCGACACGGGACGTTGTGAGTCGGTGGGGAGAATACTTCGAAAACCTCCTCAATTCCACCGACACGCCTTCCCATGAGGAAGCAAAGTCTAAGGTCTCTGAGATGGGCTCTGCTACCTCTGGGGTTGAGGTCACCGAGGTGGTTAAAAAGCTCTCTGGTGGCAAGGCCCTTGGGGAGGATGAGATTCGCCCGGAGTTCCTAACGGCTCTGGGTGTTGTAGAGCTGTCCTGGTTGACACGCCGCCTTTTCAACATCGCGTGGACATCGGGGACAGTGTCTCTGGATTGGCAGACTGGGGTGGTGGTCCCCCTTTTTAAGAAAGGGGACTGGAGTGTGTGTTCTAACGACAGGGGGATCACACTCCTCAGCCTACCTCTCTCAGGGATGCTGGAGAGGAGGGTCCGTCGGGAAGTCGAATCTCAGATTCAGGAGGACACAATTGACATTGTGATCTGCAGTGAAAGCAGGGAGCAGCTGGAGGAACAGTTAAAAAGATGGAGGCATGCACTGGAAAGAAGAGGAATGAAGATTAGCCGAAGTAAAACAGAATATATGTGCATGAATGAGAGGGGTGGTGGGGGAAGAGTGAGGCTACAGGGAGAAGAGATAGCAAGGGTGGAGGACTTGAATTACTTGGGGTCAACCGTCCAGAGCAATGGGGAGTGTGGTCAGGAAGTGAAGAAACGGGTCCCAGCAGGTTGGAACGGGTGGAGGAAGGTGTCAGGTGTGTTATGTGACAGAAGAGTCTCTGCTCGGATGAAGGGCAAAGTTTAGAAGACAGTGGTGAGGCCGGCCATGATGGACCGATTAGAGACAACAGGAAGCAGAGCTGGAGGTGGCGGAAATGAAGATGTTGAGGTTCGCTCTCGGAGTGACCAGGTTGGATAGGATTAGAAATGAGCTCATCAGAGGGACAGCCAAGGTGCGATGTTTTGGAGGCAAAGTTAGAGAGAGCAGACTTGGATGGTTTGGACACGTCCAGAGGGGAGAGAGTGAGAGTGAGTATATTGGTAGAAGGATGACGAGGATGGAGCTGCCAGGCAAGAGAGCTAGAGGAAGAACAAAGAGAAGGTTGATGGATGTCTTGAGGGAAGACATGAGGGCAGTTGGTGCGAGAGGAGGATGCAGGAGATAGGCTGACATAGAAAAGGATGACGCGCTGTGGCGACTCCTGACGGGACAAGCCCAAAGGAAAAGAAGATGATTACTTTTTTTAGAAAAAGTTCCATGCGACAATAGCGCACCTCTTTCAAATGTGGCGGCTGCTGGTCGTGTGTAATTGGCTGAAAGCGCATATAGGTGGAACTTCCGCTGAAACCCCTCCATTCCGGGGGTTGGCACGAGCGCTCACGAGGAATGGTTTGAAGGAAAAGGAAGGAAAGGGAAAGAGACGCACTTCAAGTGCAGGTTGGCCGGCGCGCTGGCAGTGGCAATGCTTGCCACGCGGTCAGGAAAAAAACTCGCACCGCAATTGCTTCCCAACGGGGCCTCGTCCGTAAACTGCCCCTTACCCAAAAGGGTAGCTTTGGGGAGTTGGAAGGTGCTTTCTGCGGAAGCTGGGCGTCCCCCAACCTCCCGCAGCTCGTGGTGAGAGGTTGGGGGCTTCCCGGGCTGGGCCAGGCCTTCGGCAGGTGGAACAACGAGAGTGAGAGAGCCAGAGACAAAAGGAGCTTCGGCCTTTTATCCACTTCAGAGAGCGCTTCCTTTTGACCAAACGGAAGGCAGACAGAAGCGCATTTCACTTTAGTCGAATTTGTGGTTTAAAACCAGTGGAATAAAATATGAATTCTTGGATTGAAGCTAATGAGAGAGAGCGTCGTTGCGCTTTGCCTTGTCACACGCCCATCCTCTTTATTCCCGGTAACGAATGTTTCGAGTGTATGTGATTGTTGGGAACACGAATATTTGCAATGTGGCATTCGTGTCGTGGGGTGAAACATTGAACATCCGGTTCGGTTGGCAACAGATTACGTCAACGTAAAATTCTTAAAATATTACGTCACATCTAAATAGTGGAATGTGCCGACTCTTGGGCAAAACTCTGGTAATCCTTACTCGAATAACAGCAGGTGACAGATGATTTATGTAAAGGACAGCTGAGAGTCTGAAAGTGGCTCCTTGTTGCCAGCAAGACGTGTCAAAATGTGACTGTTTACGACTGTCAAGCGTTCCATCGGCCCACCGCCTAATGGACCAAGAGCGCCTCCGAGAGGGAGATGAATGCCATGACCACCTCGGGATTACAGACACCACGAGAGAGCGAGAAACTCCGAATTAGTCACCAGTTGGATTGCATGTTAAATGAACACCAGATAGCATTAAAACGAAATATATATGATTGTATTGCATGACTTCATTGTATTCAAAAATATCAACAAGAGTGCTGAGACATGATTATAAACTTAACGTGACACAATTAGATACTCTGCCATTTTCGGGAAACTTGGTTTGAGCCAATCAAGACCAAGGGGAGGGTTTTAGAATGAGGCGGGTACGTCCCGGATGGAGTGCGTATAAACGCGCGTCTTATTGGAACTGTTCAGTACTTTCGTCGCCTTGGCGAATTGCTCTGTTTATTTGGAGGCGTCTAACAAACATCCAGTGGTCGGCTCAAGCTACTTGTCTTTCGGCTTCATTTCGAGTCTTTGTATATTTCTTAAACCGTAGCGAGCTAAATTCGAATTCAAATCCATCGCTTGGCCACCATCTTCTGAGCAGAAGGAGAGCGGGCGGAGGCCGGGGACAAGCGTGACAAAGAAAGCGACAATTCGAGACACCACAATCGCTCTGAAATCGCCAGCGAGCCACACAAAAAAAAAAGGCAGGAAGAGAAACGGTCGGACTCTCCCAACAAGGCGCGACGAACAACATTTTCGTTTTGTCTTCTGCAACCAAATCTGTCTCCTTGCTTCCTGAGACCAGACCACCAGCTTGAACCTCCGCTCGAGGGAAACGACAAGCTTCAAACAAAATCTCCACTTTGTCCTCTCTCTCGCACGCGTTTTCCACTTCAGTCCAACACACGATGTTCTATTTTCCACTCTTGGTTGTATTTTGTGTGCGTTCTGAGTTTAATTAAGCCTCTGTCAAAGTCAACATTTCATAAAGTGTAGCAACCGTCAGATTACAAGTGATAAAAAGGTTTCTCGTCACTTACTCTAAATTTTATACATTGTGCCCCCTTTACTAGATAAAATAGTTTGATTTTAACGATTAAACTTAAAATTACGCTAAACCGGAAGCAACGCAGCTATCGCTTCCGGCTTATTTTTTTCCTCCTAAATTACATTTGTATTCAACTAATATACACTACAACCGAGCCACCTCATCTGGATCCTCTCAATACGGAGGAGCAGTGGCTCGACTGTGAGGCCTTACAGGACGGAAAAGCTTCTTCACCAGGCACTGCTCATCACCTGCCCTATACAGTCCCCACAGCGAAGCATGGTGGGGGCGTTTTTCAGCTGCAGGCACAGGAAGATAAGATGAATGGGGCCAAGTGCAGGGATATCCTGGACGGAAATCTTCTCCAGAGTGCTCGGGACCTCGGACTGGGCCGAAGGTTCACCTTCAAAAAAGACGATGACCCTAAGCGCACAGCTAAAATACCGAAGGAATGGCTTCAGAACAACTCTGTGACTGTTCTTGAACGGCCCAGACAGAGCCTTGACTTACGAACCCAATTGAGCAGCTCTAGAAAGACCTGAAAATGGCTGCCCACCAACGTTCACCATCCAACCTGACAGAACTGGAGAGGATCTGCAAGGAGGAATGGCAGAGGATCCCCAAATCCAGGTGGGAAAAACCTGTTGCATCATTGCTGTATGAGCTCAAAAGGCTGCTTCGACTAAACACTGAGCAAAGGCTCGGAATACTGACGGCTGTGTGATACTGCATTGTTTCTTTTTGAATAAATCTGCAAACATTTCAACAATTCTGTTCCCCCCCCCGTCAATATGGGGTGCTGTGTGAAAAAAATGAACTTAAATGATTTTAGCAAATGGCTGAAAAAAAGTGAAAAATTGAATGGGGTCTGAATACTTTCCGTACCTACTGTGTGTGTATATATATATATATATATATATACACACACACACACACACACACATGATGAAATGCCCCAGAAAAAAAGGGCACTTTTCCTTCAGGAAGAAAAAGGGCAGGGGCTCAAACCCCTTTAATGTCTGTGTGTGCGCACGTGCCTGCCTAGATCACTACGTTTTGGATACATGTCCTATACCGATAACGTTAGGGAATATATACAACTTCCACTGAGAGATGTCAGAAATGGTCAGATTGCGGCATATCGGGATGGCGGGCAGACATGGGAGAGGTGGAGGCGAGCACGAGCACGAGGCGGAATTGGGTCCAGCCGAAATGGTCAAATTTAGATTTGTAAGATACGAAACGTCAGTCTCGGGATAAAAGAGCAGATGGAAAAGCATCGCAGATAAACAGCAAAAGAATGCAGATTTCCTTCAACGTTTTCCACAATTGAGTTTATTGATGACGTAGTCTCACTGTCACCTAAAGCACATTCTAGATGCTGAGGACGTGTGTGTAAAATGAATGGATCAGCAAAGCAATCATGACACAAAGTGTTTAACATTCATGGATGTGCATCAACTGCATCTTGTGGGGGGGGGGGGGGGGGGTTCAATTAGCCTTGCCAACTTCTTGAAATTACAATGACTGATTTGTACTTGACAGATAAAACAGTGATTGTGCAAAAACACTTCAGGGATATGAATTTAGGGATTTTAAAGAATAATACAAATTTCAAACAAATCTGCGATGCTCCTTTTCAGTCCAGTTCCGTCGTCTTTTATGGGTGGAGAGCGCGTCACTCGGACTTGCAACACAATGAACCTGTTTCGTCCAATGTCCATGACGTGAATGCGTCCTCTAATAGTCACATAAAACAAGTCAAGCACTTCAAATGCAGGCAGCTTCCAAGGCAGCATGTGAACTGAAAAACCAGAATTCCCACACCACAAAATGTCATAAACCAAACAGAACTACAAAATAGAAAAGACAAAAAAAAACAAAAACAACATTTATAATATGAAGCAACTCTTGGGTCAAATACAAACAGCTTGTCTTACTTTTGCATACTTTTTCTTTTCTATCATGTCTAAGAAACATCCATCTTTAAAGCAAATACTGAATGAGGAGTTCAACACAGTCTGCCAGGGACAATGCTGAAAGGGAAAAGGAGAGGCTGAATATAAATCCATCGCTATACGGGCGTACAACCTTTGCTTAACAGGGTTTCCGCACAAACGTCGCAGAACAGGTTGCGATCATCCTCCGCATTTCACGAATTCTGGACGCATTCGTGTTGCTTTTTTCCCCCCACATTCTTTGAGGATGATTTCACCGTGGGCTGCTAAAAGGGTACCAGAGAATGCTGAGGAATGGAAAAAAAAAAAAAAAAAAAAAAAAAACTGGTCTGCCAAAAGGCCCTGAGAGCAACATGTAAAACACACAAAGCACCCTCGCCAGCCCGCCGTCACACTTTGCTGCAAGAGGAGCAAAGCGCCATACTGAAGCCCAGAAGGCTCTGGGACGCAGTGATGGTTTGGTCTGCAGTCACAGATTCAACTGTGAGCATGTGCAAATGTGTGTGTGTGTATATATATATATATATATATATATATATATATATACACATATATATATACATATATATATATACACACACACACACACACACACACAGATGATACCTACTTTCCTGCTGGACAAAGGCAGAGACTACAGTGTGGCATGCAGGGCATACCGGCTTTGGACTGGACTGGACTGGACTGGGGTGGGGTGTCAAGTGTTGCGTTTCTGTCGGATGCCAGGAGTACATATGGAAATTTTGTGATCACAAGGTCCCCTGTCGCTTCTGTTGCTGGACCCGGATCAGCTCCAGCTGTTTTTTGCACTTCTGGTAGTATGTGGATAGACTCTCTCGCTCTTCCTGCAGTTTTTTGTGCTCCTGCACCAGACGGGACGTGTTCTGCTGGTCTTTCTCATCTTGGTCCAGTTCAGCAATGAGTTCCTTTCTTCACGGATGGGAAGGAAAAGGTCGTCAGCTCGTTTAGGACCAATTTGAAATTGTAGTTCACACAGTCTTTTTGATTTGTGAACAGTCCACGGCGTTGACACGAGGCAGGCTGTTGTGCTTTTTGCGCCATGTAACTAGCATTGACTTTTTTTGCTCTAATAAGAATAATTCACGTCATTTGTATAGTGCTTATCTCAACACCAGAGATGCCAAGCCCTATCATCACCTCTCAGGAGATATTTGGCCAAAACAAAACTCACAACGCTTCGACTTTCGATGATATGCTCTTTCTCTGAATCATTTGGAGTGAATCAAATTTCAGTTTTCATACACAGCGTGATTGAAAAGCAACTCCCTATTTGTTGTAATATTTTGATTAGAGGAGCAAGTCTTTCAGTCCAACCCGACGACTTTGGAAGAAGTCGAAGGGCGAATACGAGAAGTTACGTCTCCCATCCCGCAAGAGTTCCTCGTGAAATCCGTCCCAGGCGGCTTGAGAACTTCAAAATAGGGAGTCGCTTTTCAATCCCCCTGTAGTCAATACATTGACAAATATAGAAGAAATTGTAGTGCCAGCTTAATTTACAGAATGACACAATACAAGAAATACCCGGTTCTATGGTCCTTTTCGCCAAGCTACGGAAAAGATGTCATTTTGATAGCATTTATGGTGCTGATCCCAAAAGTCAAGCACTCTAAAATACACTATTATTGCCAAAGGTATTCGCACACCTGCCTGGAAGCGACATCCCATTTGAATACGACATTGGTCGCCACTCTGCAGCTATGGCGGCTTCAACGCTTTCGACGAGGTTCGGGAGGAGTTTAGGGGCCAGATTTGTGACGTCGGCCGCGAAGGCCCGGCTCACTGTCGGCCCAGTTCGCTACTCGGACATAGCGATAAGTGTCGGCTCCGACGATACGAGGATGAGGTACAAAGAAAAAGACGGATGCGTCGGCATCGAGTAATTGTCACTGGCAATCATGAGAGGTTGAGCAGACGACTTCAAAACAAACTGTTGCAGTTTTATATCCTTGCCTCATCTACTCGGGAGATCATTGCATCTTTTCTGAAAGCCTGGCTTTACTGGACTTACTTTCTCTGGATTAGCAGGGCAATCTCTGTTTGCACTTTCAGATATTCTTGCGCCATTTTGCAGTGTTGCTCAAAAACTGCCATGGACTCTTTCGAGTTGGGGAATGGGGCAAGGGGCTGCAAGAAGATATGCACGCTGTTGTTAGAACTAATGTTGCCAGTACGGACGGATGTGTGTGTTTCACATGATAGAAAGTGTACCTGCAGCTGGTGATCCAAGGTGAGGTACGCCATGGGAATTGAATTGTCTGAGCCATTGGTGTCTATGAAAGGAAGAAGAAGTCGTCATGACCGCGCTGGTACTGAATCGGAAGGAATCCGCTTGCTGTGCCCTCCCATCAGAATCCGATTGGTTTCTGCATAATATCGGTCAAAACGTGCGTCTGACATGGTTTAAGGTGGACATCCATGCGGTTTGTCTGGATTTGAAATCGCTGACAGTGTGATGTAGTTGCACTCCTTATTAGGCTTTACACGATCAGGATTTTTGGAGCAAAAACCAATGTGCCTGTTCACATGACTTGTTCATTGACTGTGTATACTTGTGGACTGAGTATCTTAAAAGTTGACCTCAACATAAGTTGAGGTCAAAGCAACATTACAACATGACAGAAATTATGGGTGCCAACTTACTGTAATTCAATGACTTGAACAAATAGTGCCAACTCTCTCACTCTCCCGGCTACACGGACGGACGGGTGTTGTCCAGAGTTTGCGCCCCCCACACGCTGCGTCGCATGCTCCTCCTCGTGTACATTCGTCAGGTGCCCCATCAAATTTGTGTCGTCGACGTTCCCCACGACGTACTTCAGTTGTGCACAGACTGCAAATAACTTGCGTGTTGTTTGTCTGAGAGAGACCGCAAAATAGTCCCACCCCGACGTGTTTTTTTCCGACAAGATTTACAAACACTATTGGCCGTCAGATAGTTCCAGTCCTACGCCACAAGACACATGACGAGGCTAAAAAGAAACTAGCTTTTGGATGCATACGCGACGGCGACCCGGAGTAAATGCCTTCTACGGCCGATTATGAGCGTGAAATGCTCATTATCGGCCGATACCGATCAAAGCGATCGGTGTAAAGTCTACTAATTCTATTGATATATTCATATACCTGACCACTTCGCGGCTGTTACCCACCCACGCAACACGGCTTTTCCGGGTATTTCAGCTGCTGCGGAGCCATAAAATATACTCTATAAAGTATACATACTGTATATTGTGTTTTCCAACAACACATTGTGTTTTTTTTTTGATTTTTGATGCGGCTGTGCTGGCTGGAGCGACGAGGCTTGCAATCTTTGTAGCCAGCGAGCACTTCCATTCACAAGGGCCAAACTCGTGAGGGATCGCGGGGTGGACCAATCGGAAACAAGCTGTTTGGCATATTTAAATTAGAGAAGAGAGAGACAAAAAATACCTGTGGGGTCATCCGGGGAAAAGTAACCTCTGCTGTTTGCCTTTTCAGGTTTTGGCATCATCCTCAAAGTGGGACTAGAAGCTCGGCTACTGCTCCTGCTTCCCTGCAAGAAGACATGAACTATATCGATGATCTCCCCGAGGGCTGTGTAAAAGCAAGACAAACGAAAAGTTGCAACCACGATAAAACCATTTGAGATGGACTAAGACACAAATCTCAATACATTTGCGAAAGGAATGGAAATATCTGCTGCGGACAATTACTGTTTTCAGAGTGAGAGTGTAAAAGCAATCGTCGTCATATAATCCATGAATAGCCACTACAGATACAAATATAGACCGCGACGACAAATGGGACAACCGTTCGATTTGAATTGAGTTTTTCCAAAAGAAAACAAGTGTAGTTACAGGGCAGTCTGTTGTCGCATTTTTCAGAAAAGCCGAGAACCAAACATTGATCATCACCGACCATCTCTTTACATTTTTTTTTTTTTTTTTTTAAATCAAAAATGATAACTGAAATCACCCACATAGCCTTGAATGTTTGGCCTGATAATACTCTATGCACACATGTTGACACATATACAGCTTTAAATGGTTTATTAGTAACTTATTAGGTTTAAGAATAATGACTGCCTTTGCATAGTCAATGAGTTTCTAAGCTCCAGAGAGACCGCTGCACATTTCATGAAGGGCTTCACCGACTTTCCTGAATACTGAGCCATGGAGAAAGCAAAGGACAAACGCTAGTTGCACTAAATCAGGAAAAGGACAAAAAAAAGGAGATCTACAGATTTGGAAAAGCCCATCGGTGGAGTTCAAAATCTATTACAGAAGTGGGAAATCAATAATGCTGTTGATACCGTGTCATAGTCATGTAGACAAAAAAAAAAAAAAAAAGATTTCATCCACAACTACCGTAGGCTTGTTGGGATGGAAAAAAACGGAAATACAAATCGTTTTTTTGGGAAAGAACGGTACACATCAATGCAAATTCTGCTCGGGTATGTAAACTTACGCACGCAACTGTATTCAATTGGCCGAGACAATCATCGAAGCATTTTTGTTCGAGGAGAGATTGTACCTTATGTTGAAGAAACCAGACCCAAGAAGAGATCCTCCTCCTTTCCGTACATAAGTTTGACCGAGCCATGATTGTTTGACCTACCTGAGTGGACTCTGTGCCAATGCCCGGCAAATCCTGCACAGAGCGGCGCCTCTGAGGCTCACACGTGGCTATGAACAGCAAAGGGAAAAATGACAAACTCAGAGACCTCTTGATTGGTTCAAGGGATTTCTGTTTCTAAACACACTGGATTTGGCGGGATTTGTTTTTTTTTTTAACCACTCGGTATTGGGAGGGAGGGAGTGGGAGTGAGTGGAATTTATTATTATTATTATTATGATTGTTTTGGTTTTTTTTTTTTAAACAGTTGGTATTGGGAGGGAGTGGGGGTAAACATCCACTCCCATGTCAGGCTCTAACCCTTAATACTATTTAAGGGAGATGTCGTGTTTCAACTGAATGTAAAATTGAAAATTCTATCCGATCATTTCATAAAATGTCAACTGACACATTTAGTCACTGTACTGAATTTGTCTCAAGAACCCAAACGGGACAGATAGAGTATCAGGAGGTGTCTAAGTCCTAAATCCATCTGTCACAGACAAAAGTCGATGAGCGTAAAGACTTGGGTGTGCTGATCACAATTGTTTTGTCTTAAGTGCATAAAAGCAAGGACGAGATGCAATGCGAAGCACAAACATAAGCTCGTCGCCCATGGCTCGACTGCCGCCGGGCCATGGCAAAAAAAGGGCAAGCCACGAGGAGTTCAGCACGATCGGTGTTTATCAACCCGATCTCATCGATTCAAAATGACAGAAGATAGGACATGACAAAAGCGCCAATCCTAACTTTTTTTCGAAAAGCAATTCAAGGAAGCCGTGTTTGCAACTCCAGGATTTAGTGCAACTTTTTTGTTTTTAAACTACCCTTTAACTCTGCAATAATGAAGCCTTTTCACATTATGTAGCTGTTATGCGAAGGAGAGAGACACACAGGAGAGGAATGAGTCAGAACATAGCAACCCAAGATCTTGACCAAAACCAGCACAACCCAATCAAGCGGGAGGCCCAGCTGTCCAGCTATACCTGTGACGACGATCTTGGGAACATCCAGAATGGTGCCAAATGATGCCGTTTTACGATGGCCTCGTTTATACTGCGGGCGTGCTGCAAAAACATATACACATGCATACAGCTGCACACACAACAAGCGTGCCGACTACGAAGGACTCGAAGCCGACGAATGAACCGGAAAGGCGGGCCAAGACGCATGCAGTTCGCTTTGTGCGACAGCGACATGCATCCCATTCATTCCAGATGCAATGTCTGTCAGGGTTTACAGCTAAAGATGTTCGGCCTTATGCACACACGTGTCATTTGGGATTCTAATCAGCAAACAAACAATGCAGAGCAAACACTCCTCTGGCTATTCCGAGATACCAATATTACTGATGAAGCCGAAATCATAAATACAAAAAAACCTTATTGCGGAGGCAAAGTCTGCTCTGGTGGTCAAAACTTCCTGTTATACTGTAAATGTTCACATCTTTATCTGATGCAGCTTACTGAAATATACCAAGTACTACTTATTTATTTCTATAAAAATCTATTACGGAAGGATTATTATACTTGATAATTATCATTATATTTTATTATTGTAATTAAATGATATACAATAATTATTAATTATATAGTATCTATTAGAATAATTCGAATTAATTATATAATTAAGAATTATAATTCATTTCTACTTATTTATTTCCATAATTCCATTCAAAAAGTTTAACTTTCATAAATTACAGTTTCAAGTATTTGTTTATTTTATTTCTTTTACATAATTAGGGCAACCAGCCCATAAAACCCCCCCCCCCCAAAAAATAAATAAATAAATCAGGAATTCTAAAACTTTGAATAGTGTGAAGAAATCATTTACTTCTCAGTTTCTGCAGAAAAAAAAAAGAGAAAGAAATTAGAGTCACATTAAATCAATCCAAATATGGTACTTTCAAAACGATACGTGAATCTTCAATACATGGTCGGGAATCCCTTTGCCTTAATCATTGCCTGGCAGTTAAGGAAGCCCAGATTTCCTTGACGCTTGCTGTCAGTTCTTCTTTGGTTTTTGGGTCTGGTGCCCCTCATTTTTCTCTTGATAATACCCCATCGATTCTCAATGTGGTTTAGATCCAGATGGCATGGGCATCAAACCAGGTTTTGGTGCTTCTGGCGGTATGGGCAGGGGCCAGGTCCTACCGGAAGATGAAATCTGCATCTCCATACAGATCCTCAGCAGAAGGAATCATAAAACATTCTGGTAGACTGTTGCGGTGACCTTGGATTTAAGAAAACAGAGTTTACCTCGCACCCCAAATCATGACTGACTGTGGATATTTCACGCTGGACCTCAAGCAGCTTGAGGTCTGTTCTTCACCCGTCTTCCTCCAAACCCTTGGACCATTATTCCCGAATGAAAGGCACACTACTTTCATCGGAAAAGAGGACCTTGGACCACTGGCCGACAGTCCAGTTCTTCTTCTCCTTGGCCCAGTTGAGATGTTTCCTACTAAGCGGCTTGACCCGAGGAACCCGACAGTTGTAGCCCATCTCCCGGATGCGTCTGAATGTGGTGGTTTCTGAATCTGGGACTCCCACCTCATTCCACTCTTTCTGGATCTCTGCTAGATTCTTGAATCTTCTCTGTTTGCTAATCCGCTGAAGCCCACGGTCATCTCTTTTGCTGGTGCATCTTCTCCTGCGACATTTTGTCCTTCCAATAGACTTTCCATTGCTATGCTTGGACACAGCACTCTGTGATCAGCCAGCCTCCTGAGCTATGAACATTTGTGGCTTACCCATCCAGTGGAGGGTATCAATGATGGTCTTCTGGCCAGTTGTCAAGTCTGCAGTCTGAAGCAATTTAATGACACCTGGGGAAACCTGTGCAGGTGCTTTGAGTTTACTTGATGAGTACTGTGTGACACTCCGTTTAAACATTTCTGGCCTGCAAAATTTGGGATGATTTCTTCACAGTATTCAAATGCTTTTAAATTCCTGATTTTGTGGGTTTTATGAGCTGGAGGCCCAAATTATGTAAAAATAAGCAAATAAATACTTTGAGTTGAACTTTTTCAATAGAATTATGGAAATAAATGAACTTTTCCATGATGTTCAACTTTTTGGGAAAGGGTGTGGTGTGTATAGACTGCGGTCAGGACAGCATCCAAGTCAAGGAGAGGATGTCTGGCCGCCCAGCATTGTTCATGCTGGAAGCCTTGAAGAGCTGTGGAGGCCAACTTCAGATAAGAAGCCAATCAATTCTCAATTCTCATTGAATCGATCACAAGTGGACTGTTATGTTTGTCCAGTTGCCTTAGATTCAGTGCCTGGAGAATGCAACGAATGGATGACTGAGAATATTCAGAGGCAAAAGTCGAACAAAGCATTCATGTCCAAAGGTGGATCTTTTATTTTGATGGTGACATCCGCAAAAAAAAAAAAATAATAATAATAATAATAATAATATTTTTTTTTTTTAAATGCCGTGGTGCTTAATAGGAACAACCTTGTTGCGGCTGGCTCGACTTGGACTTTTTGACTGTTGGCAAAGGTTGATTACATGATGGTTTGAACTCAATCTTGCTAGAATATTGCCACAACCATCATGTAATCAAGCCATAGTTCTGCTAGCGTTTGCAGCATACAGGGGGAGGCCAATATCCTGAGTTGCGGGTTTGGGCATGTGACATTTGCGAGGGCACGTGTGACGTTAATTTCAGTTGACAGCAGAGGGCGATATTGCCGCCTCCTGGAATAGGTGGAAATTGCTAAATGTATCTATTTCTTATTCCACCAACACAATATGAATCAGACTACCATGTTGAGACTAGTGGGGGGCACATACAACATATTCTCGCCGCCAGATTTTCCCCCTTTCCTTCCCCCTTAAACTGTCGACAATTACCTGGTGGTACAAATCCCATCTTGGGCTCGAGCTCTGAAAGGTCAGCACTCATTCGTTTATTATCAGTGGATGTCAAGCCCTGTGTTCGAGCCGGCAGACTCTCAAAACTACCTCCTCTGGAAAGAGGCAGCGTCCTCAAAGGGTCTCCCTGAAAGACCAAAATGAGAGTCACTTCATCGACACCAGCTTGTTGCAATCATGCATTTTGTTTCCCTTACATGAAAATGAAGACAAATATAACTTTACCTTTGGCTTGAAGTGAGGCGCAAACTGGGGTGTGATCTTAATAGTGTCGTTGCTACCTTGAGAATCACTGCGCTCAATGTTTGCATCACTTTTGTTGCCAGTGCTGTCCACATACGAACCTGTTCCCCAAAGGAAAAAAAAGGAAAACTATTTCAACAAATGACCCCCAATCTTATGTCTGCCAACATGAAACATGACAAAGGGAATATCTGTGTGATGCTGCCACCACTATGCTTCACCATGGGTAAGGTGTTTATTATTCTTCTTATTATTATTATTATTATATATATATATACACATTTATTTTTTTATTTTTTTACAACAAACGTACTTTTTTTGTTACAAACCATGTTACATTATAGCACAGTATTTTGGGAGACCTTATACATTTGAAAGTGGTACACACGTGTGTAATTCAAGAGCAGAGTGTAGAGCAGAAAGCGAGCTGCCGCTTTTGACTGCGGTCACCGGAAGACTGGCAAATGTGCTGAACCATGCAGCTTTTGTACGAATTGAATAGGGCTGGGACTCTCTTGACGCCTCAAGACTTTATTCCATTAGGATTCAGAGGGCAATATTTGAATTCCATTCTACTACCCATTATCGATGCATCTGGGTGCATCTTGAATTCATTTTCAATCAAATTCTTACTTTTTGACCATTTACTACCATTGTTGGGTTCATAACCTGTGCGACTTTTGAACTTTTTCCTCATTTAGCAATGAGGCGACGGTATCACATCACAGCACAGTAGCTAGTTAACCAAGATGGCGGCGTCCCGTCCTACTGATAGCCATTCACTCAATGACCCTCCTTCCCCGACCGACGGGGGCAGCTCAAATCACGGGTTTATCCAAGAAGTATCACGTAAGTGACTGAGGTGTTTCAGGGCTCAAGAGTGCGCCCTAATTTCTGAATGGCGCGGCAAGAAAAGCAATAAGGCACACTAGTACGCCCAGCATTTGCGGAAGAAAAATAAATCTCCCGACTTTGAAAGCAGACAAACATGAAACCTATTGTGACCTCTGAACCAATCAGATATAGCGAAATGTCTTCCCGCCCGACATCCTTCGACCTTCTCTTTGGTCTTCCTCGAGCGGCTCTCTTGCCTGGCAGCTCCATCCTCATCGCCCTCCTACCAATATAGTCACTCTCTCTCCTCGGGACGTGTCCGAACCATCAGAGTCTGCTCTCTTTGACATCGTTTTGCACTTCTCTGACAGCAGTGGTGTCCTAGCTACGGCCCAGGGGCCATTTGCAGCCCGTCCTCCCATTTTGTGTGGCCGGACCTTTTTCCAACATTTCCAACATGTTCAGCAGGCTACTTGTCACTTGCAATACCGTCTATATTACATTTGAAGTTACATAGTATTGTGTAAAAAAAAAAAAATGAAAAAACTTCTGTTTGCTATGTCAAAGCCCTATTACCGGCACATGTATTACTGTCCAGCAGGTGCTGAATTTTGCACGACACTTTCATCGTTCTGCCAACAATTCATTATTTCATAATCTATTACTGATTGATTCAAAATAATTTACACATGCATTGTCTTTCTGAAGAGATGATTTCTCCCACTCCTGGTTTTTAAAAGGGCAATAAATGATACACCCGGCAAAAGGAAAAATGTGGTGTATCTGGCATCACACAATTTTGAAGGTGATTCATGTACCCGTGCTAGTTGCAGAGTTGCTCTGTCCATCATCTGAATATTGATATGAAGTTTGCAGGGGTTCTTCAGATCCTGGAAAGTACTGCAAACAGACAGAAGCAAGAATTAAGTACAGCATAATGCTTATTTTTCTGATGATTCATTTAAGGTAATTGCATATGTTGGATGGCATTGCTTGTGCACTGCGAGAGTTGACCGAAGCGATCTCAAACGTCTTGGATTGATATCTTCCTCTCAAAGTTTCTTGAAAATGTAAAACTAAACTGCAAAGTAGCACATTGCAATGAATGGGCAGGGCTCCGGGGATGTCTGAGATCCGCCCGGAGTTCCGAAAGGTTTTGGATGCTGACACGCCTCTGCAACATCACATGGACATCAGGGACTGTTGCCTCTGGATTGGTAGACTGGGATGTGGGTCCCCCTTTTTAAAAAGGGGGACTGGAGGTGGTTCATCTAGAAGCCGAATCTCAGATTCCGGAGGAGCAGTGTGGTTTTCATCCTGGCTGTGGAAAAGGGGACCAGCTCGACCATGTCCCTTGAGGGATCCTGTGAGGGGTGTGCCGCGAGTATGGAGTACCAGAACCCTTGATAAGTGCTGTTCGTTCCCTGTACGACCGGTGTAAGAGTCGAGTTCACATTGAGTCTAGTTCCAATGAGGGTTGGACTCCGCCAAGGCTGCTCTTTTTCACCAATTCTGTTCATTACCTCAGGGGACAGAATAGCTAGGCGCAACCGCCGAGGTGTTAAGGGGGTCCGGTTTTGGGGCCTCAGCATTGCATCTCTGCTTTTTGCAGATGATGTGGTTCTGATGGCTTCATCAAGCCGCGATTCAACTCTCGCTGGAGTGGTTTGCAGCAGCGCGTGCAGCGGCTGGATTGAAAATTAGCGCCTTCAAATATGAGTGCCCTCTCCGGGTCGGGGAAGAGGTCCTGCCCCAAGTGGAGGAGTTCAAGTATCTCGCTGTCTTGTTCACGAGTGAAGGAAGAATGGAGATCAACAGGCGGATGGGTGCAGTGTCAGTAGCGGTGCAGACTCTGTATCGGTCTGTTGCGGTGAAGGAGCTGAGCCGAAAGGCAAATCTCTCAATTTACCGGTAGATCTATGTTCCTACCCTCATGACCCTATAATCACGGGTTGCGGGTCAGAAAAAGATGGGGATACAAGTGGCCGAAATGAGCTTCCTCTGCAGGGTGTCCGGGTCGAGATGAGATTAGCTCGCTCATCAGGGAGGATGTTGCTTCGCTGCTCCTCCGCATTGAGAAGAGTCAGATGAGATGGCCCTAACATCTGGTTAGGACACCCTCCCTGGACACCTGCCTGGTGAGGTGTTCTGGGCACGTCCCACCGGGAGGAGGTGGAGCAAAATGGATCAATGGATGGATAAATCATGTGAAATTTGCCTGGCCACATATTGATTGAAATGGTGAGCTGAGAAAGATGAGTAGAATTCAAGTGATTGTCTCCCTGCCTGCGAGAAGCAATAATGAGTTGAGCAGATTATTCTCACTTAACGGGAGGGCAACTCTGGGCTTGTGAACTCTTGTGCTTAAAAGCTACAGCGGTGTGAATAAATGTTTGCCCCCTCCCTGATTTCTTTTTTTTCCCCCCCATCTTTGTCACACTTAAATGTTTCCAATCATCAAACAAATTTAAATATTAGTCAAAGACAATACAAGTTAACACAAAATGAAGAATGTTTCAGTGTTTTTTATTATTAAGGGAGAAAACAAATCCAAACCTAAATGGTCATGTGTGAAAAAGTAATTGTCCCCTGTTAAAATAGAACTGAACTGGTTTATGACACCTGAGTTCAATTTTTATAGGCCCGGGGGCCAAATTTGGCCCACGATGTAATTATATTTGGCCCGCCAGTATATAGCACATGCGCCACTAATATTACAAATCCCGGAATGCTTTACTAGTGTGTTGGACCGGCGAGCGCCCCTTCCCTTTCTGTCGCAGTCGTTAGCAACTATGCTACCGGTCTCCTCGAGCAAATTGACACTTCCCCTTCCCAAAAATGGCCAAACGAAAGATGGAAAACGGTTCACTTCCAAGACAATTGGGAGGAACCTTGTCGCTTCACTAAACCTGTTTGTCGCGTGCGGAGCAGCGTGGCTGTAGCAAAGAATCGAACAGGATTTTCAATGTTCAACTCCTAGGCAGGGACTGTTAATAGGTTGAAGTTTGGATTAGTATTAAAGAACATTATTTTTTTTGTGCTTTGTTGTTGGCCTTTGAAAAAAAGCTTGACATCAAAAAGAAAGGTAGTTGATGACGGATAAATAGAAGAAGTTATCTATTTAAATACAAAACAACAAACAAATACCACTGATGTCTGTCATTGCACATTTTATAATATTAAAGTTTGTTTGTACCAGATTCAGTGTTTAAGCAAAATTGAAGTTTGTTGCCATATGATAAACTTTAATGCTACATTTCTGCCGAGACGGGAAACATGCACATCGCAGTGATTTTTCATCAAATATTTAGTTTGGCCCGCGACGTTGTCCCGATTATTTATTTTGGCCCACCGTGAATTGGAGTTCGACGAACCCTGTTCGATAGCCACACCCAGGCCTGACACTGCCAAAACCTGGTCTCATCAAGAAATCACTTAAGTAGGACCTCCCTGACAAAGTGAAGTGGACCAAAAGATCCTCAGAAGCTAGACATCATTCCGAGAGCTAAATAAATTGAGGAACAGATGAGAAAGGAAGTTATTGAGATCTACCAGTGTGGAAAAGGCTTATTCAGCCATTTGTAAAGCTTTAGGGACTCCAGCAATCCACAGTCACAGCCATTATCCACAAATGGCGGAAACCTAGAACAGTGGTGGCCGGCCAACCAAAATTACCCCAAGAGCTCAGCGACGACTCATCCAAGAGGTCACACAAAAGACCCCTCAACAACATTCAAAGAACTCCAGGCCTCACTTGCCTCAGTCAAGGTCGGTGCTTCATGCTTCATGACTCCGCGATAAGAAAGCGACTGGGTCAAAATGGCCTGTTCCAAGTTGAAAACCAATGCAGAGCAAAAAGAACACGAAGGTTCGTATCAATTTTGCCAGAAGACATCCGGATGATCTGTAAAACCTTTGGGAAAATACTCTGTGGTCTGACAAGACAAAAAATGACAATTGGAAAGTGCGTGTCCCATTGCATCCGACATAGAAGTAACACCGCATTTCAGAAGAACATCATACCAACAGTAAAATACGGTGGTGACGGTCTGAGCACAATAAATGGCACAATAACTGACCCACAAGGCCAATACACAATTGTTCATTCAGCTATATTTAACAAATGATACACATTAGTAATACTGATGATCCAACTTTTTTCATATCTGACCAATTTGTCAACTCATTTAACAATTACTACACTGGGGAACAATCCATCCATTTTCTTTACCGCTTCTCCTCATTAGGGTTCGCGGGCTGCTGGAGCCTATCCCCGCTATCTTCGGGCGGGAGGCGGGGTACACCCTGAACCGGTCGCCAGCCAATCGCAGGGCGCACACATAAACAAACAACCATTCTCAAACTCATTCACACTAATGTGATTTATGGTTTTATTGTTTAACTGGTCTGTGATTGAACGTTGGTGCTTTGTTGCAGGGAGGGAAAAATGTAAATCAGATCAGACCCCGACGATGATCAAGAGGGAACTGCAACGATGCCCGAATAATGTGGTGGTAGTGGACTACACCGACATGGTAGTCCCAGTCCAAGGAAAAAGGTACCTATTAATGATTGTCAACACTTTTTCTGGATGGCCCGAAGCCTATCCTTGTGCAAAAGAGGACCCAACCATGCTTCAACTGCGGTCAGTATGGACACTGGTACCCTCAATGTACTGCTCCCACACAGATGCAACAGCAACCTCCAGTGGGACCCGGAAGGGCCCCACCTCAAAGAGGAGGCGACAGAGGTGGACGCGGCCCGGCACCCTGGCAACAGCAACCGCAGCAGGCTCCACAGCAACCACAGCCATCTAGCCGGTTCTACTGCGACGAGGACTGGTCCAATTGCCAGCAGGGATGACCGGAGCCCGGGGACGGAGGAAAGGCAGAGCCCCCCTGCCCCCGGTTGTCAGGCCGTGGAGGGGTGGGAGTACGCCCACCCCACTTTTTGGCCCCGCCTTCCTTCCCCTCTCTTGGCGCCCTCGCCCGTCTTTGCTGATGACGGCCGGTTAACTTGGGCTCGCTTTGGCGTGCTATGACCTATTTTTGGGTGGCTGCTGGCTCCTGCGTTGGGCCCTGTTGGTGTGGCTGAGAGGCCCCCATGCTCTGCGGGGGTGTGGGGGGCGGTGGTCCGGTACCCGTGCCACTCCCCTTGGGACTGCTCACAAAGGGCGCTTGCCTTGGGCTCGCTTTGGCGTGCTATGACCGTTTTTTTTTGGGTGGCTGCTAGCTCCTGCGTTGGGCCCTGTCGGTGGCTGAGGCCCCATGCTCTCTGGGGGTGATGGGGCTGGTGGGGGCGGTGGTCCAGTGCCCTTGCCACTCCCCTTGGGACTGGTTGGGGCGCTTCTGTCGGGCTCGGGACCTCCCTGGATCCTGGGTGGTCGGTGGCCTCCCCCTGGTTGGGTACCCTTCTGGTCGGGCTCGCTGACCACCTTCCTCGATGTGCCGGCTCATCAACTCCTTACACCAGTTGACTAACATGCATGTGATATGGTGTTCATTCACTAATAAGTTGAATGGAAAAAGTAAACAAATTATTTGAAATCTGTCAGCACAGCCCGCCCCCTCAAGAGTTCCTGGTAGCCAAGCATTCCTGCTAGAAGATGGGGAACTCACGCTACCAGGTTAACTGGGGAAGTTCCTGCGGTGGAAAAGCTCCTTATGACTACTCATTCAGGAGGTGACAAAAGAACAACATCCACACATGGAACTGCAGGCCTCATGCCATCAGTGTCATAGTCTGGGGCTGCTTGCTCCTTCAGAAGCTGGTTGACTTGCTGTGATCAATGGATCAATGAAAACTTCTGCAGGCCATTAGTTTGTGCCCTCAAGCTCAAGCGCTCTTGGGCTATACAGCAGGACAATGAGCCAAAACATAACAGCAAGGATACATCTAAATGTCTTCAAACAAAAACAAAACGAAGGCTTTGGAGAGGCAAAACAAGGAAATGTTTCCTGTAGTTGCATATCGGACCTGCAACAACTCTCAGGAGGAACTTTGGATCATCATCTTTTCAAAACTTTTGCATTCTAGCATTATTCTTGGAAAGACTGTTGTCAATGGCTCTCTCGGTGATGCCACAGCATCTCTATCAGGTTGAGGTCAGAACTCTGACTGAACCATTCCAGAAGATTTTTCCCATTATTATTA
The DNA here is from genome assembly GCF_024500385.1 of Phyllopteryx taeniolatus. Classification (NCBI taxonomy): domain Eukaryota; kingdom Metazoa; phylum Chordata; class Actinopteri; order Syngnathiformes; family Syngnathidae; genus Phyllopteryx; species Phyllopteryx taeniolatus. The sequence continues at coordinate 428,001 of NC_084519.1, read as the reverse complement.
TTCTGTTGAAGCCAGTCAGCATTTATTTGTGCTCGGCATGTTTCACATTAGCAACGCTTCTTGAGAATAGAAAACTCAAAACCTGTGTGTTTTTTGGGGGCGGGGCAACTTTAACCAACACTGCCAATTTTTTCGTATTGATTGGACTCGAGGTTGCCCGACTCCTGACTACGATTAGCTCTTCGAGATGTCTTGAGCCTAGGGGTTCAGTTACCTTTTCCATCATGCACTGTGAATGTTTCCATGGCGTGTCTCACAAAAAACATGATTGTGTGGTGTTAGGGACAGCATGGAGTTTGCATATTCTCCTTGTGCCTGCGTGGGTTTTCTCCGGGTACTCCAGTTTCCCTCCACATTTCAAAAACATGCATGGTAAGTTCATTGAGGACACTACATTGTCTGGAGGTGTGAATGTGTGTGCGGATGGTTGTTCGTCTGTATGTGCCCTGCGATTGGCTGGCGACCAGTACAGGGTGTAGCCCGCCTCTCGCCCAAGTCAGCTGAGATAGGCTCCAGTACACACGTGACCGTAGTGAGGATAAGGGGTTCCGAAAATAGATGGATGGATAGTGTGGTATTAGTTTAAGCAGACTGTGTTTGTCTATTGTTGTGACCAAGATGAACACATTTTATGAAACCCTTCCGAAATCCAGGTCATTTCAAAGGGTAACATACGTTTTATAGCAACTGGACATAGAGCTACGGACTACTTTGTAAGTCGAGTCAATTTGTGAGCAAGAAAATAAATAAATAACACCGAACCAGAATATTTGCATTCGAATGAAAACGTGTCAATGTACTTTTTGTATTCTGACAAGCCCTGCAATGCTTCTGTTTACTTTCGCCGCCATTTTGACTTACTGCACATCGCTTCTGCGCATGTATGCGTTGGCTTCACCGAGCGCTCCATACATTTTACCAAAAAAATGAAGAATACTTAAAAAAACGTGAGCATAGTTATCTTTTGGAAAAAAATCTACATAAAATATCCCATAACGAAAAAGTAAAAACATATTTTCTGACAATTGCGCAAAATTATTGAAAATGTAAACAGGTCCCGCAAAGCACTGTGCTCTCGATTATTCGGAAATGGATACAATACTTATGGACCGATTATATTTGACTTTACATCGTTTATAAATTGACACAAATGTCTAAAAATATGTTTTTAGTTTGTCATTATGGGATATATATATATTTTTTTTTTTTTTAAAAGAAAACTATACTCAGTTCAGCTTTAGAATAAGTTCGTAACATAGCAAAATGTGGAAAACGTGAAGGGGTGTGAATACTTTCTGGTGGCACTGTATATACAGTACTGTACTATCTACTCAAGATGACAACTTTAAATAGTGACAGCTTTTCATGGTACTTTCTTTAATGTAAATAAGAATTTTCGACCATTTATAATGACTATTTCCGAAGATATTGTTGTCGAGGTTACAATAGACTCGCATTGTGGGGGGTCTTATAACTAGAATCAATTATGTCTCACCAAACGTCATAGTTGCACACAATAATAGCTTTATAAGCTGTTGCATAAGTTTCACCCAAATCCATCCAGTAGTTCCTGAGAAATAGAGCTACTAGTGAAATCACGTAATTCGATTCCAAAGTTCCCGTTACCATAGGAACCAATGCTCACATTTTCAAATTGCATATATTTTTTTCAAAAGTACATTATGGGTTCATATATTAATTTCCAAATTTGTCCCACTTCGCTTCATTATCTTCCTTTTGAAAAAAAACAAAAAAAAAAGACCATCCCATGAAAAAAACTATGAAATTTTGACGAACATTTTTGTCAATGTATGCTAATTAGAGCCTTCAAATGAGCATCTTTATAAGAAATGACTGTAGAGATATTTTGAGAAATAATGAAGTTTTACTCCAATTTGAAGGCCTTTTTTTGATCGGAATTTTGAGAGACGATTTAAACAAAGAAACAATTTCCCCCCCCACACACACACAAACAGCTCAATTTCTCCGCAACCCATTATCCGATTTTCAGAAATCTTGCTGCGTTGTACTCAGTTTGAAGTGGCCATTCCAACCAGACTCGGCATTTTCACAGATTGAAATTTTTTGGGAAACAAAAAAATCTAACTTTATGAATTCACAACAGAGACTGCATCCTGGAACCCTGAACAGGATGAGCGGTTGGGGAAATGGGTGGAAACTTTGACAGATTACCCGCATGAGATGAGTCATGATTTTCACAATCTCCTCCATGGAAGGCCGCTGAGAGGGATCTTTGGACCAGCAGCGGGTCATCAAATTCTCAATAGGCTTGGGTAAATTTTTTATCAAAGGTGGTCTTGTGCCTGAAAAAGAACACACACAACGCCAAGGAAAACATTGGTATCAACCCGCAATAGCAAAAACTCGTTTGAAATGTAAGCTTAATCACTGCTGACAGAAGAGTCAGAAGTCTACATTCAAATATAATTTACAGGGAGTGCCTCAAATATGTCCATGATTATGCTCTCCACCTCTCTGACTCACCATTGTGCACAGCCCACATAATACGGAAAGCTGGTCCTCCAATTTCATCGAAGGGCTTCCTACGTGTGACCACCTCCCAGAGAATTATGCCCCAGCTGAACACATCACACTTCTCGCTGTAATTGCTACCTAGAAGTACAGTGGAATGCGGTCATTTTCAAATAAAGCAAAGGGCTGTTTCATTATTAACAGGACATGTCACAGAATAAAAAGAACGCTGAGCGGTTCATCGAAATTTCATCGTGACTTTGGTTTTGGCTTCTAACAATCGAAGAAAAACGATTAATGCGCACCGGCGCCGGTTGTGTGTGCAAGTTCCAGCATTGCAAACGCACCCCCAATGCACCCTGTGTTGCTTGTAGCAAGCGTGTGACCCATGTTCTGCTGCCCTCCCTGAGCGTGCTTTAAGCTGTTGATTGACACCCCAGTTGGCGTTTACCGCAAAACTAAACGCACCACAAACATAATTACTCACATTGAATATTTAAATACAAGACACACATCGTTTTAGAAATCGCCAGTCTATGCTATCAGTCAATGGAAAACCCTATTGACGGGCTAGCTAACATTAACATTTGATCACGGGAAGGCTTTACCTTCCAAGAACCAATATTTACCTTAGTAACACAGACAGACAAAATAACAATACTCACGGTCATACATTCTTCCTAATCTGTGAAAAACGAGTTTACTTCAGTTTAATTGCGACATTCTTCTACATTTAGTTTTTTTTTTAGCTTACTCTAATATGCAGCTCCATGCATGCACCGCACCGCCCCCAAAGAGGCCAAAGCACCTACAGCAGGAACAGCAGAAAATCATGGTTTTGTATAAAAAAAATAAAATAAAATAAAAAATTCCCCGACTGTAAACACGAGTAGCGCGCTGTTGCCTTCACGGTAATGACGACCTTCCCAAAATGGTCGCCACGTAAGCACGACGATCAGCCGGGCTTGGCTTATCTAGTGTCAATACCTATATGCCCGGGAAGCCCAATAGAAGACGGTGTGTGAGCTCATGTGATTTTCTTGTATCGTTTGATTGGCGAACTGGACTTAAACATCACCAGCGCTTAAATTGGATTGCCGCCAACAACGGCCGACGAGGACGTCGAAGTCGTAGTCTCGCGCACAAAATAGTTGATAAATAAGCAATAATTGATCAATAAAAGTAGCGAGCGACATTTAGATCATTGTAACAGAGTAAAAGTACTGTTCCTTCTTAACAGAAAAAGTTTTTTCTGGTCTCGTCTACTCCTGTGACTTATCCAAAGCAGGCCCTGAGCGCACAGGCGGAACTGCATATTAGTCCGCCGCGGAGTAATATTCAGAAATTAAATCTGTGTGCGGATGGAGGATGTGTTGAATGGATCTAGCTGCCAGCATTTAAGGAGTACGAAACACCCAGTCCCTCAACAACCCCTCTACTAGTGACCTTCACCAATGATGCTGCTGCTGCTGCTAATAATGTTAATAACTATAATGATCATAAAAAGTGAATGCCCAAAGGCAATCCATGTAAGAAAACGCCATAAATCACACGCACGCACGGGCAAGCAGGCAGCCAGGCGTGCACGCAAGGACACCCACCTTATATCAGAGTAATCCCACTCTTTTTTTCCCATATCAAATCATATATAAGCATCCCTTAATTGTTAAAGTGTATGTAACAAAGTCAGGTCACAGAGACGTGAGCAATAAAAGCAGTCAATGATGCAATACTTAAGGACCAAAGTATTTAACAATTTTGTACACTAAATCATTTGCACATCAAATGCATGCTCTGCTAGGTCTACTATTTTGCCATTTTCCCACTGTGCCCACTTGTTGTCGTGCTGCTGGATCCTTCCTCCACTGAAAAGGTCTGTCAGCTTTGCACATTCTGGTTAACATCTTGTGTGAAGTGGACCACGCAGCCACGATCGGCTGCCGGGATCCCTGACGGATCCCGCACGGCTCTGAGGGCCAGAGTTCGCCATGCCGCCGGGTCAATCGGCAGGGACGTTATGAGCGCATCCCAAATGGGACAACTTTCCTTTCCTATTTCTTTGTGTGCATTTCTTTGTCCTTCGTTTCCGCCTGCGATCCGGAGGAAGACCATCCCCGAAGACCAGCGTTCGTGTGTCGACACTGCAATCCTTACTATGATGCGCAACATCGGTGCGTAATAATTGTGGGGGAATTAGTGGCTTCATACGAAATCCCAACTTTGACTCCTCTCGCTCTGACTCGACGCATTAAACGCTCACACGCTCATTTAGTTTAGCCCAGCGACCACACACACAATGTCCTAATTTCCATTTTCGGATGCCTTATTTTCTCTTTCGTTTATCCTTAGCGTTATTTTCTTGTTGTATGTTTCATTAAATATACCATAAAATTCCACTTGTGGTCGTATTTTGTGTGTGTTCTGAATTTAAGTAAACCGCTGTAACCTCGGACTCAAAATGTCGTACAGTGTAGCAACCTCCAGCTTCTGAGACTGATTAAAAAGGTTTGTCGTCATTTCGCCTAAAGTTAAGCTTGAAAAAATTGACGTGGTGTCCTTTTGATTTTAACAATTCAATAAAAATGACGATAAACCGGAAGTAACGCAAACGTCGCTCCCGGCTTATTACTTCATCCTAAATTATTTACAATTGTTATTTCATGCATAATCGCTACAACTTTAATACAATTGTTTTTTCACAGATTAGGAAGAATATATGCCCGAGTATTTTCTATTCTGTCTTAATGTGTTACTACGGGGTTTGTGTTTGAATATTTGTTATTTGAAGGTAAATCCCTCCCTGTGATCTAATGCTAATTATAGCTAGCCTGTCAATAGGGTTTTCCATTGAGTGTTAGCATTAAGCTAGCGATTCCTAAAACCATGATCCCTCTTGTATTTAAACATACAATGTGTGTAATTCTTATAGTTTCACAGTAAACTCCAACTGTGGTGCGTCATTAAACAGCTTAAAGCACGCTCGGAGGCGGGGCATACATCGCACGCTTGCTACAAGATACACAGGATGCGTTCAGGGTGCGTACAATGCAGGAACTTGCATACACAACCGGCGCTGCGCCACATTACAGTTTTTCTTTGATTTTAATGTTTTTGTGATTGGTTTTTTTTCTATTTAAAGTCCCATGGACGTTCCCCAGCCCCCAAACTACAAATTTGAGAATCAATAAAAAAATCGAATCGTTGAACAGTATCGAGAATGGAATCGGAATCAGAAAAATCTCAATTCCCATCCCTAGTCACAGAGATTTTGCGTTGGAGAGAACAGCTACAGACCCCTGGAGAAGCAGTAAGCTTACGATGGCACTTCCGTGTCTTTCTCTCTCCAACGCAAGATCTCTGGGTCCTCAGCTTGGTCGCTCCATAGCGAGACGTCGCGTCAGATTTGTCATGAAGCCCGCCGCCTGCTCCAGCGAGCCTCCTTGCCCCGCCAACGGGAGGCGGCTCGGCCGTTCGTTGAGCAACGAGTTTCTCCAAGAAGTACCACGAAAGTGATTATGTGAACACAGCTTTATGCTTTTATGCTTTAAAATGCGAGCGTAAAAAACAGCCTGCCACTCACTTGTGCCAATGCACGTAGAAAACTCGCTGAAAATCACTATGTTCATGAACGACTTAGGTGTTTTGATTACCATGGAAACTTTTCTTCACCCGAGGATACGCGATGCTAGCATGTAGTGAGGTTGCCTATCAAAAGTGGGAGGGATAAACATGCACAGCTGTAATTACTACAGTTTACCAGAACTGGATGTAAACACCCTCAAACTAAAGCTGAAAGCCTGCAGTGAAAGCGCATCTTGTTCGTGACATTGTGGTGGTAGGGTTAGAACTAAAACAGATGACAATTGTATTCATGTCCCAGTATTTATGGACCTGACGAAGCATATATCAATCCTGCTAGTAACAAAGATTAAGTTGATAGAGTGAACTTTATGCATAAGCCGAGCTCATTCACATTTTATTATACATTAGAAAAACCTTACAGTTCACCACCAAACAACAATATAAAAAGTATGTAATAATGATCTTGTCTGAATATAGTCACAAAAGTATTTACTCAGTGTGAACTCTGGGCTTCTTTAGTTGAACACAAAGCTGACTTGTTCTGTTGTATACATTGCAACAGGTTGATATCCATACACTCCTTGAAGTCTCGGCGCCCCTTGCACAATGGTCATTGCACCGGACTATTGCAATCAATACGAGTCATTCCAACTGCTCTAAGCGCTAGAGGACTCTGCATCTTTTTGCACAATTGTTTTTTGTTTTTTGTCAATGTCTTTATGTCTCCAAAGTGTTCTGTAAATTGACTCTGTCTGTTGTACTCGAGCGGCTCCAACTACCGGAGACAAATTCCTTGTGTGTTTTTGGACATACTTGGCAAATAAAGATGATTCTGATTCTGATTCTGATTGATTGCACCTTTTGGAAGAGCATTTCTCATTGTTCTGCCATTTCACTATACGCTGCTGGCATAGATAAAATCACAAATATATTTCTCTAATTAATGAAAAAAAATATTTTCAATAATTACAATACAACAACAAAAATAATACTGTGAACATTCACTTTTAACCTAACTATACATGATTGATTTTCCTTCGGATCAACGTGTTATGAACCGAACTGAAAACCGTGACCACAAAACAGATACAAACCACTGTGGAGTTTGTGACCCATTCCATCCATATTTATTGATTCATTAACTATTATCTATTGATGATGCATTCATTTTGCTTCCTGCTCTCGTACAGGGCAGATGCTTTTTGGCTCGCTCTGCTTGCATTTGTCTTGCTGATAAGCGTCTTTCTAAATCAATTAGAAGCAGCAACTCCTAGATATGTTGAAACCTGTGGGACTGTACTTTTTGTAGATAGTCAGTCGTTGCCATATTCAATATATCTTTGATAGCCCCTCACTATGACATGAGCGTGGCCTGCTAATTAGCACAACCCTGGTATTAGCAAAAAGACTGAAGACTATCACAAACTGCTACAGAAAATGGCAGTCCTGGAAAAGAAAATTCCCTGCCTTGAAGTGTATGTGGATGGATAATCTGGGAATGAAACCACTCTACCGATGTCTCCAAACAGTGAGGAGGAGCATGCTAACAGACAGCCAGTTGGCTCTACAAAGAGGACAGATGGGGAATGTGGAAACTGAAATGGATCATCCAGCAGTTCTCACTGGAATTTAGTGGAAGAAAAGCCTAAAGATATGGGACTGGGTCCAAAAGGGAGGACAGAACACCAGCAGACACTGAGGAATCCGGCTGGACTCTGCTGAGTGTTTCTTCAACCCCCAAAAGAGCAGCCGTAGACGGCCGCTATCGCGAAGGTCAAAAAAAAGAGGAAGCAAGTCAATGCAAAACATAGACAATCAGTCTAACAAACAGATTGGAGCCACTTTTCCAAGACCCTGGCAATTAACCCCACCCACCCCACCACTCCAAGGTATGAAACTAAATCATACAACAAAAAAACCCAAAACGTTAATAGTTGGTGATGGAGCTGTCAAGGATGTGAAACTTTTTTTGCAACGAGAAGAACACCAAAGTAGTGTGTCTAATATCCCTAAAAAAAAAGGCGATCACTCATGAGCGCCAAACTGTGACATCTGCCATTATACACACAGTGGCCTGAGATGTTGTCAAGCAGCAATCAGAAGTACTTTAACGAGATTTCATTATCTCTGAACAGAAATGCAATGTTTGGATGCTGAGGCTTTCATAAGTGGATCTCTCCTAATGATATGATCTGGAGAAGAACGTTTCAGCAGACTTACGCAGCTAAATAAATGGCATAAAATGTGTATACTCCTCTATCTGTGAGCTTCATTGACAATTTCTGCATTTTCTGGGAGCGTAGACACCTTTACAAGGAAGACTTTCTATCGACAACCTCAATTCCAATGAAGTTGGGACTCACAACATTTTTCACTGTGGACGTCATGAAAGGAAACCAGTGGCCTTGATGACGTGGCACAAGGACAAAAAGCACAAGTCTTCACCTGTACCTAAACAATCGGAGAAACAAGAGATAAGACAATATGACGAGTAGAAGAAGTCACCGACGTCACCCAAACAATCGGAGGAACTCATGACGAATGAGATGAGGCAGCACTTGGAATCTCCCACTCCCCACCCCGCCCCATTGGAGATAAGTCCAACACAAAACTCACTCTTATCTAACCTAAATGCCCTGTTAGATGTCATGGGCAGAATGAAGGCCATTGTCAATGTTGGAATCCAAAGCACATCTTCCCCCCCCATCCCTCCTCACCTGAAACCAACATCCACTAAGATGCAAAGGGCCCCTCCTACACCCATGAAGAATCTTAACTCCAAATCTGACTGATATGTGTGGGTGCATGGCGGTCAGAATAAGTCAGACCCCTGTGGCGATGAGGCTGTAATTACAAGGGACAGAAAGTTGGTTAAAAAAAATGAGGCACAAAGAAAGTAGAGCTAAAAGCTTAGTATAAAATGTCAACCAAACAAATCAATGTCTGCAGTGATCTCTGCAAAGTTAGAGCGATTCACTATTGGGTCACTGGGTAACAAATCGATGTTGATTAATGACATCGTTTTGACCAATGATCGAGACTTCTTACTCCTCAATGAAACATGGTTGACAGAATGTAGTTTCAACATCATTCTACAACCCCGATTCCAATGAAGTTGGGACATTGTGTTAAACAAGTAGAAACAGAATACGATTTGCAAATCATGTTCGACTTATATTTAATTATTTAATTTAATACACTACAAAGACAAGATGTTTAATGTTCAAACTGATCAACTATTGTTTTTAAGCAAATCATCATTAACTTAGAATTTGATGGCTGCAACACGTTCCAAAAAAGCTGGGACAGGGTCATGTTTACCACTGTGTTACATCACCTTGTCTTTTAACAACATTCAATAAACGGTTCTTTTCCTCTTTGGCCCGGAGGACACGACGTCCACAATTCCCAAAACAATTTGAAATGTGGACTCGTCGGACCACAGAAGACTTTTCCACTTTGCATCGGTCCATCTTAGATGAGCTCGGGCCCAGAGAAGCCGGCGGCGTTTCTGGGTGTGGTTGAGAAATGGCTTTTGCTTCGCATAGTAGACTTTCAAGTTGCACTTACGGATGTAGCGCCGAACTGTATTTACTGACACGGGTTTTCTGAAGTGTGCCTGAGCCCATGTGGTGATCTCCTTCACACATTGATGTCGTTTTTTGATGCAGTGCCGCCTGAGGGATCGAAGGTCACGGGCATTCAAGGTTGGTTTTCGGCCTTGCCGCTTCCATGCAGTGATTTCTCCAGATTCTCTGAACCTTTTGATGATGTCATGGACCGGAGATGATGAAATCCCTAAATTCCTTGCAATTGTACGTTGAGGAACATTGTCCTGAAACTGTTGGACTATTTTCTCACGCACTTGTTGACAAAGAGGTGAACCTCGCCCCATCTTTGCTTGTGAATGACTGAGCAATTCAGGGAAGCAATCGTGGCAGCCACCTGTTCCCAATGAGCCGGTTCACCTGTGGGATGTTCCAAACAGGTGTTTGTTTCGCAGTCTTTTTTGCCACCTGTCCCAGCTTTTTGAGAACATGTTGCAGCCATAAAATTCAAAGTTAATGATTATTTGCTAAAAAATAAATAAAGTTTATCAGTTTGAACATGAAATATCTTGTCTTTGTCGTGTATTCAATTAAATATAGGTTGAATATGATTTGCAAATCATTGTATTCTGTTATTTATGTTTAACACAACGTCCCAACTTCATTGGAATTGGGGTTGTAAATGAGGGAAAACCATAAAACTTTGTGTCGAATTGGGAATAAAAAGCTTCGGAATTGCTCCTATTTTTAAATGACTATTTCAGCGTATGGTAAAGAAGGAGCTAAGTCGAAAGGCGACGCCTCCGTGGTGAGGTGTTCCGGGCACGTCCCACCGGGAGGAGACCCCGGGGGCGACCCGGGTCACGCTGGAGAGACTACGTCTTTCGGCTGGCCTGGGAACGACTTGGGATCCCCCCCGGAAGAGCTGGATGAAGTGGCTGGGGAGACAGAAGTCTGGGCGTCCCTGCTAAAGCTACTGCCCCCGCGACCTGACCTTGGATAAGCGGTAGAAAATGGATGGATATTTCAGTATAAAGAAATATTGGGTGATTTTAGCTCTTTTTTTTTTTAGTAGTGTGAGCCAAAGGTTATTGTTTTAATAATTTATAGACCAAGATATCATGGAAAATGTATGGAGAAATTTTCCAAACTGTTGTCAGTTATCTGTACTGACTACAACTATTTTGTCATAACGGGAGACTAACGTTCATGGTGACAACAGCATGGAAACAAATTCCAAAGTACTGTCTCCAGAATACTGGACACGCTTGCCCTCTCTCAACATATAGAGAGTCCAAATCACATCTTAGACTTGGTAATCTCTAAGGATGTTGAAAATGTATCAGTGGACATTAAGGACTTTATTTCTGACAATGTTTATGTGTTTTATGAATTATAGATTCGCCCAAAAGTTCAGGCAGCCTCTATGCGTCAAAAAAAAGGAATAGGTACATAAATAGGTGCTTCCCCACCACAGGAACCTTTGCAGGAGCTTCCTTAGCTACTCTGGTAGCTTGAGTTCCACCTGTGTCCCCACCAGAAAAAAAATTACCAGGGTACGGGTGTGTGCGTATTCCTCGGCCGGTGCTGAGGCTTCCAAACACTGCTCTTTACATTTTCCCACTGAGCCGCATTTGGTGGGCAAGGAGCAGGCTGGAAAAACTGCGCTCGCCACCGGCAAGGTGCACCGCTGGCCGACTCAGTCCCGCTAAGGAGCTGAAGTCCAAGCCCAAGCAGGCGTGTGAGTCTTCCTCAGTCGGGCCACATATTTAAAAACTGACCAAGACCTGTCCATGAAGTCATGCATTTTGTTTTGATTTACTGAACCTTATCCAGATAAGGTATTTGCAATGCCTACCTGGCTGCAGACAGCAGAGTATAACAGAGCAAAATAAAAGCTAATCAATACATACAGTCCCCTCTAAAAGTATTGGAATGATAATGTCAATTCCTTTGTTTTGGACTTTTGGGTTTCAGATCAAAAGATAAAATATGAGACAAGAGTTCAGAATTCCAGCTTTTATTTCATGGTATTTAGATCAAGATGGCGGCGCGGTAGTCGACCGGTTAGAGCGTCTGCCTCACAGTTCTGAGGACCGGGGTTCAATCCCCGGCCCCGCCTGTGCGAAGTTTGCATGTTCTCCCCGTCCGTGCCCGCGTGGCTTTTCTCCGGGCACTCCGCTTTCCTCCCACATCCCAAAAACATTAATTGACAACTCTAAATTGCCCGTAGGTGTGAATGGTTGTTTCTTTGTGTGTATGTGCCCTGCGATTGGCTGGCAACCAGTTCAAGGGGGCACCCCGCCTCCTGCCCGACGATAGCTGGGATAGGCTCCAGAGGAGGAGAAGCGGCTCAGAAAATGGATGGATGGATGGATGGATGGATGGATCTAGATGTGTTAAAACAACTCAGGACACAGCACCCACTTTTTAAGTGAGCAAAAGTATTAGAACGTGACTGATAGGCGTTTCTAGTTTGCCTTTTAGATCGATTGCTGAAACATTAGATAGTGCTTGGTTTTGGCTTTGGGGTTCACCTGTGAAAACTGCATTTGCTGTTAAGCAAATGTAATAAAACATGGAATAAGTCGCCCAGCCCCTAGCGTCAATCTTTTTAAAATGCAGATTAAATACTCCTTTTTTCTCATGCTTTTTAGAGCATCGCCACTTGTAAATGATATTTCTTGTACTTTACGCCTTTTAAATGTATTTTTTATTTTTCCTCTTTGTTTTAAACATTTATAAGCTCTTTTTTTCTTATAAAACACATTGAGTTACCTTGTGTATGAAATACACTATATCAATATATTTGCTTTGCTTTGTAAGTCACTTTCCGCCTTTGTGTGAACACAAAAGGGCCAACATCTGACAAGCATGCTGGAATGAGAATGTTGAAGTCCAGTTTCAAAAATTGGGAAAAAATACTTGCCTTCAAATACCTCTGGCGCCATCCATGCTGCACTTCCTTTGTTGTTTGTCATATGAGTCTGAATGTCACATGCTGTTCCAAAGTCACATATCTTCAGTACAGTGCCACCAGCCACAAGCAGCAAACTGTAAAAGGACAAAGTATGGGCATGAAAACATACAAATGACATACATTTCAGAGTTCTGAAATGATCCATTGGCTTTGATTCATCAAATTGTCATATTAACGAGTAAATCGGGTAATTTGGGATTAATATGGTAATTGCACTGGATGGATGACACCCAATAAAGCCAGACTAATTGTATTTCAAATGCACACAAAATTGAAAAGACTGAGATTTACAATTCACTACATGCTATATTATTGTCTGTGCAAAAAGAATGAACTACAAGGAAGAAGAAGGGAAAAAAACTGGACGCATGGCTATACTTTAAACACATGGACAAAACGGTCGGTACCCTAAAAGGAAGAAAACCCCACATTGAAATAACTTTAAACTGACGAGACTGGAATTTGCCTAAATGCATACTGACAAGGTCGAGAAGGTCGTTTGGACAGGAGACCAAACTTGAGCTTTTTGGCAATTCACATCAGCTTCATGTTCAATGACACAAAGATGTGAAGCATCCAATAAAAAGGGTTCTGAGGCAGCTTTGCAATTCTGTTCATTATGAGAGCTGCGTCAAATACTTTGTTTCCCTCCGAAGGTTGCATGGGAGGAAAATATTTTTGGAACCGTTTGTCATCTTCTGTTGGGTTCCGTCCTGTTCTGGTTTGTTTTTGTCCTTGGTGAACATCGGTGGGTGGGTGGGGTCTCCTGCATCGCACGTGCTGCCCACCATTATCACCGGGGTATTACTCTCATGTTCTCTGTTCCGCCAGTGGTTACTTTTCATCTTCCATTTCCGTGTAAATACGACTGTGATTTTATGTCGCTTGTTTTTTTTAGCCTTGTGTAGGTTTTCAGTCTTCTTCCCTCCTGCGGCTCTCCGTCAACCTACCTTAGTTTGTTGTTATTTTGGTTCTGTTTCCACAAACCTTTGTCATGTTGCCGTTTGTTATTTGTATTTGTTCACGCAAGCGTGCTCTGTAAATTGTGTTTGCACCGGAATCCACCAACAGCGTTTTGGCGCACACCTGACAGTTCTCACAGTACGATGCAGTACAATTCTATAACAGTAAAAACAACCACATTACCGAAAATAATGAGTAAAGTAATACTAAGAATAAATACAACTGAACTGTACTACTGTTATAAGGCAGCATTTTGCTCAGAGGGTCGCATACGGGGGAGTGGGTGGGTGGTTGAGGTGAAGAAATAAAAAAAATCTAAGGAGGCAAAGGCCACTACAACTTTAATTTCTTAAAACACCCTAAAACTAATCCACCAAGCAGTAATGATTTATATTTAGACATATTACTGTATTGTTCATTTGAAAAGCTGCTACAATCAAAGCATTCTATTAAAAGTCGATAAATAGTTGAGGATTTTGTCTGGATTTTGGATTGACAAGAGCAATCTGGAGGAATTAGGGTTTCACTCTTTAAAGCTTGATCATAAATGTGACATGTTCACAAATCGGACCTGGACCTAGTTCGTGTCTGACGTTTTGCATATCTAGAAAAGCTCTAAATAAAACCAATTTATTGTTAACAGTAGCTAGGCGTATGACAATTACACATTTTGCTGGACATATTGTCCCACAAATTATTGCTGACAAATGGTGTCAGTGTCCAGATTTTTGGAGAAATTAAAATGAACCACTAATGTCCATCCATCCATCTTCTTCCGCTTATCGGGAGTTGGGTCACGGAGGCAGAAGCCCGAGCAGGGAAGCCCAAACTTCCGTCTCCCTAGCCACATCGTCTAGCTCTTCGGGGGGAATCACAACGCATTCCCAGGCCAACCAGGAGACGTAGTCTCTCCAGTGTGTCCTGGGTCGTCCGCGGGGCCTCCTCCCGGTGAGACGTGCTCACCAGGGAGGCGTCCAGGGGGCATCCAAACCAAATGCCAGAGCCACCTCATCTGGCTCCTCTCAATGCGGAGGAGCAGCGGCTCGACTCTCAGCCCCTCCCAAATGGCCAAGCTGCTCATCCTACCTAAGGGAGATATTGTCATATTTTGTGGTTCGTAATGTGCCACACATTTTCAATGGGAGACAGATCTGGACTGCTGGCAGGCCAGTCTAGTACTCTGAGTCTTTTACTACGTAGCAGAGGTATTGCAACACGTGTAGAATGTGGCTTGAAATGTCTTGCTGAAATACGCAGGGACGTCCAAGAAAAAGACGTTGCTTGGATGGCAGCATATGTTGCTCCAAAGCCTGTATGTAGTTTTCAGTATTAATAGTGCTTTCACAGATGTGCACTTTACCCATGCCATGGGCACTAACTCACACCATCACAGATTCTGGCTTTTGAAATTTGCAATTGATAATAATCCTGATGGTCCTTTTAATTTTTGGCCGGAGGACACGACCGCCATGATTTCCAAAAACAATCTGAAACGTGGACTCCTCAGACCACAGCACACTTTTCCACTTTGAATCAGTCCATCTCAGAGAAAAGCTGGAATCTGGAAGCTGGGGGGGAAGATGTGCTTTGGATTCCAACATTGACAATGGCCTTCAAAAATCGTTTCTGGGTGTTGTTGATGAACAGTCCCCTCCAAAGGTATTGGAACGGCAAGGTCAATTCCTTTGTTTTAGTGGTACACTGACGACATTTGGGTTTCACTTCAAAAGATGAATATGAGACAAAAGTACAGAATTCCAGCTTTCATTTCATGGTAATGGTAGTCAAAGAAACCATTCATCCTCACGTCTGCAGTCTGCTGCTATCAGTATCTCTGAGCACAATAAGTGAGGCGGATCGGTGCAGCGTCTGCAGTGATGCGGACTTTGTATCGGTCCATTGTGGTAAAGAAAGAGCTAAGCCGAAAGGCGAAGCTCTCAATTTACCGGTCGATCTTCGTCACCTATGGTCATGAGCTGTGGGTCGTGACCGAAAGAACAAGATCCCGGATACAAGCGGCCGAAATGAGTTTCCTCCGCAGGGTGTCCGGGCTCTCCCTTAGAGATAGGGTGAGAAGCTCGGTCATCCGGGAGGATCTCAGAGTAGAGCCGCTACTCCTCCGCATTGAGAGGAGCCAGATGAGGTGGCTGGGGCATCTGATTCGGATGCCTCCCGGACGCCTCCCTGGTGAGGTGTTCCGGGCATGTCCCACCGGGAGGAGACCCCGGGGACGACCCAGGACGCGCTGGAGAGACTACATCCTTCGGCTGGCCTGGGAACGCCTCGGGATCCCCCCGGAAGAGCTGGATGAAGTGGCTGGGGAGAGGGTAGTCTGGGCGTCCCTGCTGAAGCTACTGCCCCCGCGACCCGACCCGGATAAGCGGTAGAGAATGGATGGATGGATGGACAATAAGTGAGCACGGCATGCACACCGAGCCTGATACCTTCAAAGACAGTCAGATTTTATATGCTCTTTCAGCAATCTTTGTAACACAACTGAAGTTTTGCTAAACTAAATATATTGTTGAAAACCATTGCCTGATTCTCCTTTAAACTGTGGAATATTCATATATACTGCAGAAAGTAGAATTTACACCGATTTTACAAAATAAAATAAAAAGCTAAATATCAGCCAATACCGATCAGGTCGATATTTAACATTTTATGCTGATCGGCTTTAATGTCATAATTCGCAGATCCTCCGCAAAAGACATTTATTTACTCCGCGTCGCCATCGTGCACAGTGTATTTCAATCCAAAAGCTACTTTATTTTTAGCCTTGTCGTGTGTCTTTTGACGTAGTACTGTAAATATCCAACGGCCAATAAAGTTATTTAACAAAAAAAAAAAAAATGTCGGCGGTGTGAAACAGAAACACGTCTGAGACAGACAACACATAATGCCCGATCAGACAAGACAAATTTGCTCTTTCACGATTCCACTGTCAGATAAAATCTTGTATTCCGATACCACCGCATCGCGTTTTTTACGATCACTGGGCTTTATCTTGTCAACTCAAATGCGACCGGATACACTCGTTACCGTGGCGACGACAACAAGAGTGGATCGCGCCGACTGTATTATAAGGACAAAATGGGGGAAAACGTGTGTCGGTGGTCACCGGTGCTCAGGAGAGGAGAGGACGTTCGTTTAAGGCTTGCTTGAGGTATGTTCACATACTTTTAATACGGCAAGCTAGTGGTAGCACGAACGGTTGTACGTAAACATGCCGCCGCTCTGTCGAATCATGCTCTAAAGTTTCGGTGTGGGTGAAGTAACTTAATTAAAAATAAAGTAATTTAATTACAGTAAGTTCGCACCCATTATTTCTGTCATGTTGTAATATGGGTTTGACCTGACTGATTAGAATACACGATCTGACGAGAGCAGTGATTTCCAACCTTTATGGAGCCAATGAATATATTTTACAATTGAAAAACCTCACGGCACACCAACAAACCAAAATGTCACAAAGTGGATACATTAATTACTGTATTTACTTCCTGCCATCTAATAAGAGACCATTCATTTGTTCTGTCTGTTACTATGCCTCACTGGGATAGAGGAACAAAGATACATTATTTATTGTAAATATATATTTTTTGAGCAATTAAGTACACATGTATATACAGTAAATGAACAGGTCATTTAAATAGACAAATTCCTCAATCTTATGATCGGATCGGTGATCGTTTTTTTTAAACTCGCTGATCGGCCCCAAAAATCCTGATCGTGTAAAGCCTAGTAGAAAGTGGTCACCCTGTTGATGTGTTGAATTGATGGACAAATGAATTGTTGTCACAGTTGTACAAATTCCGACTGAACTTTCAAAGTGAATGTGATCGGATAAACGAGACGAGGGGGTCAGAAGTCAGACCACCCCACCCCCAGGAGAGCAAGATGCCCCCCCAACCCACAGGGCCCACAATGCAGCCAGTCCTCACCTAGTCTAAGTGCGAGGCTGTGTCCCTTGTTAAATGGAAAGGAGGGCTGATAGGGGCGCCTGACAAGGGAACGATAAGGGGGGGGAACCCAGGGAGCAGTCGCAGGGCATGAGAGGGGAGCCCCAACGCCAAGCAGCCATCCAGCCCGGGGGGCCCAGCCTCAGGAGCACAACCATGAGGCTAGTGAAAACCCACCTCCCCCCGTTACTATGACTGCCAGGTCCCGACTGAGACCCCCCCCTACCCAAGACCCACTGTCCCCCAGAGATGGGTGTATGTGGTGCATTCAAAGTAAGAGGATGAGTGTGCGTAATGCATTAAAAGCGTGGGGAGCAGGCAGGGTGGAGGAGCAGGGCGCCTGGACCTGGAAACGCACTGGCGTACTCAAACCCGCTTTGACACCCGTACCACCCGACTCTGTGTATGTGCCAGGATGTGACTAGTGAAAAAAAGGAAAAACTATTTAAAGTGAGTGGTGTAAGTGTGTGCTTGGTGAGTGACTAAGAGGCATGGCTCCTGCAGGTCGGGCCATCATGGAGGCCAAACGCAGACAGAGAGGGCCGCCCCACCCAGCCACACAGCACCAACCTCGGGAATACCCCCGCATTCGAGCCGGCACCCACTAGGGTTTTCTCGAGTACTCCGCCTTCCTCCCACATTCCAAAAACATGCCTGGTAGGTTAACTGATGACTCTAAATTGCCCGCAGGTGTGAATATGAGTGCGAATGGTTGTTTTTCTATATGTGCCCTCGGACAGACTGGTGTGCAGTTAAGCAGTACGGAAAATGGATGGATGGATGGATGGATGGATGGATGGATGACTATTGCTGATATCGGATTGGACTGATATCAGTATCGGCCAAAATTCAATGCTGCAATATCGGTATTGGATCAGAAGTGAAAAAGTTGACATCGGGACATCCCCAGTTAAACTGCATATATGGCTATGACCCCCTCCTTGAGCCGTCACCTTATCGTGGTGGAGGGGTTCGTGTGTTCCAATGATTCTAGGAGCTAAGTTGTCTGGGGCTTTATGCCCCTGGCAGGGTCATCCATGACAAACAGGTCCTAGGTGAGGGACCAGACAAAGCACGGCTCAAAGACCCCTTATGATGACGACAAACGATGGACGTGGTTTTCCCTTGCCCGGACGCGGGTCACCGGGGCCCCCCTCTGGAGCCAGGCCTGGAGGTGGGGCTCGAAGGCGAGCGCTTGGTGGCCGGGCCTGCACCCATGGGGCCCGGCCGGGCACAGCCCGAAAGAGTAACGTGGGTCCCCCTTCCCATGGGCTCACCACCTGTGGGAGGGGCCATAGGGGTCGGGTGCAGTGCGAGCTGGGCGGTGGCCGAAGGCAAGGACCTTGGCGATCCGATCCCCGGCTACAGAAGCTGGCTCTAGGGACGTGGAATGTCACCTCTCTGGCAGGGAAGGAGCCCGAGCTGGTGTGTGAGGTCGAGAAGTTCCGACTAGATATAGTATTGTGAGGGTCTGCTGGGAATGTCTGGCAGAATCTCCTGTCAGAAGGAGTTTCAACTCCCACCTCCGACAGAACTTTGCTCATATTCCAGGGGAGGCGGGGGACATCAAGTCCGAACAGGCCATGTTCCGTGCCTCCATTGCTGAGGCGGCCGACCGGAGATGTGGCCGTAAGGTGGTCGGTGCCTTTTGTGGCGGCAATCCCCGAACCCGTTGGTGGACACAAACGGTGAGGAATGCTGTCAAGCTGAAGAAGGAGTCCTACCGGGCTTTTTTGGCCTGTGTGACTCCTGAGGCAGCTAATGGGTACCGGCTGGCCAAGCGGAATGCAGCTTTGGTGGTCGCTGAAGCAAATGGGAGGGGTTTGGTGAAGCCATGGAGAAAGACCTTCGGACGGCTTCGAGGAAATTCTGGTCCACCATCCGGCGTCTCAGGAGAGGAAAGCAGTGCACCACCAACACTTTGTACAGTGGGGATGGGAAGCGGAATGCAGCTTTGGTGGTCGCTGAAGCAAATGGGAGGAGTTTGGTGAAGCCATGGAGAAAGACCTTCGGACGGCTTCGAGGAAATTCTGGTCCACCATCCGGCGTCTCAGGAGAGGAAAGCAGTGCACCACCAACACTTTGTACAGTGGGGATGGGGCGACAGAATTTCAAGGCGCAGCCGAGGCGTAGAGGGGTCCGGTTTGGTGGTCTCAGTATTGCATCTCTACTATTTTCAGATGATTTGGTTCTGTTGCCTTCATCAAGCCGTGATCTCCAACTTTCACTGGAGCAGTTTGCAGCAGAGTGTGAAGCGGCTAGGATGAGAATCAAATCTGAGACCATGATCCTCAGTCGGAAAAGGGTGGCGTGCCCTCTCCAGGTCGGGGATGAGATCCTGCCCCAAGTGGAGGAGTTCAAGTATCTTGGGGTCTTGTTCACGAGTGAGGGAAGATTGGAACGGGAGATCGACAGGCGGATCGGTGCAGCGTCTGCAGTGATGCGGACTTTGTATCGGTCAGTTGTGGTAAAGAAGGGGCTAAGCCGAAAGGCGAAACTCTTAATTTACCGGTCGATCTACATTCCTATCCTCACTTATGGTCACGAGCTCTGGGTCATGACAGAAAGAACAAGATCTCGGATACAAGCGGCCGAAATGAGTTTCCTCCGTAGAGTGTCCGGGCTCTCCCTTAGAGATAGGGTGAGAAGCTCGGTCATCCGGGAGGATCTCAGAGTCGAGTCGCTGCTCCTCCACATCGAGAGGAGCCAGATGAGGTGGCTGGGGCATCTGATTCGGATGCCTATTGCTGCTGAAATGATGCAAATTCTCCATTGTGGGACTAATAAAGGTGATCTTACACTCTTAAATATTTATTATATTAATGTACTTTTCAATTTATAGGCCCATTTTTGCAAGTGACGTAGCAGTAATGATGTATTAATTCATTTCAGGTTTCCGGTCCCTGTGTTTATGTAGCTGTTATCATATATTTCATTGTTTTCCTCTATAAACGCGTACTAATTTGCCTGTTCTGCTCTTCAAAGTTGGCTAATCTCCGCTACAACGCGGTTCCAGCCAGACCTACGTGACAAGTGCACTGTACCACCCGATCACTTATTTTGGCGTTTTGTGACTTCATGTTACGATAGCAATTGGCTCTCCGCCGTCTGTCTCCTGTCTTTTCTTCCCTCCATGATAAAGATACTTCTCAAAATGTAGTTTACTCGCTGTCATGGAGGCGATGATTAGTGACTTATGCTGCTTCTGCTACAACAGATGCGATGCGCACATTCGCCTCCCCAGCTAGGCATCGTATTTAGCTGCGGTCGCCTCCGCGTTAGCTGTAACTTGTAGGTTAGCTGGGGCGGCGCAAATACATAGCATGCAACAAGCATTCCACCTTAGCTGAACAGTGGAAAGCAGCAAGGTTGGAGAGAGAGACGCTGCAGTTTGGACTAGCCGCTAGCATAATGACAGTAAAGCCACACGGCTCCCACAATTGCAACATGCAAATTGGAATTTTTGCCGTAATAAAGACTTTCATTTTTGTTAATCTGTGTTTATGTTACCACTAGTTATTTCATGGTCACATTTATGGTTTATGGGCCACAACTATGTCATTACCCAACCGTGACTATAGGTTGTGTGTCAAATAATGGCATCCCGGTGAATTCAACTAAAGAGTCATCCCAGCCCAATGGGCATTGCTTGTTAACTCATTCACTGCCAGGCTTCCCAGTTAACATGGATATCTGACTTCTAAAGCCGTCAATGGCAGTGAATGTGTTCATAGCAAATACTTCTTAACTATGTCGTCTACAAGCTTGCGTGTCGGCTCAGCAAAGCTATGAGTTAGCAACAATGAACAACATGTTATGTTGGCTCTTTTATTTCGGTGACAGTCTTTCAGTCTGAAACCGAAAACGCACCTTTGGGCTATTTTCGGCCGAAATTTCAGTGCATAACTAATACTATTTTGGATAAAATGGGACAGAAACCCAAGTGTGTGATATGTTGTCCAGTGTGGGCCTTTTTTAATGTTTCCAGTTGACGCACATAAACGCAGTTACGTTTCTCCTCATATCTCACTGCAGAAAGACAAGTTCAGCTATTTTGTGGCTTGCTTTATTTGTACAGTATTTTATATGCAGATTAATTTTCCTTACTGGGTTTGATGATTATGTGCTCTGAAATTGACTGTCCAAATGTAATTAATTACATTAGTATTCGTGTTTGGCAAGATACTTAAGTGTAAGTTTCAGAGGACTATTTTAACTAATTTGCTTAACGGGTGATGACTTACTGACTGACCATGGGAAAATATGGGTCACACGTTGAGATCAATTGAGAACCCCTGGTGTAAGGGTAGAGTGAAACAGGACACAATAGAATGTGAGGTGAAAAGGTGCATACTTAGGTGGCTTGAGGTCCCTGTGGATCAGAGCCTTTGGTTTCATGCCATGGAGGTAGGCCACACCCTGGGAACACTGTAAACACCAGCTCATAGCATGGGAAGCAGAGTAACAGGGGAGTGGTTCAGCACCATGCAGCACTACGAACAAGAAAGTGTAGTCACGACCCTGACAATGACAACATACAAGCTTCCACAGGAATAATACACATGCACAGGACTGACATTCAATGAGCGGAATAGGTATGTGTACCCTTTGGAATTTGTTACATTTCTGCATAAATTTGTCATAAAATGTGGTCTGATCATTTAAATCACAAGAACAGAGTCTGCTTAAAACTAATACCACACAAACAATTGTGTTTTAATATTTCATGGAAAATAACATGCAAAATTTACAGGACAGGGAGGGAAAAAGTAAGTGAACCTGTAGGCTACGGATTCTCCAAGAGCTATTCAGTCAGGTGTAAGCCAACCCAGAGTCCAATAAATGAGAAGATTGGAGGTGTGGCTTCAAGCTGCTCTGGCCACTAGAAAACACACACCAGGTTAAAATTGTCTCCTGTCAAGAAGCACTGCCTGATGTGTACCATGTCGCACTCAAAAGAGCTCTCAGAGGACCAACGATAAAGAACTGTTGACTTGTATAAAGCTGGAAAAGGTTACAAAAATATCAGAAGGTTCAGCACTGTTGCTTCTCTTTCAAGGAGTGGCCATCCTGCTAAATGAGTGCAAGAGGACAGCGCAGAAAGCTCAATAAGGTTAATTAAAAAAAAAAAATTAAAAAAAAGAACCCCAGTGTAAGCTGAAAACTTACAGAAATCAACGGCACATGCCAACATCTCTGTTGACAAATCTACTATATGTAAAACATGAAACAAGAATGCAGATCAGGGGAGAACACCAAGGAAAAAGCTGTTGCTGTTTAAAAAAACAATGCTGCACGTTTGAAGTTTGCTAAAGAGCACTTGGACGTTCCACAGCACTACTGGCAAAATATTCTGCGGACAGATGAAACCAAAGTCAAATTGTTTGGGAGAACCACACAACGCCGTGTGTGGAGAAAAAAAATGGCAAAGCACAGCAACATCAAAACCTTATACCAACTTGAAGCATCATTGTATGGGGATGCTTTGGTAACTCAGACCCTGAACAGCTTGCTACCATCGAAGCAAAAATGTATTCCCAAGTTTATCAACCTATTTTGCAGAAGAACTTGAGGCTAGTTGTCCAACAGCTGAAATCAACAACAGAATGGCTTTAGAAGAAGAACATTTATGTTCTGGAGTGGCCCAGAAAAAGTCCTGAACTCAACCCGATTGAGATGCTGTGGCATGACACATCAGACATCCCAGGAATCTTACTGAATTGCAACAGTTTTGTAAGGAGGAATGGTCCAAAATTCATCCTTATCGAGATAGCTTCCGGTCTGGCGAGCATGAACTGAACTTCACGACCCACCTTTAAACTGTTTTTTAGTCTAACTGATCAAATGTTCTGCGTTTGTCACTTGGGAGTGCCTTGTTTCATGAAACCTACCTAAACTTCCCAAAGTGAGTGAAAAAAACGAGTCGCAGGCTACCGCCGCCAGCATTAGCAAAGCTGATCTGGCTGCCTCGTTAGCCGCGCTTCAAACTTCCCTGCTCATAAAAAAATCTTTTGGCGAAGTGAACGGGAAATTGGATGGGCTTCAGAAAACGGTCAATAGCCATGACGAGTGCTTGAACTCCCTGGAAGATAACGCCAAATCACTCCACCAGCGTTTGGCTAAAGTGGAAGATTGCTATGAAAGACTGCTGGCCGACAACACCAAGATAGCGGCAAAGCTAACGGACCTGGAAGGGAGAAACAGGAGGAACAATGTCCGTCTTATTGGTCTACGAGAGAGGATTGAGGGTCCACAGTCCAGCAAGTTATTCTCACAACTGTTTCAGGACGTTTTTGGACGGGACTCCTTCCCACCACCTCCGGAATTAGATCGCACGCACCGCAGCCTAGCCCTGAAGCCGGGTACTGGTGATAAGCCTCGGCCTGTCATTAACTGTTTCCATCGATCCCAAAACAAAGAGCTAGGATCCGTGAGGCGCAGAAGAGACGCGACTTGTCCTACCAAAACAACGCATTCAGGATCTACGAAGACTCTGGTCCTGACGTGGTGAGCCAAAGGGGAAAATATTCGGTGGTGATGTCAGCGTGTACAAAATGGGACTTACACAAACCTTCGCTGTTATTTCCTGCGCGGCTCCGTATTGCCAACACTGATAGCACGTACAAGGCGTTTAGCTATGTGAATGAAGCAGAGAAGTTTATCGAGGACTCAAGGGACGTTTGAGTGACAGGTGCTGACTTCTGGAAGCTGTGTAACTACTATTGTAAAGAGTGTTCACTGTTTCCACATTGTAGTTTACACGAGGCATTGTAATTATCTCTAAGGTTTAACACTTATAGTAGTGGCAATAGCGTATGTTCCATCCAGCCATCCATTTTCTACCGCTTATCCGAGGTCGGGTCGCGGGGGCAGTAGCTTTAGCAGGGACGCCCAGACTTCCCTCTCCCCAGCCACTTCATCCAGCTCTTCCGGGGGGGGATCCCGAGGCGTTCCCAGGCCAGCCGAAGGATGTAGTCTCTCCAGCGTGTCCTGGGTCGTCCCCGGGGTCTACTCCCGTTGGGACGTGCCGGGAACACCTCACCAGGGAGACGTCCCGGAGGCATCCGAATCAGATGCCCCAGCTACCTCATCTGGCTCCTCTCGATGCGAAGGAGCAGCGGCTCTACTCTGAGATCCTCCCGGATGACCGAGCTTCTCACCCTATCTCTAAGGGAGAGCCCGGACACCCTACGGGGGAAACTCATTTCGGCCGCTCGTATCCGGGATCTTGTTCTTTCGGTCACGACCCACAGCTCGTGACCATAGGTGAGGGTAGGAACGTAGATCGACCGGTAAATCGAGAGCTTCGCCTTTCGGCTTAGCTCCTTCTTTACCACAACGGATCGATGCAAAGTCCGCATCACTGCAGACGCCGCACCGATCCGCCTGTCGATCTCCCGTTCCATTCTTCCCTCAGACCCCAAGATACTTGAACTCCTCCACTTGGGGCAGGATCTCATCCCCGACCTGGAGAGGGCACGCCACCCTTTTCCGACTGAGGACCATGGTCTCAGATTTGGAGGTGCTGATTCTCATCCCAGCCGTATTTTAGGTGTTGTCTTGGCTTTCCATGCCTTTCTGCACCTCCCTTTCTTCATGTGTTCAATACTTTTTCCCTGTGTCATTTCACATTATTACACACAATTTTTGATTTCTTTGTATGTATGGATTACTGGGGTTGTTCCCAACATCGTGACATTTTCAGGTCAATAGTACCTTTAGAAGTATATTCATTGAGAAAAATGGTGACGTGTTAAATGCTTGGTAATTCAGCCACTGTAAATCATACGTATCCGACGTTGAGTGCAATATGGACGCTCACGGGGCACGCATCTGACCTATACGTCGTCAAAAGGCAACAAACGTCACAATTGTTTGACAAAACAGACGCAAAAAACGGCAACGGTGGACAAAGCAGCAGAAAACAGTCAGTGGCGAAAAGAGGAAGCTTTAGAAGTGATAAATATAGGAACATGTTGGCTCCCGTTGCACAAAATACCTGAAATTGCCACAAATGCATCACGACGAGACCTCCGCGAGGGGACCCATTCACTTCCACAGTAGAAGCCGCCTTTGTTTTTGTCACGTGAATGACTGCATAAAAAGATCACATTTAACAAAAAAATCCAGATTGGCCATCATGCCCTGCAGTGTGAAAGTACCCAAAGAGTCGAGCCACGCTCTGAAGTCACATATGAATGACATAAGCCCCATTGACGACAGCGAACGGCAACATACATTTGATTGACAGGTGAAGGGCTCGTCTTCAGCGGACCAACCACAGTCTTGCAGCCCAAAGGCGGGCCTTATTTTTCATGATTTCAGAGGCATAAAAACAACGACGACGATATTATTGTTTATCTTAATCGTTTTTGGGAAAGTATATCTTTATTTTGTATCTTTTCTTCTGTTTTAAATATTCATAAGCTATTTTTTCTTTGTTGTGAAATGCTTTATCATGTAAAGCACGTGGAGTTACTTTGTGTATGTAATACGCTATATAAATACATTTTCTTTGCTTTAAAAAAATTCTTAGCACGACAGGCCTAGCGCTAGTGATGGAAGGAACAACACTGGTGCGTCAGCACTGTGCCGAGCACACAAGAGTGAAACCCCGTATTGGTGCGCGTATCGCTTTAAGAAAAAATAAAATAAAATAATCATGTGACCGATACAGGAAGTGTGTCATTTGGATGCGCCGCGCCAAATTGTGTTTATAAGGAAACAAACTGCATCAACGTTGCAGATTTGTTGGATGGCGTTTTGCTGTTGCTGTTGGATTTTTGCTTGCCCTCACCCTCTTCCACTGACTTCATGGATCGGTCCACGAAGAATTTGGATCTTTTGACACCAAATAAGGTCCATCTTTTTCTCCTTTGGGCATTGTTTACTGTTCGTTTCTGAATTACATATGTTTGTACTCTTTTCTGGTAAGAGATATGAATTGTTTTCAGATACATATACTTTTTATTTGATTGTACTCTGCTCCACAGAGCTATCTTACATCATCAGTAAGACCACTTCATCAATGTGTGGTGATCCGCACCTTTATCAACTCGCACTTACATTTTTATGCTCACCGTCTTCATCTGTACCCTGTCAAAGAGTTTTTTTCTAAGGCAGGGGAACTGGAGAGATCGCCTTGGAGCAAAGACACTTCAAAAGCTTTTGTTCCTCAATACAAATGCAGAAATTAATCCATTTTTAGTCTTTTACTTCATATGATTGAACACTTAAGTTAACAAAATTCCATACACATGATACAAATTTTAACTCCGAATTTTATTACAAATTTGCTATATATTACATACCAACTCATTTGAGCATTTACAAATTGTAAACTTCTCATAACTCGGCAAACAAATTTAGCAAATGAAATTATACAATGATGAGATCATATTTTAAGGACTAGCGGTTAAATAATATTTCACAGGCTGATGTTGGATTTGCAGCATGTCCGCTTTTACATCTCATTTTCATTTTGTTTCCCTGTAATGATTTTAGAACTACTGCAGGGGTCACTCTTGAGTGACAAACACAGTGTATTTCAATACAGTGCCGACACAGTTTGTGAAGTGTGTCAATACACTCCTTGAGGTATCATCATCGCATCACTACCTAGCACGTCTGATCTGTAACTACGGGAAATGTTTGCTGGTGGTTATTGCGGCCAGAGGAGGTTGAATCCAAGGGTTCACTTTTTCCTCCCTGTCCTGTCAATGTTTGCACGTTATTTTCAATCAAATATACTGCATAATTGTATAGTACTAGTTTAAGCAGACTGTATTATTCTTGTGATATACATGAAGGTCAGACCACATCCATCCATCCATCCATTCTCAACACCGCTTATCCTGGTTAGGGGTCGCAGGGCGCCGGAGCCTATCCCAGCTGAGTTCAGGCGAAAGGCAGACGACACCCGAACTGGTCGCCAGTCAGCCGCAGGGCACATGTAGACAGACACGGACAACCATTCGCACTCACATTCACACCGTCACCGAGTGGGAACTGAACCCGCGCTGCCCGCATCAAAGTCAGCCGAGTGTAACACTATCAATGACCTGCTCAGACCACATTTTATGACCAATTAATTAAGAAATGTTAGAAATTCAAAAGGGTTCACATATTTTTTTTCCTCCCACTGCAATGCTTTTGTATATACAGTGTATCCTTAGGTGATTCAAAAAGAACTTGAGCATACAGGACAAAAGGAGTTGACAACTGAATAACATTTAAGTATCTCTATTTCTCTATGCTGCTACGGTAAATTTGAGGATATTTTGAAAATGTAAAGACTTGCAGAGATTTATAGAAAGTGTTGAATGTTGATTTTTTTGTGTTTCCTACTTTGTTACATCATTATTGATATTTATTCAGAATCCTTAACATGATCGGTCGGTGACTCCTCATAGCTTAATAACATCATTATTGATACTACAATTCATATAATAAACATAATTAAAGCTAATTTGAGCAAACTTGCTATTTAAGAAGTCCGCATCAAACTGGTAACACTTCGCAATAATCAGTACCCAAGGAGAGGCTCTCAGTTTCAAAAGGGTGGGTGACCCCTGTTCTAAAGCAAACAAAGGGCAACTTTCCAAAGCAGGCAGACGTTTTTATATATATATATATATATATATATATATATATATATATATATATATATACACACACACAACTGGCTTACATTACCCAAATCTGACAAATATTTGTGCCTCCGGGTCAGTTACACAAATGCAATCTTTTTTGAGTAGGATTTTTCCTTACTTTCTAGCAGAAGCTTGGTGGTTTTGGGCTAACACTGACTTTTAATTGGAACCTAATTATTCTGATCTTATATATTCATAATTCCACAGTTCCAGCTGATCAAAAACAGCCCCGATGGACGGATGGAACTTCAACCTTGGTTTAAACCTCCCTTTTTTAAACTGTTGCGCATAACCCCTAGATTTATGAGGAGGATTGGTTCTTATTTTTGCCTACTCATCCAGAAAATCATTTGTGAGGTAGAACGCTGATGTTGGAAAATAGGATACTCAAGCTCTATTTTTTGTTATACTTTTATCCATATTATGTTCAATGGGATGGAAGTATGGAGGACCAAGAGTGCCAATATTAAATATATACATAATTAAATAATAAAATGTATCATGATTGATTTATGTCATGATTATTTACATGTTTATTTCAATATTTACTAATAATGAATCATTCCTGATCCAGCCCCAACCAATTGTTTCTTCCTGCATGAGCTCTTCCGTGGGACATGGCGGGACAGGAACAACAAAATAAAACAGTGAAAAAAAAGACATATCAAAATAAACAAACATTGAAATCAATGGTGAAGACATGAACTATTGAAATAAATACATATAGAAATAATTAAATATATACATCAATATTGAAATGAATATTTAAATACTTGATGACATTTATTTTATTATGCATTTCTTTCTTTTGATTACCACTCTCGGTTCTCCATAATTATGGAAGTCACACTTGCATGCCTTTGTTGCACTTGAGAGAACAAATGACTCCCTAAAACAACATATGTTGTGTATTCCAAATCCTGACCCGATTACATAGGAGTAAGAAAAAGGTCACTCGCTATATAAGGACTACAATGTTGAGATGGACAAATGATGCAACATGTAAACAGCCAGTCAAACAACTAATCAGGGATAATTCTCCTGTGTGGCAGGCTGCCCTAAGTGCACCCACAATCGCAATATAATAAATGTGGATTGTACTTACTTGAGAGTATTGTTCTAGTGTAAACTCACCATTGTACAGTGACCCCCCTTCAGCATATTCCATTACAAGACAGACCTAAAGGGGAACGTCATCATATTACAATAGCTGTTATGGCATTATTTCATCACATGCTAGTGCAAGAAATACTGAGATACATTACCACAAGTAGGCATGGGCCGACCGAAAATATTAAGTTTCATGGAATTGCAATCACAGCTCTAAGATGTATTGCTTTTAAATAGTTGGGTAATTAACGATAACTTTTTTTTCACATTGAACACAATCTATTATATTCTGAAACAACATATAGAATATTAGTTACATTGTCAAAGCAATAAACAACAGAATATTTCTAAATTTAAAAAAATCAATGTTGTACTGATAGCGTCAGACAAACGCTAGGCTCAGCGTATTTATTTCACCAATGCTAGAGGCGCTAAAACTTGTAGCTGGTTCCAAATGATTATTTCAAGGCAGCATTCTCATTTCAAAAAACAAACCAAAAAAAGATTCCGCAGGAAATGCATGATGGAAAACCTCAGCAGTTTGAAACCGTATACCATGAAAAAGGCAACCAGCACATGTCTATAAGATGTCCAGACACTATTGATTATTATTAAGTATAATACTTAATCATGTGACCACAGCTACATAAAGATGAGTAATATAAAAACAATTGTTAACTTACTGGATTACTGCAAGAGCCATACAACTTCACAATATTAGGGTGATTTACACGAGAAAGCTGCCGAAGCTGCAGACAAAGGGACACAGGAATGCTTTATCAAGTTAAAATTGTTACTGCGCTTAAGCTATACTAATAATCGCTATTATAAATGCTGTAAGGAAAATAGCAGGATATAAAGTACTGCCACGGTGCTTTATTAGCTACCCCCAGACAATATAATGTAAGCCAATGAGACCACCTTTGGAAAAACAATGCTCAGTTTTGATTGACAGTCAAGGAATTCATTGTTTGAGACTTCACTTCGTAGGTGTGAATGTGAGTGCGAATGGTTGTTTGTTTGTATGTATGTGCCCTGCGATTGGCCGGCAACCAGTTCAGGGTGTACCCCGCCTCCTGCCCGGCGATAGCTGGGACAGGCTCCAGCACTCCCGCGACCCTTGTGAAGAGAAGCGGCTCAGATAATGGATACTTGACCGTGCAGGACAGAAATTAACTCAATTCTGTACAAACATACTGCTCTTAGATTGCATTGCATTGCATTGTAGAGGTGTGCATGTGTGTGTTTTTAAAACAAAAAGCTGCTGCAGCACTCTTATTAAGGGAAATACCTCAACAATAAAGGCTTTTCTCTCCGATTCACTTTCAATGGTCTTGATCGCAACATCTTTTCCTTTCCACTTGGCTTTGCAAACCACTCCAAAAGCTCCTCTCCCCACGACCTGAAAATATTTGGGGGGGGACAATGAGTGTTACTTTGTGACAAGCGTTCATAAGACCACCCAAATCCACGCAGCCTACCTCCTCTACTTCGATATCCTCGTAATTAATTTCCTCAAATGGATATCCCGGAGGTGTCTCAAGCATGTCGGCGGAAGGTAACGACAGCGACATACCAGCTCACGTCAGCCACCTGCTGTCAAAGGAGAAACAGACAGTACATTGATTAGTGTACGCGCAGATATTATTGGTTAATAGCCATCCCCACATTCTACGCCGACGTTTCTTTCAAAAGTTACTTAAGAGGCGAGCGGCCTCTGTTTCCAACGGAGTTATATGGCAGCATGTTGGTCGTCAACCTTATAAGAGCTCATTGTTGCTGCTTTCACGAAGAGTACATTCTTAGCAATTGCTAACATTTTACGACATACAAACCTACACAATCACAGTACCGCGGTACAAGACCAACATTTAGTAATACCGCTTCCTTGAATAAACAAGTAAACGGAGGCCTACAGTACATTAGATGGCTTTTCACAGGAATTTAGCTTGCTCGTTTGGATGCTAACACTACATATCGGGGCTCATTAGCTCACCAGCACTGGACGTGGAGGTGTCTATTATTCATGAACAAAAACTTCAACAATAACGTCCTTTAAATAAAATGGTGTTTCCTTGTCCCGTCGAGAGCTAGCCATAACTGGTCTAGCAGGACTGCTAAACGTGTATTTTTATTCTTCGCAGGAAAGGCTTCACCAGGAAGTCAGTGCGCACTTCTATTTCTTCCCCCCGCACACGGAACACAAGTTTTTAATTCGATCCTTTTAGAGAGACCAAAGTCCAAATTTCGAGTTCATTTGACTACATTGTGACAAACTCTATATAGTATACTATATAGATACAAGCTATCAATTGGATACCACTGGACACAAACCGACCACGGCGAAGACCTAAAAGTAGATGGATGAATAGATAAAATCATTAAACACACCGGAATACACTGGCAACAAATTGCAAAATGTCGTAGTAGTTGGAAACGTGAAGAGGGCCTTCATCCTGCAGTGGATGGATAATGGCTGATGATGATGATGATGATGATGTATATATATATATATATATATATAAAAATGACATGTACACAAGAAGTATGACGATGTAAACACATTTAGAGGGTAATCAAATCACACTAGACTAAAACAAAAAAATATGTAAAATCTTGTAAAGGGGCATTTACCCAAATCTGCCCAAATCTGCCCCTACCCCAACAGAGAGCGAGCAATATATAATATACCAATCTGCCAGAGGTGGGAGTATTTGCTATTATCATTTATAATCGCATTAATTGATAGCTGGGATAGGCTCCAGCACGCCCGTGACCCTGGTGAATATATCTTATATATATATATATATATATATATATATATATATATATATATATATATATATATATATATATATCTTGTCTATGTTTTTCCATGTTAAAAGTTAGTTGTCAATTTATTGCAAATAAGTGCCGCTTCCCCACTCGAAAGAGATTGATTCAGCAACGGAAGATTTCATCTGTATTTTACTCAATGGAACAAGAAACATTCAATTTTAATTTTGCATTGAGTAGTTTGACAGTTGCATCGGTGTGTTCTTCCTCTACATAAGATTATTATTGTCTAGCTGTGATTATGCATTACTAATGAAAAGAGCGTAATCGTTACACATGCCCAAGTAATTATTTGTTCAAATTGGTCACTAAATAACAGCATTGTTTGGGCGTAGCACTTTGAGAATAGCTGACTAGTTTGAAATTTGGGCCGGACATGTCTGGCTAAAAGAGGACGTCAGCGTGTTAAGCTAATGCTTACTTTATTTCAAGCTAGCTAGCTAAAACATGTTCTTTACACATCCATCTGTTTTCAATACTGCTTATCCTCACTCGGTGGGCAAGCGAGAGGCTATCCCGGCTGACTCTGGGTGAGAGGCGGGCTACACCCTGAACTGGTCGTCAGACAATCGCAGGGCACATATAAACAAACAACCATTCGCACTCACATTCAAAGCCACGGGCGGGGTCCGGCCTGGGCATAGGCGTCATAGGTGGTCGCCTAGGGCGCCATCTGCTGCAGGGGCGCACTGCCAGCGCCCTCCTCCTTTGGAAAAATATTTAAATAAAATCCTAAAACCATTTGTGATGCCCACTGGTGCCCTCTTTACATTTCTGTCTTGAAAATTCTTTTCCTTTTGGCTTGTCCCTTTAGGGGTCGCCACAGCGCGTCGTCCTTTTCCATGTAAGCCTATTTCCTGCATCGTCCTCTCGAACACCAACTGCCCTCTTGTCTTCCCTCACGACATCCATCAACCTTCTCTTTGGTCTTCCTCTCGCTCTCTTGCCTGGCAGCTCCATCCTCGTCATCCTTCTACCAATATACTCACTCTCTCTCCTCTGGACGTGTCCAAACCATCCAAGTCTTTGTCTCCAAAACATCGAACCTCGGCCGTCCCTCTGATGAGCTCATTTCTAATCCTATCCAACCCGGTCACTCCGAGAGCGAACCTCAACATCTTCATTTCCGCCACTTCCAGCTCTGCTTCCTGTTGTCTCTTCAGTGCCACCGTCTCTAATCCGTCCATCATGGCTGGCCTCACCACTGTTTTCTAAACTTTGCCCTTCATCCTAGCAGAGACTCTTCTGTCACATAACACACCTGACACCTTCCTCCACCCGTTCCAACCTGCTTCACTTCCTTACCACACTCCCCATTGCTCTGGACGGTTGACCCCAAGTATTTCAAGTCCTCCACCCTCGCTATCTCTTCTCCCTGTAGCCTCACTCTTCCCCCACCACCTCTCTCATTCATGCACATATATCCTGTCTTACTTCGGCTAATCTTCATTCCTCTGCTTTCCAGTGCATGCCTCCACCTTTCTCACTGTTCCTCCACCTGCTCCCTGCTTGCTCACAGTGTCATCTGGAAACATCACGGTCCACGGGGATTGCAGTCTAACCTCATCTGTCAGCCTATCCATCACCACTGCAAACAGGAAGTGGCTGTCGGGGGAGGTCTACAGACTACTGAAGGTCCGCAACACAGCTATTAGATCTGTGGATGAGGAGGGCCTGAGGACAGCTACGGCCAATCTGTCCCATGACATCAGGGAGGCCAAGAGGGAGTACTCCAGGAAGATCGCCCACCGCTTCAATGACAGCTTTGCCACAAGGAGTCTGTGGCGTGCTATTCAGACCATTACGGACTATAAACCCTCACCACAGACCTGCGATAGCGCCACCTCCCTGCTAAATGAGCTAAATGTGTTGTGTGATGTGGCAAGATGGCGCCAGCGTGTCAGGCATGCCGTCAGCTGCTGCACCTGTTTTGTGCCTTTTTTCTGTTTGCAACACCTGTACAAACCGTAAACGCTCTGCTGGTGTATGATCGCCAAACGCTACTAGATCTGAGGATCACCGCTGTAAATGTGTTTAAATTGGACCATTACGGGGGCGAGGAATGGAGCCTCCTTTTCTATCGGATATCCCTTTGTACCTGCGACACACTCTTGCGCCACTGCCTCAGCGTAAAAGGCACCGACACCGGGGAAAGCGTAGTGCCTGCCTTGCGAGGCTGAGGACCGTGTTGGCACGTCCCGATCGAGGTGGTTTTGGAGCTAGTCCTCGCCTGTGTGTCACTCAGTGTTCCCTGGACCCTCGTCCTGCCTGTCCGGTTACTGAGTTGGAAAATGTATGTTTCATATATATCAAATATTACTTCTATTAGTTTATACAACCTTCACATGCTTTATTGTTCCATGTTGTGACTCCTCGCTGTTTTCCGGCCATGGTGTGACTACGAGCTGTTTTTTTCGATAAAGATAAGTTCAGGGCAGCTGGACAAAGATAATTTTTTTTGCTTTCCTTTTCTTCTCTGTCTCTCTCACCTCTGTATAACGCAGGTGCTTGTTTGCTTGGACTTCAGTAAGGGGTGACAACTCGCAAGACTTGTACCTTTTCCTCTCTTTGCAAAGACTTTTCTTTTTTCCTTGTAATAAAAACCCACAAAGACAAGATTGCTTCCTTACTTATTTTGTCAGAAAAAGATTTGCCAAAACAGTTGGTGTCAGAAGTGGGATTCCAGGATTGATTGCCGATCCAGAGGCTCTCCGGACCAGTGACTGATCATCCGGGACGAACACACCAGTCCTGCCCCTTCCCAAACATTAGGACGGCGGACTGCCTCGGGATTCCAAATGGACCAGAACTGAGAACTATGGCAAAGAACTTAATCATTTTCTATTTTAAATAGTAGTGTATTTTGGTTGGAACAATCTTGTCTTTATATTTGTCAGGACTGCTGTTTCAGCACCCTGAGTCCAGCCCGTGTGTGTGTGTGTCATGAGTGCTTTGCAGGGTTGACATGTTGGAGTCTAGCAGCCCGCACCTTTAACCTTTATTCACAAACTCACCTCCCTGTCCTCTCTGCATCTGGGTCCAACCTGCAACCGGAATCCTGACAGTATTAGGTGGTATTGGTAATTGCTCTCCCCACATTCCATTGGTAGGGTCTGAGTCCTTATGTTTGGGTTGAAGGCTAGGTTGAGGTCCTGGTTTAAAGTTTATAGGTTCGAGTCTAGTAAAGGTCTAGGTTAAAGCTCTCCCGGTTGAGTCCAGAGGTGAGGGGTTGAGGTCCCCAGGTTCGAGTTCGATAATCAGGGGTTTAGGTCCCCAACAATTTCGAAGACGTTCGAATATTGTAAAAAAGAGAGGCGCTTCTAACGACAAAAGAGTACGGCCGAATTACCAGTGTACACGTCACCTATTATGTCTCGTATGAGAGAAGAGTATGGAGAGAAGTCTGTGGAATGAGATGTGAATAAATGAATGAGGTTTCCCGGCAACAGGGAGCCTGTGCACAACCACTAAAAAAAATAAAAAATAGGTTGAGGGAAAAAGAAAGTTGGTTGAGAAAGAACAAAGATGGAAGGTGCAGAAGATGCTTCCATTGTGGAAGGAAGGGTCATTGGATAGACCTTGGATCAGAGACTGTACGAAGGAGAGGAAACAAAAGGGCTTTTGCACTCATTGTGGTGATCGATGGTGGGGGACCCAGGTCGTCCACCCTCTGGCTGACTCCCGGCGGCCCCAAAGACACAGCAGCGCTTAACTGGTGCTATACAGTGGGTACAGAAAGTATTCAGACCCCCTTGAATTGTTCACTCTTTTTTCTATTGCAGCCATTTGCTGAAATAATTTAAGTTCATTTTTCCCACATTAATGTACACACAGCACTCCATATTGACAGAAAAAATAAAATAATTGACATTTTTGCAGACTTATTAAAAAAGAAAAACTGAAATCTCACACAGCCATAAGTATTCCGAGCCTTTGCTCAGTATTTAGTCGAAGCAGCCTTTTGAGCTCATACAGCCATGAGTCTTTTTGGGAATGATGCAACAAGTCTTTCACACCTGGATTTGAGGATCCTCTGCCATTCCTCATTGCAGATCCTCTCCAGTTCTGTCAGGTTGGATGGTGAACGTTGGTGGGCAGCCATTTTCAGGTCTTTCCAGAGATGCTCAATGGGGTTTAAGTCAGGGCTCTGGCTGGGCCATTCAAGAACAGTCACGGAGTTGTTCTGAAGCCACTCCTTCGGTATTTTGGCTGTGCGTTTAGGGTGATTGTCTTGTTTGAAGAATGAACCAGTCTGAGGTTCTGAGAACTCTGGAGAAGGTTTTCGTCCAGGATATCCCTGTACTTAGCCGCATTCATATTTCCTTCGATTGCAACCAGTCGTCCTTGTCCCTGCAGCTGAAAAACACCCCCACAGCATGATGAGGCCACCACCATGCTTCACTGTTGGGACTGTATTGGACAGGTGATGAGCAGTGCCTGGTTTTCTCCACACATGCCGCTTAGAATTAAGGCCAACAATTTCTATCTTGGTCTTATCAGACCAGACCATATTATTTCTCACCATCTTGGAGTCCTTCAGGTGTTTTTTAGCAAACTCCGTGCAGGCTTCCATGTGCACTGAAGAGAGGCTGGGAAGCATTTTTAAGCAATAAAAACTGCAAATGTGTGTAAAAGCCCAACCACAGTTTTGGGATTCAAACCACTGCCTGTAACTCGTGCAAAGGGGAGAGTTCTAGCCTCGAAAGCCCCACGAGTGGCTTGGAAAGCAGCCTGGGTGAAGTTGTGACTGAAAAGAAAAAAAGTGTACACCAGGCGCTGGGAAGCATTTTTAAGCGACAAAACCTGCAAATGTGTGTAAAAGTCCAAACCTCCAAGTCCATAAGTTTTTTTAATGGTAATATTTTATATAATTTACAAATGATATACTCGGAAAGCAGACCACAGTGTTCCTGTAATATTGTAACTGCATAAAATCAATTGACTGAACAGTCTCATTTCCATTTGTGGCAGTAAGCCGTTAAGGGCTCAAGTCATTGATAACTCCCATGTAGTTCTGTCTTAGCAGATGGCTTTGCTGTAAAATGTAAAAACACAGAACAAAACATTAAGCACCCATACACAAACAGGAACATAGTTGATGCACTTATCAAGCACAAACAGCACCGTAGTAAAAAGAAAGTGTGTGTACCAACTATGGACATCCTTCATACCACTGTAGGGGCTAGTCTAGAGTTAGTCTCTTTCAGGTACACATTCCGGTGGGTACAATGATTTGTCATAGCTTGAGGATCAGAAGCTTATCCCTTATAGTAAGCTTAAGCTTATAGTACAGACCATCAAATCAATACATGGTTCATTGAGTAAGTGATCAGCCAGTTTTACCTGCTCAACAGACTAGAAACAACAAGTGAGGACCAAACCATGCAGACATTTGCATCCCACATATCCACCACAAGTCAACAATCTCATAGACCATCTTAAATTACACATAAAGTAGGTTCCTCCCCCGACTCTGGGCTCAAACTGCTGTATGCTACTGAAGGCTCCGAGACTCTGTGACTGGGCTGGAGTGGGTCACTGGTACGATGGTCGACTGTGTTCCTGAACTGCTTGTAGACTCGGGGGTCCTGAACCACATAGGTGGATGCAGAGGAATAAACCACCAGGCCCAAGATAACGATGAAGAACGACAACAAATAGAGGCAAGAAAACTGCAACACACATAGCAAAATATACATTTTGGTTAAATGACTTTTTACTCCGCAACACGGAGACTCTCAAACATTCATTCAACACAAGCTACGGTATAACACAGTATGTGTCATGAGTTACCTCTATTGAAATCAGTCTTTTGTGTCGCGCGCTGCGTTACCACACCAAAAAAAGACATTCAAAACGATTGTCATTTTGTAACAAACAAGCCAGCGGCTGTACGTGAAAACGGAACCACACAATTGGTATTGCTAGAGTACCAATCTCGTCGCTTTTAATGTGAGTCTGCTCAAGCCATGCACACACAAGACAATGGGGCCGATTTGAGCCCACCCCGAAACTGGTTGTTATTTAGGTTAGCTTCATAAAAACACGGACTTCACCTGCTACAGGCAACCCACACATTATATATTTATTTATTAAGAGAAAATCCTCCCATAAAAAACAAACAAACAAACAAACAAACATATGTCCACATTGATTAAATTCAAATTCCTCCTTTTCCTTACATTCTGTATCCCCCTCTCGAACACCAACTGCCATCATGTCTTCTTCCCTCACGACATCTTCCTCTCGCTCTCTTGCTTGGTAGCTCCATCCCTCATCATTCTTCTACCAATATACTCTCAAACCATCCAAGTCTGCTCTCTCGAACTTTGTCTCCAAAACATCGAACCTCGGCCGTCCCTCTGATGAGCTCATTTCTAATTCCATCCAACCCGGTCGCCCCGAGAGAGAACCTCAACAGCTTCATTTCGGCCACCTCCAGCTCTGCTTCCTGTTGTCTCTTCAGTGCCACTGTCTCTAATCCGTCCATCATGGCTGACCTCACCACTATCATACTGTCCTCCATTGTCATATAAACTTTATAAACAGAGACTCTGCTGTCACATCACAGACCTGACACCTTCCTCCACCCATTCCAACCTGCTTGGATCCGTTTCTTCACCTCATTATCACACTCCCCATTGCGGTGGACTGTGCACCCAAGTATTTTAAATCCTCCACCCTGTCTAACTCTTCCCCTTGTAGCCTCACTCCCCCCCTCTCATTCATGCTCATACTATATATTTTGTCGGCTAATCTTTATTCCTCTCCTTTCCAGTGCATGCCTCAGGCTTCCTAAACGTTCCTCCAGCTGCTCCCTGCTTTCACTGCAGAGCACAATATCATCTCCGAACATTATGGTCCATGGGCATTCCAGTTTAACCTCATCTGTCAGCCTATCCATCACCACTGCACACAGGAAGGGGCTCAGAGTTTATCCCTGATGCAGTTCCACCTCCACCTTAATCTCCTTTCTCACACCTCACCAATGTTCTGCTGCACTCATACACGTCCTGTACTATTCTACAACCCCAATTCCGATGAAGTTGGGACGTTGTGTTAAACATCAATAAAAACAGAATACAGTGATTTGCAAATCATGTTCGACCTAGATTTAATTGAATACACTACTCATCCAACACCTGTTTGGAACATCCCACAGGTGTACAGGCTGATTGGGAACAGGTGGGTGCCACGATTGCTTCCCTGAATTGCTCAGTCATTCACAAGCAAAGATGGGGCGAAGTGCCCCTCTTTGCGAACAAGTGCGTGAGAAAATAGTCGAAGAGTTTAAGGACAATGTTCCTCAACGTACAATTGCGAGGAATTTAGGGATTTCATCATCTCCGGTCCATGACATCATCTAAAGGTTCAGAGAATCTGGAGAAATCACTGCACGGAAGCGGCAAGGCCGAAAACCGACATGGAATGCCCGTGACCTTCGATGCCTCAGGCGGCACTGCATCAAAAACCGACATCAACCGTTGACAGATGAAGACGTCTTTGAAAAGTTAGCACACAAAAAATTTAATAAAACGGAAATCCGGACAAGTCCGATGAGTGACTATGAATGCCATGCCACGCTATCATTGTTATATTCTGTGAATAAGACCTTATCTATGTGAAGGTAATCAGAAAACACTTATGTTTACGCTTCAAATAATAAAAACAATAAAAGGGCTTTGGTGTATTTTGTTTTGTTTTCAAGCTTCAGAGAGGTCAGCAATCTGTCACCGCACTTGCAGTGCTAAAATGTGTATGCTGCAAATAAAAAAAGAGGGGAAAAGTTCATGTTTACATGCCAGTCTTATTCCAACTAATGCCATAAGAATATTGGAGACCATGTATGAGCAAGTGTTACCCTGTAATGAAAGAGGAAGAGGCCACAGAGGAGACTGTATAGGTGAGCTGTGAGCAGAGAGAGGTTGATCCAGGTGGCACTCGTCTTCTTCATTACCAGCGGCATCAAGCTGTACAGGCTGAACATGAAGGCGCTGAAGGCCACATAGAGAAGACCTGTCACACAAACAGAGGCGGTGTGCCAGATTCTTTTGGGACATTATATTTACACAGCATTTTAGAACTCCAACAGAGGCAAATGGACACAACTTGCCTATCTGCCAGTCCCAGGGAACCTTCAGCAGTTCTTTGTGTTCCATTATGGCCCTGCAACACAGCACACAGACTCCAGATGACTGATGCCAGATAGATATATATATATATATATATATATATGCCACTGACTGCATGTTGTGTAATTTGCCAGCTATACTGGCTTATGTGTGCTGAGAAGCTCACGCTTGCTTTTGCAGCTCCCACCCCGTAGTCATCATGGCCATATGCTGTAAAGTTAACATACTTTATTTTTTTCTGCAGACATCATACAATTGTTTGAATCATATTTATCAAACAGAACACTGCAATAGTCAACAGTGTCAAGTCCCCTTATCTTGAGAACCCAATTGGAGTACCACAAGGATCCATCCTTGAGCCAATGCTCTTGCATCAGTGACCTGCCTGTTGTCGGTCCAAGGCTCCATGTACAGATGGATACCGATTTAACAAACTAAACATGCAAACACCAATGTTATTGTATACTTATTTTTGTTAGGTCTACATTTAATGTGCTATTGCCAACACGAACACTAATCACGTTATAGTGTACTCGTTTGTAGTCTATTGCCGACATGTTTTTATGTTTCGGGAACTAAACGGATGGAAATTGGCCTGTGCTAAATCTGGCACTTTTAAACTTCAATCATGTAAATTTGCTAAATGTTTATTAAGGTGCACTGCCCCGTCCAAATAAACAAATAAAGAAAAAAAGTCCGATGTACTTTTGAAATGTTGTTTCTAATGTACTAAACAAATCAAAACTGCTTCCTTGTGAATAAAGATGAAATTGTAAAAGGCTTGAATTTGGCTTCGTTTTTTTTTCTGGCCGTGTGCATGTCCATCTGCTGCTCCACAGAATTTCTGTGTCATCATGTACCTGTAATCTGCCACAAAACCCATAAAGACACGGGCATATGCCAGTACGGCTCACTTCCTCTTAGAAAAAGGACACTCTTCTCACACTTTAGACCGGTGATTTCCAACCTTTACGGAGCCAAGGCACATCTGTTACAATTGTAAAATCTCACAGCACACCAACAAACAAAAATGTCACAAAAAGTGGATACATGAATTACTGTACGCACTTCCTGCCATCTAATAGAAGACCATTTATCTGTTCTGTCTGTCACTATGCCTCACTGCCATAAATAGAGGAACAACGATACATTATTTCTTGTAAATAAATAATGAGGTGTTCCGGGCACGTCCCACTGGAATGAGACCCCGGGGACGACTCAGGACACGCCGGAGAGACTACGTCTCTCGGCCGGCCTGTGAACGCCTCGGGATCCCCCCGGAAGAGCTGGATGAAGTGGCTGTGGAGAGAGAAGTCTGAGCGTCCCTGCTAAAGCTACTGCCCCCCGCGACCCGACCCGACCCGATAAGTGGCAGAAAATGGATGGATGGATGGAAATCATTTTTTCAGCAATTAAGTAACATTTTGTAATTTCCCACGCCACACCTAATTCCTGGGGTCAGAGCTGCGGAGCTGGGTGGGGTGGCCCTCTGATTGGCTGTCCTGCCCGATTGGCCCGACCTGCAGGAGCCATGCCTCTTAATCACTCACTCTGCACACTCTTACACCACTCACTGTAAATAGTTTTGCTTTATTTTCCACTGGTCACATCCAGGCACATACACATATTCAGGGTTTCTTGGGGGCTAGTGTAGGGTTGGGGCGTGCGGGTGTCAGTGCTGTTTCCCGTTCCAAGTGCCCTGCTCCTGCACCCTGCCTGCCCCCCAGGATTTTAATGCATCCCCTTACTTTTAATGCACCACATACACCCCTCTCTGGGTGGCGGTGAGTCTTGGGTGGGGGGTTGGCTGTTAGGCAGCAGTGTCTGGCATTCAAGTTTAATGCAAAGATGGTCTCTTGTGAACTAAATAGTGCTTATTTAGAAGCACTTTTGACTAATTTACTGTCAATTTAACTACTGCGTTTTGCTGTGGGATGACACAAGAGAACTACTGTAATTTCTCGTGTATAATGCGCATCCATGTATAATACGCACCCCCAAAGTTGACTTCAAATTCCTGTAAAACCCTTCTACTTATGTATAATGCATTTTTACAATGCATGATTTTGCCTCTGCCCATATGATGAAAACATGAAGTATTAGCTGTATTTTGTTAGTTTTTTCAAAGAATTATTCTGAAGTTAAGCAAATTATTTTAACACGTAATACTTTTCTTTTTATTTACTTGCTCTTATTTTGAAATTCATAGCCCTACTTTTATTTAGTAAATGAGAAAAAACACACAGTTGTGCTCATATGTTTGATTACCCAGGCAGAATTTGTAAGATGGGTACAATTATTTTAAGAAAACATGAAGCAAGTTAAACTGTCAAGCATTTCAGAAAAGCATTATCATTAAACAAAACATAACCATGAAGAAATGAATGATGTTTGTTGTTGAGTATCAGTCGTATTTTTAAAAAAAAACTATATTGAACAAATGATGCCAGGGTATGTAAACTTATGAGCACAACTGTACATATAGGCAGTTATACCTACCCCTCTCATATTGGAATGAAAGTGTAGGCTACACCTTTTTCATAACCTCTAGGTGGCGGTGGCATATTGGAATAAAAGTGTACCAGTTTTTCATAACCTCTAGATGGTGGCATACATTTATAAAATGTGAAAGTTTTTTTCCATTTTCCCCTATACCTATGTATAATGCGCACTATTGACTTTTGACAATTTTTTGGGGAGGGGGGGGGGGGCATTATTCACGAGAAATTACGGTAATCACTATTTCTTGGTCAACACACATGTGAAACACTTGAGTCTACACCCTTAGATTTAGACTAGATCACTTATGTAAATTGGTAAACATTTTCGTACATTTGACATGGAAAATTCTCAGGGTTTTGATTTTATTTATTCACTCACAGTTGGATGCCACTGAAAAACGAACCAAAGAGACCCATCATGCCCAGGAACTCCACGCGACTCAGGTTCTTCACTATGAACTCCTCACAAACGTTGGAGATCCCGTACAAAGTGGCTCCTCCCAAAACTAACAGATCACCAAACAGCTTTTGTTCCCCTAGAAAGGGAAGAAGAGTATGAAGAAAATAAACTAAAACACTTGGATTTATGAACAGTGAAGAAAATTGGTTCGTATTTTGCCCTTACCATTGGTAGACTTTCTTTTTTTTACCTCTTGTATACAACTGAAAACAGTGGACCCTCAGAAGTCAAACACAATCAGCTCCAGGAGCTTCAAACCTTCAATTTTTTTTATTAGGAATAGAATTAGGCGGCACGGTGACCGACTGGTTAGAGCGTCGGCCTCACAGTTCCAAGGACCGAGGTTCAATCCCGGCCCCGCCTGTGTGGAGTTTGCATGTTCTCCCCGTGCCTGCGTGGTTTTTCTCCGGGCACTCCGCTTTCCTCCCACATCCCAAAAACACGCGTGCTAGCTTAATTGACAACTCTAAATTGCCCGTAGGTGTGAATGTGAGTGCGAATGGTTGTTTGTTTGTATGTGGCCTGCGATTGGCTGGCAACCGGTCGAAGGTGTACCATGCCCCAATGTTTTGGAGTCCTTAAACAGACTTCAGCCGACCTATTGAATGTAAGGAACTTGGGACGTTTCTGTTGCCTGTCAGACTACTTCTTCCTAAATG
Source organism: Phyllopteryx taeniolatus (assembly GCF_024500385.1). Taxonomy (NCBI): domain Eukaryota; kingdom Metazoa; phylum Chordata; class Actinopteri; order Syngnathiformes; family Syngnathidae; genus Phyllopteryx; species Phyllopteryx taeniolatus. The sequence continues at coordinate 384,124 of NC_084519.1, read as the reverse complement.
CGAGCAGGAAGCACCAACCGGGCAGATGACTGCGACAATGACAATGGAAGTGACACGAGATCTGTCAGCACACACCGCAAGACCATATTTCAGTTAGCATCAAAGCTTTAACGCCACGTGTTTTTCTTTCCATTTTTTGGGGAACCTTTTCCTGCAACGACCGTGAGAAGGGAAGGTCATAACATGAGAAGAGAAGAAGAGGAATATCCATCAGAAGCGTTGAAGGCCTATTGTGCGATACGATGACTAAAGAACATTTTGCATAGAGGGCAAAATCCTAACTATTACCACCACTAAGTATGAATTGCTTGAGGTTCTGTTTTGAACAAGTATGCCATTTCCAGTTTTGGCGGTGGCAGCCACCTTGTATTGTGTGTCCCTGCTATCTAAATATCAATCTCAGCGCACGTATAGACAACCAATCACACTAACAACAAGGGCCTATAGGCAATTTAGAGTCCTCAGTAAACATAAGCCTCGTGATTTTGGAGGAAGGCAGAGAAAACGGATCACCTGACTCTGAGGCAGATGTTCTCGACACTTGTTCAATGTGTTGCTCAGTGATCTGTCGCTAAGTCAGATGGACAGCTTTCGAATGGCTTGGTCTTGGCAGAAGTCGGAGGCATGCTGAGCACCGTTAAAGTTCACAAAGGTTTGCGAAAACGACAGCGTGCTATGTACCGACTTGTACAATAACAGGACGTCGTCAGCATCTCCATGATGATCGAATTGAAAACAGAGGACAGTACGTCGATACGGTGTTTGAGCGTGGACTCACCGAGGCTCTGCTGCCGGCCAAGTAGGACGTCAGCCCCCACCGTGCACCCGATAGCCAAGAGACACAATACTGTGCCTGCAATGTGGACGGCCTTGTACCTCACCAATAGAAAGAACCAGGACAGCAGCAGGACCACTGGGATGACAAAGCAGTCTAACAGCTGACAAGAGAAAGAAAGAAAGAAGAACCAACACATGCATAAATAAATCACTGATGTGAGCAATGGGTGATTGTTTGCCAGACATAAAATGGCATCCTTGAAAATGCACAAAAGGAATGTTACTGTGTTCACAATGTATTTCAACATTGTATTATTTCAATTGTCGAATTGATGTTTATTTTTAAACCTTGGCGCCATTAGCTCCTAGCTTGTCATTCCAACAGCCTAGCGGGTGGGCCAAGTTTAGCTAGCTTATTGATCACTTTCGACAATGCTCAGGCACATGCACGGTCAGTTTTGGGGGCAGGTGCTTAAGGCAAAAAAAAAAAGGCCACCCATCGCCAAAATGAATTCGTTAGTTAACCTAACCTAACCTAACCCTAACCTGCTCGATATTTGAAAGGTTTTCTGAGAAAAGGGGCAGAAGCACTTATTCACATTTTCTGACCCTTTCAAAAAAAGTCCAGGCAGACATTTTGAGGCTTAGGTCTTAAAGGGTTAAGAAAAAAATGGAACTTATTACTTTCTAACACAATCAATGCAATGAATAATGAGCTCTACTATTCCTCGTCTCCTTTCTGTCTCTCCTTGTCCTCAGTGTTTCCTCCGTGTTTATCGCCACATGAATTCCTATCGCCACGCCGCCTGCCCTCGTCACCGCCTGCCACGTGTTCCCTGCCTCCACTACCCACCGGCGCACCTCAAGGCACAGCTACATTCCCCCTTTTCAATAAACTGTTCATCACAACCTCTCAGCCTTCGCCTGCACTTGGGTCCGGTCTACATTCCGACGTGACAGAGTTCTCCATGATCCACCTAACTGTTGAGGCCGTGAGAGCCTATGAAGAGGTGACAGAGGTTTCAGAAGTAAAATATGTCTCTGTGTCCAAAGTAATCCCCCTCGTGTCACTACTTCACAGAGCAGCCGCAACCGCTGAGCATCGAGGTAGCTCTCTGTCAGCAGAGCCGGGACTGCAAATTCAACGCAGGTTCCGTGGGATTGAAACCTGCTACAGTCTGGCTGCGATCACTTTCCTGGATATCAGGTTTAAAAAAGTAGTATTCGGTGACAAAGACAATGTTGAAAACAAGAAACTTATCACCTAACATCCGAGTCTTCTGCACCCCCACAGGCAGCTTCTTCATCACCTTGGCCTAACTCTGCCTCACCAGGGAGTCCTGCACCTACTTCCAGCTCTGCCCCAGTGAATAAAGGGATATGGGCCGGTTTTGACACTCAGGTTTTGGCAGCCCAACAGCACTGCAAAACAGGTATTGATGCACTTACTGAAATGCATCGCTACGTGCGGCAAAAGCCAGTTCCAAGGGACCAGGACCCATTACTTTGGTGGAAAAGCCACGAGCAAGCCTTCCCGTCCTTAAGCAGACTTGCAGCCAAGTACCTCGGAATCACTGAGAGGCTATTTCCCAAGGCAGGAGAGTTAGTGAGCCAGAAAAGTAACAAAGTCAACATTCTGTTGTTTCTAAACAAAAACGTATACATGCAAAATGAGAGTCCATCCACAATGTGAACTTTGTTGCAGTTCGAGTTCTAACCTGAAGACCACCCAGGTCCGAAAAGAATTATATCTAAGTCAGAGTCAGCTGTTTTTATTCAACTTTTCTTTATTTGAATTTCTTTTCAAAATGTGATTCGCTCAGATGTTCAGTTGACCTTTTGGTTGCAGAGATTCTCTTGAATTGCTCTGATGAAAGAAAAAAACTAAGTTTGATATTTGGCGGCTTGTTTAATGCTGATACAGTGGTATTCAATCAATGTTCATCAGAATCAGAATCAGAATCATCTTCATTTGCCAAGTATGTCCAAAAACACACGAGGAATTTGTCTCCGGTAGTATCATAAGTTCATCATCACATTCACAAGTTTTCAAAAGTAAAACTCCTTTTTTTGGGACATATAAAAGTATCGGTATTGGCATCGGGATACTAGCCTTGGTATCACCCGGTATCGGATCGAAAGGAAAAATAGTGGTATCGCACATCATCCCTAGTGCTGAATTAAGGTTTTATGATTCATACGGGAGTTATTTCACAACCGAGCACGTTAAACATATCATTTGTTAAACATGACATCGTGACAAAGTCACCACAAAGCATAAGAGCTCTGTGGAAACGAGTGTTTTAGTAATAATCTAGAGTTAACTTGTGATCATATGGATTGTTTCACCTTCTCACCAAATGTATGCTCCTCCAGATACAACGAGAACATTCTCGAGTTTCTCGACTTTGACCAACGGAGTCAGTAAGGTCAGTAAATGACACATCGATATGGTTTCTCACATTCAACCAAATCAAATACAAATACCTGTACACTGGGCAGTGTGGTGTATTGGTAGGCTTTTAGTATCAGGTAGTTGGCCTCGATGTCTATCAAACCTAAAACCATGTACTTCCACCAGCGCTGCTTCAAAATGGCCAACAAGTTTCCTTCACCTGGTGAAACAGCGACACACACACACACACACACACAAAACTGAAGGATAACAAATGTTCGTCAATGAATAGGCATGCCATTCCATTTGAAAAAGAACAATGTGATATTTGTTTTGTTATTTTGTGACTCACCTTGACAGCACTCTTGAGACTCACATAATCATTTTACAAGATGAAACTGCCGAGTAAACCTAACTTTTCTGCAGTGGAACAACTGATGAATGATGAAGAAACCGCGTGTCTGCTACCCTTCAACCTACGCTAATATTCAAAATGTCAAGCTACAGTACGTACAAAGACGTCCGTCCATCCATTTTCTGGAGCGCTTCTCCCCACGCGGGTCACGGGCAAGCTGCAGCCCATCCCAGCTATCTTCGGGCGAGAGGCGGGGTACACCCTGAACCGCTCGCCAGCCAATCGCAGGGCACATAGAAACAAACGACCAATCGCACTCACATTCGCACCGACGGGCAATTTAGAGTCTTCAATCAACCTACCACGCATGTTTTTGGGATGTGGGAAGAAACCGGACTACCCGGAGAAAACTCACCCAGGCGGGGCCGGGATCTGAACCCCGGTCCTCGGAACTGTGAGGCAGATGTGCTAACCAGTCGCCCACAGAAGCAACAGTTCAAATAAAATAAAAGGAAAATATTCAGGACACACCAGTCGGTATTTTCGCGTACAGGTCCGCAAACACGTAACTCTTGGTGGAAGCTGTTATACTGTAGCTGCCAATGGACACAACTATTTTCTTGCATATTCTGTTTTTAGGTGGTTATAGCCAGGTGTCCTATAAGGGCCATATAATGTACAGTATACTCTGTGTGTACCTTGCCTGACTGCCAGCGTGGTGGTGTAGACCAGAAACAGCATGATGTAGCTGAGAAAGCTCTGGAACACTGGTGTGCTGGCGTGGAAGTCATCAGCCAAGTACTTGCTAGTCAGGCCGATGGCACAGATCAACAAGGACAGGACCTGACCTAAGGCCAATGTCACCAGCAGGTCTCTGCAGGGGACAGAAGACAGACTGTATATAAACTCAAACGTCCTTGTTTTTTATGGTTCCATAGCTGTTTTTGTTTTTTTTGACAAACAAATTGAATCCTACAAGAATACATATGATCTGTATAGAAGCTTTTATTAACAATAACTGTACTGTACTGTGCGTTTTCCGTCCATGAAAGAACCCTACAAAACAATAATTTTGTATTGTACAGTAATATGGGTGCACAAAACCAAATATTTGTTCTTTACAGCTTCCCACGGGCTCACCGCCTGTGGGAGGGGCCATAGGGGTCGGGTGCAGTGTGAGCTGGCCGGTGGCCGAAGGCGGGGACCTTGGCGGTCCCATCCCCGGCTACAGAAGCTGGCTCTAGGGACGTGGAATCTCACCTCAATGGCAGGGAAGGAGCCCGAGCTGGTGTGTTAGGTTGAGAAGTTCCAACGGGATCTCGTCGGGCTCACCTCCACCTACGGCTTAGACTCTGGTACCAGTCATCTCGAGAGGGGTTGGACACTCTTCCACTCTGGAGTTGCCCACGGTGAGAGGCGCGAAGCACATGTGCACTTGGCACCAGGACACAACTTTGTGGTTGTGTCATCGGACTTGCGGCCCCATGTCTTAGACACTCGGGTGAAGATAGGGGCGGAGCTGTCAACCGATCACCACCTGGTGGTGTGTTGGCTCCAATGGTAGGGAAAGATGCCGGTCCGACCTGGCTGGCACAAACGTATTTGGGGTGGGTCAGCAGGGAACCTCTGGCAGAAGGAGTTTCAACTCCCACATCCAGCAGAACTTCACCGACCTCCCTGGGAAGGCTGGGCACGTTGAGTTCGAGTGGACCATGTTCCACACCACCATTGCAGTGCACCATCAACACTGTTTATAGTGGGGATGGGGCACTGTTGAACTTGACTCGAGATGTTATGAGTCGGTGGGGAGAATACTAAGAAGACCTCCTCAATTCCACCGACACGGCTTCCCATGAGGAAGCAGAGTCTGGGATCTCTGAGGTGGGCTCTCCTATCGCTGTGGTTTAGTTCACCGAGGTGGTTAAAAAAGCTACTCGGTGTCAAGGCCCCGGGGGTGGATGAGATCCGCCCGGAGTTCAAGCCTGCGGCTGTTGTGAGACTGTCCTAGTTGACATGCCTCTGCGACGTCATTTGGACATCGGGGACAGTGCCTCTGGATTGGCAGACTGGGGTGGTCGTCCCCCTTTTTAAAAAGGGGGATCGGAGGGTGTGTTGCAACTACAGGGGGATCACACTCCTCAGCCTCCCTGGTAAGGTCTATTCAGTGGTGCTAGAGAGAAGAGGGTCCGTTGGGAAGTCGAATCTCGGATTCCGGAGGATCAGTGGGGTTTTCGTCCTGGCCGTGGAACAGTGGACCAGCTCTAAACCTTCAGCAGGGTCCTCGAGGGTATATGGGAGTTCGCCCAACCAGTCTACATGTGTTCTGTGGACTTGGACATGTCTCCTGGGGTCTCCTCTCGGCCACCTCATCTGGCTCCTCTCGATGTGGAGGAGCAGCGGCTCTACTCTGAGATCCTCCCGGATGACCGAGCTTCTCACCCTCTCTCTAAGGGAGAGCCCGGACACCCTACGAAGGAAACTCATTTCGGCCGCTCGTATCCGGGATCTCGTTCTTTCGGTCACGACCCGCAGCTCGTGACCATAGGTGAGGGTAGGAACGTAGAGCGACCGGTAAATCGAGAGCTTCAACTTTCGGCTTAGCTCCTTCTTTACACCGATACACCCCGAGGTCCCCCTTCTTAGAAAGCGGGACCACCACCGCAGTCTGCCAATCCAGAGGCACTGTCCCCGATGTCCACGCAATCTTGGACAGCCCCACAACATCCATCCACCAATCTCATCTCATGCCACCGAGGAGCTTTTTAACCACCTCGGTGACCTCGACCCCAGAGGGGGCAAAGCCCATCTCAGAGACCCTAGACTTTGCGTCCTCATGGGAAGGCGTGTCAGTGGAATTGAGGAGGTCTTCAAAGTGTTCTCCCCACTGACTCACAACGTCCCGTGTCGAGGTAGACAGCTCCTCCTGCTTCCCCCTCCCCCCGCCCCCCTAAGGAGTGCCTTGACTGCAATTTGAAATCACCAATAACTTTTGGCAAACACAACTTTGAGCGCGGCTGTTTCAGCGCGGGAGACCTTTTCCCACCACACAATTGTCTTTACCGTTACTGATCAAATGATGTGAAAGCGATCCGAAAAAAAAGAGCAGTTGTGTTGCGCGTCTTAACGCGGTGGGTTGAGCTCGTGTTCGGAAAGCAAGTTAAATGAATGAGCGAAGCCAGTGACGTTGGCTTAAATGACGACGATCATCAAAAGTTGCAGGTTGATGACGGGCATGCCGCGAAAGAGGTGACACGTGATGCGTCCGCAGCGATGGAGACGTGAGCCCAGCGCCATCTGCCGGCGCATATGGAAGCATCTCGTCTTACCTGCTCAAGACCTTCCTGAGCCGCCGGCACCGGGTCCCCGCGCCTCCGGGCAGGCTCTCCGCGGTGGACACGACGGGCGGCATCATTGCTCGAGCGACAGAAGCGAGCGAAGACGGCCAGTGGCCTCGAGGAGGAGGAGGAGGAGCAGGAGCAGGAGCAGGAGCCGCCGCCTCCTGTGCTCCGTCTTGCACGTCGGGGGGCTTCGAGGATGCCAAAGTGCAATCGCGGAAATATTGTGGATCCGCCCATGAGAACAACGGCGTCATAATACGCACGCGACCTGTGGAGCAATCATCCGCTTGGGCTGATCGGGCTCGATGCTTCCAGCACTTCATGTTGGCTAGAAGAGGGAAAACAAAGGCACATTCAAGCTTTGCGAAGTTCGAATGAGCCAAGAGTTACTGGGAGTGACGTCCGAAGAATTTAGAAATTCACGTACAGCTGTTCTCAGAAAAGTGTATTGCATGGAGTTTTATTTCAAATTCGATGTTTTCTCAAGCATTCACGGACTTCACAAGGAACTCTTGTGGGATGGAAGACATAACTTCTTCCAAAGTCGTTGGTTTGGTACACTTGCTCCTTTTAATCATGGAACATACACAAAAAAACGGAGAAAAATATTACAACATATGGCGGACGACCGGTTCGAGCGTCTGCCTCACAGCTCTGGGGACCCGGGTTCGATTCCCGGCCCCGCCCGTGTGGAGTTTGCGTGTGTGGCTCTTCTCTCGGGTTTCCTCCCACGTCCCAAAAACACGCATGCTAGGTGCATGACCATCTCGTTTCATCGAGAAATCCTATTTGATCCCCAAACATTGCTGGTGGACTACATACAATTGGATGGCTATTGGGCTGTGTTTTAGGGGAACGTTCCAGAACTTTGGCAAGGGCATCTTTTGTTCAAAGTCTATTTATAATTAGGCATGAAGTCAAATAGCAGCTCCCTGGTCAACATGTGGAAGGGACAAGCAAAAACACACAAGCAATCACAAAAGTGCATTTCTTTATTTCGGAGCCTTCAATTTGGAGAAACATACTTCGACACGATGACTTAAGAGTTGGGATGCGCACACGCACGCACACACAGAGCCACGTGAACTTCTTGTATTTACACAACCAATCTCTCTCTGCCTCAGCAATACTTCCGCTCATGTTTTGAATAGGATTGAAGAATTTCTCACTAAAATGAAGCCACATTTCCGCAGCGTGGCACAAAGCCTGGTTTCATATTCATCTGCTGCTGCTGCCGCCGGGTGAGTGAAGTCCTCAGTGATAAACAGCAGCTGGAGATTGGAGAGAGAGAGAGAGAGAGAGACTCAGCGGACAGACTGTCCTCTATTTTCTCTGGCTCAAGGAACATGCTGCAGAGGTCCTGGAATTTCAGTGCATTGCAGTACAAAAGCTGGTGGCAGGAAGTGAGCGATCCAGCTCTGACTCCTGGCTTTGTTCACTGTCTCGGCGACCCGAGAGAATCCTCGAGTGTGGGACAGAGGGGGGGAGGGGGGGGGGGGTCAAGTCATGACGGAGGCACGAAGGGTCACCGTCTTACCCTACCCTCCTTGTCTTGACAGCGTGAACCCCTGAACTCATCTTTTGTTATCAACTTGAGACCGGCCTGCACGTCACTGGCCGAGGCGCTGCTGACATTCGCCGTACCGCTGCAGGGCGCCCCATAAGTCCTCATAAGAGATGTTTCTGTGTGAGGGCAGGGAGCTGATAACAAAGACCGACACTTAGAACACAGGAAAAAAACATGCAGAAACAGTTCACAAGTGTTTGCAATGCAATACGCAATTACTGGGGTATTTACACGTATACTTGGATATGAGATAATCGACTGAGATGAGAATCAGCACCTCCAAATCTGAGGCCATGGTCCTCAGTCGGAAAAGGGTGGCGTGCCCTCTCCGGGTCGGGGATGAGATCCTGCCCCAAGTGGAGGAGTTCTAGTATCTCGGGGTCTTGTTCACGAGTGAGGGAAGAACGGAACGGGAGATCGACAGGCGGATCGGTGCGGCGTCTGCAGTGATGCGGACTTTGCATCGGTCCGTTGTGGTAAAGAAGGAGCTAAGCCGAAAGGCGACGCTCTCGATTTACCGGTCGATCTACGTTCCTCCCCTCACCCACGGTCACGAGCTGCGGGTCGTGACCGAAAGAACAAGATCCCGGATACGAGCGGCCGAAATGAGTTTCCCCGGTAGGGTGTCCGGGCTCTCCCTCAGAGATAGGGTGAGAAGCTCGGTCATCCGGGAGCCAGATGAGGTGGCTGGGCCATCTGATTCGGACGCCTCCCTAGTGAGGTGTTCCGGGCACGTCCCACCGGGAGGAGACCCCGTGGACGACCCGGGACACGCTGGAGAGACTACATCCTTCGGCCGGCCTGGGAACGCCTCGGGATCCCCCCCGGAAGAGATGGATGAAGTGGATGGAAAGTCTGGGCGTCCCTGCTAAAGCTACTGCCCCCGCGACCCGACCCGGATAAGCGGTAGAAAATGGACGGACGGTTGGAAATGTTCACAGTTTGTGGTTGAAATACTTGTTTGAAGGCTTATTTTATCCCAAGTTTTGTTTAAGGCTGTCCTTATTGCGGCAGCCATTTTGGAAATGTCATTGCCGAATGCAGAGAGCTGTGACTGAATGTCTTCCTTTGGAAGGGGAACCACCACAGAACATTTTCAAACTGTTCTAAAATGTCTATGGGGCATCTGCAACAGGCTAAAGCAAAGTCAAAAAGTGGGTGTCCAGGATCAAAGGTGAAGAGAAAGAGGACGCTTTGAGTGACGAGCAAAGGAGCGGCAGACCAGCTTCAGGGGTGAAACCTGGCCGAGGCACTGCTCAGAGAAGATCGTAGAGTCGCCATTGATGACATCATCATTGATGACATAACCTGAACCTTCCCCTTCCCCTTCCCAAGCAAGAAATTCAATCACGGGGTATAACAACAATGAGGTCATTTCCAAAATGGCTAAGAGGAAGCGAAGAGCGTTAAGCTAACCCTTTTACACCCAGATTTTAAAAGTACAAATCGCGACGATTTCAGGGAAACAAATTAGGCTCGTTACTTGATAGATTCACATATTTTATATTGAGTTTAAACTTTTTGGACGTAAATGACTGGCCAACTGGCCAAAGTCTGGCCTGAAGAAGAAAAAATAAAATAAAACAACAAATAAAAAGTATCGTCATTGACAATTGACAGTGTCCAAATACTTCTTGGCCTAACCGTAGCTGGAAAACTCCAAGCACTATCAATCTGGTGCTATGGGATGCGATTTAACTGCTTGTGGAGCAAAAAGAGTCTCTGTTGCTGTGATTTACGACATTTACATAAAGTCTAAAAGGAAAGAAAGAACTGAAAATGCATTGAAAATTGCAATAAAAGTGTAATATAGCATCTGAATATATGAAGCATGGTTCCAATTGTTCCAATACAAAGGCACTCTTTCTTGGATCTGGTGAAGGGCCGAGGCATTTTGGGGGATTTGGGAGCTTCATAAATGTCTCTTGTATTCAGTTGGATGATTTGTATTAACAAAAAAATAACTTACATGAATTCAGTGAGTCTGATGTGCCAGGGGAGGAAGCCCAGAGTGCTGTCAACAGGTCCAAACTTCACCACCATCTCTGGATCTGGAAGATGATTTGCCTCTGGAACAACACAACACAGGGAGCTTGCTACGTTATCACCTTGGTTTTGTCAATCCATCAATTTTCTTTGTGCTTATCTGGGTTCGGGTCACTGGGGCAGGAGCTTGAGCAGGGAAGCCCAAACTTCCCTCCCCCCGGCCACTTCGTCCAGCTCTTCCGGGTGGATCCTGAGGCATTCCCAGGCAAGCCGGGAGACAGTCTCTCCAGCGTCCCCTGGGCCTCCTCCTGGTAGGACGTGCCCAGAACACCTCATCAGGGAGGTGTACTGGGGGAAACCTAACCAGATGCTCAAACTAGCTCATCTGGCTCCTCTCATTGCGGAGACCGAGCTTCTCACCCGATGTCTTAGGGAGAGCCCGGACGCTTGTATCCACGATCTTGTTCTTTTGGTCAGAACCCGTAGCTTGTGACCACAGATGAGGGTAAGAATGTGAATCGACCGGTAAATCGAGAGCTTTGCCTTTCGGCCCAACTCCTTTACCACAACAGACTGATACAGTGTCTGTATCACTGCAAATCCTGCACCGATCCACCCGTTGATCTCCCGTTCCCTTCTTCCCTGACTTGTGAACAAGACCCTGAGATACTTCAACTCCTCCACTTGGGGCAGGATCTCTTCCTCGACCCGTAGAGGACACACACCCTTTTCCGACTGAGGACCACGACCTCAGATTTGGAGGTGCTGATGTTTATCACACCCGTTTCACACTCGGCTGCAAATCGGTCAGTCGAGAGTTGAAGATCGCAGCTTGATGAACCCGACAGAACCACATCATTTGAAAAAAGCAGATGCAAGGCTGAGGTCTCCAAACCAGACTCCTTCAACTCCTTAGCTCCGCCTATAAATTCTGTCCATAAAGGTAATAAACAGAATCGGTGAAAGGCCAGCCTTTGCGGAGTCCAGCCCTCTCTGGAAACAAATCCGACTTAGTGCCAGCAATGCAGACCAGACTCTGACACTGGTCTTACAGGGACAGAACAGCCCTTATTAAGGAGCACCCTCCACAGAACCCCAGAGAGACACTGTTATACCCCTTCTCCAAGTCCACAAAGCACATGTCGACTGGTTGGGCGAACTCCCATGCACCCCCGAGGACCCTGCCCAGGGTGTAACGCTGGTCCACTGTTCCATGGCCAGGACGAAAACCACACTGCTCCTCCTGAATCTGAGATTCAACTTCCTGATGTTCTTTTTGCACAATTGTCAAAAAAGTACCGGCATTACCAGATAACTAGCAACCCTTTATTGCTCAGCGACTGTTTTCTGAAAATGTACTGCAGTTCACCTCCAATTCGGTGGATCGAGAAGGCGGTGGCGTAGATGGTATGGAGAACCGAGGGGCACGCAGAGTACGTCATCACAGCATGTGACTAAAATGGTGGCGGTAGCATCATGCTGTGGGGGTGTTTTTCAGTTGCAGGGACAGGGAGTCTGGTTGCAATCGAAGAAAAGATGAATGGGGCCAAGTACAGGGATATCCTGGACGAAAATCTTCTCCAGAGTGCTCAGAACCTCGGACTGGGCCGAAGGTTCACCTTCAAAAAAGACGATGACCCTAAGCGCACAGCTAAAATACCGAAGGAATGGCTTCAGAACAACTCTGTGACTGTTCTTGAACGGCCCAGACAGAGCCTTGACTTACGAACCCAATTGAGCAGCTCTAGAAAGACCTGAAAATGGCTGCCCACCAACGTTCACCATCCAACCTGACAGAACTGGAGAGGATCTGCAAGGAGGAATGGCAGAGGATCCCCAAATCCAGGTGGGAAAAACCTGTTGCATCATTGCTGTATGAGCTCAAAAGGCTGCTTCGACTAAATACTGAGCAAAGGCTCGGAATACTGACGGCTGTGTGATACTGCATTGTTTCTTTTTGAATAAATCCGCAAACATTTCAACAATTACGCAATTGAATTTAAATATGTTTTTCTGTCAATATGGGGGTGCTGTGTGTACATTAATGAGGAATTTTTTTTTTATTTTAACGGCTGCAATATAACAGTGAAAAATTTAAGGGGGTCTGAAAACTTTCCGTACCCACTGTGTGTGTGTGTGTGTATATATATATATATATATATATACGATTGATAAAAAAATGGAGACTATTTTAAGGCGATATTGCGCAGATCTATTCCAACGAACTGTAAAATCAAATCATTCCATTCTTCTCTGAATGTGAAAAGTGCATACAAAACTTCCCATTCACAAGTCAATGCGCAGGTTCGGAAGCGTCACCTCTGAGCAGTGCGTCCAGCATGGAGACGGTGATGTCTTTGGAGCTCCTCTCTTTATTTTCCACAGAGCGACAGAGTTGCTGTGCAGCCTGAACAATACTCTGCTTTCCGTCTTCCGGAGACAGCACCTTCGCTGTGGGCCTGCATGACACCACTGACACGCACACACACACACGTTACACTGACATGCAGCCTAACACGCTTCTGGCAGAGCACTTGAAGTCAACTTCTCATCGCTCCCCTTGACCTTTTGATTATTCCATTGATTTAACTTTCCCCTCCATATGTGGCATAACGGAAGACTTGTGTTCACAATTACATAACGCGCGTGTCACCAGCATCAGGCCAATGGCGCAGTTCGACAGATGTGCCGCGTCCTTACCATTATCATGGTGTTTGTCGGCGCAATCACTCAGGAACTCCACATTATATTTGGATCCCTCTGTACCTAGCAGATGCTGTTGTTGCATCACTATCACCTCCAGCAGACGGGAGTTGTTCTTCCTGAAAATACCTGGGGGGGGGAATGAATGAACAAATAAATACATTAATTACAAAATAATAATAATAATAATTACTTGGAAACATGAGAACAACGCCAACAGCTTTACAACACGCTGTTGTCTGTAAATGTCGTTGCTCCCTAATGTGCACATTCCAAAATATTGTATGGTCCACTCGGACTCAATGTCCCCCGCCTCCCCTGAGACGTGGGTGAAGTTCTGCCGGAGGTGGCAGTTGAAACTCCTTCTGACAGGGGATTCTGCCAGACGTTCCCAGCAGACCCTCACAATACGTTTGGGCCCGCCAGGTCGGACCGGCATCTTCCCCCACCGTCGGAGCCGACTCACCACCAGGCGGTGATCGGTTGACAGCTTCGTCTCTCCCTTCACCCGAGTGTCCAAGACATGCGGCCGCAAGTTCGATGACACGACCACAAAGTCGATCATCGAACTGCCACCTAGGGTGTCCTGGTGACAAGTGCACGTGTGGACACCCTGATGCTGGAACATGGTGTTCGTTATGGACAATCCGTGATGACCACAGACCAATAACAGAACACTGCTCGGGTTCTGATCGGGGAGGCCGTTCCTCCCAATCGCGCCCTTCCGGGTATCACTGTCATTGCCCACGCGGGCATTGAAGTCCCCCAGCAGAACGATGGAGTCCCCAGCGGGAGCGCTCTCCAGCACCCCTTCCAAGGACTTCAAAAAGGGTGGGTACTCTGAACTGCTGTTTGGTGCATAGGCACAAACAACAGTCAGGACCCGTCCCCCCACCCGAAGGCGGAGGGAGGCTACCCTCTCGTCCACCGGGGTGAACCCCAACGTACAGGCACAGAGTCGGGGGGGCAATAAGTATACCCACACCTGCTCGGCGCCTCTCACCGTGGGCAACTCCAGAGTGGAAGAGAGTCCAACCCCTCTTGAGAGGACTCGCACCAGAGCCCAAGCGGTGTGTGGAGGCGAGTCCGACTACATTTAGTCGGAACTTCTCGACCTCACACACCAGCCTCCTTCCCTGCCAGAGAGGTGACACTCCACGTCCATAGAGCCAGCTTCTGTAGCCGGGGATCGGATCGCCAAGGTCCCCGCCTTCGGCCACCGCCCGGCTCGCACTGCACCCGACCCCTATGGCCCCTCCCACAGGCGGTGAGCCCATGGGAAGGGGGACCCACGTTACCCTTTCGGGCTGTGCCCGGCCGGGCGCTATGGGTGCACCCCGGGCCACCAGGCGCTCGCCTTCGAGCCCCACCTCCAGGCCTGGCTCCAGAGGGGGGCCCCGGTGATCGTATGTATATACATGTCTAAAAATCATCATCTGATTTTCAGCCAGGGTCAAGCAACCCGTGGCAGCAATGCATACACAGTGATTACAAAAGAATATGAAATAACTGGAAGCAATGCGTTTATTTGCAAATTTACTTCAGTATTTTAGTGGCAAGAAATGTTTCACGGTGGAAACTAGAACTTACTTCAAGCAAGTGGTCAGCCTAAAAATGACCACAGACCACACCAGTGGCTCTTTCCGAGGTACAGCCATAGATCTACTTACACACTAGTTCAATTAAATTAGGTTGAGTGCTTGTTTACCGTGATTATCATAGATGCTGACATAGGATATACCAACAGCCATACACCACACTACCAGGTTGGCGATGTCCGTGTAGCTGGGCTCCTCTTCCGTAACTAACAGGCCGATGTGGCTCGGCAACTTCTCTAAAGACCGGCCGTCGTTCAGCCACCGGTGTCGGCGATTGGGAGCGCAGTTTCCATTTCCGGCCGTGCCATTAGCGTCGGGGTTATGGTTTGACTTCCTCCGGTGGTCCGGGAAGCCAGCTAGGGCCATTGGGAGTAGTAATGTGGCTATTGCCCGCTCCCACAGCCGCCCCTTCCAGCTCCGCAGACGGACACGGAGCCAGGAGACGAGCGCTCTGCCGTGAAGCAGAAACAGCAAGAGCCGCCACAATAAGCTGTACAACAGCGCCATAAATGGACTGGCTAATTCTAGAGTTGCTCGGGATATGATAACTGCTGCACAAGCCTATTATGTCGAAGTACTAACTGCCTGACAAATCCTTGTCGATGTCACCCGCCTGCCGCCATCTTGCTCTCCCCCCGACAACCCTTGACCTGTGAACTCTCAACGTGAATACACGTAACTCGCGGATTGGTCAAAGATAAGCATGACGTCTAAAAAGGGGGTGGATTCTGCTCATAGAATGAAACTATAGATGCGACGCGCCACTTTAAACTTGCGTGCTTACCGCAACGCTAACTAGTAGAGTCACAAGGCAGCCATTTATATGTGTGTGTGGACGGCGACCAAAAACCGAAACACCAAGGGTGCTGGCGCTTTGTACTGCATACGATTGTGCACAGCGCTGTACAAATATGACGAGGTCACTGGGAATAATCTTTCACAGGGGAAAATATTCATTAACCTTTTTACTTTTGGTGTTCAGTATTAATAGTACATGCTTTATCATTGACAAAATAGTAAATATCATTCATTCCAGTTGAGAATGAACAAGTTACGACGTAACTTTACTCTCTATGCTTTGGCTGTTATTGGAACCTCGCCCCTGCCAACATGGCGCCAGATAGGCACGTCGGTTAACTAGCCTGGGGAATCTCGTCGTCTCTTCATAACTGTGACGCTGCCCTCATTAATGTACCTTTCCCCTTTCATTTTCATCCTGTTAACCGTTTGCATTTGGGCATGATTCCATGTTACACAATATAGGAAACAGAATGGAGTAGTTTCAAACTTCCTGAGGTGTTGCTTGGCTGGTGGTTCTCCACAGAGCAGGAGATGGCGACATTGCACAGTAAAAAAAAAAAGACGCTGCAAGGCCATACTGTGATAAGAAACGAAGAAGACCAGTGAGGAACTCGTCGTTGTGTGTGTTTTTTTTTTGGGTCTTTTACTTTGGGAACGTAAAAATGTGTTGAAAAGCACAATTACTAAAGGATTATAATGGCGTCTAGAATGTTGAAGCGAGCCGGCATTTCTCCTGAATTATGCGAGCAACTCAAAAGACATAAAATAGAAAGTTGTAAGGTAAGTTTCTTTTGACCCAAAACAATAATGTCAGTACTGAACGTGTACAGTACTGTATTTGACTCCTTCTCTTAGGATACCTTTTCTTAGTAGTAGTAGTAGTAGTAGTTGTTGTTATTGTTGTAGTAGTAGTAGTGCTGTCATCTGTCAATGTGACTGATAAAGTTTTGTTTTGACTCCCAATGTTCGTCTCAAATGACCATTTAAATTTAGTATTGAATGTCTTGCCATCAAATAAATACATGAATGAAGGCAAATATGTCTCATTCAGCTTGTCATTCCTCCCCAGGATCTGTTGACGCACACTGCTTTTGAAGTGATGTATGCTGCAGGATTGAGTTACCAGAAAACCTTGGGGATCTTGGAGACTGTGAGCAAGGTCATTGCTCCCCCACTCACCACGGTGTGTGCAAAACAATCCCCAGAAGCCTCGCTATCTGGTATACGTCGGTCACCAATAAGGGAGTGATTTGGCGTCCGCACTCTTGCAAATTGTTCATGACACAGTTGCATTCACGTCAGCACTCTTTCTCCAGATACAATCTGGAATTCAATCAGGGGTTACAACTCATTATAACAATGAAAGCAACGCAACCCCGAACAACAAAAAAAAATTAATAACACTGTATTACTTCTTTTCGAACTTCTCCTATTTCTGCCAGGCCTTGGAGTTGTGGAAGCATTACTCAGACTCTTGCTTCTCAACATCATTACCTGCACTGGACAAAGTGCTGCGAGGAGGTATTCCATGTGGAGCCATCACAGAGGTACACCAAAGACATAAACATCTATCCATCCATCCATTTTCGGAACCGCTTATCTTCACGAGGCGTGCTGGAACCTATCCCAGCTATCTTCGGGCGAGAGGCAGGGTACACCCTGAATTGGTCGCCAGCCAATCGCAGGGCACATATAAACAAACACGCATTCACACTCACATGCACATCTAAGGGCAATTTAGAGTTTTCATGTATGTTTTTGGGATGTCGGAGGAAACCGGAGTGGGCCAAATAGTAATTAACAGTAGTGGGTTATTACTAAATGATTAGTTACTAGATCTTGGCATTTCAGGATAAGCAATGTAATCAAAGTCAATATAGTGCATTATACATAGGTATAACGAAAATGAAAACAATTCTTTCACATTGTAGAAATGTATACCAGTACCCAGAGATTGTGGAAAAAGGCGCTCACCTGAGAATCCAAATATTTGGGAGTTATAGTTCTGGTATTTTCAGATGGGGAAGGGGGCATAATTTGAGACGTCCACATATATTTTGGTGACGATTGGTCGTAGTTTTGTGACATTAAGCAAAGTTTTTCCCACCTGGATTTGGGGATCCTCTGCCATTCCTCCTTGCAGATCCTCTCCAGTTCTGTCAGGTTGGATGGTGAATGGTGGTGGACAGCTATTTTCAGGTCTTTCCAGAGATGCTCAATGGGGTTTAAGTCAGGGCTCTGTCTGGGCCATTCAAGAACAGTCACAGAGTTGTTCTGAAGCCACTCCTTCGTTATTTGAGCTGTGCGCTTAGGGTCATTGTCTTGTTGGAAGGTGAACCTTCGGCCCAGTCTGAGGTCCTGACCACTGTGGAGAAGGTTTTCGTCCAGGATATCCCTGTACTTGGCTGCATTCATCCTTCCTTTGATTGCAACCAGTTGTCTTGTCCCCGCAGCTGATAAACACCCCCACAGCATGATGCTGCCACCGCAATGCTTCACTTTTGGGACTGTATTGGACAGGTGATGAGCAGTGCCTGGTTTTCTCCACACATACCGCTTAGAATTAAGGCCAAAAAGATCTATCTTAGTCTCATCAGACCAAAGAATCTTGTTTCTCGCCATCTTGGAGTCCTTCAGATTTTTTTTAGCAAACTCCATGCGTGCTTTAATGTGTCTTGCACTGAGGGGAGGCTTCCGTCGGACCGCTCTGCCATAAAGCCCTATATGTATGTATATATATATATATATGTATATATGTATATATATATATATATATATATATATATATATATATATATATATATATATATATATATACCTGTGGTTGAGGGAGTTCGGCTTGACAGCCTCCTCATCCACCGCATCCTTATAGTCAGAGTTCTGAGGGCTGGAGCTTATGAGAATGGGTTCATTATAAGTAGTCTGCGTACCTACTGAGACTTTAACCAGCGGTCCTTCCGTCGCATCACCGCCAAATGGCCGCCCACGCCGAGCACCGAGAGGTATCTACACCATTGCCAAGTGGCAAGGTGTTGATCGGGGTACAGGCATTGTAGTAGTCGTAGTAGTAGATCTTGTCTAGTCTGGTCTGAGACTGAAGGTCTCATATCCTCGAGATATACTCGAGGGGGGCTATATAGGAGGGGCTTGTACTGCGCAACAAGTTTTGGAGCTGCGCAAGGACATTGTTAAATGAAAACAGCTAGCAACAAATGGCTCACAGGAAGTTGCGCCCACAATTGTTTCTACATGAGCGCCCCCAGGAATAAGGTTGATTGGTTTGCAACTTTGACTATTAAATAGCAGCGTCACCCAAAAGAGAGATATGGCGGGTCAAAAGCAGTCTCCTACACTCATGTAGAGCGACAACAGGAGCCACAATAGTCGCTACACCGTGGAACACAGTGAAGACAGTCATCATCAAGTGGAGAGAATATGGCACACTAGGGAGCTGCAGGAGTTTCTGGCAAGCACTGGCTGTACAGTACATGTGACAACAATTTCCCATCTTCATGTGTCTGAGCTATGAGGTAAGGTGGCAAGATGAAAGTGTCATTGTTAGAGATTGTTGGGTTTGCGTGGTGACGTTGGTGGCAAAAGGTGGAGGACCCAAGCAAACGGAAGCAGGGAGGCGTGCTCAGAGGATTTATTACAAAAAAGGGAAAACAAAATGTACTGAAGCAAAATAAAAGAACATTCAACACTGAAGACTGTGAGGCGAAGATGATGACAAAAGCTAGGTGACGTATGACAGCAACAATGAACCAACACGGAGTAAAAGAAAGCAGGAAATTAAACGACAAATTAGCTGACGAGTGAACGAGGCACACCTGGACAAGACGCGTGGCTGGAGGGAGCTGATTGGTAGACACAAGGAACAGGGCTGATGAGAACAGGTGGAAGCGAAAAGCTAATGAGTTGACAAGACATGAACAGGGGACACACAAAAACATGACAAAATAGGAATCTAATCTAAACAAAGTCAAGAAAAACACAGATCATGACAGTTATGGTCCGATGAAACCAACGTTAAACATTTTGGCCAGAATTCCAAAAGGAACACTGCTAATCACAAAAAGACCATCGTAGCTATAGTGGAGGATCATGGTGGCAGCATCATGCTTCGCAGCTGTTTTTCTTCACGGTGAACTAGGGCCTTTGTCAAGGTGGACCAGTCAGTGTTATCACAAAACCTTCAGGCTTTTGCTGGAAATGAAGAACGGTCTACTAGAACAGTTGAACTTTATTTGGCGTTAATTCGATGGATTTTAAGCAGGTGGCAGTTGTATGCTGACTTCTAGGAAACCCGAGTTCAACACAGCCCCCTCCCCAGTTCTAAGAGGGTGTGTACACATTATCTCAGCGGTTTATTTTTACTCGCAGTCTCTAAAAGATTTCATTTTTTTCTCCACTGGTTAAGGTTTTAGGTCACATTATGGGTGGAAAACATTTTGAAATGATCATGGTCCCAAAAAATCATTTGTCATTTAAAGAAAGGTGTGTAGACATTTTGATCACGATACTCTTTGTAGGTGACAGGGCCATTTGGCTGTGGGAAGACTCAGTTGTGTATGATGCTCAGTGTTGTGACCACCTTGCCAAAGGAGCTGGGCGGCTTGGACCGCAGCGTGATCTACATTGACACTGAGTCAGCATTCTCTGCTGAGAGGTTAGTCTCACCGTCTTGCGGCAAACAGACACAAATTGTTCAAATTGCTTTATATATCTCCGAGTTTTGCATGCTGGGTGGAATCGGATATGAGTTCGCATGTTATTTTACGAAAACAAACTCATGTTCTGACAACTCATGTTGGAGTTGGTCCTCGAAATATTACCGTTTGTTGTACCAGGCTGGTGGAGATTGCACAGAACAGGTTCCCGGACTACTTCAGCTCTCAGGAGAAAGTCCTGCAAATGGCAGGTAGGGTCCATATCTTCAGGGAAATGACCTGCCAGGATGTCCTCTGCAGGTACAGCATACCACAATGATTGAGATTTTGGTCCGCAAAATCATCACGAATATTGTCATTTATGTAAATAGAATTTGAGAATCACAGCTATAGTGCAGAGTGTTTGTAGGGCAAAACAAAAGCAACCCCAAAAAACAATCATGAATGAAAGTTGAAAGAGAAAGTAGCCTAAACAAAATACATCCAGCAATCTGGTTGGTAGCCTGCCGAGGTGACAGATCATTTTTTCTTATTTAAAATGCCATTGAATATTTTTTTTTCTTATTCTCACAATTTTAATATCTCAAGCAGGGCCTTTCCTGTCTCAAATTGATGAAGCGGTGTTACCATTCTGATCAACAAGTTGTTGAGAGATGCCTTGGTGGAGTTTGCGTGTTCTCCCCGTGCCTGCGTGGCTTTTCTCCGGGCACTCCGGTTTCCTCCCACGTCCCAAAGACATGCCTGCTAGGTAGATTGAAGACTCTAAATTGCCCGTAGGTGTGAATGTGAGTGCGAATGCTTGTTTGTTTCTATGTGCCCTGCGATTGGCTGGCGACCTCTTGCCCGAAGATAGCCGGGATAGGCTCCGGCACGCCCGCGACCCTGGTGAGGAGAAGCGGCTCAGAAAATGGATGGATGGATGGAATTTATTGTTCTTTGTCTTTCTGAACTCATATCCTCAAATACAAATATAGGAATCCTGTTTGATAGTATTTAAGTATAACCAAAGTTGAAATATGTACATTTATACAGCTAAGTTAATCAACTTTAACTGGTGGCCCTATTAAATGGTAGTTGGAGATTGTCTTGAAATTTGAAAATCCATCCATCCATTTTCTAGCGCTTATCCGAGGTCGGGTCGCGGGGGCAGTAGCTTTAGCAGGGACGCCCAGACTTCCCTCTCCCCAGCCACTTCATCCAACTCTTCCGGGGGGATCCCGAGGCGTTCCCGGGCCAGCCGAATGACGTAGTCTCTCCCTGGGGACGTGCCCGGAACACTTCGCCAGGGAAGCGTCCTAATCAGATGACCGAGCTACTCAATCCATCTCTAAGGGAGAGCCCGGACACCCTGCGGAGGAAACTCATTTCGGCCGGGCAAGGGAAAACCAAGTCCGCCGTTTGTCGTCGTCATAAGGGGTCTGAAATCTGAAAATGAAATGGTCATTGTCGCATTTAACAGACATTTCATTGACCTACTGAGATAGATTTTTCACCAATCTGTAATTCATCCATCCATTTTCTGAAGCTCACTAGGGTCATGGGCGTGCCGGAGCCTATCCCGGCCGACTCGGGGCAAGAGGCGGGGTACCGCCTGAACCGGTCACCAGCCAATCGCAGGGCGAACAAGCATCCACACTCACATTCGCACCTTCAGGCAATTTCGAGTGTTCAATTAACCTACAAAGCATGTGTTTGGGATGTGGGATGAAAGCAGAATACCCGGGGAAAACCTACGCAGGCACGGGGAGAACATGCAAACTCCACGTTTGAACACAGGCCCTCAGAACTGTGTGGCAAAAAAAAAACGAAACAATATTTACCCGTTTGAAATTCCGACACATTTGCAGTCGGAAAGGAAAAAACCCCTCCTGCATGCAACCTCGACAATAGTCGTGAAACAGACTGACATCCGTCCAGCAACTAGTTGCCATTTTCAATGTTTTTGTCAGAGCTCAAAGCGTTCACCTGATGTCCTGATGGATAAGGTACTGCCAATAACAATATAACCACAACTGCGACTTGCATTTTCTTTTCCACCTCCTGCAGTTTCTAAATGCATCTCCATGTTAACTGTCAGACTGGAGAAATTGGAGGAGATTCTCATCTCAACCAGAGCTGGCCTGATTATCCTCGACTCAATTGCTTCAGTGGTTCGAAAGGAATTTGACACAACGTTGCCTGGCAACCTGATACACCGGAGCAAGCTGCTGGGACAACAGGCCACCACCCTCAAATATTTGGCCCATCAATTCAACATCCCTGTAAGTAGTACATGCACAATCTCTGGGATGCTAGCAGGGAGATATTTTTCTTTACTTTCAAACAATGCATGTTGGTAACCCGTCACATTTTTTCAGCACACACTGCAGCTCTCTAAAATCAACATTATGCATTTCTGCTTCTCTGCCAAGTCGCGCAGAGAAACTAATATACTAATTATTTGTTTACAATCGAAATGACGTACATTTTCCAGACTATTTCCCCTTGAAACAAAACTCAACAGTTTATTTGAATGGATGGATAGAGCGGCTGAAATAAGTTTAGAACACGGCACCATTTTTCTCCTGAAACAAAGGTGCGACTGACATGAAAATGTCACCAGGTGTTGGGAACAACCCAAATAATCCATACATTCCAAGAAAGTAGAACCAATAAGATCAGGAATTAAGTTGTGTGTTATAATGTGAAATGACACAGGGAAAAAAGTATTGAACACATGAAGAAAGGGAGGGGCAGAAAGGCATGGAAAGCCAAGACAACACCTAAAATCTATCAATCATCAAACAGCAATCCAGCCCCTGGTCAGCGCAAATGAATATCAGTTGGTTCAGTCCTAAATGATGGTCTACAAAACGGTCTCATTGCCAAGGTGTGAGTCAAGACACATCTCATGATGGGGAAGAGCAGAGAGCTGTCTCAAGACCGTCGCAAACTAATTGTTGCAAAACATAACGATGGCCTTTGTTACAGGCGCATATCGAAGCTTCTGAATGTTCCAGTGGGCACGGTTGGGGCCATAATGCGTAAATAAGTGGAAAGCCAATCATACCACCATAAAGTTGGCTCGATCAGGTGCTCCTCGTAAGATTTCTGACAGAGGAGTGCAAAGAATAATCAGAAGAGTTGTCCAAGAGCCAAGGACCGCCTGTGGGGAGCTTTAAAAAGACCTGGAATTAGCAGGTACTGTTGTCAATGAGTAATGGACTCCGCCGCCATGGCCAGTATGCATGGTCACCAAGCAAGACCCCATTGCTGAAGAAAAAAAACATATCAAAGCTTGTTTAAAGTTTGCTGAACAACATTTGGACAAGCCAGTTAAATACTGTGAGAGCAAATTTCAACTCTTTGGATGCCATAATGCAAACCACGTTTGGAGGAGAAATGGCACTGAACATCACCCTAAATACACCATACCAACAGTGAAGATCGGAGGTGAGAACATGATGGTGTGGGGCTGCTTTTCAGAAAATGGTACTGGTCAACTTCACATTGTTGAAGGAAGGATGAATGGGCAAATGTAGCGAGAGATTCTTGAGAAAAATCTGCTGCCATCTACGACGATGATGAAAATGAAACGAGGGTGGACATTTCAGCAGGATAATGATCCAAAACCAAGTGGCAGTAAGCCAAGGCATGTCTCAATTGGTTTAAAAAAAAAAAAAAGATGTTAGAATGGACCGGCCAATCACCTGACTTGAATCCAATCAAAAATCTATGGAAAGAACTGAAATTCAAAGTCCATAAAAGAAGCCCACGGAACCTTCAAGAACTGAAGACTGCTTGTGTGGAGGAATGGGCCAAAGTCACACCAGAGCAACGCATGGGACTTCAACCCCAATTCCAATGAAGTTGGGACGTTGTGTTAAACATAAATACAAACAGAATACAATGGTTTGCAAATCATGTTCGACCTACATTTAATTGAAGACACTACAAAGACAAGATATTTCATGTTCAAACTGATCAACTTGATTGTTTTTAGCAAATAATCACGAACTTAGAATTGTATGGGTGCAACACGTTCCCAAAAAGCTGGGACAGGTGGCAAAAAAGACGGAGAAAGTTGAGGAATGCTCATCAAACATCCCACAGGTGAGCAGGCTGATTGGGAACAGGTGGGCGCCACGATTGGGTAGAAAAGGAGCTTCCCTCAATTGCTCAGTCATTCACAAGCAAAGATGGGGCGAGGTTCACCTCTTTGTGAACAAGTGCGTGAGAAAATAGTCCAACAGTTTCAGGACAATGTTCATCAATGTACAATTGCAAGGAATTTAGGGATTTCATCATCTCCGGTCCATAATGTCATCAAAAGGTTCAGAGAATCTGGAGAAATCACTGCACGGAAGCGGCAAGGCCGAAAACCAACATTGAATGCCCGTGACCTTCGATCCCATGTGGGATGAAAGCAGAATACCCGGGGAAAACCCACGCAGGCACGGGGGGAACATGCAATGTTTAACACAACGTCCCAACTTCATTGGAATTGGGCTTGTAGTTTCTCCATACAGCCTAAAGCTGTCATTGCAAACAAAGGCTTTTGGACAAAGTATGAAATAAATACCAATTCAATACTTTTCCCTGCGTCATTTCCCATTATAACACACAACTTAATTTCTGATTTTATTTGTTGTACTTTCTTTGTATGTATGAATTACATGGGTTGTTCCCAACATCTGGTGAAATTTTCATGTCAATAGCACCTTAAAGAGAAAAATGGTGACGTGTTAAATACTTATTTTAGCTGCTGTATATATATTATATGAATTCATATTACTGTATTCTACAGGGCGTTATGAAGATGCATTATTGTAATATCTTAGTTGTATATAATTTATTTGCACGTGGAAAAACTGATTTATGAGTGTTAGTTGTCATAGTAGTTGTTGTCGTGAGGGGCGTCGCACCCAGAGGAGATGTGGGTGTCGCAACCCCACCTTATTTTTTCGACACCCACATTTTCCCCCCAAATCTTTTTTTTACTAGCGTTGCAGGCCGTGTCAAATTTTATTTTCAGTGAATGCCACAGATCACAAAAAAATGGACGGTGGGCTGCAAATGGCCTGCGGGCCGTAGTTTGGATACCGCTGCCTGAAAGAAAGGAGGCAAACTAATGACAAGCAGGAATACAAAGACAAAACAATCCAATATTCTCTCGCAAATGTCATGCGCAACTCTTTGATAGGCATGCGCATGGCTGAGTTGATGAGTCTGCTGGGAAACCAGAAGAAGAATGAGGAACATTTTAAGCCTTAGATCTATACAACCAGTCAAATGTTTGGAGACACTTTCTCAGGCCTTTGAATGAGAAACTGCTACTGGTTTGTTTTTTTTCCCACCTCAATCAATTTGCCAAATTCATGTAGTTGCCAGTCTAAATGTGCATGTAAACCTCAGTCTCTAAGAGGCATTGGGAGGGGCCGTCTCTATGCAAAGCATGAGCCAGGTTTATAAAGGTTTGAATGAGTCTCACTGTGCACCACAGAACCCTTGTCTCATCTCAGTTAAACAACCTTTAGATGAGGAACAGAGATTGAGCCAGAGCGCTTGTCCACCATGGGTGACAAAGTCCATAAAACACCCAAAGCCTCCTAGCTGCAAAGGGTGACCAACTGCACACGTTCCCCTTTTCAGTTCCTGTTATGTCCGTGTGTACCAGTTCTTTTGTTTATATTTTTAGTTGTCAGAGTAATGCTAATGTAAATGAATTGGGATAACTTTGGAAATGACCTTTTCAGCCATATACATTCAAGTATAAACCTAAGCTTCCAATACTGCAAAGATTAGAATTGTAGGTTTTCTCTCCCCAGGTGGTCCTGACCAACCAGATTACAACTCAAATAGGGCATCAAGGTGAGTGCTGATCTAGAAGAGCAGTGTGTGTTGATGTTGGATTCTGTAAGGTTTTGGGGCTCGAAAGACTTTTCCTTCTAGTTTTATACAATGGAACCTCAGTTCACGAATGGTACAGTTCTTGAACAATACTGTTTGCAAACAAAATTTTCCAAGTATTGACTTTGTCCGCATATCTAAGCTTAGGAATGTTCCAGTGAGCACGGTTGGGTCCGTAATCCGTAAGTGGAAAGCCAATCATACCCCCTCCCCCTAGGCCTCATCTCGAGGATCCGTGACACCATGAAGGCCGGATGGTCGTCAATAATCCGGGGCGGGGGGAAGGGGGCTCGGCGGGAGGGCTCAGGGCTCAGGTGGAGACAGGCTTAAGCAAAGAGATGTGGAATGTGGGGTGAATTTTCAAGGACAGTGGAAGTTTCAATTGGACGGAAGTGGGATAGATGATTTTGGTAATGGGGACAGGACCAATGAAATGCGGAGTGATCTTACGGGACTCTGGTTGAAGCGGAAGGTCGTGGGAGGAAAGCCAGATGGATTGACCCACCTTGTATTCGGGCGTACGGGAGCAATGACCGTCCGCGAGCTGCTTGTTATGTGCCCGCCCGGACGAAATGTGGCTGGGTCTTTCTGCATGCCAATGATCCCAAACACACCGCCCGGGCAACGAAGGAGTGGCTTCGTAAGAAGCATTTCAAGGTCCTGGAGTGGCCTAGCCAGCCTCCAGCTCTCAAGCCTATAGAAAATCTTTGGAGCCCAGTGAAAGTCTGTGTTTCCCAGCGACAGCCCCAAAACATCACGGCTCTCGAGGAGATCTTCATGGAGCAATGGGCCAAAATAGCAGCAACAGTGTGAAAACCTTGTGAAGACTTACAGAAAACATTTGACCTCTGTCATTGCCAACAAAGGCTAGATAACAAAGTCTTGAGATGAACTTTTGTTATTGACCAAATATTTGCCACCATAATTTGCTCATAAATTATTTGAAAAACATACAATGTGATTGTCTGGATTTGTTTTTCTCATTTTGTCACTCATAGGTGAGGTATACCTGCGATGAAAATGACAGGCCTCTGTCATCTTTTTAAGTGGGAGAACTTGCACAATTGGTGGCTGACGAAATATGTATTTATGTAATCACTTGTCTAAATAGTTGAGTCATTTTGTTCATTCACAGTGTATAAACCCAACCAAGTTAACAACATCGCTCTAATTCAAATGAAACAAAGGCAATTTGGATTCATTTGTCTTTTACAGGTTCTGGTCCACTCACTGAGGGGGATTCAGGCATTGTGACAGCAGCTTTGGGGAACACATGGAGTCACAGTGTTAACACACGTTTTATTGTCCAATATGTTGATGGACTTCAGAGACAGGTGGGAGATACATTCCAGACTATACTACTGTGCCTTTGCTCATACATTTTTCATGACATGAGATTGTCTTTGGTTATTGTCTTTAACCACTGGCAGTTGTGTGGGCTAATGGCATTTTGACGGCAGACTTTTGTTTTCCAAGAAAATAAGTCTCAATAAGGTAGCCCCGTCATCACGTTTTAAGTTTTGGTGAATTGATATCACATTACATCCTCTCTTCACTGACACGTCTGGCACTCATTAATATTGGGTCCAGGTTTTTACATGACATGGGTCAAACTGATAAATAAGCTTGTGGGACTACTGATAAAGCTGGTACAGGCCAAGCAATGCACCACTGGCAAGGACTGAAGCAAAATAGACATTTTGGAAAACAGTCATCAAGACCTCAATATTAAGATGTAGGTCAGTGGTCCTCGACCTTTTTTGTACCATGGACCAGTTTCAGGTTAAGACATATTTTGACAGACTGGCATGGAAACGAATAGAAACAAATGATTAAATAAAAAACTCACCATTACACTGAATGTAGTTGGAATTAGTTGGGGTTCTGCGCTTGCTTCTCTTCAACAAGCTGGTCGGATCTTGGGAAAAATCTTTTTTTTCTTTAAAGAAACTGCAAAGGTTTGTCATTCTTGCTTAGGCTCCATGTGCCCAAGCACTTTTGATGGCTTCATTGCGTCATTTGTGAGCCTGTTTTAGGTACGTGCAAGTCAACTAATAATAAACCTGTACCTTAAATAGTACTGCTTATATTGTCTCATTATTTGAGTTGTTAGCATTTTCCATTCAACATAGCAGATAAGTAAGGAGATTGGAAGAACAGGGAGATATTCCCACTTTTTGGGACCAGAGGGTGTCTTCCATCTATTGTGGGATCACAGTCCAAGGTTGCATGGTAAATGCTATTCAGAGTGTGGGTTAAGTAGTCCAGCTCTTTGTTAGAGCCAATAAGGAAGGACAATCTGGTTTTTGTGCTGATGATGGAATTCGAGGTTGCGTGAATTTTCCCAATGACTCCAAATGTACTTTGTGGACTGGGAAAAGGCATTCAACCATGTAAATTGCGGTGTTTTGAAGTTGGGCTATTTGGTGCCTCCACATTAGAATAATGAGGTTGGGTAGTTCACTGGAAAGAGTTGGAACTTATTCATGGTGGACACTACCTTGTCTCTTGTTCAGTTCACTTATTTCCATCCATCCATCCATCTATTTTCTTCTGCTTATCCGAGGTCTGATCGCGGGGGCAGTAGCTTTAGCAGAGAAGCCCAGACTTCCCTCTCCCAGACACTTCATCCAGCTCTGCTGGGGGGATCCCGAGGCGTTCCCAGGCCAGCCGGGAGATGTAGTCTCTCCAGCGTGTCCTGGGTCATCCCCGGGTTCTCCTCCCGGTAGGAAATGCCCGGAACACCTCACCGGGACGCGTCAGGAAGTATCTTAATCAGATGCCCGAGCAGCAGCTCTACTCTGAGCCCCTCCCGGATGACCGAGCTTCTCACACTATCTCTAAGGGAGAGCCCGGACACCCTGCGGAGGAAACTCATTTCAGCCGCTTGTAGCCGGGCTCTTGTTCTTTTGGTCACCGTAGGCGAGGGTAGGGAAGGTAGATCGACCGGTAAACTGAGAGCTTCGCCTTTCGGCTTAGCTCCTTCACCACAATGGACCAATA
This sequence comes from Phyllopteryx taeniolatus, assembly GCF_024500385.1. Classification (NCBI taxonomy): domain Eukaryota; kingdom Metazoa; phylum Chordata; class Actinopteri; order Syngnathiformes; family Syngnathidae; genus Phyllopteryx; species Phyllopteryx taeniolatus. The sequence continues at coordinate 355,042 of NC_084519.1, read as the reverse complement.
CAAAGTCTGCATCACTGCAGACGCTGCACCGATCCGCCTGTCGATCTCACGCTCCATTCTTCCCTCACTCATGAGCAAGACCCCAAGATACTTGAAGTCCTCCACTTGGGGCAGGATCTCATCCCCGACCGGGAGAGGGCGCGCCACCCTTTTCCGACTGAGGACCATGGTCTCAGAATTAGAGGTGATGATTTTCATTCCAACTGCTTCACACTCGGCTGCGAACCGCTCCAGTGAGAATTGGAGATCACGGCTTGATGAAGCCAACAGAACCACATCATCTGCAAAAAGCAGAGATGCAATACTGAGGCCGCCAAACCGGACCCCCTCTATGCCTCGGCTGCACCTAGAAATTCTGTTCATAAAGGTTATGAACAGAATCGGTGACAGAGGGCAGCCTTGGTGGAGTCCAACCCTCACTGGGAACAAGTCCGACTTACTGCCGGATATGCGGACTCCGGTCGTACAGGGACCGAACAGCCCGTATCAGGGGGTTCGGTACCCCATACTCCCGAAGCACCCTCCACAGGACTCCCCGAGGGACACGGTCGAACGCCTTCTCCAAGTCCACAAAACACATGTAGATTGGTTGGGCGAAGTCCCATGCACCCTCGAGGACCCTGCCGAGGGTGTAGAGCTGGTCCACTGTCCCACGGCCAGGACGAAAATCACACTGCTCCTCCTGAATCTGAGATTCGACTTCCCGACGGACCCTCCTCTCCAGCACCCCTGAATAGACCTTACCACTTACAGTTGATATACGCATTATATACACACACGGTATTATAGAAATCCATCCATCCATCCATCCATCCATTTTCTGAGCCGCTTCACCTCACTAGGGTCGCGGGCGTGCTGGAGCCTATCCCAGCTATCATCGGGCAGGAGGCGGGGTACACCCTGAACTGGTTGCCAGCCAATCGCAGGGCACATACAAACAAACAACCATTCGCACTCACATTCACACCTACGGGCAATTTGGAGTCTTCAATTAACCTACCGTGCATGTTTTTGGGATGTGGGAGGAAACCGGAGTGCCCGGAGAAAACCCACGCAGGCACGGGGAGAACATGCAAACTCCACACAGGCGGGGCCGGGGATCGAACCCGGGTCCTCAGAACTGTGAGGCTGACGCTCTAACCAGTCGGCCACCGTGCCGCCCGTATTATAGAAATGCTTTACATATTTCTGTACATTTATCATTCTTCATATCATATTTATATCACGTTCATCTATTAATCATTTGTCTTTTTACCGTTTAGCCTTCTATGCTTAATTTCTATTACGATGCTTAATCTCTATTTGATCCCTCCAGCTATTGGTCGCAAAGTCACCTGTAGCTCCCTTTGCTGTGCTGAACTACACGATCCAGAAGGAAGGAATCTGTATGAACGGTGAGTGACTGCCTGGCTCATTTCAATTGAAGCATACAATTTCAAGAATACAGAAATTAAAACATTATCAACCTGTTATAATTGTTGTATACGCTATTATATACAGTATCACTGTGTTAATGTGATAGTAATTTCCTTCCAAAGCTATGTATCAAGTATGAGTTGGAAACACAATAAACGTTACAGTCCGACAAATCCAATTGTCCACTCATCTAATTGCTTATGTTGACCGTGCTAACAACCAGAGGGTTTAGGGCACAGGTGGAGACAGGCTTCAGCAAAGAGACGTGGAATGTGGGATGAATTTTCAGGGACTGTGGAAGCTTCCATTGGACGGAAGTGGGATTGATGATCTTGGTAATGGGGAAGGGACCAATGAAACGTGGAGTGAGTTTCCGGGACTGTCTGAAGCGGGAGGTCGTGAGATGAAAGCCAGACAGATTGGCCCACCTTGTATTCGGGCGTCAGGGAGCGATGACGGTCCGCAAGCTGTTTATTGCGTGTGGCGGACCGGGTCAACGCCGCTCGGCGGTCTTTCCACACTGCCTGGATTCTCCAGAGATAATCCTTGACGGCGGGGACTGCCACTGCCTGGTCCTGTTCTTTGAATAATGGGGGTTGGCAACCATAGCAAGCCATGAATGGAGACATACCGGTAGCGGAACTGGTGAGGGAGTTGCGGGTGCACTCAATCCATGGGAGGAATGAGCTCCAGGAGGAGGGGTTGCGTGCGGCAACACAACGGAGGGCAGATTTAAGGGATTGGTTTGCCCGGTCCGTCTGGCCATTGGTCTGCGGATGATATCCTGACGACAAGCTGGCTGCTGCGCCCACCGCTTTACAGAATTCCTTCCATACCAGGGATGAGAACTGACGAACTCTGTCAGAGACAATATCGATGGGAATGCAGTGGAGTCCAAAGACATGCTGGACAAGGAGGTTAGCAGTATCGAAGGCGGATGGTAGTTTGGGGAGGGGTACGTAATGGATGGATTTGGAAAAGCGATCGACAATAGTGAGAATGATAGTTAGCTTCGGAAGGATGTAGACCGGTAACAAAGTCCAGAGCGATATGGCACCAAGGGTGGCTAGGGATAGGCAATGGACACAGCAGCCCAGCTGGGGGCAAGTGTGAAGACTTCCCTGTGGCACAGACGGAGCAGGCTTTGACCAACTCCCGGGTGTCTTGAACAAGGCTGGGCCACCACAAATGCTGCTGGATGAAGTGAATGGTGCGGGTGATGCCAGGATGACAGGTGAGTTTGGAGTTGTGAGCCCACTGAAGAACGTCAGAGCGTGCGGAATCGGGTACGAACAGGCGGGTTGGAGGCCCGGTCTTGGGATCCGAGTGAGTCTTTTGGGCCTCCTGAACCACCTGTTTGATCTGCCAAGTGGCTGCTCCAACGAAGCACGAGGAAGGAAGGATGGGTTCCGCTTTGTCAGGGCTGGAGGGGGGGGTGAGTAAAGTCGAGACAGGGCATCTGGTTTGCTGTTTTTGGTGGCTTCTTTGCCCTGAACTGGGTGATCAAATACTTTGCGGAGTTCGGCGGAAAAATAATCGAATGAATGAAGTACCGGAGAGGAGTTTTGCCATATTGAAGTGGACCATTTTGCTGCTCTCCCACGGAGGAGGTTAGTGACCTATGCTACTTTGGAACATTCGGTGGGAGATTGAATACGAGTGAGCAATTTAGAATAAACTGGCTACATGCACCTAGGTCCCCGGAGTAGGGCTCTGACGGAGGGACATGAGGTTCTTTGTACGGGAAGCGGGGTGGCTGGGAGGCTGCGGACTCGGGAGGAGTACTTACAGGGGGTTGAATGGATTGCATCTGTTGGGAAAGGAGGCAGACATGTTGCGAAAGGGAGTGGAGCGTTTCGGTGATTTCTTGCAGGTTTTTGTCCTGTCGTCCAATGTGGGCGCCTTGGAGGGTTAGTGCGTTCTTCAGAGTGTGGAGTCACGTGTGGGGACTAGCTGGACCCAAGAGCGGGCAGAGGCAGATGTAAAATGATGAACAGTTTATTGAGGAAAGGTTATGGAGGTGGTCCCGGATGTGTTGGCAGGCGGCGGCGTGGACAGGTGGCAGGCAGTGGACAGAGCAGGCGGCTGGCTCGGTGGCAGGAACGACGTGGGTCAGGAACACAGGGGAGCACTGGGAACGAGGAGACACAAGAGTTAACAAAGGAAGCGAGGAACAATATAGCTTACTTGACATAAGGTGGGCCGTGGTACCGCTAGGAGAGGCTGCAATACTTAGGCGAGGATTTCCGGGAACAGGCAGGCTTATATACACCGGTGGTGATGAGGCTGATTGAAGACAGGTGCTGAAAACAGAGAGGGGAGGGGGGAGAGAGAGGACACAAAGCGCCCTCCCGGCTCCAATACTGGAACTGCAGGGCAGTATATGACACCATACTGTTAAACTGGAAAAATAAACACGCTATCAACATTAACCAATGGCAAAATCTTGTCATGGAGTATATAAAATAGAAAATATCTCTGCCCAACGTAATAAGCAAATGGATAACTTTAAGAAAAGTTGGTCACCTTTCATTAAAATGTATTGCCCTCCTGGGGCTGCTCTCTGTCCCCGGGTGCCCGTCGGCCCCACTCTGGGGTCTCGTCCTGGTCTCCGAGTGGGGACTTGGGGGGCCCGCGCTGCTTCGTCCCGGGAATGTGCCCTCCTGTGCCCCTTGGCCCCACTCCGGGGGTCTCATCCTGCTCCCCGGGTGGGGGCTCGGGGGCCGTGCTGCTGCGTCCTGGGCCTGTGCCCTCCTGTGGGCTCGCTTTGGCAGGCTATGGCCGTTTTTTGGATGGCTGCTGGCTCCTGTGTTGGGCCCTGTTGGGCAATTTAGAGTCTTCAATCAACCTAGCACGCATCTTTTTGGGATGTGGGAGGAAAGCGGAGTGCCCGGAGAAAAGCCACCCAGGCACGGGGAGAACATGCAAACTCCACTCAGGCGGGGCCGGGATTTGAACCCCGGTCCTCAGAACTGTGAGGCAGATGTGCTAACCAGTCGCTCACCGTGACGCCTGATGTAGATTAGTACTTCTCAAATGTTTCACACAAAGTACCACCTCCAAAAATACTTGAATCTTGAAAAGTTCCACCAGAATGACCAACATGTCTGAGTTACAGACAACAAGGCAGTTTCAGTTTCTTTCTTAAAAACTGTATTTAATATAATCATAAGCCACTGTAACTTTAGTTTGAACATTAGCAGTGTTCTTAAATATCGTCCTATGTACATCAGTAATTAATTCAATTCAAATATTTTGAACACAAACATGTTACCTAAAATATTTGGAAACAAAGAATTCTTAAATGCAACTGTATTGAGCTTAAAAGTTCTATACGACTGAATTGTACTCAACAAATACACTGCACTGGATGAAAAGAAAAAATGAAAAATTCAAAGTTTAAGCCACTGAAACATTGTTTACATTTGGAACATTGAATTCCGAGATTGTCACATACCAATAGAGTGATCCGGCGTAACACTAGTCGTACCCATACCACACCAATTTGAGGGTCGCTGTCCTCTCGGGAACGTGCATGCTATGATTGAGAGACAACAAAATATGCCTATACACGTTATTGACATTTTGAAATTGCCACGACATCCTGCGCAAACGGATTGACGAAGCCAGACACAAGGCTGCAGAACCTTGTGTCAAATGTTCATCGTCAAGCGATAATGACATCCTGGACACTAAAGACAAATGAGAAAGTGAATTAAGATGTGATAACCAATTCTATCTCGTAGCTTATTTATCACGTCATATTCCAATATTGCGGTTTTTCCTCATTGTGTGCAGGCCTAACACACACTCTGGGATGAAATGACTGATTGTTGTGGTTGCTGATGATCCCATGTATATGGGATGGGGCATGCACAGACAAATTAATGAGCTATTTCTTCATTCATATTCATTTAGTAGCAGACTCAGACAGTAACAGGTTGATTTCAACCAGAAAATAACATCAGCAGTGAGCAGGTTGACAAATGTAGGAAAGATTTGGTCACTTTGGAACTCTGTGAAACGTAGGCCCAGGCAGCCTACACAACGAGGCTATAGTTGGCACTTGGTAGCGCCGTTACCAAGCAAACTAATGTTAGCAAAAGAAGCATTCTCACATCAAGCATCACAAAGTTTCAATGATATCACGAGGTCTTTCGTGTTTGTCGATATCCAGCTGTTAAAGTAAGCTTGTGCTGGCAACGGACTCCTGTGTGGCCGGAGCCAAACTCGAACGAGCGCCAAATCGCTGTTCATTACATTTTGTGTAGCCGCCACTGCCTCGGGAATTTCTTTTTAATCTCTCCACTTCTCAGAACCACCTTTTTGTTTTGGAGGGGGGTTTTTTTCTTGTCCATCCTTGTCCTGACTATCATGCACAGGTTCTAGTAGCGTTAGCTGAAGAGTGATGATAGTCTATAGTATGACGTGTTTTATTTAGTCCCTTTTGAAGCGACCACAGTATTACCTTAACATCGTGTCCACGTATTGAAACCGAGAATAGCTTCAGTCGCTGTGCACATAATGTCCTCCCTGATTTGTACGTAGGCTTTCTGTGAGTCTTGTTGGGACCCCCGATGAGCTTTGATTTCTTTCCTGCAGAACCCTAACGAGGTTTCTATTTCACGTCGAAAAGTATGAAGTGATACTTAGTTGTTATTTATGAGGTTAGAGAGGATAAATCCTTTTTTTTGCTGTTTCATCTTCTGACATTTGTTATGATAGTCATTGCTAAGGAAGCTGGTCAAACAAATGAATTTGCTGGCTACCCTTTCCCCTCACAGATCTCAAAACGGATTTTGCCTTAACCGTATATACTGTATTTCATGCTAAATATAAATATGAACAGCGGTCTAATCTTCAGTAGGCTGCTATATTGAACAACAACAAAACCTTTTTCATCTTTGACTTTGACTTTAAATGTTTGTCTCATCAGACCAGGGATTTTCTGTCTCTCATAATCAAGAGAGTCTGTCACATTTAGGGTCGTAAAGAGTGAGTTTTGCTTTGGGCTTTGTTCCAATGGGTCAGGGAGATTCAAAGTGCTGGCTCATCTCATTCCTCCTCCGTTCCTCTGATTGTTTGGATGACGCTAATGAATCCATCTGCGCTTCGTGTGACCTTATCTCTTGCTCCTCCGATTGTTTGGGAACAACTGCATCTTTTTGTCCTTCAGCCGTGTCAACAAGGCCAGTGTTTTCCTTTCGGGCCGCTGAATGACGTACACAGTCAAAGATGTTGGCAGCCAATAACTTCACCCCTTGTCTATTTAGACAGAAAGCGTATGGCTGGTAAAGATGTCTGCACTGCCAAAAAAGGCAGAAATTGTCAATGATACTCACGGGCAGTGCAGTCCACACTTCTTTGAGCCACTTATTTAATTGACTGAACCTCGTGAAACATTCATTTCCAAATCGTACCGTTGGGAGAGGTCCACTTATGAAAACTTTGTTAGGAGATCAGTGAAATCCCGCTTCAGCACCTCTCATTGCTGCTTGACAACATCCAGGGCCTTTATGTGTATGATGACAGATTTCACAGTTGGGTGCTCATTAGTGATCTCCAGGATGTTTTTTTTTTTTAGAGATATCAGAGTAGTTTTATGTACTAGATCAGGACTCTGTATCGGCAGATTCTTAAAATCAAAGACTCGGACTGTGATGGAAAAATGTGATCGGGACCTCCGTACTGAAAACATTACATGGCAATTGCCCTGACGTTTCCTAAACACACTCGTCAAAGAGAGGCATGGGGGGCGCGGGGGGTAGTCGCCTTTTCAGACAAAAAGCATCTCGGCATAACTCGTAGCCAACACGTTAAAATATACTTAGTTGTTCTTAATTTGACGAATAATTTTGACAGTGGCCATCTTTTTTTAGCTCGAGCACCTACGTAGCCCCCCCAAAAATGTCCGTGCATATGGTGTAGTGTAACTACTCATGAAAATGGACTGCATAGCCAGGTTAGCTAACCAAATCTGGATTCCTGTGTTCCACGTAGCCTCCAGTATTTTTTGTGGGCCCTTGGCAGTATTTCTGATGGCTGATATTTGTTCTCTCTGTGCTTTAGGAAATGACGGCGAGGAGACGTTTTATGAGGGCACTGATCCCAGCCTCCAGCCTATCAGGGTGAGAACGGTGATCAACCTTGATACAACCTCAGAAGTACAGTGAAAGACATTACCATTTTCATCATCATCATCACAGTTACTCTTGTGAAATTGTATACCCATGGAAAAAAGACAGAAAAGCTTCTTCTCTTCTCGTCCCATTCTTTGTTCTTTTTCTGGATTCTTGCTTTAGATTTGGACCTAATTTTCTTTCTTCAAATTGCAAGATGTTCGATAGCTGAATCGTTGAAGTTCCAAGGGTGCACTACTTCAAAGACCGAATGAGCTCTAAAACTTGTGTATGTGTAAATGTACATTGGGAGAGACTTCAGGGTAATATAATAATTTTAAAAAACGGACTCTTGTACCAACAGTGTCGGTACAGTGAAGCCAGAGTCCAGCATATTGGTTGTAACTTATTGTTGCTCGTCAGCATTTTTATTGCGCTCACTGATCAACTATAAACATTTGTGTCTACCGGTATTTCTTTCTTTCTTATACAAAGTGATGCATTTCCATACATCCACCTTTTCTATTCCCCCAGTTACACATCTAGGTTAGTCCAATCTATTTTCGATTCTCTATTGACGACTCTGAACTGAAAGATCCCGCTATTATTATTTCCTGACATTGGTCGATGAAATCATTTAAATAGGTAGACAATTAGTTGTTTTTTTAAATCCTTTTTTTCTGCCTTTACAAAACAAAACAAAAATGCAGATTGTTTTTATTTCTCTTGTCAGATAGGTGTTAATTTAATATTGTGTTTAGTATTGTAGTATGGGAACACCAAGACTGAGTGAATTACAGTACATTTTTCACGGTCATTTTCTAGCCTCGCTACGTTTGGCCTCGGCTAACGTTTTACCCAACGTAAAACAAGGATTGTTTGGAATTTGAAAAAAAATCAATGTCGGTGCTCTCAGTAAACGGTGATTGTTAAAGGAGCACCTATCCAAGACCGTCATAAATACATTTTACATGGATCGCACAAAATCCAACTCGCTACTTTTGCGTTGGACTCATCACAATGATGATCTACCTCACAATCAGTGTATAAACAACCAATGAAAATATTTGTATATATCTATATATTTTGGGGGGGATTATCTTGTCGCAGTCGTCGTTAATGCTCACTGGCTTACATTCCTCCATGTCGCCGCTGTCCCTGTGTTTTTCCAGTGTTTGGGAAAAAATCTGCGACCCGTCAGAATTTGTGAACCCCATGGCTAGTTTTCAGCAAAGGAGAAGAATACTTGAGTTAAAAGCCTAAACTAAAGCCTAAATGTGTGACCTCAGGGCTGCAAAATTGGACGAGCCTGGGTTTCTGCTTACACAAACACCGAAACGTAATCCTAACCCTAAAATTCTGACCAAACCAAGTTTTTGTTGTTAATGTAAGTTTTCTAACAAAAAAATCCGCGGGTGCCGGACCTCGAGTATGCGGGGGGTCCGCCGTATATGAAAAAAGTACTCAAGGATTAGATGTTTGACATCAGCATGTAATTACCCGGACCAGACTTGGCCCTCCACCTCTTTCGTAGGGACATACAGCGGAGAAAGGGATTATATATTAAAAAAAAAATAAAAAATCCCCAAAAATCAGTGATGGGTATTGAGCCAAGATCTGCCTACCACAGACTTATATTGCAATAGAAGAAGAACTAGCGAGCAAAAACCTTTGTCAGGATTGGTTTCGAACGTGATCGTGTTTGCTCCTGGGAAGGGAGTTGAGGGCGAAAGCAGGCGATCAGCTGCGAATGCTCAGGAAGAAGCATCAACAACTCACTGCACTCGGATCACGAACAGGCTCTGATCGGTTGTTACCATGGCGCCCATTCCCATGAGTTCCCATGGTGGGGGTGGGGGGGCTTCAGGGTTTGTCCATTAGGTAACAATGATGTCATTTGTGGCACTTCCTTCTTGTCGGTTTGACCGAGGAGGCACAGGCACTTTTCACTCATTTCACTCATAATTCTCTACATAGACTAAGAATAAAAGAGGACTCCCGTAGCCAAGAGCATGATGTCAAACGCACGTTTACGTACTGTATGTACGGTGCTATGAAACACGGTGGAAAGAAGCCCGCTTAACGGCAATAGGTTTCACCTCCGAAGAGGAATAGGGCAAATAGTGGCCGTGTAAAAAAAGACTGCAGATGGTCAATCCATTTGAAACAAAGGTACAGAACGCCCAGAAAGTCTCTCGCATTTCTTGATTTCAGCTCGACATACTGATGCAAAGTCAATCAATTGCGTTTGCATTTCCAGGACTATTAGTACTGTTTATTTCCTTCCTGTTGTCATGCTGGTATTTCAACAAGGCCCAATAAGTAAGCACTGTAAAACTGTTTTAGTATTTTCTGTCTAATAGTAAAGCTAATATACAGTAGAAATCTGATTCTGAAATATCTTATATAAATATATCTATCTATCTATATCTATATATATAGAGATATTTTTTTTTTTTTAAAACCTGTCCTGTTCAGCTGCATGACCTCGCAGAATGGTGGAGTGGATCTGTAGCCCTTTTCTGGAACACTTTTGCTGCAATGTACCCAATGTGCGAAGTACGTGTACAGTGTGAGTACTAAAAAATGTGCAGTAAGAGGCTAGGCTCACGCGGGACCACAGAGAAACCCTACCCTACCCCACCCACCCACCGCCCGACAGCAAGTGCCATTAAAACAACAAATCTAGTGTCATCTTGATAGGTATCTGCCATGGATCACTGGGGAACACCATTTTTGTTGACTTAGGTCCGACGGCTCTTTTGAACTAATTTCTGCCTGCGGAATCCAAAACCGATCTCAGTTTTTCTCGATCACGTCAACTTTTTGAACAAAGGAACTATATACCCATGTTAATAAAACACTAAGCTGGAATAGTTACACGCTTTGAAAACAAAACAAAAAAGACCGGATAAAACGAAATAGAACTTACGACAGTATGCCCATGGTTACGAGAATCCTCTTCATTCCTACTACGCTAGCTTTCCGTTTGCAGATATTGATATTGGGAGCTGCACGCACCTCTCACCGCTCAATTGGGACTGCACAAACAAGTTGCCACGTAGCTGGAGATGACTCAAAAAGTGCTGCAACAAAGTATTATTTTGAGGGTAAATGTGTGCATTTACGTAAGCAGGTTATTGTACATTCACTTTACCCTTAAAAGATGAGTTTCTCCTATCCCGTTATACAGCTTATAGGTCACATTAACCTCCGCAAAATGCTAATTAGCAGTGCATGTTTAATATCAAATAGAATACACTTTTGTGTACTTTTCTACACGCAAATCACACGGTCGTACTGACGTGGTTTAAGTTACCAGAATGGCTCCTTGCTCTATAAAAGATATACATTTGATTTGATCTCATGCAAATGTGGTTTTCCATTATATTGCCCCGGACTGTATTTTAGGATAACGAAATGTGAGTCTACGCATGCGGGCCATTGGAATGCGATTGGAAGTGCTACTCAAATGCACGGCAGCTCTCGGAGCCAATGTTTGCGTATTCAGGAGAACCTCGACTCGTGCAAACCTTTGCCGTGTTGTTGGCAAAAAAAAGAACACACGAGCAATATGAACACGTTTTATTGGTTTTGAACTGCAACTCTGTCGTCACAAAAGACGCTACTGCAGTGAAACAGCAGCAGCTGCGTTGCAATGCCGTTAACCCCTTACCTGCAGGAATACATTTTAGGCTTTTAGCAGTCATACCGTACAAAAAATAGGAAGGCACAACAATTGGGAAACCTGGAATGTATATATATTTTTTGTAGGCACTTCATGGGAAAGAGTGGTCAAGAATAACCTTTACATCATCATCATCGTCGTCATCGTCATGGAGACAAAAAGTGCTGGTACGTCTGTGCGTGATCGGGGGAAAAAGGCAAGGCAACTTATTTTGCTCCAAAAATTAGCAAACAGATCTTTCTCTAATCGCCTGACTGACTCCGTGATGCGTCGCGTAACTGAAACCTAATAAAACGTTACTGGTGTGAGGACAGGACTTTTCCAGAACCAGTCTACATTCTCCGGGCCTAAATCATACTCTATGCAGGATTTGTCAATGCACCGTGCAGGTGGTTCAGTAAACTGGGCTCATATGTAATAAAACTACCGTACTAATGTATAACGTCTAATATCGTTCTCTTATGTAGATGTATGTGAAGAGGTATAAGAATGCCATTTAGCGACTATTTAGTGCAAAATTCTACCTGAACGCCACCCGCACCAGCGCGCATGACTGCGTGGAGCCGGCGGTGCATTTGTGCCTTCGGATCGCAACGTGCGGGAGGAGGAATACAAATGCTACACCTTTCTGCATTTTGCTTGAAATTGAGATCGTTTCAAAACAAAGACAAATGGGAACAAAAATGTCATTGCAGTGAAATCTATTACTGTAAAAAAAAAACTTGCTTCACAATCTTGCGATTATGGAGATCATAAATATACTATTGTTTCATGAAAAGATAAATACAACATAAAATGCTTAAAATCAGCAATAAATAGAATTTGATAAATAAGCAGTGACAACCAAAATGCTTCGGGCTTTATGGAAGTAAACTAGACAATAATAATAATAATAATAATAATATACAATGGATATGAACATGGGGAACCAATCAAAGCACTAACGCTGAGCAACACATCCCCAGATGCAGGAACTCATCAATGGGGAGAGATGATACGCAACCGCTCAACATTGAGGAGGGGGGGGGGGGCGACTAAGAGACCGCACCTTTCGAATGCTGCTCAACATTGTCTGCTGGCACTTCGAAGTCAGTTCAGCTCAAGTGACCAACTAATATTGACCTCAGCGATCCAATAAAAGTCATCCGTGGAAACTAGTGACGTTTTTGTCGAATCCAATTGCCCTGGAATCTACGTTAAAGGATTCTTAACGCTGTGGCCTGCACAAACCGTATTGGCGTTCATGTCCAAGGAACAGCAGCAGGATTCCAGCCTTGCTATCGAGAAGAGTGACCCCGAGACCTGAAGAGTAGAGCGTGCCCTCACGCGGCATGACTTTGAAGAAACTGGGTTTGGTGAGGCCAGTTGCTGGACTCGCTTAAAAAATCTCTCCGCCGATGTCCTCTTGTTCGTGAAGCTGAGGTGACCCTTACAAATTAAACAGGGAGCGTTCAAAGGTCGTGGCAAGAGGCGATAACAAAGGCCGCCTGGAGATTGGCAAGACTGCAACACACACAGTCGAGTGCAGACACTCGTTAGTTGCTGCTGCTGCTTCCGAACGAAAAGTCTGCGTTTTTACTGCTGCATTTCACATTCATTTAAACATGGCGCTGGCCAGTGCGTGGCTGTAAAGACCATACCGCTTTAGTCGTTGTTCATTTTGTTAACGAGACCTGACTGCAATTGAAAGGGATAGGAAACCAAAAAAATTCTGATTTTCAAAAGGCATCTGATATTGTGATTCGAGTTCTTGTGTAAACAGAGCTGAGGAGTGAGCGGTCTTCCTCTTCCTCACTTCACTCCATAAAGCAATTAAGTTTACTCATCAGAAACAGAGAGCCTGCTGAAGATGGGTAGGCGGCGGGATGCATCCAGGAGGGGGGACTCCGAGCCACTCTGACTGCCCAGACTGCTCTGGTAACCCTCCTGGTCAGATAAAGAGTTGAGGGGACTCGGGGGGCCATCTGAGGCTGGGTGAAAAAAGCAGGGGATTGTGGGGGAAAGTGGGGCCGGAGGCTGGGGCTCACAAACAGGTGGGGGCCCCAAACTGGGGCCAAACAGGCTGGCAATCTCCTGGCTAGAGTAGCTGAAGGGATTGCCGGACCACTCGGTCAGGTCTTCAGTGGAGCGATTGGGAGGCGGGGTGACCAAGGTGGGGCTGTCTTGTGAGCCGCCGGGGCTGGGGAAGCCCGCAAAGCTCAAACTGTGCTGTAGGCGAGAGCACCCCATCTTGTTGAAGGCGGAAAGGGGCGGGGGACCGCGGCGCTCCTCAGGGTTGTGGATGAAGTGGCAACGGGGGCCATACGGGCAGAATCCAATGGTGTGAAAGGTGCGACACAGCTCAGTCTTGTACTTGGGGTGACGGGTAAGGCTGCGCAGCTCGTGCATGCCGTGGGCAAACTGGCACTTGTCAGCGTACTTGCAAGATCCGTTCTCCTCGAAAGGCCGGCACAGCTCGGTCTTGTAGCGGCTCGAATTGACTTGGCTGCTGGCGCCGGCGCACGCTTGGCTATAGTTCAACATCTTGTTCTGTGGAGAAAAAACAGAAAAGACAATTAGACATGGCAACGGAAACAATACAAACTTCCACTGTTGATTCGCTCTCAACTAGTTTGTGGCCTGAAGAAGAACAACACGCACGGCATTTTCCCATTCCTGAATTTCAGCCCAACACGCTGATGGAAAGGCAATAAAGCCAGACTCGAAAAAGTTACACCGCCTGCGTCACTGCATGACATCTATGTTTGCAGTCAAAGCTGTGTTCATGTCCGCATGCTCCGAAAAACCCAATCTGCACGGGTGGGTGGGAGAAATGCGTCCATGTACAGGTGGCAATCCACCCCACCTCCCGATCTGATTAACGATCAACTTGAATCCCATTTTTCTTAACGTGTGACTACCTACCACTTTTGAGGGCCATGATTGCTGTTCACGGCATGCGCAACTTATGGGCCAGTTTGGATTGGACTACTGAGGCGGAGAGTGCTTTCATTGTGTTAAAACAATCACTCGCCTCAGCAGCAGATTTACGCAGACCTAACTACTCGAAACTATGTTCTTTAGATGTTTGTGAAAAGGCTACCGCGAAGCGTGGTGTGCTTTTTCAGAAGGGGGACAGTGGGAGACATGTCCTTGTGTACATAAGCGTACAGTTGGCCCAAACTGAAAAAAGCCACCCACCATCTACTAGATATGGGGCTGGATGAGCCGAGAGACTACAAAAGACTGACTCGCTTAGAGAACAAGTTGAACGCACCACACATCACATACGCATGAGGGCATTAATATGGCAGACACCATTCAGTAGGGGGGGCCCCATGAATGTGCGGCAAGAACAGAAGAACAGGACAGGACTTGCAAGGTACGCCCTACTCAGATGCTGAGATGGTTTCGTATACAGATGGCGGTGGTTGTTTCAGGGACTCGGAGAGGCCTACAGGCAGGATGGCAGCGGTCAAGAAGAGGTGAGGGAATCAGAGTAGGTTGAAGCGTCACAATTGGCAGAATTGAGAGCTTTGGAGTTAGCAGAAGGGAAAATTGTCAACATTTAAACAGATTCCGCATACGTGTAGTGCATATAGAACTGCCACAACGGTTTTCAATGGAACGCCAATAAAGCATCAAGATGAGCAAGGTGGCCGTGATCAAATGTAAGGGACATAGTAAAGGTGATGGCTTGGTAGAGCAGGGGAAGGAGGCGGCGGATGCCGCCGCAAAGCAGATGGCGGGTTATTGGCCAGTATATCAGATGGTGTGGGCAGAATCAGAATCAGGATCAGTTCAATTATTTCCCAAAGTCACAATAGAGACATTACTCGAGGATCAAAAGTATTTTGAAGGCCAATAAGGCCTCTCCGGACACCATCACCCTGGTGGTCGTCCTGTTCCCTCGGCGCTTCGGCTCCGGGTCCTGTTGGAAGAGGCTCACGGAGCGGCACATGTGGGTAAGGTACGAATGACCCGAACACTCGTACGTTGCTGGCACCCTCATTTACAGGACATCATTGAGAATTTGAGTCAAAATTGTGAGGTGGGTCAATAGTTCGTTTCCAACTCATGGATTCCCCAAATTAATCCGCACAGATAATGGCAGTCATTTTAAAAATGACCATCTCCAAAAGGTTGAGGCAGGACTTGGCCTCAAACACTACTTTGGCACAGGGTACCATCCCCGGTCCCAGGGAAAGTGGAGCGCATGAATGAAGTGAATCATTCTTGGAAAACTAACAAAATACAGATCATACTTCATGTTTCGATCATATGGGGTGAAGCAAAATGTATTACATATCAGTAGAAGGGTTTTCCAGAATTTTGGTCAACTTTAGGGGTGCGCATTATACACGGGTGTGCATTTTACGAGAAATGACGGTACATTCAGATTTTATCGCGACTTCTACTTTCTTTGTTACTGTGTCATTGCGTGCACCACACTGCCCCTCAGAGGTCAAGACGTGCACAGCAGGAACAGCGTTTCCAAAAAGCCACACACAAACAGGGGCAGTACAAGAGCCTTAAAGCCTTACAACATTATTCCTATCCGCCACAACATTGTTTATAAAACTACACCCTAGATCAGGTGTGTCAAACTCATTTTTGTCGTGGGCCACATTGTAGTCACGGTTTCCCTCAGAGGGCCGTTGACTGTCAAACCATGTAACAGTTTAGTCACCTCATAACACTATTACATACGCACAACAAATTGATGGAAACTGAGTTTTGAAATCAGAAGTCAAGTCCATATGGAAGTTGACACAGATGACTTGCTTTCGATGGACACATGAAATGAGTTGGCAGGCCAGATTTGGCCCCCGGGCCTCGAGTTTGACACCCGTGCCCTAGCTGTATTACATGTGGAGAAACCAAATGCTGTTCCCACCATATACTGACATTTAAAACAAAAAAATGACTGAATTGAACTTGAATTGTTATTTTGCACTTTAAAAGTATAATTTGTATTATTTATTGAGGTTCATTTTCATGGTTCATGGCAATGTATTTTGTATTCAATCTATTCAATTGTAGAACAATGTAATATTTAAATCCATTTTTGTGATTTTCCTTTTAGGATTTTATAAAATAATTGATTCTATTCCACTAGTAGTACAATCCTATGTTTAAAGTGACTTTATGTAACCCATTGGTGAAGAATAAATGGGTCAGTATGCTGTGAGTAATAGCACTTGGATCAAGCCTTTTCTAACATTCCATCCTACAAAATAAGCTTATGTACAGACATGCAAACACCAAAGGCATGAAAAGGTGACCCAAAAAAACTGTTCATCCCCCGGCCCCCCGCAGAGAATTTGGGGGATTTTAAGAGTACAATAAGGCATACGTTATTTGTTTTTTTTCTTCACGCAGAAAAACTTGTTTGCACCGCTCACGTACATGATGTACAAATTTAAGATGGAAATTAAATGTGCCTAATTTCTTTGCTTTTTTTGTTCCGGCCTCCAACTTGAGCCAGGTCCATCTTCACCTGCACTTGATGCCTGCTTCAAGCTGTGCCACATGAATCGCATCCTCCTCTTTAAGCACTCTCATTCTGGAAAACAATTGACTCAAATCACTGTTTCACTTCATTTTTCACTACAGGAAGTCCTCGTTTTACGAACGAGTGCCGTTCCCACGCTGGCGACGTAACCCGAATTTCCACGCAAGTCGGATTTCACCGTTAAAGTCCAAATTTACTTGGAAATACTTCTGTTACGGGTATTGTCCCACGTGATTGTGACAGCAAGCTCAGTGTGTGTGCGTCGATGTGTGAGTGAGATGGGACTGCGACGGAGGAAGGAGTGCGCGCAAGTGTGAGTGTGCACACTGGCAAGTGTAGTGACGGCGACCGGGGAAGCGTAGCGATCAGCGGAGGACCCGTTGACGTCGACTGCGCAGAGGAGCTAATAAAGCCCTTCAAGCAGCAAATCGGTGCTTCGCGCCTTTATTCTTGCCGCCGCCCAGCTCGGCTGTGCGACGAGAGGAGGAGGAGGACAACCTCGGCACTGGAGAAGGCGTCTCCCGACCACGGTCAGGTGACCGTAGCAGGAAAGGTTACCACTTGGTATAAAGAAACTAAAATACATGAAAATTAAATAATAAGATGCTGTACTTCCCATTACTGCTGAGAGTGTGAAAAAAAACCCTAACGAACAGTCAAAACTACAACAACACATCTGCAATTTACTACACTGTGTTCTCTAAAGTTACAAGTAGACTTTACACCGATTTTATCGGCCTCATCGGTCGAGAATTTGTATTTTATGCCGATCGGCTTGAATGTCATAATTCGCCGATCCGATCCGCAAGACATTCACTCCACGTCGCCATCGTGCACAATATATTTGAATCCAAAAGCTTGTTTATTTTTGACCATGGCGCGTCTTTTGCCGTAGTCCTGTAAATATCTGACGGCCAATAAAGTTATTTTTTTATAAAAAAATCAAAATAAAATAAAGATTTTTTAAAACCATATCGGCGGTGTGGAACAGACCGCCGATCAGACTACAAGACAAATTTGCTCTTTCACGATTGCACTACGTCAGACTACTGCAATAAAATCTTGTATTCCGATACCACCACATCCCGTTTTTTTACAATCATTGGGCTTTATCTTGTCAACTCAAATGCGACCGGATAGACTCGTTACCGTGGCGACGACAACAAGAGCGGAGCGCGCCGACTTTGTATTATAAGGACAAAATGGGGAAAAACGTGTGTTGCTGGTCACCGGTGCTCAGGAGAGGAAAGGACGTTCGTCTAAGGCTTGCTCGACGTATGTTCACGTACTTGGAATACGATACGGCTCGCAAGCAGGCAACAAAACGTTATGTAGCCTAGCAAGCTACTGGTACCGCGAACGGTTGGACGTAAACGTGCCGCCGCTCTGTCGAATCATGCTCTAACGTTTCGGAGTGGGTGAAGTCATTTAATTAAAGCAAGTTAGCACCCATTATTTCTGTCATATAATGTTGGTTTGACGTGACTGATTAGAATACACGATCTGACGAGAGGAGTGATTTCTAACCTTTATGGAGCCAAGGAACATGTTTTACAATGGAAAAATCTCACGGAACATCAACAAACAAAAATGTCACAAAAAGTGGATAGATTAATTACTGTGTGTACTTCCTGCCATCTAATAGAAGACCATTTATCATTTGTTCTGTCTGTCACTATGCCTCACTGGCATAAATAGATGAACAAAGACAACAAACATGAATTATATATATATATTATTATTATATTAATATAACTGTTTGAGCAATTAAGTATACAAGCATATCCAGTAAATGAACAGGTCATTTAAATAGACACATTCCTCCATCCTGTGATTGGATCGGCGATCGGGTGTCGTTTTGTTTTTTAACTGGCTGATCGGCCCCAAAAATCCTGATCGTGTAAAGCCCGGTTAGAAGTGAGCTGGGATATCCACATTTGGGCAGACAGTGCCAGACAAATACGACAACACACGAAAGCTGTTGTTTTTGTTCATCGAAATGCAAACACGAGCAGCGCGCCGTTGCCTTCATGGTATCGACGACCTTCCCAAAATGGTGGCCACTCAGGCACGACGATCAGCCCGGCTGGTTTATCTCTTGTTAATACCTACGCCCGGGAAGCCCAATAGAAGACGTGTGAGGTCACGTGACTGTGACGTTTGATGGGTGAACTATACTTAAACGTCACCAGCGCTTCATTGGATCGGCGCAAACAGCTCCCGATGCGGAAGTCGAAGTCGTAGCCTTCGCTCACGAAATAGTTGATGAACAAGCAATAATTGCGGCGGACTAATATGCGCTCGCATGTTAGTCCGCCGCAGAGTAATATTCACAATTACATCTGTGTGTGGACGGTGGATGTGTGGACTGGATCTAGCTGCCAGCGTTCAAGGAGTACGAAGCAGCCTTTGCCGACAGTGACTCATCGGATCTACAAGATACACTTAAATGGCAAATTTCGCCCAAAGGCGACTGATTTGCATGTATGATTATTGCATGATATCAGATTGGACTGATATCGGTACAGGCCAAAACTCAAGGCTGCAATATCGGTATTGGATCAGAAGGGAAAAACTTTGCTCGGGACAACGCTACATCGTTGTGGCGGCTGGCTTGACGGGGATTTGCAAATGAAATATTGATGCGTGCAGCCAAATGTTAGATTGACTTATGCCCATCTTCTTCCAATGAATTGCAATGCGTGATGGCACATTTATTCAATTAGCCCTTGGTAAATATGAATTTCTTAGGTACATTTTATTTTGATTATTTAGAATTTCATCTTACAAGGTAATTTTGCACTTAAAACTATTTACGCATTTGTCGTTGAAAATGTGTATGATCAAAATAGAACAGGAGGAATAATTGTGATGAATAATCAGGATTATGAAATAGATCAAAATAATCCTGATTATCATTTTGGCCATAATCTTGCAGTGCGAATATATACACTTTTTTTTCGAACCAAAAACACTTTCATAAGTGCTAAAGAAATTTTAAAAAATAACTGAAAATAAAATGTACTGAAATTTTAGTCTACTGCATTTAAAATGGTTGAAAACGCTATGAAACCAACTTATTTTTACCAATAAAATTCTCGCATTTCTTTGCGCCCGTCAGTCTCGCTCAACAGCTCGCCACTTTTCAATTCAGACCAAAACAAAGTGCAGTTTGCAAAGTCACTCGCCGCCATAAACATTTGCTTGTCACGGTTGGGCCATTTGCACCGCGTTCGAGGTCTGCGATCCAACAGGTGGCTCTCCTGCCAAACCCAAAGTGGGATACTGTACTGATGGACGCGTCGCTTTGGCCCCAGCAGCCAACTGACAGCCAAACCGGATCGCTACGTCACACCGGAGCGGTCCAAACAGCTGGACACTCAACGAAGTTGCTCGAAGTACGGCTCGTTTTAGCCGCCTGGGCGAGAATCTTTGCAAATTGGCCGCTTTAAACAAGAGCAAAGCTTAGCACGACGACGCTGACTTAAGCACGTTCAGCGCCGAACGCTCATCTGACGCGATGCTGCAAACTTTGCGCCAAAGCTTTTACACACTGAAGCGAACTGCGCGGATTTTCAGAGTTTTTACTCACCTTCTCGACGGCACGTATAGCGTTACCGAGTGTTGAGGTACACGGAGTGTCTCGTGTGCGTTATTAAAAAGCCGAGTTTCACATTTAGTTTGACCCAAAAAAAAAAAAAAAAAAAGTGCCAATGCTAACGTTAGCATGTCTACGCTACAAAGGACAACTCAGTGCGCGCATGGCCGTCATATACCTTGTCGAAGAAAGGACAAATGCAGGCCGCCGTCATTCCTTAGTAGATGTTTTGGACGAGCTGGCGGTGAAGTCCAGGTTTGTGTAGTGGCGCGGTGCTACGCAGTTCGGTTTGGGATTTAAGCAGGCAGCGGTCGGTTGGCGGCCTTCCGCCTGCGACGCTGTGCACAGCAGCTCGGGAGGAAACAGCGCCTCTATTGGCCAATATTGGTTTTGTAACAGGGCGGTGCCATGATGGAACAATCTCAGTCGTGACATTGGTAACTCTCCCACACTACCTTTTCTTTTTTTTTCAAGACGCGTGGCTCAATGGTACTGATGTAGCCGCAGAATTACTCTATTAAGAATTCCAGGAATTCATACCTCAGGTTTAAGAAAATCCTTCATAAGTCATGCAACAAAAGTTAGACTGAAGAATATGAATCATGGTCATCATTTGAGTCGTCGTCGTCATCCAAACAGTCGAATCGAAGGAAACGGTGAGGAAAAAGTTCATCAGAGACTGAATAGTGAAACCGTGAATACTGGCTATGACGCTGTACTGGGTGCTGTTAACGTCCTCTCTCGCGTGGCCCCTGACAGCCATGGGAACGCGACCGGATTGACAACGCAGGAAGCCGATTTGGTGGCTTCCCGGGATGAGAGGAGAGCACGCAGTTTGCCAAGAAGTCAACCTCAGCGTATGTCTCTGTGAAAAGCGGGTCGGACAAAATTGAATTCGGTCATGATATTTCACACTTGGCCCATTTGAGGAGAGAGGAGACATAATCGCTGTGAGCGTGTGAGTTGTTTCGGAGTTTGTGTGATTGTTTGCATGACTGGTCAGGGTTCAGTTAACGAGGTGGGAGATGGTGAGGAGGAAGCGGATGAGTGCCCTGAGGGGACTCTCCAGTTGGAGGAGAAGAGGTCTGCTAAGACAGAAACAGGAAATTCTTGGGGGCCCTCCTGCCTTGTTTTATTCATACACACCAATTTATGTATATCCCTTTCAGAATGTCTTATCGCACATGCTTACGTGAAAGACGTCCTTTCATGCAACGTTTTTGAAGTGCCACACGGGGGGGGGGGGGTGTTAGATATGGGCGACTTCAGGGCCCGAGTCGAGGTCAGCAGTGCACCACCAACACTGTGTATAGTGTTCCTCTCCTGAGACGCCGGAAGGCGGACCAGAATTTCCTCGAAGCCGTCCGGAAGTCTTTCTCCATGGCCTCACCGAACTCCTCCCATACCCGAGTTTTTGCTTCAGCCACCACCAAAGCTGCATTCCGCTTGGCCAACCGGTACCCATCAGCTGCCTCTGGAGTCCCACAGGCCAAAAAGGCCAGATAGGACTCTTGCTTGTTGGTTGTTTGTTTACACTGGATGTGCCCTGCAATTGGCTGGTGACCAGTTCAGGGTGTAGACCGCCTCTCGCTGAGATTCAGCTCCAGAACGCCTGCGAGCCTAGTGAGGATAAGCAGTTTGGAAAATGAATGGATTGATTATTAATGTCTTGACATTCAATGTATTTCCAAAGGTGCTATTGACATGGAAATTTCACCAGATGTTGGGAACAACCCATGTAACCCATATATACAAAGAAAGAAGAACAAGTAAGATCAAAAAAATAAGTTGTGTGTAATAATGTGAAATGACACAGGGAAAAGTATCTTTTATGGACCTTGAGTTTCAGTTCTTTCCGTAGATTTTCGATTGGATTCAAGTCAGGTGATTGGCCGGGCCATTCTAGCGGCTTTATTTTTTTTTTTCTCCGGTGTAGCGGAGACGCTGGTGGTGGCATGGGCGCTTTTGAAAGGTTTATCGACAACAAAGGTTTACAATGTTACTTTTCAAGATAAAAATGTTCACCTCCAGAAATATTTACCATGGATATTCACATATCTCTCCCAACGTAATTTTGAGCTTTTCTTTGTTGTTTGTTTTTTATTTAATTGACTTATTGTCAACTGTTCATATACGGCTCAGTTTGACATTTACGGTACTGGGGTTACAACAGCATTTGGATGTGTCATTCCCGACTTAAATATAAACATTCAGGAACAGACATCGGGGGCCTCGTATACAAAAGGCGCGTACGCACAAAAACGTGGCGTCCGTTCTTTTTTACGGCAAAGTTCAGATGTATCAAGAGCGAAATGACCGTGGAAATGTGCGCTGCCTCGCGCCAACTTCATGGCGACACTTAGAGGTCTTTGTACATGAGGCCCCAGATCACTTAGCAGTATATACAGTGGAATTGCTTGAAATCATCATGGCACTACAGTTGATTGAACAACATTGTTGTCCTTAAAGAACATGGTAGGTCAGATGTGTTATTTGAAATGTATGATCTATTGGCTGGCGACCGGTTCAGGGTGTACCCCGCCTCTCGCCCGAAGATAACTGGGATAGCTTCCAGCAGCCCGTGACCCTTGTGTGGATAAGCAGTAAAGAAAATGGATGGATGGATGGAAATAAGTAGAGGGAGGCGAAGAGATGATTTGAAGAAAAGTATTTAATCTTCGAAATGTATATGTAACCACTGAAGAAATTAAGCTCAAAGACTTTTTCGGTTTTTAAATGAAACAGGATTGATAAAGAGAATCTAGTCTAAACTGTATTTGGATTGTATTTATTTGTTTTGCTCCCTAGTACTATACGTATGTATAAGCGTACAGTGAGCCACACTCCAGCACAGTAGATGGCGGTAATGCACATTGAACTTGTTGGAACGTGTTGTTCCGTTCGCGAACGTTTGGTTCAGAAGAACGAATCTTTTTAGTGAACGAACTGAACCGAAACAGTTGATGAAATGATTCGTTCTTTTACCTCGGCCGCCAACCGCCGCCGCCAGGCAACCGAGTCGGCCGGGAGCGGAAACGGAACTGCTGAAGCGTTCTGTGACTCACTTCTGAATCTTCGGCGAATGACCAATGAGCAGCGAGCGTGCAGGCGGGGGCGGGACTTCAAGAAACATCCTCCCATGTGATTTGCGATTCGCCAGCGTTGTCAGTCACTTCGCCGAATGACCAATGAGCAAGCCAACGTCATGCAGCGCCGTGCAAGCGGGGAGGGACTTACGTGAACTGAGTGATTCATTCAGTGAACTGGTGTACTGAGGAATTGAAGAGTGATTCGTTCAGGGGAGGGGCTTAAGTGAACTGAGTGATTCGTTCAGTGACCTGTCGTACTGAGGAACTGAAGAGTGATTCGTTAGTGGAACTTCTTCGTTTGTGATCCGCTAAGGAGCGATGTACGAGTACAATGAGTGATTGGTTTGCGCAAGGAACGACGTACTACGCAGTGAACGTACTCATGAGTGATTTGAACCGCTCGTCCTGACGTCCTCGCGGGGCTAGCTTTCACTAGAAGCCTTTTCTTCAAGCTAACGGCTAATGTTGAGTCAGTCAAGCACATGAAAACAAGCACACATATTTAAAATAAATGTAAATTAATAACAAGTGTGTATACGTACACATACATATCACTCTCTCTTTGTCTCTAATGCGATTATTAAAGCTTTGATTCATCCCTGGATCATTAAATGAATGAGGAAGCACACGGATTTTGTGAAAAGGAACGGAACGATTCGGTGAACGAATCTTTTAATGAACCGATTCGAATGATTCAGTACACTCAAAAGAACTGCCGCGCCCATCCCGAGCTTGAACGTTTGATGCCACCCGCCAACAACACGAAGAAGAAGGAGGAGGAGAAGAAGAAGAAGAAGTTGTTGATAGGTACCCAGAATCCATTGCAACATAATGGCGGACAACAGGGAGAAGGTGCTACAAGATTATCGTAAAAAATTGCTTGAACATAAAGAAGTTGACGGGCGGTTAAAGGAATGTAAGAACCAATTTAACATGTACCTTTGCGTTAGCAAATGTGTACACGTTGTGTATTGCGTTTATCGAAAAGATAGTATCACAATGACAGTCTCGTAGCAGGCTGGCTAGCTTGTGCTTTGTCATGCAGTGAGCGTCGTAGTGCATTTGAATGGGAGTACAATATAGTACCGAGCCGCTAACTTGGAGTACACTAGCCTCGTTATGTGGCATTAATAAATCGTGGTTGAATCGCAATGCTAACAATGTGCATATGAATGAGCATCCAATACGCATATCACGTCGTACAATTGTCATTGTTTTTAGTTTTATTTAGGGCTAGTACTATGTATACTATATAATTTCCCACCGCTAACCGGCTAGCTGTCCAGGCGTTTCACTGGGAGATGTTTAACAGAAGGAGTTTGTATCCGTTTGTCCGGTGTTCGGTGAGTTATTTTGCAATTAAAACGCACCCCCGCCCT
Organism: Phyllopteryx taeniolatus; assembly: GCF_024500385.1. Classification (NCBI taxonomy): domain Eukaryota; kingdom Metazoa; phylum Chordata; class Actinopteri; order Syngnathiformes; family Syngnathidae; genus Phyllopteryx; species Phyllopteryx taeniolatus. The sequence continues at coordinate 330,259 of NC_084519.1, read as the reverse complement.
GTTTGATTTTCAGTGAGAGAACAACTGCGAGAACAAACTAAACAGTATGAGAAGTCAGAGAACGACCTCAAAGCTCTACAGAGTGTTGGCCAGGTAAAAGTGTTATTTCAAGTCAGAACCTAGTAACTAATTCATGCCTTGTATATGTGGAATATAGTTTAATTGGGGTGACACCATTCCAATGTTTCCACAGTGTTTTGATGTTATGTGATTATGTGCTTTAAGATTGATTATATCGGTATCCTTTGTCATTGATCATCTAAATACGGGAATTTAATATTTCCCACTGTTCTGAAAGGTCAGTATCGCTAATGCAATATAAACAAAAAAAAAGAAATCCTACTTGGTCCTGCTGTTATTTTTGTTATATTGTGAAATGAGGCTGACAGAAATGTGACTAATCTTGGTCAACTATTCATCAAAAACCAACCTGCAAATATGTCACTAATAGACTTGACAAATTGTTTGGCAAAAATTGTCGTGTAACTGTATGAAAGTTGTAAAACATTGTGGTCATACATGAGTCTTAATCACCTCAATGCATCTATCGCTGTAGATTGTTGGGGAAGTCCTCAAACAGCTGACAGAAGAAAAATGTAAGTTTACTGTTCAATCACATGCATGTCAGTCATGTCCTAATGTTTATGCGTTTTTAAATTACAGTCATCGTCAAAGCCACAAATGGTCCTCGATATGTGGTTGGTTGCCGCAGACAGGTACGTGCGCAACACATTCTCTCGTGTCAAAAATATATCGCTGGCCTTGGGCCAAAACCTCCCATGTCAAAATTGGGGAAATTCTATATTTTGTCACAAAGCTATAGTATTGGTCAGTCCCCACGTTATTTATTTCTTTTACAATTTATTGACCAATCTTACGTGTTGAAAATGGGTTGCTCTCTTTGACGATGTTATGTCAATGGTTCAACAAACGTGCCTTTTTTGGGGGGGTCTCCTGAAAGGTGATGGTTTTGGAGAGGATTCTGCCCAAGCGACACCTGTGATATCATCCTGTCTGGGCTTTCTGAACCCTTTCTTACCCATGACAATGTGCTAAGCCTTAACATGATCTGACGCTATTGCTAAAAACAGGCAATTTCCTTTTCTCAGGTGACCTACAGTATTTTTGTGAGAGTGACAGCTACAGTCCCCTCCAAAAGTATTGAAACGGCAAGGTCAATTCCTTTGTTTTGGGTTTTAGATCAGAAAAGGAATATGAGACAAAAGTTTAGAATGACAGATTTTTTTTTACATCAAGATGTATTAAACAACTCGGGACAGAGCACCTTTTGTTTGAACCCACCCACTTTTCAAGCGAGCAATGGGTGTTTCTAGTTGCTCACGTGTTGGCTTTTAGATTGATTGCTTAAACATTAGTGCTTGTTTTTGGCCCTGCGATTGGCTGGTGACCAGTTCAGGTTGTACCCAGAGTCAGTTGGGATAGGCTCCACCACACCCGCGACCCTAGTGAGGATAAGCGGTATGGAAGATGAATGAATTTACAGAAAAATGCATCCAAATTAGTTGGGAGAAGCTTCATCATGCAACAAGACAATGACCCAAAATACACTGCCAACACAACAAAAGACTTCTTCAGAGAGAAGAAAGTGGAAGGCAAGAAAAGTGGTGGCCAAGTCAATCCCGAACCTTAACCCAATAGAGCATGCATTTTACCTCCTGAAGAGGAAAATACCCCAAAAACAAACAAGAACTGAAAGAGGCTGCAGTAAAGGCCTGGAAAAGCATTTCAAATGAAGAATGAAACAGTCTGGTGAAGTCAATGGGTCAAAGGCTTGATGCAGTTATTGCAAGTATGGGTTATGCCACCAAATTATTAAATGTTATTCACATTAAGTTCATTTAATGTTCTCCCCAATACTTTTGCTCACTTGAAAAGTGGGTGGGTTCAAACAAAAGGTGCTCTGTCCTGAGTTGTTTAATTCATCTAGATGTAAATATCATGAAATAAACGCAGGAATTCAGAACTTTTGTCTCATAGTCATCTTTTGATCTGAAACACAAATGTCTTCAGTATATAACAAAAATAAAGGAATTGACCTTGCCGTCCCAATACTTTTGCAGGGCACGGTATCATATTGTGTTAACCTGTTCTGTAATGGATGGCTGGATGAATGGAATGAAATTGTAAAAGTTCAGAAAAATAAGGTCCTACTTTTTTGCAATACTACATTTAATTGTGTAAAATAGTAAATGTAACCTGACAATGCCTTATGCTTTTGTATTTATGGTACCTTGACAGAGGCTCATGAATTTGAAGTGTGTTTTCATTTATTTATCCTAGTTGGACAAGTCCCAACTGAAGCCAGGCACCAGAGTGGCCTTAGATATGACTACGCTGACTATAATGAGGTAGGCTGGTTTCGAATTTCAAACGTATGGCGAACAATCCACACTCACTGGTTGAAAAAGATTGGGTACTGTACACCTAAATAAGCAACTAAATGAATCCTCATCATTTTTAAATCTATCCTTGACAATGTTTAGATTTTTTTCACCACAATATAATGTAAAAGGGTCTCCTTGCCATGAACTATCAAGTTGCCCATTTTTTGGGGTTGGGTAGAGGATGTGAGCATTAAAGGTCAGAGGACAAAAATATTATGGGGTCAGTTATAATTCGGATTTGCATTGCTTATATTGTTATGTAACACATGCATGTCATTTGCAAGCCGTCAACTATAGTTTCGCTAAAAGTGAGGTTTTTATTACACGTATGGAGCACTCCCCGAACATACCCGAAGAAGATTTTGACGTACAGGAGCACCCAACTGAACTTGGTGTCGTCAAACAGTACGTTTGAGCTGATCAGGAGGGCGGAACCTGACGGTGACGACGACGACGACGACGACGACGACGACGACGACGACGAGCAGCCAAGTAGCGGCTGTACAACAGAAAAGGAGTCCGTCATTTACTTGCTCTAGCATCCTCACTTGTCGATAAGAAACGTAGTCCTGACTAAAATATAACAGGCATGCTCATGGGGACATTTTATAGTCATGGCTAGAAATAATGCACCCCAGGGGTGGCAATATTTTTTAGCACTCCTATACATATATATTCATATGTTTCGGTGACACGGCACAAGCTTTTTACATAGTATGCAGTATTCTTGTATACTGTGTACCCCCCCTCCTTTATTGCACGCTGCGCAGAAAGTCTGTTGGCTCGTCAATAGGCAAAAGTACATGCGACGGTACTGAAAAGTACTGCGTGGGTCTCATAATAACCCTAATAGTCGTAGGTATATACAAGGAAGTCTGCGCCACTTTGCCGCTGCACCGTGGCGGCTGCGAGATTTAGTTCTCTTGCTGGCGGTTGAGGTCCCGATGACCGGAGGAAAAATGGTTGGCACCGCAGCTGATTTCCGCCTCTACCTCTGTATCCAATGCTTTCTGCTAAGTGTTACTCAAAGCACGGCGGTTCGAAGTGATCAGCACAGTTTGGAATGCTTGCTAGGCACCCATCGCTTCGTCCACGTTTCGTCCCCTGTCCGTTGACTCACCCTTTCCACTGGTCACGTATTCCTTTTTCACTTGGAAAGCCAAAGAAACTCTTGCCACTGCCTGAAGCATTTGTACAACCAAATGCCACACAATAAACTATCGCAAAATCACACGACAACAAATACAGGGAGTCCTCGAGTTACGACGTTTCGACTTTACGACGCCCGTGCCTCCTCCGCCATTTTAGTCCCCAGAACCATAGTGTTTCTGCTTAGCTAGTGCATAGTGCTTGTCTGTGTTTGTGCGCCGGGAGTATCTTTGGCTTTTTCGCCCTCCTTTCTTTCACACTCAGCAGTAATGGGAAGTACAGCATCATATTTTTGGATTTTAATGTATTTTCGTTTCTTTATACCAAGTGTTAACCTTTCCTGCTACGGTCACCTGTCTTTTTACTCGTATTTTTTTGGAGGACTCCTTTTTACCAGAGTCACATAATTGTCAAGTAACAGTACTCTTACTTGAGTGCAATGTTTGGCTACTCAACGCACCAGTGGAGCGGACATCCTCTATTGCTACTCTTACGTTTAAGCAACATTTTGGCTCATCGGATCAGACCGTGTCGTATTTGTTGCACTGGTCTTTTGTATTTTTGTGTTGAGGTGCTGCGGGTCGTGGCCCCGGTTGTGGTCCCAGCGGAACCGCGAAGCTGATCCGCTAGTACATTTTGTATTCATTAGGAAACGCGGATACACTTATCAAATTAGTTTACCGATGTTAATGTTAAACGTATTAAGCGACGGAGCGCTGTTAAGGATTATGTCACAACACGGAATGAACTAACTTCAAATTCAGAAATGGCCATTAAAAACAGAAAAATATTGTACTTAATATTTTCCTGGAGGATTCATTTGGGATGAAAAAAGAAGTGGAACAGATAATGATTGTAGTCAATTCTTTAAGCACTCACAATGAGTGCTTAAAGAGGAGGGTGCTGTTCATGTAGTGCAGGTGGACAAACAAAGCAAAGAAATTAGGCAAATATCATTTTCATCTAAAATTCATACATGTACTTGAGGGGTGTAAATGAGTTTTTCTGCGTGAAGAATTTATTTGTATTTTTTTTCCCTTGTTGTACTCTTCAGAGTCTTCCAGATTAAAATAAAAAAAAAATCTCTGCGAGGGCCCGGGAGACCCCAACAATGTTTTTTGTTGTTGTTTTTTTGTCACCTATTTCATGCTTTGGGTGTTTGCATGTCTGGTAGTAAATCTTTATAATAGGAGTTTTTGAATTTTGTTATTCAAATTTATTGAGCTGTACCAGTAGAGGCAACGAGCAGTTTGACAAATGGCGATCCTCACACAAAATGGTGTACACTGGCTCAGCGTGTTTTGTTTTTCTTCCTCCCCACCCCACCCCACGCCCCAAAAGGTATCTTCCACGAGAGGTGGACCCTCTGGTGTACAACATGTCCCATGAGGACCCCGGTAGCGTCTCCTACTCTGAAATCGGTGGATTGTCGGAACAGATTCGTGAGCTGAGAGAGGTAAAACAAATTACCTCCACTACTACGACTGTCACTGAACAAGTCAGACTTTACATTGAGGTGGGAGGTTTGGAATCACAATGCCCTTGTTTTGATGAACATGCACTATATTGCCAAAGGTATTGGATCACCTGCCTTCACTCAGATATGAATTTAAGTGAGATCCCATTCTTTTTCTATAGGGTTTAAAAGAAACATCTGTCCACCCTCTGCAGTTATAACTGCAACTCTTATAACTTTAAAGTCTTCTGGCAAGGTTTTTAACAAGGTTTAGGAGTGTCTTCTTCTTTTCCTTTGGGCTTGTCCCGTTAGGGGTCGCCACAGCGCGTCATCCTTTTCCATGTAAGCCTATCTCCTCCATCCGCCTCTCCAACACCAACTGCCCTCATGTCTTCCCTCACGACATCCATCAACCTTCTCTTTGGTCTTCCTCTCGCTCTCTTGCCTGGCAGCTCCATCCTCGTCATCCTTCTACCAATATACTCACTAGTTCTCCTCTGAACCATCCAAGTCTGCTCTCTCTAACTTTGCCTCCAAAACATCGAACCTTGGCCGTCCCTCTGATGAGCTCATTTCTAATTTTATCCAACCTGGTCACTCCGAGAGCGAACCTCAACATCTTCATTTCCGCCACCTCCAACTCTGCTTCCTGTTGTCTCTTCAGTGCCACTGTCTCTAATCCGTCCATCATGGCCGGCCTCACCACTGTTTTCTAAACTTTGCCGTTCATCCTAGCAGAGACTCTTCTGTCACATAACACACCTGACACCTTCCTCCACCCGTTCCAACCTGCTAGGACCCGTTTCTTCACTTCCTGACCACACTCCCCATTGCTCTGGACGGTTGACCCCAAGTATTTCAAGTCCTCCACCCTTGCTATCTCTTCTCTCTGTAGCCTCACTCTTCCCCCTCGTTCATGCACATATATTCTGTCTGTCTTTGGCTAATCTTCATTCCTCTCCTTCCCAGTGCATGCCTCAATATTTCTCACTGTTTCTCCACCTGCTCCCTGCTTGCTCACAATGCTTGCTCTGATAAACTTTGTTTTTAGCAAATAATCAGTAACTTAGAATTTTATGGCTGTAATACGTTCAAAAAAGCTGGGACAGGTGGCAAAAATAGACTGAGAAAGTTGAGGAATACTCATCAAACACCTGTTTGGAACATGGAACAGGTGGGTGCCACGATTGGGTATAAAAGGAGCTTCCCTGAATTGCTCAGTCATTCACAAGCAAAGATGGGGCGAGGTTCACCTCTTTGTGAACAAGTGCGTGAGAAAATAGTCCAACAGTTTCAGGACAATGTTCATCAATGTACAATTGCAAGGAATTTAGGGATTTCATCATCTACGGTCCATAATGTCATCAAAAGCTTCAGAGAATCTGGAGAAATCACTGCATGGAAGCGGCAAGGCCGAAAACCAACCTTGAATGCCTGTGACCTTTGATCCCTCAGGCGGCACTGTATCAAAAACCGACATTAATGTGTAACGGATATCACCACCTGGCCTCAGGAACACTTCAGAAAACCAATCTCAGTAAATACAGTTCGGCGCTACATCCGTAAGTGCAACTTGAAACTCAACTATGCAAAGCAAAAGCCATTTATCAACAACACCCAGAAACGCCGCCGCCGCCATCTCTGGGCCCGACCTCATCCAAGATGGACTGATGCAAAGTGGAAAAGTCTGCTGTGGTCCGACCAGTCCACATTTCAAATAGTTTTTGGAAATTGTGGATGTCGTGTCCTCTGGGCCAAAGAGGAAAAGAACCCTCCGGACTGTTATGAACCCAAAGTTCAAAAGCCAGCATCTGTGATGGTATGGGGCTGTGTTAGTGCCAATGGCATGGGAAACTTACACATCTGTGAAGGCACCGTTAATGCTGAAAGGGACATACAGGTTTTGGAGAAACATATGCTGCCATCCAAGCAACATCTTTTCATGGACGCCCCTGCTCATTTCTTCAAGACAATGCCAAAGCACATTCTGCACGTGTTACAACAGTGTGGGTTCGTAGTAAAAGAGTGCGGGTACTAACCTGGCCTGCCTGCAGTCCAGACCTGTCTCCCATTTGAAAATGTGTGGCGCATTATGAAGTGTAAAATATGACAGCGGAGACCCCGCGGGGACTGGTGAACAGCTGAAGCTGTACGTCAAGTAAGAATGGGAAAGAATTCCACCTACAAAGCTTCAACAATTCGTGTCCTCAGTTCCCAAACGTTTATTGTATGTTGTTCAAAGAAATGGTGATGTAACACAGTGGTAAACATGACCCTGTCCCAGCTTTTTTGGAACGTGTTGCAGCCATCAAATTCTAAGTTAATGATTATTTGCTAAAAACAATCAAGTTCATCAGTTTGGACATGAAATATCTTGTCTTTGCAGTGTATTCAATGAAATATAGGTTGAACATGTTTTGCAAATCATTGTATTCTGTATTTATTTGTTTAACACAACAATTCCAACTTCATTGGAATTGGGGTTGTAATATAAAACTAAGCTATTACAGTTCCTTTTGGCAAGATCTTTGAACCTTTTAGATATTTTGTCACTTTGTAGCCTTTAAAATTTCAGAAAATTGATCAAACCTATCTTTTTCACCCAATCTCAAACAACTGAAAATCCTTTGATCGACCCCAATTTTCTATCACGTGATTATTTTGTATATTGGTGATTTATCTGTATGTTTTGAAAGGACCCTCTTGGAAATTAGATGATGATCCTTGAAATAAACAAATACCGGTACATAAATAATGCAGAATATATTAGATTTTTTTTTATTTTTAGAAAGGCAGAATTTCGCAAATATTTTCCTGCCTTTGAATTTTTGGTTATTTACACCATAGAGATATAAGTAACCGCGTTTTTACGATATCTTTGCTTCAAACGTCGGCCATATGCCGTATTCTGTTCTGTAAGTGTTACGACAGTACTGTAAAGTGTCGTGTTGGTTGGTGTGCGTTGCCTTACTTTTTCGATGACTAAAGTCCTCGTTAGCACACAGTTGTTGTCCGCACAATATTGGACATAATGATCTGGCGACGAAGCTTTACTTTTTGTATTATTGGTTTGAGCGTGTGCCTATTTCGGGTTAGCCGCACACTAAGCGACGTGTCCAAAATGAATTGAAATGTTGCAGTGTTTGGAGTTTGGCAACTGGTTTTAATCAGTGGCTGACCATTGCCCACTAATCAATAACTTCACGTTATGTTACGTGAGCTTTCATAACTAAGATATACGTTTCCAGTTTGAAGTGAGATTTCGCCGGCCCCCGCCATTGCCAAGCTGCACCAATAAAGTATAATGCAGTATTTATATTTTGTTTTACAGTTATACTTCTTTATTATTGTATTTATAATTTCATATATACCTGTGGATGAAAAAGAGAACTGACTCTGGAGACACTCTGTTGTGGAAACGCACGAGAACAGTCAATGAATGAAGCCAACAGCCTCTGAAATATATTTGCGAGATATTTTTGGTTCATTAAATTCATAAATAGTACAGAACAGTGTATGTGGCACTTCAAAACATTGTTTCCTGATAAAAACACCAAGGGTCTCAGTTTTTCTCTTGCAGCGAGCTGGTTTATATGTGCAAAAGGTTTTGAAATCACAAAACCTGGTGTTCCAACAGGGGTGTGTAGATTTTTTATTTATTTTTTATTCAGTGTGTGTGTGTGTGTGTGTGTGTGTGTGTGTATATATATATACACACACACACACACACACACAGTGGGTACGGAAAGTATTCAGACCCCCTTAAATTTTTTTAAGTTCATTCCCCCCCCCCCTCATTAATCTACACACAGCACCCCATATTGACAGAAGAAAAACTGAATTGTTGAAATTTTTACAGATTTATTAAAAAAGAAAAACTGAAATATCACACAGCCATAAGTATTCCGAGCCTTTGCTCAGTATTTAGTCGAAGCACCCTTTTGAGCTCATACAGCCATGAGTCTTTTTGGGAATGATGCAACAAGTTTTTCACACCTGGATTTGGGGATCCTCTGCCATTCCTCCTTGCTGATCCTCTCCAGTTCTGTCAGGTTGGATGGTGAACGTTGGTGGGCAGCCATTTTCAGGTCTTTCCAGAGATGCTCAATTGGGTTTAAGTCAGGGCTCTGGCTGGGCCATTCAAAAACGGTCAAGGAGTTGCTCTGAAGCCACTCCTTCGGTATTTTAGCTGTGCGCTTAGGGTCATTGTCTTTTTTGAAGGTGAACCTTCGGCCCAATCTGAGGTTCTGAGCACTCCGGAGAAGGGTTTCGTCCGGGATATCCAGGTACTTGGCCGCATTCATCTTTTCTTCGATTGGAACCAGTCTCCCTGTCCATGCAGCTAAAAAACACCCCCACAGCATGATGCTGTATTGGACAGGTGATGAGCAGTGCCTGGTTTTCTCCACACATGCCACTTAGAATTAAGGCCAACAATTTCGTTTTTGGTCTCATCAGACCAGAGAATCTTATTTCTCACCATCTTGGAGACCTTCAGGTGTTTTTTTTTTGTTTTTTGTTTTTTAGCAAACTCCATGCGGGCTTTCATGTGTCTTGCGCTGAGGAGAGGCCACTCTGCCATAAAGCCCAGACTGGTGGAGGGCTGCAGTGATGGTTGACTTTCTAGAACTTTCTCCCATCTCCCGACTGCATCTCTGGAGCTCTTCTCCCCCAATTGCTCAGTTTGGCCGGACGGCAAGCTCTTGGAAGGGTTCTGATCGTCCCAAATGTCTTCCATTTCAGGATTATGGAGGCCACTGTGCTCTTAGGACCCTTAAGTCCAGCCGAATTGTTTTTGTAACCTTGGCCACATCTGTGCCTTGCCACAATTCTGTCTCTCAGCTATTCAGGCAGTTCCTTTGAGCTCATGATTCTCATTTGCTCTGACATGCACTGTGAGCTGTAACGTCTTCTATAGACAGGGGTGTGGCTTTCCTTATCAAGTCCAATCAGTATAATCAAACTCAGCTGGACTCTAATGAAGGTGTAGAACCATTTTAAGGGTGATCAGAAGAAAAGGACAGCACCCGAGTTAAGTGTCACAGCAAAGGTTCTGAATACTCAAGGCTATGTGATATTTCAGTTTTTCTTTTTTTAATAAATAAGCAAAAATTTAAACGTGTTTTTTTTCTGTCAATATGGGGTGCTGTGTGTATATTAATGAGGAAAAAAATAACTTAAATGATTTTAACAAATGGCTGCAATATTACAAAGAGTGAAAAATCTAAGGGGGTCTGAAAACTTCCTGTACCCACTGTGTGTGTGTGTGTGTGTGTGTGTGTGTGTGTGTGTGTGTTCCATTTCAAAAAGTTACTTTAAAAAATTCAGGGCCCACAATTTCAAGTATTTGTTTATTTTTACATTATTTGGGCTTCCAGCTCATAAAACGGACAAAATCAGGAATTAGAATACTGTGAATAATTCAGCCCAAATTTTTGCAGGCCCTAAATGTTTTAAACGGAGTGGCAGACACTAATCATCTACTAAACTCAAAGCACCTGCACAGGTTTCCCCAGGTGTCATTAAATTGCTTCAATTTGGTTCAATTGTCTTAGTTGTGTTCAATATGGGGAAGACTGGAGACTTGACAACTGGCCAGAAGACCATCATTGATACCCTCCACTGGATGGGTAAGCCACAAAGGTTCATAGCTCAGGAGGCTGGCTGATCACAGAGTGCTGTTTCCAAGCATAGCAATGGAAAGTCTATTGGAAGGACAAAATGTCGCAGGAGAAGATGCACCAGCAAAAGAGATGACCGTGGGCTTCAGCGGATTAGCAAACAGAGAAGATTCAAGAATCTAGCAGAGATCCAGAAAGAGTGGAATGAGGTGGGAGTCACAGCTTCTAAAACCACCACATTCAGACTCATCTGTGAGATGGGCTCCAACTGTCGGGTTCCTCGGGTCAAGCCGCTTCTGAGCCAGAGCCAACGTAGGAAGTGTCTCAACTGCGCCAAGGAGAACTGGACTGTTGGCCAGTGGTCCAAGGTCCTCTTTTCCGATGAAAGTAAAGTATGCATTTCATTCGTGAATCAAGGTCCAAGGGTTTGGAGGAAGACTGGTGAACAGAACACAAGCTACTTGAGGTCCAGTGTGAAATATCCACAGTCAGTCATGATTTGGGGTTGCAAGGTAAACTCTGCTTTCTTAAATCCAAGGTCACCGCAACAGTCTACCAGAATGTTTTAGAGGACTTGATGATTCCTTCTGCTGAGGATCTGTATGGAGATGCAGATTTCATCTTCCAGCAGGACCTGGCCCCTGCCCATACCGCCAGAAGCACCAAAACCCGGTTTGATGCTCATGCCATCACAGTCCTTGACCGGCCAGCCAACTCTCCGGATCTAAACCACATTGAGAATGTATGGGGTGTTATCAAGAGAAAAATGAGGGTCACCAGACCCAAAAACAAAGAAGAACTGACAGCAAGCGTCAAGGAAATCTGGGCTTCCATAACTCCCAGGGAATGCCAGAGGCTGCTTGCTTCAATGCCACGGCACATCAAGGCAAAGGGATTCCCAACCAACTATTGTGGATTAACATGTTTTGAAAGTATCATATTTTGATTGATTTTAATGTGGCCCTAATTTCTTTTCTTTTTTTTCTTTTCTACAAAAACAGAGAAGCATTTCTTCACAGTATTCAAATTTTTTGAATTCCTGATTTCTTGGGTTTTATGAGCTGGAAGCCCAAATTGTGTAAAAATACACAAATACTTGAAATTGTTTAAATTGTGGGCCCTGAATCTATAATTTATGAAATTTTAACTTTTTAAATAGAATTATGGAAATAAACCTTTCCATATTGAATTTTTTTGGGAAGGGTCTGTATATATATTTGTGTAATGGCTGTCGTTTTTAAAGTGCTTTATGAATAAAACAATTCCTTATATTTCAGTAAATCACTAGAAGTGCAGTTTTTCAACATTGTGGTCACTGTACTGAGGTTTTGATTTTATGGCAGGTGATTGAGCTGCCCCTGACCAACCCTGAGCTTTTCCAGAGAGTTGGAATCATCCCGCCGAAAGGCTGCCTGCTCTATGGGCCTCCAGGTTCAATGTCAAATCATGTTTCATTCACTAAGTTATTATACAGTGGATACGGAAAGTATTCAGATCCCCTTAACATGTTCAGTTATATTGCAGCCATTTGCTAAAATCTTTTAAGTTAATTTTCTTTCCTTCATTAATGTACACACAGCACCCCATATTGACAGAAAAAAACGGAATTGTTGACAGATTTATTAAAAAAGAAACGCTGAAATATCACACAGCCATCAGTATTCCGACCCTTTGCTGTGACACTCATATATTGAACTCGGGCGCTGTCCATTTCTTCTGACCATCCTTGAGATGGTTCAACACCTTCATTGGAGTCCAGCTCTCTTTGAATATACTGCTTGGACTTATTGATAGACAGGTGTGTTGTCTATACAAGACCTTACAGCTCACAGTGCATGTCAGAGCAAATGAGAATCATGAGCTCAAAGGAACTGCCTGAAGAGCTGAGAGACAGAATTGTGGCAAGGCACAGATGTGGCCAAGGTTACAAAAGCATTTCTGCGGCACTTAAGGTTCCTAAGAGCACAGTGGCCTCCATCATCCTTAAATGGAAGACGTTTGGGACGACCACAACCCTTTCTATAACTGGCCGTCAGCTCAAACTGAGCAATCGGGGGAGAAGAGCCTTGGTGAGAGAGGGAAAGAAGAACCCAAAGATCACTGTCGCTGAACTCCAGCGATGCAGTCGGGAGATGGGAGAAAGTTCTAGAAAGTCAACCATCACTGCAGTCTGGGCTTTATGGCAGAAGCCTCTCCTCAGTGGAAGACACATGAAAGCCCACATGGAGTTTACTAAAAAAAAAAAAACACCTGAAAGGACTCCCAAGATGGTGAGAAATAACATTCCCTAGATAGAAATTGTTGGCCTTAATTCTAAGTGGCATGTGTGGAGAAAACCAGGCACTGCTCATCACCTGTCCAATACAGTCCCAACAGTGAGGCATGGTGGTGGCAGCATCATGCTGTGGGGACAGGACGACCGGTTGCAATCGAAGGAAATATGAATGCGGCCAAGTACAGGGATATCCTGGACGAAAACCTTCTCCAGAGTGCTTGGGACCTCAGACTGGGCAGAAAGTTACCTTCCTACAAGACAATGACCATAAGCACGCGGCTATAATAACAAAGGAGTGGCTTCAGAACAACTCAGTGACTGTTCTTGAATGGCCCAGCCAGAGCCCTGACTTGAACCCAATTGGGCATCTCTGGAGAGACCTGAAAATGGCTGTCCACCAACGTTCAACATCCAACCTAACAGAACTGGAGATGATCTGCAAGGAGGAATGGCAGAGGATCCCCAAATCCCGGTGTGAAAAACTTGTTGCATCATTCCCAAAAAGACTCAAAAGGGCGCTTCTACTAAATACTGACCAATTGGTCTGAATAATGATGGCTGTATGATATTTCAGTTTTTTTTTTGTTTTTTTCTGTCAATATGGCGTGCTGTGTGTACATTAATAAGGAAAAAAACACAAACTTAAGTGATTTTAGCAAATGGCTGCAATGTAACAAAGAGTGAAGAATTGAGGGGGGTCTGAATACTTTCCGTACCCACTTTAAGTCTTTGCAAGATTGGCAGTCAATTATTCCAGTTTAATTTAACCAACTACTCATAGAAAAAATCTGAAATGTTCATAGTTTGTAGTTTAAATACTTGTTTGAAGGTTTATTATTATTATTTTTCAAGTTTTCTTTCAGCCTGTCCTCTTCATTGTTGGCTGCCCTTCAGAAGCAAAGAGCTGTGATTAAATTTCTTGCTTTGGAAGGGGAACCACCACTAAACCTTTTCCAAAAAAAGGTTGCAAAATGTGCATGTGGAAGCCGCAATAGACTACAGCAATGTCAAAAAGTTAGTGTTCAGGATCAAAGACGAAGAATGACAGGCTGCTTTGAGTGACTCCGTAGCAAGGAAAGGAGTTGCAGACCCACTTCAGCGGTTAATCCTGAGAATAGTGCCAGGGTCAAGGCACTGATCAGAAAAGATCGCAGTCACCATTGATGACATAACATTAACCCCGTACACATTTGGCAACCTTTTGAAAATATTTAGTGGTTTTCTTTTTTCCCCTTCAGAAGCAAGAAATTCAATAACAGCGCTCTGCTTCTGACGGGCATCCGACAATGACGTCATTTTCAAAACAACTGATTGGAAAACAAAACAAACAAAAGATAAGCCTTCAAAGAAGGAGACGCCGTACAAATTTCAAAAAAGAAATAATAGAATTATTAGTATGTTAAATTAAACTGGGCTCATTACTTTTCGACTGTATTTTGTGACATTGTTTTAATTTTGCTGAGTCATTGTACTCCACAGGTACTGGGAAGACTCTTCTTGCCAGGGCGGTTGCAAGTCAGCTGGACTGTAACTTCCTCAAGGTGAGTGTTAGGGCTGCAAGAGATATTATTTGAGCATCGTCATCGCAATGTACGTGTGCGCAATAGTCGCATCGTAGGGTCCGCTGCAATGTTGTGTACTGTCATACACAAGGAATCAACTAATATTAAAAGTGACCGGCAGAGACACCTCTTTGGACATGCTAATAAGATTAGCACCCATGTTACAATAAATTATAACTAGTTCATTTTTGGACCAGTAAACTTAGTTCCAAATTTTGAATTGGCAACTATGAACTAAACTACAGTATTTTCACGACCACAGGGTGCACCGTTTTAAAAGGCGCAGTCTCAGTTACAGGGCCTATTTCTGTATTTAACCCATACATAAGGCGCACCGTAAAATTGGGCGCAGGCATGTTGAAACATACGCTAGCTTAAAACATACGGTAGCATGCATGCACGCTAAAACAATGTTTTTAAAAAGGCAGCGGGAGCAAAACTGAGTTCGGTTGTACCTTTATTGAAGTATTTGACAATGTACTCACGTTATTTTTGGATCAATCCTCATCTACAAATCCATCAAAGTCCTCATCTTCTGTACCCTGTAACTTTGAACTATTTTGCATAGCAAATGAACTATCCCAACACCGATCCTGTATTATTTCACATCGCAATATATATTGTATGTTTAAAAAACATAAAAATAAATAAAAAATCGCAATGTCTTTTTTTATTTTTCTAATATTGTCCAGCCCTAGTGAGTGTCCATAGATGTGGTCATATGAAGATGTCTTGCTGCCGTTCAGCTAGTTACCCGATGTTACCGGTGTGTACACACCTGCAGGTGGTGTCCAGCTCCATCGTTGACAAATACATCGGTGAGAGCGCCAGGCTCATCAGAGAGATGTTCAACTATGCCAGGGACCATCAGCCTTGCATTATCTTCATGGATGAGATTGATGCCATAGGTGAGAGACGCTGATTTCATTTTGTATTTTGTCCGCTATTGCTTTAAATTTTTTATTTTTTTATTTTTTTTTAAACCACTTAAACACAGGTGATATTGGTTTATGTTGCATACACAGACTGGCTAAAACATTTTCACTTGCACATTTTAATAAGAGCCAATAGAAAAGAGGTATTAAAGCCAGAATCCATAACTATTTTTTTATTAGTAATTTTCACCCAAGCCACTACAATGCTGATTAAGCCTATCAGCTTCTGACACAACTTGCTATATTTTTCAATGTTATTTTTTTATATATTTAGTGACTATCCTATACATTCCGACGCTGGATCACTTGGTGGCGGTCTAAAGTGACGTAGCGGAGATTACATATTTTACCTACGAATGGGCAGGCCCATGTATGGACAGCACGCAGGTTGACTGAGCCATAGAGAAAGGAGAAAGCATGCGGGATTGGGAGGAGGAGGGCGGACAAGCATTTAGCCCACGTCATATCGAAAAGCTCGTGGAGCTGCGCCAAACCCTCTCTTACAATTTTATTTAAAAAAAATAAAACTGAAACCGTATTAGTGTCTTTGGAACAAAACAGATGGGTTTATGTAAACGTATTAAACGTCTTTGGCACTAAAGGAGTTAAGTTGGGTTATATTTTATTTGTTTGATGATCTTAAAGTGGCAAAAATATCAGAATTTGAGAATAGGGCCAATACTTTTTCACAGCACTGTAGGCGTAAACATATATTCATCTAATCTAAATCATGTTATACAACCCCAATTTCAATGAAGTTGGGACGTTGTGTTAAACCTAAATAAAAACAGAATACAATGATTTGCAAATCATGTTCAACCTATATTTAATTGAATATACTACAAAGACAAGATATTTAATGTTCAAACTGATAAACTTGATTGTTTTTAGCAAATAATCATTAACTTAGAATTTTATAGCTGCAACATGTTCCAAAAAAGCAGGGACACGGTCATGTAAGTATTGAGATAAACTTTTGTGATTCACCATAATTTGCAAATAAATTCCTTAAAAATCAGAATGGAATTTTCTTTTCTTTTTTTTTTTTTCCCTCTCATTTTGAGAGAGAGAGAGAGAGAGCTGTATATATACACATACATATGCCATAATTTCTTGTGTATAATACACACCCATGTATAATGCGCACCCCCAAAATTGACCTAAAAAAATGGAAGACATACAAGTCCACTGATAATCTCCCTCGATCTGGGGCTCTACGCAAGATCTCACCCCGTGGGGTCAAAATGATCACAGGAACGGTGACCAAAAATCCCAGAACCACACAGGGGGACCTAGTGAAGGACCTGCAGAGAGCTGGGACCAAAGTAACAAAGGCTACCATCAGTAACACACTACACCGCCAGGGACTCAAATCCTGCAGTGCCAGATGTGTCCTACTGCTTAAGCCAGTACATGTCCAGACCTGTCTGTAGTTTGCTAGAGAGCATTTGGATGATCCAGAAGAGGATTGGAAGAATGTCATCTAGTCAGATGAAAGCAAAATAGAACTTTTTGGTAAAAAGTCAACTCGTCGTGTTTGGAGGAGAAAGAATGCTGAGTGCATCCAAAGAACACCATACCTACTGTGAAGCATGGGGGTGGAAACATCATGCTTTGAGGCTGTTTATTTGCAAAGGGACCAGGGCGACTGATCCGTGTAAAGGAAAGAATGAATGGGGTCATGTATCGTGGGATTTTGAGTGAAAACCTCCTTCCGTCAGTAAGGGCATCGAAGAAACCTGTCTGGGTCTTTCAGCGTGACAATGATCCCAAACAGACTTCCCGGGCAACGGAGTACTAGCTTCGTGAGAAGCATTTCAAGGTCCTGGAGTGTCCTAGCCAGTCTCCAGATCTCAACCCCATAGACAATCTTTGGAGGGAGTTGAAAGTCTGTGTTGCCCAGCGACAGCTCCGAAACATTACTGCTCTAGAGGAGATCTGCATGGAGGAATGGGCCAAGATGCTAGCCACAGTGTGTGAAAACCTTGTGAAGACCTCTGTCATTGCCAACAAAAGGTATATAACAAAGTATTGAGATTGACCAAAGACTTATTTTCCAAATGATTATTTTTTCCCCCTCAGTTTTCACCTTGCACATAACTACCACTTCTGATGAACACTGCATATTATTGTGGTTGTAGTTTAGTGTAGAACGGGACTGTGTCATACTGTGCATATGTTTTGGTTACTTCATTTAGCAACATCAGATGGTCCAAATATCATGAACTACTTACTGTCTGAATGATACAATACAGCTTTTTTTTTTTTTTTTTTTTTTTTTGCCAGTTTGGGATATTTGATGATCAGTCTTGACGAGACATGGGTAGCTAGCTTTACATACCCATTGGGAAAATAAATGGTAACACTGACTATTTGTAAAACTGCCACTTTCAATCAATTTTCGACATTCTCAAGCAAAGAAACTACTCTTGACAGTCCAGTTTTAACTATTGTACGTTGTTCCCTGTAGGTGGTCGGCGTTTCTCGGAGGGAACCTCTGCTGACCGAGAGATCCAAAGGACTTTGATGGAGGTAAGCCTCAAGGCTTTTTATCGTGTGAGCTGCAAGGATGTTTATTGCATAATGTTGCTGCGCTACTGCTATAGACAGTCAATACATGGAAAGGGAATTACTGAAATGAAATGTAATGAAAAATTGTCATTCATTCTGGGATTTAGAAAATAGAAATACATTTGGTAATCCCAATTAGTCTAAAACAGTAGTTTAGTCTGATTCAATGTCAGTGAGGAAAAAAGGGTCTCTCTCTTCACATAGTGTGTGAGGCCGTTTGATAATTATTTTTTAAAATTATCCATCCATCCATTTTCTACACCGGTTATCCTCGCTAGGGTTGTGAGTATGCTGGAGCCTATCCCAGCTAACTACGGGCAGGAGGCGGTGTACATCCCGAACGCAGGGCACATATAAGCAAACAACCATTCGCACTCGCAATTCATACCTACGGACAATTTAGAGTCTGCAATTTACCTACCATGCATGTTTTTGGGATGCGGGAGGAAACCGGAGTACCCGGAGAAAACCCACACAGGGAACGGGGAGAACATGCAAACTCCACACAGGCAAGGTCGGATTTGAATCCGGGTCGTCAAAACTGTGAGGCGAATGTGCTAACCAGTCGCCCACCGTGCCGCCCTTTTTTTATCTAAAAAAAAAAAAAATAATATCTCAAATGTTATTACACCAGAACACAATGAGCAATTTTGATTTGCTTTCGCGGGCCAGATATAAATGTGATGTATGACATTAAAGCCGATCAGCCCGATTTAAAATCGGTGTGAAGTCTAAAATATGTGAACAGATGATTACGGTACGTGCTGTCTGTGTTGCTTGCCAGCTGCTCAACCAGATGGACGGCTTTGACACGCTTCACAGAGTCAAGATGATCATGGCAACCAACAGACCCGACACTCTGGACCCAGCCCTGCTGCGACCCGGCCGACTTGACCGCAAAATCCGTAAGATATCCTGACGGATGTATTTTTTGCCAAGTCGAATATCGGCAGTAATGCCTTTACCCGCTCTTCAGATATTGAGCTGCCCAATGAACAGGCTCGTCTGGATATCCTCAAAATCCACTCCAGTCCCATCACCAAGCATGGAGAAATAGGTTCGCAAAACATCCCTTTTCCAATGTTTGGGTTTATACTGGCAACGTCTCGTCCCTTGATGGACGCCGATCAATTTCGCGGTTGATGATGACTTTCTGTTCAGATTATGAAGCCATTGTGAAGCTGTCAGATGGTTTCAACGGAGCTGATTTAAGAAATGTTTGCACGGAAGCAGGTTAGACATACTTGTCTCCTTACAATAAATAAATAGCCCACTCTAGGAACAGAAGTTTGATCCACGCGGGCTTCGTGTGTGCGCAGGTTTGTTTGCCATCCGCTCCGACAGAGAATACGTCACCCAAGAGGACTTCATGAAAGCGGTGCGAAAGGTGGCTGATTCGAAGAAGCTGGAGTCCAAGCTGGACTACAAGCCTGTATAGATCTTAAGCTTTTCATTATTACAATTTCATTCATTTGGTGTTGTATGCATATGGCCAGAAGAAAAATGTATTCATGTTTGTGGGTGCAGCATTTGGATAGTCTGTCATCTACCAAAGTGACTTTTACTTGTTTAGTGGACCCAGTACTGAAAATGGTCACAACAGTTGTATAAAACAAATTTCAAAAAAGACCTTCATATATGGCAATAAACCGTTCTCTTTAAAGCTCTTTTATTTTCAATACATTTTCTTTTATAATCATGTGACAGGATTTATTTGAAACGGTTTAAACGTACTCTAACCAGTTTTCAGTACAAATTGGTTTTCAACTACAGTGCATACAACACACGTTTTACCTCATTCACTACCAGTCCTCCATATTAACATGGATATTTGAATTTAACAGCTGTCAATGATTGTAACAGTAATCTTGTCAATCTAATCATTCATGATCAGGAGACCTGATCACCAATGTCAACGTAATGAATCAACCAGCAACCATTGATATTCAACCTAGAATTAGCCATCCATTTTCTGAGCCGCTTCTCCTCACGCGGGTCATCGGGCAGGAGGCGGGGTACGCCCTGAACTGGTTGCCAGCCAATCGCAGGGCACATACAAACAAACAACCATTCACACCTACGGGCAATTTAGAGTTGTCAGTGAACCTACCACGCATGTCTTTGGGATGTGAGCCACGCAGGCACGCGGAGAACATGCAAACTCCACACAGGCGGGGCCGGGGATTGAACCCCGGTCCTCAGAACTGTGAGGCTGACGCTCTAACCGGTCGCCCACCGTGCCGCCCAACCTAGAATTAATAAAAGGAAAACAATACCATCCAGTCAAATAAGGTTTGACTGTGGTTAATAGTGTGAAGTTCTAAAATGAACATGCATCATACTGTTCATATATTCATAAGGAGGAGACATTTTTCTTTTGTAGCGCTTCAGGAACACTGGGAAACTGGAGCCTATCTCAGCTAAGTGACAAGTGTACGCCAGCCAGTAGTCAGTCCCAGGGCTGACACAATCCTTCACACCTCATTTTGCACCTTCAACGAAAACAACAGGAGCATAAACTCCAGCACAAAATATTTACATTCTTCACAAATTGGAAAACTTGTCTCGATACACACCCAATAAACTGAAACCCTTTCTCAGTGGGAAAAGTACAGTTTTATCATATAAATTATTACAGCCTTGAGTCACATCATTTGAATGTTGCTTAAGATGCTAATGTCACACATGCCTTCTGTGTTGTAAGATTCAACAGGGAAAGGTGAAAACAGGGAAATCAAATTAAAAACTCAATG
Source organism: Phyllopteryx taeniolatus (assembly GCF_024500385.1). Classification (NCBI taxonomy): domain Eukaryota; kingdom Metazoa; phylum Chordata; class Actinopteri; order Syngnathiformes; family Syngnathidae; genus Phyllopteryx; species Phyllopteryx taeniolatus. The sequence goes on along the minus strand of NC_084519.1, from coordinate 309,532 downwards.
AAGCCAGAGCAGCAGCATGTTCTTCATAGAAAACCAATACCTAAATGGTATAAAATAATTCCAATATTACTCTTAATAGTGTGACACAGATTCCTGTGGGGTTGGCTAACTGTTACTGGCCCAATGGCGTCATTGTTCAGATGCAGCTGGACCAAGAGTCAGCACAAAGGACTCCTGGATGAAAGCCCTACATATGGGGCAGTGTTGGAAGTGAGCCACACAACTGTCACAAACACAAGCGTGTCTGCAGGGCAGCAAAACCCGGTTGACGGCTGCATTCTGACACACCACGCAGTCTCTGCCCTGCCCCTCGGACCAGCATTGATCATCTTCCTCATCACCCTCTACAACTGCTGCCACCTGTTGGTCCTCTTCCTCCTCACACTCGGGCTCACTGGGACCGGTAACTGGGTCAGTATCAGGATGATCAGATTCTCCACTACCGTTCGCTGACATGAAGAGAGCCTGCAAGAGGGATCGGACAACATTTCAGTTGTATTGAACTCGGACAGGTTTAAAGATAAAGACTGAAACATAAGCTGCTGTGAAAAACTGGAAAAAAGAAAGTACAAGAGTGTGGTCACCTTGCCATCTTAAAAGACATTTTACTAAACCAACTTCTAGTATTTGGGATGTAATATTGGCTCTATGGTATCTACGTCAACGTCAAATATGAATTAAACTCGTTGCAGACTCAAAATTCTCGACGACATCAGCGAAGATCTCCGCCTACCTCTCCACCCCTGAGTCGGCGCTGTCAACATAATAAACACGTGTGCTCTCACAAGTGGGTCTTCTACATGGAGGCAACAAATCAGAGGCAAGAGGGATGTCCTCGCCAAATATGGACAAAGCGGCTACAAAACTGGCTCAAACTGAAGTAGCTGTCAGAGGGGCCTTTTCTGGACTCGTGTATGACAAAACCAATGTATTTTTTTGTATAAATAAATGAAATTGACACTTTTACTAAGTCCATGTTACAGAGGTCTCAGTGGCCAAAATATGGTACCTTCAAAAACATACCTTTAACTCGTACATGTTCCCTTGTGAGGTGAGAAGGTACTGGAAGAGGATCCTTGCAGACAGGTTGTGTTTATTATCAGGTACATGAATAACGCTGACGCTGGCCACCTGAAAGAAGATGACACGAAGGGTTTTGACCTCCCTATTTTAGCTGCAAATAATATTTGAAAAACTCACAATGTTGTAAGCGTCTCGGGCTTCTTGTTCCACCAAGGTCAACACAGCCACGAGAGGATAGCATTGTCTTGGCAATGGGCCAAAATCTGTGAGTCCCTGATCAGCCGGAATACGAGTATAGCGTTCCTCTCTGTCTTCACTGCTGATACTAGGAGAATCGCGTCAAAGGGCCAAACAATCAAGAGTTTATACCAAAAAAATTCATATGTGCCTCCATTCAAATGAGATAATGAATAAATTAATGTCATTCTCTAGCAAAATTTGATTGAGAATTTATTTCTCTCGTAGTATTAAATGTGGCGGTACGGTGAGCGACTGGTTAGCACATACGCCTCACGGTTCTGAGGACCGGGGTTCAAATCCCGGCCTCGCCTGTGTGGAGTTTGCAATGTTCTTCCTGTGCCTGCGTGGGTTTTCTCCGGGTACTCCGGTTTCCTCCCACATCCCAAAAAGATGCAGGGTATTGAAGACTCTAAATTGTCCGTAGGTATGAATGTTAGTGTGAATGGTTGTTTGTTTGCATGTGCCCTGCGATTGGCCGGCGACCAGTTCAGGATGGACTCGTCCGAAGATAGCTAGGATAGGCTCCCGCCCTAACCCTAACCCATAAAAGTAGGCCCGTGAATTTCAAAATAATCCATCTATCCATCCATTTTCTACCGCTTAACCGAGGTCGGGTTGCGGGGGAGTAGCTTTAGCAGGGACGCCCAGACGCCACTTCATCCATCTCTTCCGGGGGGATCCCGAGGCGTTCCCAGGCCAGCTGAAAGATGTAGTCTCTCCAGCGTGTCCTGGATCGTCCCTGGGGTCTCCTCCCGGTGGGACGTGCCCGGAACACCTCACCAGGGAGGCGTCCGGGAGGCATCCGAATCAGATGCCCCAGCCACCTCATCTGGCTCCTCTCGATGTGAAGGAGCTGTGGCTCTACTCTGAGATCCTCCCGGATGACCGAGTTTCTCACCCTATCTCTAAGGGAAGCTCTTCAAAATAAGAGCAAGTAAATCAAAATCAAGTATTATGTATTCAAATAAAGTCCTTAACTTCAGAATAATTCTTTGAAAAAACGAAGAAAATACAGGTAATACTTCATGTTTTGTTATTGGTAGAAGCAAAATCATGCATTGTAAAAACGAATTATACATAGGTTGAAGGGGTTTCCAGAATTTTCAGGTCAATTTTGGGGGTGCGCATTATACACGAGAAATTTCGGTTATACGGGGTATTCCGGAAGTCACTTTGCACTTATATTCTTATCAACAAACATGTTTAATATAGAATACATGGGCTACATTGAATTGTACTGAAACTTTGCGAACACCCTGTATTAAGTAACATTTGTATTTAGCTAAATCAGATTACATGTCAATACATGGATTTTACTAAGCATTGGACAATCCATGACAATGTTCTACCTCGTGATTAATTTTTAAACCCGAGTACCTTCTCATTTCTTCAACAACCAAGTTGGAAAACATTTCACATATTGTGTAAAGATACTCATCTGTTACTCCTCAATTTGCTAAGATCAATTACAATTGGACGACAGATAAATATGGGTAGTTTGGTGAGCATATGAAAAGATGCTGTCATAGTGGCAATTTTAAGAGGTGGGGTGGAATTGGGGGCTCTTCATTTCTCGGTGAAGTAGCCTCATATAAGGTCCAAAGAGATCAGATGACTCCTTGAATACTATATCCTACTCAATTGTTGCGTTCCAAGATTGCAGTGCCAGGATTCATGTAGTGAGCCTCTGGAAAATGAAGACTGCAAATCCAGACATAAATAAAACCTGACTCAAAGCTAGAAATGTTCTTCGCAACTTTTTTATGGCCCAGCAGTGTATTTTCGAAAGGATACAAGAAGGTCTGGCAGTGATGATAGAAGTGGTGCAACGCGTCTTGGAAATGATGGGGGGTACTGAACCCGGAGCCACCCTGGTGGGCCTGCAACGCTCGCTGTAGGACGCTGACCTCACAACCCCAGAAGCAGCTCAAGACGCAGGGCTCCAAACAACATGGCTTCAACCACACACCATCTGTAGAATTTTAAGGGTTTTTATCACGATCTGGAATGCAAAAACATACTGACACAACTGGAGTAGAATCGCTAACGTTGCCCTGAAGGTCGTACTAAACCATTAACCCTGAACTGTCATCATGCAAGATGTCATCTCACAAGGGCTCAGTTCATCGAGCAAATCTTGCCTATGTCTGTATTACCCCCCCCCCCCCCCCCCCCCCCCCCCCGAGTGGCCAACGCACATGCACCAGAAGAGACTGCAACAGATTCATGGCATTTTTATAACTTTCAACGGAGAAAGATGATTTAAGATCTGAGTGTTTCAAGTTTCGATCGCGTTACTACTTCTTTTCCTTTCGACTTGTTCCGTTAGGGATCGCCACAGCGCGTCATCCTTTTCCATGTCAGCCTATCTCCTGCATCATCCTCCTCGAACACCAACTGCCCTCATGTCTTCCCTCACGACATCCATCAACCTGCTCTTTGGTCTTCCTCTCGCTCTCTTGCCTGGCAGCTCCATCCTCATCACCCTTCTACCAATATACTCACTCTCTCGCCTCTGGACGTGACCAAACCATCCAAGTCTGCTCTCTCAAACTTTGTCTCCAAAACATCTAACCTTGGCTGTCACTCTGATGAGCTCATTTCTAATCCTATCCAACCTGGTCACTGCAAGAGAGAACCTCAACATCCGCCACCTCCACCTCTGCCTCCTGTTGTCTCTTCAGTGCAACCTTCTCTAATCCGTCCATCATGGCCGGCCTCACCACTGTTTTCTAAACTTTGCCCTTCATCCTAACAGAGACTCTTCTGTCACATAACACACCTGACACTTTCGTCCACCCGTTCCAACCTGCTGGGACCCGTTTCTTTATTTCCTTACCACACTCACCATTGCTCTGGACTGTTGACCCCAGGTATTTAAAGTCCTCCATCCTCACTCTTCCCCCTCCACCCCTCTCATTCATGCACATATATTCTGTTTTACTTCGGCTAATCTTCATTCCTCTCCTTTCCAGTGCATGCCTCCATCTTTCTAACTGTTCCTCCACCTGCTCCCTGCTTTCACTGCAGATCACAATGTCATCTGCGAACATAATGGTCCAGAGGGACTCAGTCTAACCTCATCTGTCAGCCTATCCATCGCCGCTGCAAACAGGAAGGGGCATAGGGTTGATCCCTGATGCAGTCCCACCACACCTACAGCGCACCTCACCACTGTTCTGCTGCCCTCATACATGTCCTGGATTATTCTAACATACTTCTCTGCCACTCCAGACTTCCGCATGCAGTACCACAGTTCCTCTCTGGGTAGTCTGTCATTGGCTTTCTCTAGATCTACAAAGACACAATGTAGCTCCTTCTGACCTTCTCTGTACTTTTCCATCAACATCCTCACGGCAAATAATGCATCTGTGGTACTCTTTCTAGGCATGAAACAATATTGTTGCTCGCAAATACACACTTCTGTCCGGAGTCTAGCCTCCACGACTCTTTCCCATAACTTCATTGTGTGGCTCATCACCTTTATTCCTCTATAGTTCCCACAGCTCTGCACATCACATTTGTTCTTAAAAATGGGCACCAGCACACTTTTCCTCCATTCCTCAGGCATCTTCTCACCCGCTAGAATTCTGTTGAACAAGCTGGTCGAAAACTTTACAGCCACCTCTCCTAGATGCTTCCATACCTCAACAGGTATGTCATCGGGTCTAACTGCCTTTGCCACCTCTACCTTCACCCTACGTCGCATCTCCATGTATCCTCCTTTCTCCTCTCTACGGACCTCTCAGTGTCCCACTTCTTCTTAGCTAACCTCTTTCCTTGTATGATTTCTTGTACTTTGAGGTTCCACCAACAAGTCTTCTCCCCTTTCCAACCAGAAGATACACCAAGTACTCTCCTGCCTGTCTCTCTGATCACCTTGGCTGTAGTGAACCAATCTTCTGGAAGCTCCTCCTTTCCACCAAGAGCCTGTCTCACCTTTACTCGAAAAGCCGCACAACACTCTTCCTTTCTCAACTTCCACCACATGGTTCTTTTCTCTGCCTTTGTCTTCTTAATGTTCCTCCCCACCACAAAAGTGATCTTACACACCACCATCCTTTGCTGTTTAGCCACACTCTCCCCCACCACTACCTTACCCTCCTTCAGATGACCTCGTCTGCAAAAGATGTAATCCACCTGCATGCTTGTACCTCCGCTCTTGTACAACCCCAATTCCAATGAAGTTGGGACGTTGTGTTAAACATCAATAAAAACAGAATACAATGATTTGAATATCATGTTCAACCTCGAGTTAATTGAATACACTACAAAGACAAGATATTCAATGTTCAAACTGATAAACTTTATTGTTTTTAGAAAATAATAATGAACTTAAAATTTTATGGCTGCAACACAGTCCAAAAAAGCTGGGACAGGTGGCAAAAACCAACATCAATGTGTAAAGGATATCACCACATGGGCAGGTCACCCTATGTTCGTGCCTCTTCTGGAAGAAAGTGTTCACGACAGCCATTTGCATCCTTGTTGCAAAGTCTACCACCATCTGTCCCTCCAAGTTCCTTTCCTGGACGCCGTACTTACCCATCACTTCTTCATCCCCCCTATTTCCTTCACCAACACGTCCATTCCAATCTGCACCAATTACGACTCTCTGTCTGTCTGGGATGCTCAGAACTACTTCGTCTAGCTCCTTCCAGAATTTCTCTTTCACCTCTCGGTCACACCCCACCTGTGGGCCATAGCCACTAATCACATTACACACAACACCCTCAAGTTCAAGTTTCAGCCTCATCACTCGATCTGATACTCTTTTCACCTCCAAGACATTCTTGAGCCAACCCCGACTCCATTTCTCTTCCCATCTACGCCATGGTCAAATAATTTCAACCCTGCCCCTAAACTTCTCGCCTTACCGCCTTTCCACCTGGTCTCCTGGGCACACAATATATCAGCTTTTCTCCTAATCATCATGTCAAGCAACTCCCGAGCTTTTCCTGTCATAGTCCCAACATTCAAAGTCCCCACATTCAGTTCGAGGCTCTGTGCTTTCCTTATCTTTCTTCCTAAAAAACCACTTTCCACCTCGCCTTCGTCTTCGACCCACAGTAGCTGAATTTCCACCGGCGCCGTGTGGCGGACGTTGTTAACCGACCCGGTATGGAATGAACGCTCATATTTGTTTGGCAAGGTTTTAAGCCTGATGCCCTTCCTGACGCAACCCTCTGCCTTTATCCGGGCTTGGGACCGGCCTACAGTTTGCACTGGCTTGTGCCCCCCATAGGGCTGCATTAAGTTACGGTCACATTACAATCTTGTAACTCAAGGCACCACTGTATTTGTATTAGGGCCTGACCGATTAATCTATCGGTCGATTTCAGCCCTTTTCAAAATAATCATAATCAGTCGAAGTTTGCTGATTAAATGCCAATATAGTCAAAAAAAAAACGTAAATGCTGTTGAGTGTTGGAGTTTTACAGAATGATGCCGTTTGTCCACTACATGGGGGTCTGACTCCATTCAATCACATCTTTCCTGAGATGATGACATGGTTGACCGAGAACTCGCGTGACAGTGGGCGAACACGGCCAACATTCACAGCAACAGTGGTGGATTACCGTGTTGCATTTGTGCTGCAGCTTGATATTGCTTTTAGAGCAAAATCTTGTGCTCGTCTACTGCCACCGTCAGCAACATGTGGAGATGGAGAACACTATATCCTCAATCCACTGCGTAGAACAACCATAAGGGTAAAGTTTCAGTGTTTTTTGTGTCAACACACATTTCTTAAAACAATTCCGTTTACAGGAAACTTTTTAAAAACAAGAATTGATTGTACAGTATGTAAAGGCTCAATGGGGCAACATTTTGCCTCTGGACTGTGGAAAACCGATGGAAATGTTTTCGAATCCAAACAAATGGCAGGTAAACCTTCATGCCGTTTGAACAGACTGTGCCTCAACATGGAGGTTCCACTGTATTTTTTATGATTATGTACCATATTTCTTACCTGCAACAGATGCGAATCCTGAACCCATCTCGAGGGAAAAAGGATTAGTCACCTGAACCATTTTCTTTTCGGGAGTTGGTAGGATGGACTGTGCGTCATCAGAGCCACGCAAGATCACTGGGACATCAAACCCAAACCTGCAAGACATTGAAGCAAAATAACTATATATATATATATATATATATTTTTTTTTTTTTCTAAATGTCTTGATGTGACTGGTTATCTTGGCTTAACCTGGATTTAAAGTGGGGATGTCCCGATTCGATATTTGAATATCAGCAAAAAAAAACGACTGTTGGATTATATGCGGCGGCACGGTGGCCGACCGGTTAGAGCGTCAGCCTCACAGTTCTGAGGACCGGGGTCCAATCCCCGGCCCCGCCTGTGTGGAGTTTGCACGTTCTCCCCGTGCCTGCGTGGCTTTTCTCCGGGCACTCCGCTTTCCTCCCACATCCCAAAAACAAGCATTCATTGGAGACTCTAAATTGCCCGTAGGCGTGACTGTGAGTGCGAATGGTTGTTTGTTCCTATGTGCCCTGCGATTGGCTGGCGACCAGTTCAGGGTGTACCCCGCCTCCTGCCCGATGACTCCGGCACGGTTAGGGTTAGGAGAAGCGGCTCAGAAAATGGCTGGACGGACAGATGGATTATATGCTGGATATAAAGGTTCTCAAATATAGCCACTCTTATACAAGCAGTCCATTCCAGGCTGCGCTCCGAGCACTTCAATCCAGCAGCGCCCATGTGATCACGACGGGGTTGCTAAGGTGCTCATAAGTATAAAGTGAACGTCACTTGCTTAAAGTTGTTTATTGACACTCCGATTGAAAGTCGTCGTAAAACTAAACCAATATAACAAAATAATGCACCGTTTGGATGTGGCGCTTCCATCACAGACTGTTTGCTCACAAAAATTGCCAGCTCAAAGCACCACTGATGAGCTCACTCTCGCTTAAATCTCTCCAAAAGAAATGCTGTATAATCACATGCAGACAATAAAATAATACTCTCAGGCATATATTCTTGAAACTGTGACAAATGAGTTATATTAACAATTTGCGATCGTGACTGCCTTCTACTTCTTTTTTTATGTCAACTGTGTATCTGTAGCTAAATTTGTAAAAAAAAAAGAATACAATTATTTGTGAAATTTGGGGAACGGGAGTGGTTCACACGGGGGGCTAGAACGAGCTGAACACGCAGAAGTAGAAACGGTGCGAATCGGTCGAGAAATAAGGAAACTAGCAACATTTGTATAAGAATTTGAATTTTGAACATTTGTGAAATTTGGGGACTGGGATGGCTAGAATGAGCTGAACACGTAGAAGTTGAAACGGTGCGAATCGGTCGAGAAATAAGGAAACTAGCGAAATTTGTAAAGATGGTGAATTTCGGGCTTTTCATTTGAAAATTGGTGAAATTTGGGAAAGGACTTCAGCTCAGCGTTCGACACCATCATGCCCCAACTCCTCTCCTCCGAGCATCTCCAGCTCAGCGTCTCGCCTGCCATCTGCCAGCGGATTTCCAGCTTCCTGACGGGCAGGACACGGCAGGTGAGGCTGGGGGAGGCCACCTCATCCGCACGCAGCATCAGCACCGGGGCGCCCCGAGGTCGTGTCCTCTCTCCGCTGCTCTTCTCTCTCTACACCAACGACTGCACCTCAGCGAACCCGACTGTCAAACTCCGGAAGTTTGCGGACGACACCGCTGTCATCGGCCTCATCGAGGACGGTGACGAGTCTGCGTATCGACAGGAAGCGGAGCGGCCGGAGCTGCGGAGCTGAACACGCTCGAGACTCTCGAGATGATCGTGGACTTCAGGAGGCATCCTTCGCCACAGCTGCCCCTCACGTTGTCCAACTACCTTGTGTTAACCGTCGAGACCTTCGAGTTCCTGGGAATTACAGTCTCTCAGGACCTGAAGTGGGCAACCCACATCAACTCCGTCCTTAAAAACCGAACCGCCCAGCAGAGGATGTACTTTGTACTTCCTGCGGCTTCTGAGGAAGCACGGCCTGCCACGGGAGCTGCTGAGGCAGTTCTACACAGCGGTCATCGACTCGGTCCTGTGTTCTTCCATCACAGTCTGGTTTGGTGCTGCTACAAAAAAGGACAAACTCCGACTGCAACGGACAATCCAAACTGCTGAAAAGATTGTCGGTAACCCCCTACCCGCGCTTGAGGACTTGCACGCTGCCAGAACTAAGACAAGAGCGTGCAAAATCCTCTCGGACCCTCCACATCCTCTTCCAGCACAAATGATGAAAACGATGATGTAAATTTCAATCCAGCTGTTTCGCGCCCTCTTTACGAGCAGCCGAAAGACTCACGCAAAGGAAGTAGCAGCGCTTCCTCGATTTTAGCTCGTCTGTGATACCTCCTTGATGCTCGGTACTCACGCGTTCGGAACATTGTAATTCGGAGAAATGAGATCCAGCCACACATTACAGACTTGTTCCAGAGCTGTTGCTCTGTTTCCAGTGAAGTAACACGGCAAAATAATACTTACCAGCCAAGGACAATGGCGGCTGTAACAACGAAACACAAAGAAACTACGCTAATATAGAAGAGTGGCGAGTACTCGTACAATGTGACTAGGAAACATCCTGCCATTTCCTATCAATTCTACGATGGAACCAAGTAATTCCTAAAAACACACTCCAAAATGACAACTCTCGACGGCCATGACAGGCGCAAGCTTAAACTACGGTGGCTCTCGACGTACAATGCGCACGAAATAGATTTACATTAAACGTATTACTATAATAATTGTTACTGAGTAATGGGACGAAGTAATGTATTATTTATTTGCCAAATCTGTAAAATGTACCACAAAATGTTTTTTTTGCAACTGTAAATTACTCCGTTGTAATTGTTTCAAATCCGACTTCAAAATAATAAAAAAGGGTAACTCGAAGTACTTTATTTCCGTGAAATGCCGACCAAATTAAAACAATCACATAATGAAATTGTTTGGCTCCTGTTTGGTCTACTCTGCTTTATTTGTGCTTTTTAAAGCAGTATCACACTTCATTTGTCGTATATAATTTTATTTTGATGGGTTCCACCGGAACTTCCCCTGTCCTTTTCTCGCTGACTTGCCTTCCAAACTAGCATCGCTTATTATAACAGTAGTGACTGTGATGAATGAATAGCATTACAGCAGGCTATATTTGTGTGTGTCCGGAGTCGGTTATCATCGGTTGTTGGAATCGGTCCTAATATTAATATTATTATTCCTATATCAATATTATCGCGGTCGGGACAGACAGGCGAGCAGATGTTCCAAACTGGGAAGAAAGCTTTATGCCGGGATGACAAGGGGCTAGCCCCGACACAGCAACGTTGCGTGGAACCGTGAGCGATATGAATATCCGCCAGCAGAGCTCGGATAATAACTCGGTGAGCAGCAGCGAATGGGACATGGCAAATGACGTTTTCGTGTCCGGCTACGACGAGCACCCGACGGGAACGGAAGCCCGCGCCGGCGGCGGGTGTGACCCGGCGGAACCGGGTTTGGACAGACACCTTCCTCTTTTACCGCAGGACGGCCTCATGCTGGGCCTGTCCGATGAGGAATACTCGAGAGAAACTCCGTCGTATCTGGACATCGAGCGAAGCTACAGCGAAAGTGACAGCAACGCGACGAGCAAGAAACGCGTGCGTTCCAACAGCTCCAGGCACAGGGGCGAAATCGTCACGGAGCTGGGCCCGGAGGAGGTCAGGTGGTTTTACAAGGAGGACAAGCGGGCGTGGAAGCCTTTCGTCGGACACGACTCTTTAAAAATCGAGAGCGCCTATGCGAGGTTCGCGAAGCACAGCCCCGACGAGGTCAAACGCCCCCGTGAGCCCGTCGAGAGCCGGCGCAAAGATGCGGCGGAGGACTGCCGACGGCCCTCCTTGTCCGAGGAGATGAGCGACCCGGACGGCACCGGCACCGGCACCGGCACCGGCATCGGCATCGGCACCGGCACCGGCACCGGCACCGGCATCGGCATCGGCATGAACACGGAGGCAGTGTGTGTGAGAGGGGGGCTCTATGAAGTGGACGTCAGAGAAAAGGAATGCTACCCAGTTTACTGGAACCGTGAGCACCAAATCTTGTTGCAATTATGAGCCTGCGCAATTAACGCTGACCTTCCTCCCTTAACACTTCTTCACCGATTCAAACCGTTCCAACTCCAAAATATTTGCCACAGTCCCACATTATACAACCCCCCCTTTTTCATGTTCAAACACCCACAAAGACAAATTCGACATTCTTCCCTCCTGCTTCAACATTTCTTAACCGATTCCAACCAATCCAACTCCAAAATAATTTTTAGGTTCCCTCAAACCACAAAACGTTTTCACCCACATTTCTCATTCCCCCCGCATTGGCATCGATTCTACATTATTCCCTCCTCCTCCCCCAACATTTCTCGACCGATTCAAAACCGTTCCAAATTCATTGTGTTCAGTGAAGTCGCGCCATTCTGTGAACCAATCCCATTTCCCGAATTTCACTTTTTTTCCAAAATAAAAGCCTGCAATTTCTCAACCGATTCGCACCGTTTCAACTTCTACATGTTCAGCTCATTCAAGCCATCCTGTGAACCACTCCCATTCTCCAAATTTCACACATTTTCAAAATAATTGTATTTACATTTTTTTTTTTTACAAATTTAGCTCCAGTTTCCTAATTTCTGAACCTATGATCTGCACTGTTTCAACTTTGTGTTCAGCTCATCCGAGGCATCCTGGGAACCACTCTCCTTCGCCAAATTTTCAAAATAAATGCCCGAAATTAAACTTTTTTACAAATTTAGCTCCAGTTTCCTCATTTCATTTCATGTGTGTGTGTGTGTGTGTGTGTATGGGTGTTTGTTTCTATGTGCCCTGCAATTGGCTGGCGACCGCTTCAGGGCGTACCCCGCCTCTCGCCCGAAGATAGCTGGGATAGGCTCCGGCACGCCCGCGACCCGCGGATGGATGGATGGATGATTCGCTACCGTTCCACATAATTCCATTCAGCATTTTTGCATTCACATGCAATTTCTATGTCTAGTTTTAATTAGTTTTGACTAGAAATAAAATATTCTTGGTAAGTTATTGCAGGGCATTTTCTCTATTCTCACTAAGGCCCGACCGATTAATCGGCCAGCCGATTTAGTTGGACAATGTTAGCCCTTTGCAAATTGGCAAAAATATGCCGATTCATTCATTCATTCTTTCATTTTTACACATTAATACATTACAACATAAGACAAAGACGTAAGACATACAAACAAACAACGAGACATTACACCGATCTGAACGGCCCGATAGGTATCGGCCGATAATTGCCGTTTTATGCTGATCGGCTTTAATGTCATAATTCGCCTATCTGATTCAATGACGTCATTGATTGGCTCCGCAAAAGACATTTAGTCCGTGTCGCCATCGTGTACAGCATATTTGAATCCAAAAGATGCTTTATTTGTAGCCTGTTGACGTAGTACTTTAAATATCTGACAGCCAATCAAGTTATTTAATAAAAAAAAAACATGTCGGCAGCGTGGGACAGACAACAGGTAATGCCCGGATCAGACTACAAGACAAATAAGCTCTTTCACGATTGCATTATGTCAGACTACGGCAATAAAATCTTGTGTTCCGATACCACCGCATCCCGTCTGTTACGATCACTGGGCTTTATCTTGTCAACTCAAACGCTAAAGTTTCGGTGTGTGTGAAGTAATTGAATTACAATAAAGTAATTTAATTACAGTAAGCTAGCACCCATTATTTCTGTCATTTTGTCATGTTGTTTTGACCTGACTGATTAGAATACATGTCCTGACATGATATTTTTGAAGAAACTCAGTATACAGTACACAAGTATGTACAGTAAATGAACAAGTCATTTAAATAGACACATTGCTCAAGCTTGTGATCGGATCTGTGATCAGTTATCGTTTTTTTTGTTTTTTTTAAACACGCTGAAAAAAAACTGTCCTGTTCAGCTGCATGGCCTTGCAGAATGGTGGATCTGTATGCCTTTGTGCTGGAACAGTTTTGCTGTGCAACAGGGGAGTTTGAAAGACTCTCTCTGCTTATTTTTTATTTTTGAAATTATTCTGATGTTTATTGAAAATGCAGCCGGACAGAAAAGGGTTTTAGGGGACAGACAGAGGAACAGAGTGGACAAGGGGACTAGGGGTGAAGATCACAGCAGAACAATAGTGAGACAGTCTAGATATTTGATCACAATTAACATGACAAAAGTCATTGGTAGATTGGGACACACACACACACACACCCAGGAGAGGGTGAGCTCATGCAATAACGAACCAAGAGAACCAGATAAGAGTGCAGAGAAGGCCCCAGGAGTCCAACCAAGAGACATTTGAAAAAGCAACACACCTACCTATTAGTATGGTTACCAGGTCCCCGACTGGCAACCATTATCCCTGTACTGTGATTGTGTGTGGTGGAGTGTAGTGCATTAAAATTGGAGAAACCGGTGGGGTGAGGCGAGACGGTCACAGGGCAATAATGACCTGCCACCGTCACCGCCACCCAGGCCGACCAGCTCCCCAAAGGATATGCATTAAAAATCTGCGGGAGAGAAGCATGAAGGGCCAGAGAGCAGGACGGAGTGCCAGGACACCTAGCCAATTGTCCTCCCCAGGCTGACCCTGCCCCTCCCCCATAGACGAGGGGTGTGATGCATTAAAACCGGAGGACCAGCAGAGCAGTGAAGGGGGGGCATCCAGACCGGAAACCAGCACAGATGTGTCAGCACCGGCCTGGCACCTGGGGACCCTGAATGAGATATGAGTGTGCCCAATGTGCGGAGTATGTACAGTGTAGGTATTCGAAAAGTTCAGTGTGTGAAGTAAAAGGCTAGACTCCTGCGATTCCGGCTCGGTCCGACCGGTCGACAGACCACAGAGACGAGCGGGGAAGACCCCACCCCACGGCTAATTCCAGCCCCCCAAAACCAACCGTAGGCCAGTGGCCAGAGCACGGCCAGAAGGCGGGTCTGACCGAGGTGGGAGGTGCTGACACCCCGCTGTGATCAGTCAAGTCAGCCGGGGATCCCACACAGCCTGAAGGAGAGAAGGGCAACGACCACGGCGGCGCGCCACGGGGAGAGGGAAAAGGAGGACACAGGCACGGCCCCCAATCCCGCACCCGGAGACCAGGACAAGACCCCCGGTGTGGGGCCAACGTGCCAACACCATGTGTTTCTACAGATTTGCGCCCAGTAATCAATGTCAGTAGACACTGAGAGGTCTTTTTCCCATTTTGCGACTGGTGAGTGTATTCAATTAGTACTTGGTATACTTCTTAAAGGAGTTTTTTTTTCTGAATAGAAATGTGTAATTCTAATGTATTCACGTGTGTTGAGAGTCTTTTTAGGACTGTTGTTCTAACTTTATAGTATTGAAGGAAGTTACCATCTGTAATTTGAAATTCTTGGAATAAGCTTTCACGATGTAGGCGGTCAATTCCACTTTGGTCCTATGTGCAGGAGTAAAGGGGTATTTTGGTAATCTTAAAATCGTCGATTGTGCCAGATTGGAAAGGAATGATATGGTGCTAACAGAGATCGCGTGCTTTTTAAAAGGCTTTACACGATCAGGATTTTTGGAGCTGATCAGCAAGTTTTAAAAAAACGCCGATCAAATTACAAGATGGAGCAGTGTGTCTGTTTACATGACTTGTTCATTTATTGTATATACCTGTGTACTGTACACTTGAGTATCTTCAAATGTATTATGTAAAGTTAAAACATCAATGACCTCTCGGGGGAATTCAGTGATTGGCCACTGACATAAGTTGAGGTCAAATCAACATTACAACATGACAGAAATCATGGGTGCTAACTCACTGTAATTCCATTAGTTTATTGCAGTTAAATGACTTTAATAAATACTGTTAATGACACGCTTAATGTAACTTTCTCACTGTCACTATATGGACGGGTGTCCGTATTTTTCCTTTTTTTTTTCCCTCCACGCTGCGTTGCTTGAACGCGGCATGCTCCTCCTCGTGTACATTCTTCAGGTGCCCCATCAAATTTGTTGTGTCGACGTTCCCCACGACGTACTTCAGTTGTGCACAGACTGCAAATAACTTCCGTGTTGTTTGTCTGCGACACTGCAAAATAGTCACACACCGACGGCGTGTTTTTTCCAACAACAAGATTGAAAAAAACTTTTATTGTCCGTCAGATAGTTACAGTAGTACGCCACAAGACACGGAACAAGGCTAAAAATAAACTAGCTTTTGGATTCATACGCGACGTCTTTTGCGGAGCCGATCGATGACGTCATTGATCGGATTGGCGAATTATGACATGAAAGCCAATCGGCCGATCAGCATAAAATGCTAATTAGCGGCCGATACCGATCAGGCCGATAAGATCGGTGTAAAGCCTCGTTTCTAGACTTTTCCAGCAAGCCGATGAAGTGGCAGCAAAAATCGGATTCTTAAAACAATTGTGGCATCTGAGACTTGCGCTGATAAATGGAAGGTCTGAAAGTTTGGTGCTATTGCAGTCTATCTGTTCTAGTTCCAGGCAAGATTGTTGTTCAACATTAGGATGTAACCATTTAATGAGGTACTGTATTTGGCTAGTGTTTGAAATTGGGTACGTCAAGTCCCCCTAATTGTATTTTTCTTATTTTTAGAGTAACATTTGAAAATGGCAGAGTCAAGCATTTGGAACCGTTTGAATGGGATCATTGAAAATAAATAGCTAATTTGTGGTAGCGTTTTCATTTTTACTGCAGCTATATGCCCTAAAAGTAAGATAGATAGGCTCTTTTGAATGATCAGAAATGATTTCCAGTAGCGGTATGTGATTTAAATTATTTAAGATATGAATGCCTAGATAGTTGATATTCCCAGTCGGAATTGGAAAGTTTGGATTTTGGTCCTCATGATTCCGTGAGTTAGTCGTTACAGGGGAGTATTATTGATTTTGACCAATTGATAGCATATATCCCACCACTTAAAAGTGAGCTGCATCCTACTTTTTTGGTCAGTATTCTTTTTTAAATCACACCTCTATCCATGTGAATTGGGGGAAAAAACCCCAAAACGAGTATCGTTCAAAGGTCGTTCATTATTGGCCGCATGATCAAACCAAACCGTTTATGGAGACAAGCTATGGAATGACCATGAGATGATGATTTACCCACAAATGTTTTGAGCAGATTTGTTAATTGAGAAGTGTGAATCAAAAGGGTAGCCCTTCACATAGCATTATGTGACCTCTCTTTCAGAATTCATATAACCACGACAAGCCATGTTGATATAGCCAGTACTGAGTGACAACATGTGACCCGAGTCGAAAATGATAAAAACTAGAAAATGCAAGAGAAGTTGAATGCGAAAGCCGAGAGATTCCGTCAAAAAGAAATGAATAGACGGGACTGTGTGCAGCATTGGTGATGACATCAGAAGAACTTGAAGTGTGATTTTCCTATTTCCCCAGAGCAAGATCGTATTCCTGTGATGAGAGGCCAGTGGTTCATTGATGCAACCTGGCTTCCTTTGGAGGAGGATGAGAGTGACATGATTGAGCAAGAGCACCTTGCCCGTTTCCGGGGTCAACAAATGAGGGACACCTATGAAATGGAGGTAGTGACCACCACAGTAGACAGCAAAGATGGTAAGAAAGGGAACATAGTGTACGTACGTACGTACGTATGTGTAGAATCAAGCGATGAGGTATACAGTGGCATGAAAAAGTATTTGCCGCCTTCTCAAATTCGTATTTTTTTGGCATAGTTTCTCCACTCTAATGTTTATCATCAAACAAATGTAGACAAAGATGACCCAAATAAACATAAAATGCAGTTCTTAAATGGTGATTTTAATTATGAAGGAAAAACCAAACACAATTCAAGGTGTTAAAAAATCATTGGCCCCCTTGTTAAGTTATGAATTAACTGTGGCTAATGTCATTTCTTGGGAAAGCTTCGTTCATTTTCACTGAGCACAACCAAGACCAAGATTATCGCCACACCTGTTCTGTCTGACAAAACGAAGTCGGCCAAAAGAGTGAAAAAAGATGCACTATAATGCCACAATTCCCCCAAAATTCAAGAAGAGAGAAGAAATAAAGGGATATCTCGATCTGCCTCGATCTTGCCAATCTTGCCAAAGCCACTTCCAAAGCTTTAGGATTCCAGTAAACAATGGTGAGAGGCATTCTCCACAAATGGAGAAAACATGGACGCGGAGGTGGGCGGGATCTGCCATTGGCTACAGGGGAGAGACAGGTGTGGGGAGGGCTCCTGTGAGTAGTGTTGGGTGAGTTGGCTGCGGCAGGTGGGGCTATTTGAGTTGATTGCACTGGCCTTTTATTCTTGCAGTAGCGTCCCGGCGAGCGGTTACTGAGCTGGGCAAGATAAGGAGGAGGACTTTGGCAGCTGCCTGGCATTTGATTCACCAGGGACTTAAAGGCCAGCAGCTTCCCTCACAGTTTGTGGGGACGTTTTGTTTCGTGTTCGGTTGCAGGCAGTCTGCCTTCGCTGTGAAGAGACAAATAAAAGCCTTGTCTGCTGACAACTCATCTGCGTGTGTGCTGAGTGAACCCACGAAGGTAGCAACGTTGCTAGAATGGAACAATGGTGAAACTTCCCAGGAGTGGCCAGCCTACAAAAAATTAACCCAAGAGCACAGCGCCGACTTATCCAGGAGGTCACAAAGGAACCCAGGAGCATATCCCAGCTGACTTCGGGCGATAGGCGGACTACACCCTGATCGCCTGGTCGCCAGTCAGTCGCAGGGCAGCTATAGACACAGACAACCACTCGCACTCACATTCACACCATCACTGAGTGGGAACTGAACACACGCTGCCTAAATCGAAGTAAGGCGAATGCACCACTACACCATCAGGGACTTCGATGGAAGAGTTCCAAGGCAAAAACCACCGCTGACCAAAAAGAACATGAAGGCTCGTCTTACTTTTGCCCAAAAATATCATATATACTCTATATAGAATATTCTATGGACTGATGAGACGAAAGTTGACATTTTTTGGTAGGTGTGTGTCTCGTTACGTCTGGTGTAAATGTAACACAGCATCCATCCGTCTATTTTCCAAGCCGCTTATCCTCACAAGGGTCCCGGGCGTGCCGGAGCCTATCCCAGCTATCTTCGGGCAGGAGGCGGGCTCCACCCTGAACTGGTTTCCAGCCAATCGCAGGGCACACATAAACAAACAACCATTCGCGCTCACATTCACACCTAGGGAAACTTTAGAGACTTCAATGAACCTACCATGCATGTTCTTGGGATGTGGAAGGAAACCGGAGTGCCCGGAGAAAACCCACGCAGGCACGGGGAGAACATGCAAACTCCACACAGATGGGCCCGGGGATTGAACCCCGGTTGTCAGAACTGTGAGGCAGACGCTCTAACCACTCGCCACCGTGCCGCCCGTAACACAGCATTTCAGGAAAAAACATCATACCAACAGTCAAACATGGCGAATGGAGTGTGAAAGTCTGGGGCTGTTTTGCTACTTCAGGACCGCTGCGTCTTAAGGCCCCTTTATACTCCCACGGTCGCGCGGCCGACAACACCCGCATTGCATCACGTGACCGACGAATTGCCCCGAGCGGCCCCTCTGCATCGTTTGACTCGCGCACGGCAAAAATTGTTGTTGCGCGTTGAATGCCGCGGAGGTCATCTCTCGTGATTGGTCCATTTTAGTGACATGCTGTGATGACGTACTCAGCGTGCCCCTTGGTTCTACACACCAACGCCGCCGCCCTCTCGATCGATTTTGCAGCATAATTAAACGTATCATCTGGTCATCTAGGTCCATTTGTTCTAGCAGACACTGTTCTGCGGTCGTCATTGTTGTTGCTTTGTTCCTTGTTACGGAAAGGAAAGGAAAACTGCTACCGGAAATGGCCCAAAAAATGCAGAGGGAACTCCACCCTGTGGTGTCCAGCCAATACCAGCCGTAGCGACACCCCCGACTTGGAGGTGAACTGCAGTATATTTTCAAAACTGAGCGCGTGGGTTGCGCTCGAGTACAAAGGAAAACTACGCGCGGGACAGCCGCAGTGAGGTCAGGGCGGTGACTGATGGGACGATGTGTCACGTGTAGGAAGTAGCTGAACCCAAGAGCAGGAGGAGGCTGATGTAAAATGATGAACAGTTTATTGAGCAAAGGTTATGGAAGTGGTCCTGGATGTGTTGACAGGCGGCGGCGTGGACAGAACAGGGGGCTGGCAGGAATGACGTGGGTCAGGAACACTGGGAACGAGGAGTTGAGTAGCTTACATGAGTACGGTGGGCCGTGGTACCGCTAGGAGAGGCTGCAATAGTTTGGCGAGGATTTCCGGGAACAGGCATACTTAAATGTAGGTGGTGATGAGGCTTGATTGGAGACAGGTGCGTGGCTTGAGGAGAAGCTGAAACAGAGAGAGGAGGGGAGAGAGAGGACAAGAGGGCGCAAAGCGCCATCCAGGCTCCAAAACAGCACTGCAGGGCAGTACATGACACCTTGAATTCTCCTCTTTACCAGAAAAACCTCGAAGGAGACTGTTTGGCCATCATTTTGTGACCTCATGCTGAAGGTCACCTGGGTTCTACAGCAGGACAAAGATCCAAAACACACCAGCAAGGCGACTTCTGAATGGCCTACAAAAATGAAATGAAGGTTTTGGAGTGGCCTAGTCAAAGTCAGGACTTGGATCCGAATGAAAGGCTGTGGCACGACCTTGAAAAGGTCGTTCATGCTTGAAAACCCTCCGGTGTTACTGAATCAAAGTCATTTTCCAAGGAAGAGTGGGCCAAATTATCTCCACAGAGATGTGAAAGACTCCTTGCCAGTTGATTTCAATTGTTGGCCCAACCAGTTATTAGGTTTAGGGGACAATTACTTTTTCACACAAGGCCATGTAGCTATAGTTTTTTCCCCCTTAATGAATAAAACTGCATTTTATGTTTACTTGGGTTATCTTTGTCTGATAATTTACATTTGTTTGATGATCTTAATCATTAAAGAGAGCAAACTATGCAAAAAAATAAGTACTTGAGAAGGGGGCAAATACCGATACTTTTCCACAGCATTGTACTGCATAAGAAGGTAAAGAAAGTGTTGTAGATGTTTTTTTTTCTCCTTGTGGAAGTATTACACATGCACACGCACACACATTAAAATATGATTGGGGAATAGTTGAAATTGAACTGGCTGTTGATGACTATGTGACTTTCGGTCAGCTATTCACAGTTTGAAGCTGAGCCGGAGCCATGTTGACTGGCAGAGTGTGGATTTGGTGTACCTGTACAGCGACGCTACCACATCCAAGATTGCACGAACTGTCACTCAGAAACTGGGCTTTTCCAAAGGTACGTGGAAAAACTTGTAACACATGTTTGTAGATGTCCACAAGAGGCATCACATCAGACATCGGGATTTTTCTGGCAAACCTTCTCACACACTTGGAAAATGCAATTAAGAGTCTCACTGTATGTACGGTGAGGGTGTCGAAGTTCAAAGCGTTCAAGCTTTGCAGGACACACAACCCCAGAAGCTCACGTGTACTCTTATTCCCGCAGCTTCAAGCAGCGGGACACGTCTCCACCGAGGGTATGTAGAGGAGGCAGCTCCTGAGGACACCCCACCTGAAACCACACACATCGTGTTTGTGGTGCATGGCATTGGTCAGAAGATGGACCAGGGTCGCATTATTAGGAACACCAGCATGTAAGACAATTGAGTGGAAGTCAGTACAGTATGCGATCAAGTTTATTGTTGCCAGTAACACTCTGTTGGCAGGATGAGAGATGCTGCCAGAAAGATGGAGGAGAAGCACTTTCCTAATCGCACCACAGAGCATGTTGAGTTCCTTCCTGTTGAATGGCGGTCGAAACTGGCTCTTGATGGAGGTATGCTGCACCTTTTTCACTCATTCAATCAACCGTGCCACCTATTATTATCCATCCGTCCATTTTCAGTACCACTTATCCTCAATATGGTCGCCGGCGTGCCGGAGCCTATCCCGGCTATCTTCGGGCGAGAGGTGGGGTACACCCGGAACTGGTCGCCAGCCAATCGCAGGGCACAGAGAAACTCACATTCACACCTACGGGCAATTTAGAGTCTTCAATTAACCTACTATTATTATTATCATCTACTTGCTCGACCTAATGTTGTGGCTGGTGAATGTATGAGACCAGCATTAAAATATAAGGTGAGATGTTATGTTCATGTACATTAAAAATATTGTAATGTATGCCCTTGCAGACACAGTGGACACCATCACTCCAGACAAACTGAGAGGTCTCAGAGACATGTTGAATAGCAGCGCCATGGACATCATGTACTACACTAGCCCGCTTTACAGAGACGAGGTGAGACTATTTTATGGCTCCCTGGAAGTTCGTGCAGAGCCTCAGAGGGCATCGAGTTCAGACACTTGGTTGTCGTCGGAAGAAAATATTTTTAAAATGGTTTAGTTTTTCTGTAAATACACTAGATTTGCAGAAAAGCAACAACACTAATAATACATTGTTTATACCTTCCATATATGACTCATTTTCATTGTGTTTGTTTGTGTATGCAGATTACCCGAGGTCTGACTCTTGAGCTGAACCGTCTTTACTCACTTTTCTGCTCGCGAAATCCAGACTTTGAAAAAAATGGGAAGGTCTCCATCGTGTCACACTCCTTAGGCTGTGTCATCACTTTTGACATCATGACTGGCTGGGACCCGGTGCGCTTTCATCATTTAGAAGTGCCTGATCCGGAAGAAACTAAGGCCCGCTGGCCAAGTGTTGAAGAGCGCCAACTTCAGGAGCAACTCAGACTCACACGCCTCAGGTACTTATAAATACTATTCATTCATTCATTCATCTTCCGTTCCGCTTATCCTCACGAGGGTCACGGGCATGTTGGAGCCTATCCCAGCTATCATCGGGCAGAAGGCGGGGTACACCCCGAACTGGTTGCCAGCCAATCGCGGGGCACATACATACAAACAACCATTCGCACTCACATTCACACCTACGGGCAATTTAGAGTAGTCAATTAACCAACCATGCATGTTTTTGTGGGAGGAAACCGGAGTGCCCGGAGAATACCCACGCAGGCACAGGGAGAACATGTAAACTCCACACAGGCGGGGTCGGGGATTGAACTCCGGTCCTCCGAACTGTGAGGCAGACGCTCTAACCAGTCCACCACCATGCCGCCTTCCTTTGCACAATATAATCTTATTCCAAGTGTTGCACTGAGACGACTGGTCATTCATTTTAACAAAGTTAAGAACACTTTTGTTCGCTGCCACCACCGTTGGGCACAAGCACATCTTCGTGCGCGTTCTTCTTCTTCGTTGGTTTTTGCTGCTTCTTCGTCGTTTTGCGCCACTTCTTTTTCGCGGCCAGAGGACTAGGCATCGAAACTGGGAACTGGAAGAACCGGGAGAACGTTAGTCCCGGTTCCAATCGGTTCTCGATTTTCCATGCCCAACCCTGTGAGTTACATCATCAATAAAGACTCGTGAGCCCGTTCCAGAAGCAGCCATGCAAGCCCAAGCCATGACATGACCTCCAGCATGCTTCACAGATAAGCTTGTGTGTTTTGGATCGTAAGCAGGTCCTTTCTTTCTCCATATTCTGGCCTTTCCATCACTTTGCCAGAGGTTAATCTCGGTCTCTTCAGTCCAGAAGACTTTGTTCCAAAACGTTTGTGGCTCATCGCTGTACTCCTTTTTGCTGATGAGTGGTTTGCATCTTGTGGTATGGCCTCTATAGTTCTTCTCTCGAAGTCTTCTTTGAACAGTGGATTGTGATACCTTCACCCCTGCCCTCTGGAGGTTGACAAACCATATTGTCTGGCGACTTACAGAAAAATGTATCCAAACTAATCGGGACACGCTTAATCATGCAACAAGATAATGACTCAAAACAGACTGCCAACACAACAAAGGACTTCTAGGGGGAAAAAGTGGAAGGTCTTATACTGGCCAAGTGAATTAGCGGACCTGGAAGCGTTGCAGCTGCTTGCGGCTGGAGGGGATGGGACCAGTTGACAACTGCCTCGATTTTGGATGGGTCTGGTTGTAGCTGTCCCTTTGCAATAATGTATCCCAAAAAGTGTTCTGAGGTGAGATGGAATTCACACTTTTCGGGTTTGATGTCGAGGCGGTTTTCCAGGAGGCGCTGAAGTACTTGGCGGACATGTTATCGAGGAGGTAATTAGTGCTGGAGAGAGAGAATAAAGAGGTACAAGGCACCACCAATGCCTCGCAGAGGAACTGCAGGGCACAGATCATGACAAACATGAGACAAAAGTTCAGAATTCCAGCTTTTATTTAATGGTATTTCCATCTAGATGTGTTAAACAACTCAGGACAGAGCACATTTTGTTTGAAGCCACCCAATTTTCAAGTGAGCAAAAATATTGGAACAAAATTAAATAAATATGAATAAATTTACTTAAAGTGAGTAACATTTAATATTTGGTGTCATAACCCTTACTTGCAATAACTGCATCAATCCTGCGACCCATTAACTTCACTAGACTTTTGCATTCTTCGTTTGAAATGCTTTTCCAGGCCTTTACTGCAGCCTCTTTTAAGTTCTTGTTTGTTTCTGGGGGTTTCTTCCTTCAGTGTCCTCTTCTGGAGGTAAAATGTATGCTCTATTGGGTTAAGATCCGGTGATTGACTTGCCCAGTCTAAGACCTTCCACTTTTCCCCCCTACATCATCAATAAAGACTAGTGAGCCCTTTGCAGATGCAGCCATGCAAGCCCAAGCCATGACATCATCTCCATCATGCTTCACAGATGAGCTTGTGTGTTTTGGATCATTAGGAGATCTTTTATTTCTCCATACCTTGACCTTTCCATCACTTTGGTAGAGGTTAATCTTGGTCTCATCAGTCCATAAAACTTTGTCCTCCTCTCTGTACTTTGCAAAATCCAATCTGGCCTGCGGATTCTTTTTCCTGATGAGTGGTTTGCATCTTGTGGTATGACCTGTATATTTCTTCTCTCGAAGTCTTTTTCAAACAGTGGATTGTGATACCTTCACCCCTGCCCTGTGGAGGTTAACAGTGATGTCACTGATTGTTGTCTTTGGGTGTTTCATCACAGCTGTCACAATGTTTCTGTTATCAAGTGATTACTGTTGATTACTTTGGCCGACCTCTTCGATGTCTGTTGCTCGGCACACCAGTAGTTTCTTTCTTTTTCGGGACATTCCAAATTGGTGTATTGGCGATGCCCAATGTTTGTGCAATAGCTCTGATAAATTTTCCCTCTTCTCTCAGCTTCAAAATGGTTTGCTTTTCTCCCATAGACAGCTCTCTGGTCTTCATGTTTGCTTAACAGCAAATGCAGTTTTGACAGGTGAAACCAAAAGCCAAAAACAAGCACTAGCTAATGTTTAAGCAATCAATTTAAAAGGCAACACCTGAGCAACCAAAAACACCGATCAGTCACATGTTCCAATACTTTTGCTCACTTTAAAAGCCATTTTACCTCCCGAAGAGGAGACTGAAGGGAGAAAACCCCCAGAAAAAAACAAGAACTGACAGAGGTTGCAGTAAAGGCCTGGGAAAGCATTTCAAATGAAGAAGGGAACAGTTTGGTGGTCAGTGGGTCGCAGGGTTGATGCAGTTATTGCAAGTTAGGGTTATTCCAACAAATATAAAATTGTATTCACTTTGAAGTTAATTTAATCATGTCTCTTCCAATACCTTTGCTCACGTGAAAAGTGGGTGGCTTCAAACAAAAGATGCTCCGTCCTGAGTTGTTTAACACATCTAGATGGAAATACCATGGAATAAAAGCTGGAATTCTGAACTTGTCTCATATTGAACTTTTGATCTGAAACCCAAATATCTTCAGCAGACAACAAAAACAAAGGAATTGACCTTGCCATTCCAATGCATTTGGAGGGGACTGTAGCGTACCTCGCCTCCTGCCCGATGGTAGCTGGGATAGGCTCCAGCACTCCTGCGACCCTTGTGAGAATAAGCGTCTCAGAAAATGGATCGATGGATGGATGTAGCAATGCTACATTGAGTTGCTAATACTGTGCTAATATTTTTGTCTGTGCATTTGCTTCATTTGTTCGGATGTGCTTGAGTAGAGAGAGTAAAATATCTGGCATTTTTCTGTGCAGGTTGAGGGATTTGGAAGATCAGTTCCAGGGTCTGCAGACCTTGTCTTGTGTTGCAGTTCCGGCAATGAAATTCAAGGTAATTTTTTTTACAGCTACAATCTATTTAAGATGAACGGCACTTCAACTTCTGCGCAGTGCAGAACATAGAAAATACCAACTCCAATTCCAATGAAGTTGGGACACTGTGTAAAACATAAATAAAAACAGAATCAAATAATTTGCAAATCATTTTCAACCTATATTCAATTGAAAACACTACAAAGAAGATATTTAATGTTCAAACTGATGATCATTATTGTTTTTTTGCAAATATTCTCACATTTTGAGTTTGATGCCTGCAACACATTCCCCAAAAGCTGGGGCAGGGGAAACAAAAGACTGGGAAAGTTGAGGAATACTCAAAAACACTTGTTTGGAACATTCCACAAATTAACAGGTAATTTGGAAACAGGTGAGTGTCACGATTGGATATAAAAGGAGCATCCCCGAACGGCTCAGTTGTTCACAATCAAGGATGGGGCGAGGTTCACCACTTTGTAAACAACTGTGTAAGCAAGTAGTCCAACAGTTTAAGAACATTTCTCAACGAACAATTGCAAGGAATTTAGGGATTTCATCATCTGCGAATCAGATTATGTGCGGGGTTGTGGCTGCATATTAACTCATTCCCTGCCAATGCCGTACAAAGACGTCATTCAGAATCGAGCTATTCCCTGCCGATGCTGTCTAAAGACGTCAATGGCTTTTTTTAACGGGGATGGGTGCGAGAGGGTCTTGTGCAGTTTATGTGCGATCGTCAAGCCTCTGGATAACTGCAATGAGGAATGGCACCCTGTAGAGGGCAACAATCCCTCAGAATAGAGAAGAGGAAGAAGAAGGAGGGGGCGGGGTGCAGGAGACAATGAAAGATGCAAGCATAATGGCGGAAAAGAGAGAAGACAAAATGAAAAAAATCTAAAAAAAAAAAAAAAAAAAGCTTTCGATACAAGAAATTTACTGCGCCAAGGCAAGAAAAATATTCCTGTGACTGACAGGAATGTCGCCTTAGATCATGCAAGGGTATAAAGGATGACGCGCCGAGCCGATCCCTTTGTTGCAAAGCTATCGCCCAAAATGCGGCGAGATGCTCTCAGCCGCTTGCCAGCTGATCGTCTGCCGACCAGGATTGGATTAAATGTGATCTGGAATCGTGATGAGTGAACTCCCTCTGGATCGCCTGGAAGCGGCCGAGCTTCATTCCGAGATCCTCTGGATGATAATGGAGACGAAGGTAACTCTTTTTGCAGCTCGCGTTAGCTACATTTAGCGAGCAAACACGCTCCTTCCATCCTTGTTATATAAACTTAATTTAGTCCCACTAGTTCACATTACAATGTAACATCTGTTGCCAGTACTGATTGGAATTTTCCATTTCCATTTCGTCCATCTTGCAGGAATTCAACACCCCGAGTTGAATGTCTTTTAGGATTGCAACGAAGAAAAGTAATGTTTTTTTTACCCTTGCAAAACACGTCATCAATAAGAAAGTTTTCTCTAGTAATCGTATGTTATAAAATATTGCCGTCAAAGTCATTGTTCTGCTTGATCTGTCTGCTTTCATAAAAAAAGGCTTGAAAATGCCTGGCGGTCTAGGGGTTCCCTGCTCGGGAAACAACAGGGAGTGAATGAGTTAAATACAAACATTCTTCTCCAAAATAAGTCCGACCCCTGTGGAAGTCAGGGATTTTTCATCCGTGTAATTACAAGGGTTCAGAAAGTTAGTTAAAGAAATATGGCACAAATAAAGTACAGCGGCTAGCTTAGTGAGTATAAAATGTGAACCAAACAAACCATTGCTTCGAGTTATTTCTACAAGACTAGCTCGATTCCATATCAGGTCATCCATCCATCCATCCATCCATCCATTTTCTTTACCGCTTATCCTCACTATGGTCACGGGCGGGCTGGAGCCTATCCCAGCTATCTTCGGGCGGGAGGCGGGGTACACCCTGAACCGGTTCCCAGCCAATCGCAGGGCACATAGAAACCAACACCCATTCGCACTCACATTCACACCTACGGGCAATCTAGAGTCTCCAATCAACCTATCACGCATGCTTTTTTGGGATGTGGGAGAAAACCGGAGTGCCCGGAGAAAACCCACCCAGGCACGGGGAGAACATGCAAACTCCACATAGGCGGGGCCGGGATTTGAACCCCTGTCCCCAGAACTGTGAGCTAGATGTGCTAACCAGTCGCCCACCGTGCCGGCCATATCAGTTCACTGTGTAACAAATCAGTGTTGATTAATGACATCATTACAACCTATGATCTACACTTTTTACTACTAAAAGAAACATGGAAAGCAGCTGTAATACCGTCGTTCTACATGAGGCCACACCAGCAAGTGTTGAATTGGAAAAAAAAGGCGGCGGAATGGCTGCTATTTTGAAATCATTATTTCAGTGTAAAGAAATTATACTGGGTGATTTGAATATCTCTGTTTTTTTAGTAAAAGGTGATCCAAGCTTCTGTCAGTTATCTGTACTGACTACAAATATTTTGTTAAAAGGGGAGACTTCAACATTCATTTTGACAATAGCATGGGAAAAAAATCCAAAGAGCTCCCTGCTATACGGGATACATTTGACCTCTCTCAACATATAAAGAATGCAACCCACACTCAAGGTCAGATCTTAGACCCGATAATCTCTAAGGATGTTGAAATCATATCAGTTGACATTAAAGACTTGGCTATTTCTGATCCTTTTTCTGTGTTCTTTGAATTACAGATTCTCCCAGAAATTCAGGCAAATTCTGTGTCCTTTGTCTTTGTTGTATACTGGAAACATTTGGGTTTCAGATCAAAAGATGAATATAAGACAAACGGTCAGAATTCCAGCTTTTATTTCATGGTATTTACATCTAGATGTGTTCAACAACTCAGGACACCTTTAGTTTGAAGCCACCCACTTTTCAAGTGAGCAAAATATTGGAACATGTGACTGATGTGTTTTTCTCGTTGCTCAGGTGTTGCCTTTTAGATTGACTGCTTAACATTAGATAGTGCTTGTTTTTGGGTTTGGGTTTCACCTGTAAAAACTGCATTTGCTATTAAGCAAACATGAAGGCCAGAGAGGTGTCTATGGGAGAGAAGCAAACCATTTTGAAGCTGAGAGAAGAGGGAAAATCGATCAGAGCTATTACACAAACATTGGGCATGGCCAATACAACAATTTGGAATGCCCTGAAAAAGAAAGAAACTACTGGTGTACTGAGCACAGACATCGAACAGGTCGGCCAAGGGTGTCAACAGCAGTTGATGACAGAAGCTGTGAAGAAACACCCAAAAACAACAGTCAGTGACATCACTGCCAACCTCCACAGGGCAGGGGTGAAGGTATTACAATTCACTGTTCGAAGAAGAAATATACAGGCCATACCACAAGATGCAACCCACTCATCAGCAAAAAGAATCGGAAGGCCAGATTGGATTGTGCAAAATAGTACAGAGATGAGCCACAAAGGTTTTGGAAGTAAGGGTTATGTTTATCCCATGGGCTCACCACCTGTGAGGGGTCGGGTGCAGTGCAAGCTGGGCGGTGGCCGAAGGCGGGGATCTTGGCGATCCGATCCCCGGCTACAGAAGCTGGCTCTAGGGACGTGGAATGTCACCTCTCTGGTAGGGAAGGAGCCCAAGCTGTTGTGTGAGGTCGAGAAGTTCCGACTAGATATAGTCGGACTCGCCTCCGTGCACAGCTTGGGCTCTGGTACCAGTCCTCTCGAGAGGGGATGGACTCTCTTCCACTCTGGAGTTGCCCACGGTGAGAGGCGCCGAGCAGGTGTGGGTATACTTATTGCTCCCCGGCTCGGCGCCTGTACGTTGGGGTTCACCCTGGTGGACGAGAGGGTAGCCTCCCTCCGCCTTCAGGTGGGTGGACGGGTCCTGACTTGTTTGTGCCTATGCACCAAACACCAGTTCAGAGTACCCACCCTTTTTGGAGTCCTTGGAGGGGGTGCTGGAGTGCGCTTCCGCTGGGGACTCCATCGTTCTGTTGGGGGACTTCAATGCCCACGTGGGTAATGACAGTGAGACCTGGAAGGGCATGATTGGGAGGAACGCCCCCCCCCCCCCCCCCCCCCCCCCACCCCCCGTTCAGAACCCGAGCAGTGTTCTGTTATTGGACTTCTGTGCTCGTCACGGATAGTCCATAACGAACACCATGTTCAAGCATAAGGGTGTCCACATGTGCACTTGGCACCAGGACACCCTAGGTCGCAGTTCGATGATCGTGTCGTGTCATTTGTCATTGCAAAGTCGATCATCGAACTGTATCCGGCAGTAAGTCGGACTCGTTTCCGGTGAGGGTTGGACTCCGCCAAGGCTGCCCTTTGTCACCGATTCTGTTCATAACTTTTATGGACAGAATTTTTAGGCGCAGCCGAGGCGTAGATGGGGTCTGGTTTGGTGGCCTCAGTATTGCATCTCTGCTTCTTGCAGATGATGTGGTTCTTTTGGCTTCATCAAACCGTGACCTCCAACTCTCATTGGAGCAGTTCGCAGCCGAGTGTGAAGCAGCTGGGATGAGAATCAGCACCTCCAAATCTGAGACCATGGTCCTCAGTCGGAAAAGGGTGGCGTGCCCTCTCCAAGTCGTGGATGCCCCAAGTGGAGGAGTTCAAGTATCTTGGGGTCTTGTTCACGAGTGAGTGAAGAATGGAACGGGAACGGGAGATCGACAGGCGGATCTGCAGTGATGATCAATTGACTGTCTGTTGTCGTACTAGCGTGGCTGCAACTACTCGAGACAAATTCCTTGTGTGCTTTTTGGACATAATTGGCAAATAAAGATGATTCTGATTCTGATTTTGAACTGAAACCCAAATGTCTTCAGTATACAATAAAGCAAAGGAATTAACTTTGCCGCTCCAATACTTTAGGAGGGGGCTGTATGTCACAAACTGTGAATGCTGAGACAGTTGATGAACTTTTGGATAAGTTCACCTGGAAAATCTCAAATGACATGGATGCTGTCGCTCCTTTTAAAACTAAGACAACCTTGAGGTGGCCTAAAGCATCGTGGAGGAGCACTATGATGGTAAACGCCTCTAAATCAAAGTGTAGGAAAGCAGAACGTAAGTGGAGAAAGACGGAACTCCGAATTGACGATGACCTCTACAGATTTTTGTAATTTTAACCAAGAGTTAGTCAGGGCTAAACAGCAACCCTTTTCTGAAATCATAAGTAAGAACCTCGACAATACTCGCACTCAGTTTGCTGTGCTTGCTTGACAAGCTCAACCCCCCAATCAGATTGCTCCAGAACTCCTCACAGGAGATAAATGCAATGAATTTGCTTGCTATTTTAGTGAAAAATACAATCCATTAGGTTATGTTCCCTTGTCGGATGCCCCTATCCGCCCTCCTTTCGAACAGACAAGGGACACTCTCCCGCCCTCGGGCTGGGCGGGGACTGGCTGCATTGCGGCCTCTGCGGGTTGGGGGGCGGAGGGGGGCGTCTGGCTCTCCTGGGTTTGGTGGGATGTTTGGGGCGGTGGGTAGGGTTGTGGGGTTGGCTGTGGGGGGGTGGCATTGGGTCCCTGCGGCCCCCACTGGGTGGACAGTTGTCGGGGTGCCTTGCTGGGGCCGGTGGACCGCCCCGGGTCCCTCAGTGTGGGACGTGTCCCGTCCACCGGGCTGCTCTCGGGTGGACCCATGGGCCTGATCCCGCCCCTCGATTGATTGGGTGGGGTACTCAGCCTCCGCGGTGCGGCCACACTTCTGTCAGTCTTTGTGCATGTAAAACAGTGTCAATTCACTTGCATGTGTCCGCAGGCACACACCCCATGGACCCTTTCACTGGGTGTGGGGTCACGCACTTACTGTGACAAATAACTCATGAATATGCAAATCGCTTGTGTAGCCCCTCATTTATACTCTCGTCCTGTAGACTTTTATAATTTACATAATTTATCCCACCACACTTCAGTTGTACAGCCGGGTTCACGACCCTTTTCCTGCATGCTTCGTCTCCTGTCCTTGTCCTGTTCTATCTTGTCCTGTCCTTCCCTCACCGGGTGTAGCACTACAGCCCCATGCAACACTCATATTTAATGTTTCATTGTTGTCGATAATGTAATGATTTACTTCTCTCATCCTGTTTACAATTAGTGCTTTGTCTTTTGTCTTTGTTTCTCTCTCCCCTCTAGAGATTCTCTCCCCTTTGATCAAGTCTGATTCTCAATAAACCTCAATTATAATACTAAGAAACCACAGCGGAAGCGTAAAAACTCCCCTGTGACACAGTAAAACTGTTCCGGCATAAAACGGATACAGATTTTCCATTCTGCTTGACCTAACAGCCGAACAGGACAAAAAAAAAAAGATACAGTAGATCGTAACATATTTCATGCTAGAATGCGAAACTTAATCGCGTAATCTGACACCCTTGTTGTAAGGTGACAAGGGAGCGAGCTGCCTCATGATCTAGTGTGGAATACTGGAAAATTTGCTCCATCATCTTTATGAAAGAAGCCCAAGAATGACACGTGGCGGAATTATGGCTCCATTCAGCAGTAGCCCACACCTCTGCACGACCAGTCAGGTGGGAAATGACAAAAGCGATTTTTGACCGGTCGGTGGGGAAGGCAGCTGCCTGCAGCTCAAAGTAGAGTTCGCACTGAGTGATGAAGGGCTTAATATTCCCAGAATCTCCAGAGAACCTCTCCGGTCGAGAGAGCTGTGAGCAGACAGCAGCGGAGGTGGCTGCATGGTGACTGCTTTACATGGAAACGTCGGGTGTTGTGCCAACTGGTTCCTTCTTCTGAATGATTTTCATAAGAACTTCAAACTGTGAGGCCACCTGTCTCATCATATTGTCCTGATGCTCTGACAGTCCCTCTAGATGAAGGTGGAAGGCAGCAAGCTGCTCATCCTGCTTTGAGAGGCGTTGACCCTGCGCTCGAAGGGCTTTGCGCACCGGGTCTGAGTCTGCTGGGTCCATGTTATGGCCAGTTCGTCCTGTCATGAACGTAACAGAGGACAGGAGCCAAAGATGCACGACTCCACTACAAATGGACAGTTTAAAAAAAGAGAGGTTTAATAGACGGGCAGAGGTCGGTACACAGGCAGGTAATCCGAAAAGGCAACAGTATCCAAAAACGTAAGGGCCTGAGTTCATCTGAGATGGACTGACGCAAAGTGGAAATGTGTGCTCTGATCTGACGAATCCACATTTCTAATTGTTTTTGGAAATCATGGATGTGTGCCCTCGGTGCCAAAGATGAAAAGGACCATCCGGATTACCTGCGCAAAGCTCAAAAGCCAGCATGTGTGATGGTTTCGGGGTGTGTTAGTGCCAATGACATGGGTATTTTGCACATCGGTATGTTGAAGCAACGTATGCTTGCCATCCAAGCAACATCTTTTTCATGGACGTGCCTGCTTATTTCAGAAAGACAATGCCAAGCCACATTCTGCGTATGTTACAACAGTGTGGCTTCGTAGTAAAGAAGTGTGAGCACTAGACTGGCCTGCCAGAACTACAGACTTGCCTCCCATTGAAAATAAGTGGCACATTTACGCATTATGAAGCGCAAAATACGACAACAGAGACCCCGGACTGTAAAGCAACTGAAGTTGTACATCAAGCAAGAATGAGAAAGAATCTTCAACAATTAGTGTCCTCAGTTCCCAATTACTGACTGAGTGTTGTTAAAAGGAAGTAATATAACACAGTAGTAAACATGTCCCTGTCCCAGCTCTTTTGAAGTGTTGCAGGCATTCAATTCAAAATTAATGAATATTTGCAACAGAAACAAAATGTTTATCCGTTTGAAGATTGTCTTTGGAGTGTATTCAATTGATAGTAGGTTGAAAAGGATTTGCAAATCATTATATACTCTTTTATTTACAATTTATTCAATGTCCCAACTTCATTGGAATAGCGGTTTGTAAGAAAGAAGAAAGACTTGAATATGTCTACCGCACACTTTTTCCACAGAATCCCTGACACTATTGTATACTGTACACTTTCATTGTTGTCAATAGGTTTAAAAAAACAAGTGGACTCAACTTGATATACAGTATAATTAAATAAGGCTTTGTACAGTTTCTTTTTTTGGTTGAAAAAATAGAAAATGAAAGGTTATTCAAATTATGTGATGTGGTTGTCCATCCATCCATCCATCATCATCCGCTTATCTGTGGTCGGGTTGCGGGGGCAGCAGCTTATGAAGGGGAGCCAAGACTTCCCTCTCCCCAGCCTCTTCATCCAGCTCTCGTTTCCAAGAAAGCCGGGAGACAGTCTCTCCAGCGTGTCCTAGGTCGTCCTCGGGGCCTCCTCCCGATAGTATGTGCCCGGAACACCTCACCAGGAAGCCCAGGGGACATCCTAACTAGATGCCCGAGCCTCCTCATCTCGGCTTGACTCTGATCCCCTCTCGGATGACCGAGCTTCTCACCCTATGTGGTTCTGTATACTATATTTGACTTTTCCCCTTTCAAGAGCAATGTTCTTTTTCTTGATCTTTCAGGTGGAGAATTTCTTCTGCATGGGCTCTCCTCTGGCAGTATTCTTGGCATTACGAGGCATCCGTCCCGGAAGCAATGTCGTCCAGGACCATATCCTCCCCACCTCAATCTGCAAACGCCTCTTCAACATATTCCATCCCACTGACCCTGTGGTGAGTTCATTGTATGGTACAGGTGATGATTTCCTGCTTTGCATCTGTGCCTGCTGTGCCTCCTCCCACCCACTTTTGGGCAGCTGCAGGCTCATCAGCTGGTACCACAATCCATGGACTTTTCACCCCCTTTTACCAGTACATCTCCTGGAGGAGGGCAGTGGCTTGATTGGGATGTCTCCCCGCCAAACCCTGTAGCTGGCCTCATTGGGCTGTTGTGCCCCAATTACTATCCTTGCTCCGAGTAGCTTGACTCGTCCGCCTCCTCCACCACCTACCCGAGCTTGCCTCTGAAATTCTGGCAACCCAGAGGAGCTGGATTGCTGACTTTCCCACAAAGCCCCTGCAACCCACTTCTACAGGGTGGATGGTTGCAGTCCAGCGCCCCTCTCTACACTTTGCTGCTAGATTAGAGTACTTGAACTGCCTGGCTCCATATGCTGACGATATTCCTTCCGCCCATGGCACGTTGAGCTCGATGATGAGGAAGTTGTCACGTCACCAATGTACCCTCTCAGCACAGGGAGTCTTCCTCCTGATAGTGATCTCAGCGCTCTGGCGACTTACTTTGCCTCGATGAGGATTACCTCGCCACAACAAAGGGAATTGGGGAGATTGAGCAGCTCTTAGCGATGTCAACTTCCAACTGATGCCAGCCTGTCATTAATCCCTCACAAGAGAAGCACATGTGCAGACAGCTGAAATACTTGGCTATGATGGCGTTGACACAAGCTGGAATGTGAAATATCTCCTGTGAGAACTCAATCAGCTTGTACAGTACTGATTCACATTTGCTATGTCAAGCCACACAACGTGAACGTCACTCATCTCCCTTTTGGCGTGTTGTACTGTATCTACTCCCAGATCATGGAAGAGTGGGAATCTTGGGAGCCAGGCATTTTGTCAGCTTTACACTTCAAATTCAAATGACATAACAGTTGAACCTCTCTACTTTTGAATGCACCTTTGTCATACATTTAGAATACAACACAAATGTTGACCTCTAAAGTTGCACAGAGACTTCGTGTGAGACTTCAGCATATCTTGTAAGACTTCAGGTCAACGCGCTTCTCTAGAATAAACCATTTTTTTCCTTTGGATTTTTTTTGTGTGTGCGTATTTTATGATGTGACACAACCACAGAATACCACTAATGGAAAGCGTGATGATACCATTGAACAGGTAATTGTTGGAGGGTCATCATCTTAAAGGATCAAATTGTTGTGACGTAAGGAAGCAGTCTCTCTCAGTGATTACAGTGAATACAGTGATTTTAACAATGTAGTCTAAGGTTGGAACAAGTACACAATTTGTTGTTTTGGATTTTTAATATGCAGCTGTCATTTTTTAATTTTTTTTAAATAGATAGGACCTTGTAGGATCGTTAAGACTATTAAAACGTGCAATGAATGATGTTGACTTGCATTCAGTTATCCTCCCTTTGCATGTCCATTACACGAGTACAGTACACCATTTCTCCACTTGTTTGACTATTTTAAATGTTTAAATGTGGTTTTAAACATTATGAAAAATAGTCACAACAGGGGTCAGAAAAGACGCTACATATGTATTGGGGTTACACGCATAGTATATACATAGACCCCACCTTCAGTGCTGAATTGTACTTCAATGTCACCGCTATACTGGATGTAGCAGCAAGTGGGGTGATCGGTGAAGATGCCTCATTCATTTGCCGCTTGGAGAGCTACCAACAGATTTACACCCAAATTCAGAGTTTATATGATTATCTTTTACAGCTAAAACATCTCAAGGAGCACCTTTCAATCCATCATCCAAAAATGGAAAAAGTATGGCACAACTGCAAACCTACCAAGGCATAGGCCGTCCACCTAAACTGGCAGAGCGAGCGAGGAGAACCAGCCAAGAGGCTCATGGTCACTCTGGAGGAGCTGCAGAAATCCGCAGCTCAGGCAGGAGAATCTGTCCAGAGGACAATTATAAGTTGTGTACTCCACAAATCTGCCCTGTATGGAAGAGTGGCAAGAACCCATTGTTAAAAGAAAGACATAAGAAGACCCGTTTGCAGTTAGCCACAAGCGGGGATACCGCAAACGTGGAAGAAGGTTTCTCAGAGGGGACCAAAGTTGAATTTTTGGGCCTAAATACAAAGCGCTACGTATGCCAGAAAACTAACACTGCTCATCACTCCAAACACACCTTCCCCACTGTTAAAGATGGGGGTGCCAATATCATGCTGTAGGGATGATTTTCTTCAGCAGGGACAGGGAAGCTGGTCAGTTGATGGGAAGATGGATGGAGCTTAATACACTTTGGCAATCCTAGAAGAAAACCTTTTGGAGGCGGAGATCCTATGAGACTGGGATTTAATCAAGTTCATCCACACCAGACTGTGTCATCCATGTCTTTATGGACCTTGATTTGTGCACTGGTGCACAGTCATGTTGGAAGAGGTAGGGGCCAGTTCCAAACTGTTCCCACAAAGTTGGGAGCATGGAATTGTACCAAATATTTTGGTATGCTGAAGCATTCAGAGTTCCTTTCACTGGAAGAGGGCCAAGACCAGCTCCTGAAAAACAAGCCCGCCCCATTCTCCCCCCTTTATCAAACTTTACACTTTGCACAATGCAGTCAGACAAGTACCAATCTCCTTGCAACCACCAAACCCAGACTCGTCCATCAGACTGCCAGATGGAGAAGCGTGATTCATCACTCCAGAGAACGCTTCTCCACTGCTCAAGAGTGTAGTGGTGGCGTGCTTTACACCACTGCATCCAACGTTTTGCATTGCACTTGTTGATGTATGACTTGAATGCAGCTGCTCGGCCACGGAAACCCATTCCACAAAGCTCTCTGCGCACTGTTCTTGAACTAATCTGAAGACCACATGAAATTTATAGGTCTGTACTGATTGACTGCAGAAAGTTGGTGACCTCTTCGCACTATGCGCCTCAACATCTGCTGACCCTGGTCCGCCAGGTTACGTGACCTGCCACTTCGTGGCTGAGTTGCTGTCATTCCCGAACACTTCTGTGTTCTTATAATAGAGCTGACAGTGGAATATTTAGGAGAGAGCAAATTTCACGAATGGACTTGTTGCCCAGGTGGCATCCACTCACAGCTCCACGCTGGAATTCACTGAGCTCCTGAGAGCGACTCATCCATCCATCCATTTTCCTTACCGCTTATCCTCCCAGGTATCTTCGGTCGGGAGGCGAGGTACACCCTGAACCGGTCGCCAGCCAATTGCAGGGCATATAGAAACAAACAACAATTCGCACTCACATTCACACCTACGGGCAATTCAGAGTCCTCAATCAACCTACCACGCATCTTTTTGGGATGTGGGAGGAAACCCCAGCAGGCACGGGGAGAACATGCAAACTCCACACAGGCGGGGCCAGGATTTGAACCCCGGTCCCCAGAACTGTTAGGCAGATGTGCTAACCACTCCTCCACCTTGCCGGTGAGAGCGACTCATTCCTTCACAAATATTTATAAAAACAGTCTGCAGGCCTCGGTGCTTGATTTTATACACCTGTGGCCATGGAAGTGATTGTAAACACCTGATTCCGATTACTTGGATGGGTGAACAAATACTTTTGGCAATATAATGTATTTGTGTGTATGAATGGGTGAATAAGAGGCATTAACTTTGTGCATTTTGTAGGTTGTCTCTTTATGAAGGTCCTCCTATTTACTTAGATTAGATTACAGGGCAGATCTGCCACAGACTTCAGAAACTGTGGATGTACCAGATATGGACCGTGGCCCATTTTTTGCTCGGTCTATGGGAAACATGACATCACGTTAATACAACCAAATCAGAGGTAGATCAGCTTCCCAGAACTGGTTCCGTTCGAACTTCGAGGTTTTTACTGCAACTAAGATGAGAAAACAATGTATCATAACATAGAAAATAGGTAATGTTTCTTCACCCCAAATAATTGTTTTTCTCTCTGCTCTTTTAGGCATACAGATTGGAACCTCTTATCTTAAAGCACTACAGTAACATTGCACCCGTTCAAATCCACTGGTAAGTCAAGTTGTAATGTACATTTGTCGCCCGAGACAGTGTAGTGGTGTTCGCACAGCTTGATTTGAATTCAGATGCGTCGGCTTGAGAATAGAATTCCCTTTCAGTGTCCATCGGTGTGAATGTGAATGTGAATGATTGTTTGTCTCTAAAGTGTCATCCCTGTGACTGACTAGACATCCCTGAACAGAATAAGTAGGAGAAAATGGATGGCTGGTTATTTTTGTATTGGGCGCCTATGATTCATTTGACGAGATCCCATAACAACCTGTACATCTTTAAGACTAAATTCAAGCGCTTGGTTTGAAGTGCTGGTATTAAGTGATAAAAGCACAAGATCAAAATAATCTTTGGTTAAATGTCCTTAATCCACACAGATTTTAAAGCAACACTTTGAGAAGCTGTTCATACGATCATGTTTTGCAGATGACATACTGTATTTTCCCTTGAGCCACAGTGTTGACATTTGGAACACATTGAGCCCCTGTATGTGTGGCATTTTAGATTTTGTTGGGTCCAGATCTCAGCAGATCCCATACAAGTCCATTATACTTGATCCATTATACTTTTATTTGGATTTCTTCTGATGTTAATGACACAGCAAGAGCGTTTCATTAACCTAAGACACATATGGGCAGTTTGAAATGCAATGTTTGACGATCGATGCTCCAGGGGGACGATCGACTAGGACATTTAGGGCAGTGTCCGCCAGCTCATGTCATTTGGAGTGCAGTTATTGTCTTGGTGCATCTGCTCAAGGATGATGTGCTTTAGGTCAAAGTTCATGTTGATTGTGTGGCTATGATGTGGCAGGTACAACACCACCAGCCCCACGCCATATGATCAAATTCGCCTGACACTGCTGAACCTTCCCAAGGAGACAACATCTATATCGGATTCCGAAAGCCTTGCCAGCCCTTGTACCTCTCCGCCCCAGGCACGACGTCACTATGGCGAGTCCATTACCAGCCTGGGCAAGGCCAGCATCATGGGTAAGCACCTTGGAGGTTAAGGATAGGATAGATACAGTATAGAATGACTATAATAAAAAAAATACAATAAATTAATAATAATCAATGATAATATGTTTAAAAATAATAATGATGAAGAAATGCTCCGCAAAGGAAGAATATAGTGTGTCTTACATATCAAATTGCGTTTGCTCTGTTAAAATGTTAATTCATTTCTACAATCGAATACATAGTATACACTATATGGACAAACGTATTACACACACATTAAAAAATTAATAAATCATGGTTCCAAATGCATCCTAATTCATCATTTGACCAAGAATTTAGAACAATTCTAGCCTTCCATCTGTGGGTACAGTTTGAGGAAAGCTTTCCCCCCCCCCCCCGCATGACTGTGACTAAGGGCACAAAGCAAGGTACAGAAAGCTTGGATGAGTTTGGTGTGAAAATATTTAAGCAACCTGACCTCAACCCCATCAAACACCTATGGGTCACAAATTATTTTCTGGATGAATGGCCAAAGAAAATCCCACTGACAATCACAAAAATACTGTTGAAAGTGTTCCAATAAAACAATAACCTATTTTAGCTGCCGATGAAACTTAGAGATAGTGTGAGAAGCTCGGTCATCCGGGAGGATCTCAGAGTAGAGTCGCTGCTCCTCCACGTCGAGAGGAGCCAGATGAGGTGATTGGGGCATCTGATTCGGATGCCTCCCGGACGCCTCGCTGGTGTGGTGAATCCAGGCATGTCACACCTGGATGAGACACCGGGGACGACCCAGGACACGCTGGAGAGACTATGTCTTTCGGCTGGCCTGTGAATGCCTCGGGATACCCCCGGAAGAGCTGGATGAAGCGGCTGGGTAGAGGGAAGTCTGGGGGCCCCTGCTAAAGCTACGACCCCCGCGACCCGACCTCGGATAAGCGGTAGAAAATGGATGGATGGAAACCATCTCCATATTTTATTCTACAGTGGGGCAAAAAAGTATTTAGTCAGCCATCAATTGTGCAAGTTCTCCCACTTAAAAAGTTGAGGGAATCCTGTAATTTTCATCATAGGTATACCTCACCTATGAGAGACAAAATGAGAAAAGAAATCCTGAAAATCACATTGTCTGATTTTTAAAGAATTAATTAGCAAATTATGGTGGAAATTTAGGTTTTTGGTCACCTACAAACAAGCAAGATTTCTGACTCTCACAGACCTGTAACTTCTTCTTTAAGAGGCTCCTCTGTCCTCCACTCGTTGCCTCCTGTATTAATGGCACCTGTTTGAACTCGTTATCAGGATAAACCTCAAACAGTCACACTCCAAACTCCACTATGGCCAAGACCAAAGAGCTGTCAAGCTAGAGAGCATTTGGATGATCCAGAAGAGGATTGGGAGAATATCATATGGTCAGATGAAAACCAAAATAAAACTTTTTGGTAAAAACTAAACTTGTCATGTTTGGCGGAGAAAGAATGCTGAGTTGCATCCAAAGAACACCATACCTCTACTGTGAAGCATGGGGGTGGAATCATCATGCTTTGGGGCAGTTTTTCTGCAAAGGGACCAGGACGACTGATCCGTGTAAATGAACGAATGAATGGGGCCATGTATGGTCAGATTTTGAGTGAAAACCTCCTTCCATCAGGGCATTGAAGATGAAACGTGGCTGGGTCTTTCAGCATGACAATGATCCCAAACACACCGCCCGGGCAACGAAGGAGTCACATTTCAAGGTCCTGGAGTGGCCTAGCCAGTCTCCAGATCTCAACCCCATAGAAAATCTTTGGAGGGAGTTGAAAGTCTGTGTTGCCCAGCGACAACCCCAAAATATCACTGCTCTAGAGGAGATCTGCATGGAGGAATGGGCCAAAATACCAGCAACAGTGTGCGAAAACCTTATGAAGACTTACAGAAAGCGTTTGACCTCTGTCATTGCCAACAAAGGGTATATAACAAAGTATTGAGATGAACTTTTGTTCCTGACCAAATACTTATTTTCTACCATAATTTCCTCTTAATATCCTGGTTGTTGCCTGCAGTCCCCTTTTTTGGAGCGTGGAGGGAAGCGCTCGCCCAACAGGGCGCGCAAATAGACAAGCAGGAAAAAGCCCTCCGCAAGATCATGGAATCTTTGAATACCCTGACACGACAAGAATCCCTCCTGTCCTGCCAGAGCCACTTCAGCAATTCTTCCGTGCGTATTCCTCCCGAGCCCGCAGCCTCCGATCAACCCCGCCTCCCGTACAAAGAGGCTCACGTGCCTCCTCCCGAACCGTACTCCGGGAACCTAGGTTTATGTAGCTAATTCCTATTAAACTGCTATATTTGACCTTCAACCGCTTAGTTACCCCACGGACAAATCCAAGATCGCATTTATCATTAACCTCTTGAGCGGACGAGCTGCCAAATGAGCTACTGCGCTTTGGCAGAATTCCTCCCATGTCCTCGCGTCATTTGACTCATTTGCGTATGAGCTTAAAAAGGTTTTCGACCACCCCATCAACGGTAGAGAAGCCACTTGATGCCTCCTAGCCCTCACCCAAGGTTCAAGTTCAGTGGCGTCGTACTCCATAGACTTTAGAATACTCGTGAGTGAATGTGGTTGGGAGGACACCGCGTTAATTGGGATTTTTCCGAAAGGATTATCAGAGCCACTTAAAGACTAGCTTGCAACCAGGGACGAACCCACGTCACTAGAGGAATTGATCTCACTGGCCATTAAGTTGGATAATCGGCTATGGGAAAGAGCTCGAGAGCGAGGAATGAGCATGCGCAGTAGAGCAG
Organism: Phyllopteryx taeniolatus; assembly: GCF_024500385.1. Lineage (NCBI taxonomy): Eukaryota > Metazoa > Chordata > Actinopteri > Syngnathiformes > Syngnathidae > Phyllopteryx > Phyllopteryx taeniolatus. The sequence goes on along the minus strand of NC_084519.1, from coordinate 267,735 downwards.
CATCCACGGGCACAACGCCTCCAACCACTCCGCCGCACCCTGAACCCCCCCGTTGCCCCATCTTCACCTTCCACAAGACCTGAGGAGCCCATGCAACTAGGCAAGACCCGTTTAGACCCCTGGAACATCAGCACCGTGTTACTCAGCAATTGTGCATTTATTGTGCACAGCCAGGTCACTTCATTGCTACCTACCCCCTCAAACCAAAAAGAGCGGGCTGAGCATGACCCGAGAGCGTAATGTTGAGCCAAACCCACAGCTCTCCCAGCTCTCCCTCCCTGATTACCGTTCCTTGGTGTATTCTTGGTCCCGCTCGCAACACCCCTTGTTACCACCCTCATTGACTCCGGTGCAGATGACAACTTTATTCATGAGGGCCTGGCGTGTCAGCTTCAGCTTCCCCTCGAGCCTCTCCCGTTCCCGAAGAAGGACACTGCCTTGGACAGGCGTCTCATCTCCCCTGTTACCCACCAAACTGGACCGTTCAGCCTGCTCATTTCCGGAAATCACCGTGAAACCATCCAGCTATTTGTCATTCCCTCCCCGGAAACTCTATTAGTCCTTGGTAACCTCTGGCTCCAGAAACACAACCCTGACATCGATTGGACTCATCTGTCCATCACCGGTCGGAATCCATTCTGTCATTCCCATTGTCTTTTCTCGGCCGTTCCTCCCTCCAGTAAACCTCTGCCACCCGCCACAACTGTCAATCTCTCCCGGGTTCCGCATATCATACACAAGGTAACGCAATGTGCTTTACATGATTAAAAGCATTTAAAAACAAAGGGAAAAAAACGGCTTATAAACATTTAAAACAAAGAGAAAAATAAAAAGTACAATTAAAACAGTGTACAGTGCAAGAAATATCATTTCAAAGTGGAAATGCTCTAAAAAGCATGAGAAAAAGTTTTGAACCTGGACTTAACATTCACACTTGATGTCACTTCTGTTGGCAACTTATTGTCATGGTCTGTGCCCTGCAATTCCTTTTTTGGAACTTGGGTGGCACTTTGTGCCTCGCCTTTCCCTCTTTCTGTCCCCAGCAATCATCACCTCCTCGTTCACACACCTGTTATCAATGAGTACTCATCACTACCTGCATATAAGCTTGCCAGATCCAGGAATCCAGCGCTGGAGTAGTTATGCTTGTTCGTGGTACACAGGCCTACTCTCATGATTCCTTCTCGTGCGTTCAAATTGATTACTTGGTTACCCGCTAATGTATTAATTCTCTAGTCCCGTAGGTGTAAATGTGAGTGTGAATGGTGGTTTGTTTGTGCCCTGCGATCGGCTGGCAACCGATTCAGGGTGTACCCAGGCTCCTGCTCCATCAGAATCAGAATCAGAATCAGAATCATCTTTATTTGCCAAGTATGTCCAAAACACACAAGGAATTTGTCTCCGGTAGTTGGAGCCGCTCTAGTACAACAGACAGTCAATTTACAGAACACTTTGGAGACATAAAGACATTAACAAAAAACAACAACAAACAACAATTGTGCAAAAAGATGCAGAGTCCTCAGTTCGAATGGCTAATATCGCAATAGTCCGGTGCAATGACCATTGTGCAAAGGGCACTGAGACTTCAAGGAGTGTATGCGGTTTAAAGTGACGAGTACTGCGATACCATGATAGCTGGGATAGGCTCCAGCAGGCCCGGGACCATAGTGAGGAGAAGCGGCTCAGAAAATGGATGGATGGATATATATATTTTTTTTTTTTCGGTGGCCGACTGGTTAGAGCGTCTGCCTCACAGTTCTGAGGACTGGGATTCAAACCTCAGCCCCGCCCGTGTGGAGTTTGCCTAACAGGCATGTGATATGGTGTAACACTATTGACTTTAATTACTTGTGTTGAGATCACTTATAATAACACAGGTTATACTAACATATCAACTCACAGGTTCTTACAGGTGTTTAGACACTAAAAAAGAATCCCACCGCCGTCCTCATTTTCCCACATCCTGTCCTACGCTTTTCTGTCCTCTCTTATCTGGTTCTCTTGGTTAGTTATTGTATGTCCTCACCGGGTGTCCCCCCTCCAACCCCAACCCCCAATCTTCAAATAACTGTTGTAATGCTACTTGTGTTTAAATAACTAGACTGTCTCACTATTGTTTGGCTGTGGTTCTCATCCCTAGTCCACCTGTCCAATTAAGCAGAGGGAGTATTTCAAACTCCCCTGTTGCAGAGCAAAACTGTTCCGGCACAAAGGCATACAGAGCCACCATTCTGCAAGGCCATGCAGCTGAACAGGAAGGGTTTAAAAAAAAAAAAATAACGTCAGCGCCATTTCAGCCAACGCTTATGCATCTATTGTGGACAACCCGGCCATTTCATCGCCACATGTTCCGTTGGAAAACAATATCCGTAAATCCCTTGCTTCTGGGCTCATCTGGCCCTCTTCTTCCCCGGTGGGGGCTGGATTATTTTTCATTGAAAAGAAGGATACCACTCTCCCCTGCATGGACTTCCGGGGACTCAACAACATCACTGTGAAAAATAAATCCGTGCTGCCCCTCATTGAACCTTCATTTGAACTCATTGACCCTTCATTTGAACCCCTCGGCGACGCCCAGATATTCACCAAATCAAATCTGTGGAATGCATACCATCTCATCCGCATTAGAGAGGGGGACGAATGGAAAAATGCTTTCAATCCCCTCCTTGGACACTTTGAATATCTTGTCATGCCCTTTGGGTTAACCAACGCACCCACAGTTTTTCAAACCTTCATCAACAACGTTCTCTGTGATATGCTCAAGCGGTTCGTCTTTGTCTATTAAATGATATCCTCATCTTCTCCCGCTCCCCCGAGGAACATCACCGACATGTCCGCCAAGTCCTCCAATACCTGCTTGAGAACTGCCTTTTTGTGAAACCAGAAAAGTGTGAATTCCATCTCTCCTCCGTACACTTCTTGCCAATGAACAGTTACAATCAAAGATCCAAGCAGTCGTCAACTGGCCCATTCCCTCCACCCGCAAAGAGCTGCAACGTTTCCTAGGCTTCGCCAATTTCTACCATCGATTACCCGTGATTGCAGAAAAGTGGCCGTTCCTCTCACCAGTTTCACCTCCACTAGCTCCCCATTCCATTGGACCCCTGCCGCATCCGAACGCCTCTGACACTGGGGCAGGGGCCGTCCTCCCCCAGCGGGACCCCGAATCCCATAAATTACATCCTTGTGCCTTCTTTTCCCATCGCCTTCCCCATCCGAAGGGAATTACGACGAGGGAAATCGTGAGCTGTTGGCCGTCTGGGGCTTGGAAGAATGGAGGCATTGGCTGGAGGGGACCGTTTCTCTTTTTGTTATATAAACCGATCACAAAAATCTCACCGCTCTCCGTTCCGCCAAACGTTTGAACCCTCGACAAGCTCGTTGGGCCCTATTTCTCAGCCGTTTCAACTTTAGCCTCTCCTTCCGCCCTGGTTCCCGCTACGGCAAGCCTGACACCCTCTCTTGATTTTTCACCCCCCTCCAGCCCAGTAGACCTGACCAGCTTTTTGTACCCAATTTGGCACGTTCTGACATTCTTCAGTGGGCCCAAAATTCCAAACCTACCTGTCATCCCGGAATCACCCACACCATCCAGTTCGCACAACAACACTTCTGGTGGCCCACCCTAGTTAAAGACACCCGGGAGTCCGTCCAAGCCTGCGCTGTCTGTGCCCAAGGAAAGACTTTACATCTGCCCCCAGCTGGACACCAGCCCTTGGTCCCACATCACCTTGGACTTGGTTACCGGCCTACCCCCCTCTGAAGGTAACACCATCATTCTACCCATCATTGATCGTTTCTCCAAGTGTGTCCATTACGTACCCCTTCCCAAGTTACCCTCTGCCTTTGAAAACACAAATTTCCGAGTCCTTCACGTGTTTAAGCGCCACGGCATCCCCGTTGACATCGTCTCGGACAGAGGTGCACAGTTCTCCTCCCAGGTCTGGAAGAAGTTCTGTATGGCGGTGGACGCAGCAGCCAGTCTGTCCTCTGGTTACCTTCCGCAATCTAACATCTAGACGGAGCGGGCGAATCAAAATCTGGAGTCTGCTCTGCGCTGCGTGGCTGCACGCAACTCCACCTCCTGGAGCACCTTTCTCCCGTGGGTGGAATATGCCCACAACTCTCTCACCAGCTCTGCCACAGGTATGTCTCCTTGTTATGCTTGTTATGGTTTCCAACCACTCTTCTTTAGGGCACAGGAGCACACTGTGGTGGTTCTTTCGGTGAGGGAGCTGCCCTTATTGGGTCAGCCGAAAGAAACAAGCGGTTGGCGGATCTGCATCGCTCCCCAACGCCTGTTTACAAGGTGGGTCAGTCGGTTTGGCTCTCCTCCTGCGACCTTCCTCGCCAGACTGAATCACGTAAGCTCACGCCACGCTTTATTGGATCCTTTCCGATCACTAAACTCATCAATCCCACATCGATTCAGTTGAAGCTGCCTCAATCTCTCAAGATCCACCCAACATTTCATGTGTCTCTGTTCAAGCCTGTCTCCACCAGTACCCTTAGCCCTCTTGCCGTACCCCCTCTTCCTCCCCACCCCCCGTGTCATCGACGACCATCCTGCCTTCACGGTGTCACGCATCCTGGATGTGAGACCCAGGGGAAGGGGTTTCCAGTTCCTGGTAGACTGGGAAGGGTATAGTCCGGAGGAACGCTGCTGGATCTCTCGCAAGCTTTTTCTGGATGACTCTTTAATTAGGGACTTTTACGCGGCTCACCCTGGGAAGCCTGGTAAGACGCCAGGAGACGTCTGTGTCCTGCAGTCCTTTTTTGGAACATTGGTGGCGCTTTGTGCCTCGCCTTTCCCTCTCTCATTCCCCAGCAATCATCACCTCCTCAATCGCGCACCTGTTATTAATCAGCACTCATGACTGCCTGCATATATGCCTGTCAGATCCAGCAATCCAGTGCCAGAGTATTTACGCTCGTTCGTGGTACACAGGCCTACTCTCATGATTCCTGCAAAATGATTACTTGGCTTCCCACTAATGTACTAATTCTCTTGTGTCCTCCTCCGTCCCCAGTACTCCTTCCGTGTCTCGCCATCACTCCTTGGATATACTACCCCCTGAACTGCTACTTAATAAACCATTCTCATCTACTGCCTCCGCCTGCTTTTGGGTCCAGTCCTATTTCATACGATTACCAATCGTGACACTTATTCCATTTGTGTGCAACAGAATAGCTAAATTCTGCTTCACCATGTTTACTTTGGACTCTCTGCTCCACTATTTGACCTGAGTCTGTAGATCTCAGAGCCCAACTAGGTTTGTATTCCATTAGCATTTCCAGTGAAACTCGGGTGGGAATCTACCAGTACACCAAAGTTTCGGACTTGGTCTTAGGTTTTTAAAGAGTGACTCCAGGTATTTATTAACAGCGATCCTCTTTTCTTTATTGCCAAAAACAATTATCTCAGTCTTGTTGTGGTTTAATTGAAAAGGTTTTGGCTCATCCAGTTTTTTATCTGTTTAAGACAGTGAAGTGACACACCTCAATTGAACTATAGTCATCTGGAGACACTGATAGATATAACTGTGCGTCATCTGCATGGCTATGATAGTCATAATTAAAGTTCTGAAGAATTTGACCCAAGGTAGCATATATTTGCTGAACAGGAGGGGTCCAAGAACTGACCCTTGATTAAAAATAACTTTCTCAACAATCTTGGCTATGAAAGGGAGATTTGAGATGGGTCTATAGCTTGCAAACATGGAAGCAAATAACAAACAAGTGTATAGCAACAGCAAAGAATAATTAGAATTAAGGAAGCAGATTTAAAATAGTTAAAAAACACACATTTTGCATTGCACAAACGAAAAATACTCACTGTTATTCTTACTTTGAGGTGATGTCAATTCATTTGAACCGAAAAAAGTAGAGGACATCGCAACTTGCAATCCTCGAGAGTACTTTCACTTCTTTAGTGAAATCCTTGACGACTACGTATCGTGTCTCCACAAGAGGGCGCAAATGTCCCATATAAACGCCAATGATTTACGTGATGATGCTAAAAAAAAAAAAAAAAAAAAAACCTTTCACACGACTTTTATTATTATTCTTATTTATTGATTTTTTCTTTATTTTTATTATTATTTTTTTTTTTGCGGGCAGCAGCAGCACATGAATCCACATACCAGACACCGCTGTTTTCCGCAACAATGACTGTTCAGTTAGATTTTTTTGTTTAACGCCATTCATTTATCATGTATAATCCTTTTGCCCTACAGGTGCTGCGAGTCTCGGAAAGGGAATCGGAGGAATCCTGTTTTCTCGCTTTTCTCGATCCAGTTGTCAGGTGGGTGGAATGGAGGAGGAGCCCTCAGATTTTGAGGGTCGAACCACAGAAGCGGAAAACGCAGCGGGAGAGAAGACAGTTCTCCCCGAAAGTGATGAGAAAGAAAAACTAGTCGAGGAGGAGCAGAGGGAAATAGAGCAGCCAATGTCGCAATCCACTTCAGTGGTCATGGACCACACCTCCTGTAAGTACAAAAGCTCCTCATCATCGACTGATTTGTCTGCAAAGTAAAATGTCGATATCGTGTTAATGGGACATTGATAGCATCTGACATTGTTGACTCTTATCCAGAGGGAGGATTTGTCTGACTTTGTCATCCTTTGATTTGATCAAATCAAACAGGAACTATCCCCCAAACTACAAGCATACTCGAGTCTAATCCAGTGTTTCCCAACCTTTATTAAGCCAAGGCACATATGTTATACAGTGGGTACGGAAAGTTTACATTTTTCACTCTTTGTTATATTGCAGTCATTTGTTCTTTTTTCCCCCCCCCCTCATTAATGTACACACAGCACCCCATATATTGACAGGAAAAAAAACGTTGAAATTGTTGAAATCTTTGCTGATTTATTACAAAAGAAAAACTGAAATATCACACAGCCATAAGTATTCAGACCCTTTGCTGTGACACTCATATATTGAAGTCGGGTGCTGTCCATTTCTTCTGATCATCCTTGAGATGGTTCTACACCTTCATTGGACTCCTGCTGTGTTTGATTATACTGATTGGACTTGATGAGGAAAGCCACACCCCTATCTATAGAAGACCTGCTTTGTGCCTCGCCTTTCCCTCTCTCATTCCCCAGCAATCATCACCTCCTCAATCGCGCACCTGTTATTGCATGTCAGAGCAAGTGAGAATCATGAGCTCAAAGGAACTGCCTGAAGAGCTGAGAGACAGAATTGTGGCAAGGCACAGATCTGGCCAAGGTTCCAAAAAGAAATTCCTAAGAGCACAGTGGCCTCCATAATCCTGAAATGGAAGTCGTTTGGGACAGAGTAAAAAAGGATCCAGATTTTCGATTCTGCTTGAGTTAACAGCTCATCCAGCCATCCATTTTCAACAGCGCTTATCCTGGTTAGGGTCGCGGGGCGCCGGAGCCTATCCCAGCTGACTTCGGGCGAAAGGCGGACGACACCCTGAACCAGTCGCCAGCCACTCGCAGACCTAACGGCCGAACAGGACAAAAAAACCAAAAAAAGTAAGTTGTTTGGGAGGATCAGAACGCTTCCTAGAGCTGGCCGTCCGGCCAAACTGAGCGATCGGGGGAGAAGGGCCTGGGTGAGAGAGGTAAAGAAGAACCCAAAGATCACTGTCGCTGAACTCCAGAGATGCGAGAACTTCAATTATTTTAGCAAATGGCTGCAATGTAACAAAGAGTGAAAGATTTTATAGGGGTCTGCACCCACTGTATATATAAAGCAGACACAGACACACCAACTTAAACTTTGATTCTCCAGACGCAGAATGAATATGCTTCATGGGTCCCTGCTAATTTTCCTACGTCACAGATGCGTAACGCACATCAAACGAGATCCCTGTATGTGTGTGTATATATATTATTTTTTCATGGGGGGGGGGGGGATGTTGGCATGTGCCAGGGATTTCTGTAACTCTTCAGCTGACACTCTCGGGTGCTTTTTAGCTCAAAGAGCATTCTGCGCTCTTTCAGTGATCTTTACAGGACGCCCACTACTTGGAAGAGAAGCAACAGTGCTGAACTTTCTCCATTTATCGACAGTTTGTCGAACATTGACTTTTCGAGATACTTGAACTATTCCACCTTTGTACTAATCAACAATTCTCAATCCTTGGTCTTCTGAGAGCTCTTTTGAGTGAGGCAACGTATACATCAGGCAATGCTACTAGTGCTACTAGACAGGAGCCAGTTCTAATCTGGTGCGTGCGTGTGTGTGTGTGTGTGTGTTTTGTGGCCAGAACAGTTTTAAGATACACTTCCCATCTTGACTTACTGATTGGACTCAAGTTTGGCTCAGGTTGGCTCACACTCGACTTTGATTAGCTTAGAATCCAGAGCTTCGAGGTTCACTTACTTTTTCTTCCCTGTCCTGGGAATGTTTACGTTATTTTTAATACAAATATGAAAATATATAATTGTCTGTGTGGTATTAGTTTGAAAAAAAAAAACCCATTTTATTCTTATTTATTATTGCTTTTTCCTCACAGTGTATATCTTCGCATCCCCAAAAACCGACATTTCTCAGGAAACCAAAAAAATGGCAAATTTGTTGAGCCATTAACACCGCATTGTCAGAGAGCAAGCCATTTTCAACACTTTAGATTGGTCAATAATTTGTAAAAATTCAAGCCCCACGAAGGGATTGACCGCTCGGATAGATTTGGAAGAAAATATGAAAATGACCAAATGTGGACATATTATCTGCCCCAGTTCTAATTTTTTCACCATTTTTTTTTCATGCAATATACAACAATGTACTGTTTGCTGTTTTTCTCTGTTTTAGTGGAACTGGAAAGACGCATGGACTTTGAGCTGCGAGAGGGCTTGGTCGAGAGTCGCTATTGGTCGGCGGTGACGTCACACACAGCCTATTGGTGCTCTTATGATGTGGCGCTTTTCCTCCTTACTTTCATGTATAGACCACAAGAGCCTCCTGAGACTGCTGAAGACAACACAGATGCCTCATAAAAGAAATACATGGCATGGGCGGTCAATTCATTTTCTATTCGCATTTGAAAAAGAGAATGATCGCACTCTCTTTTGCATTTACAGTTTTAGTACAAAATTATCTACTAAAAAAAAAAATAATGGTACTGATTCGAGATTAATGCTATTTTACACACCGGTACTAAAATGGGGACATTTGTTAACCTTACAAAGTTACAAACCATATTTGTTTTATACATCTTATTTTTACATCATGGATTTCAATATAGACACCAAAATGTCCCTTTTTTTCATTTACAATTTGGCGTCACAGGCGCATGAAATGACTGTTACCAAGTGAATTGAAACTGAATTGCCAAATGCTCATATAGGCACACGCGCGCACACACACACACACACACACACACACAATCTAGCTTCGACACAACGGACGTGCTGTGCCCAAAGCCTTGTCCTCTGACCATTTGTCCACAAATGCCTGCTCATGATCTTTTGCGGCAGCAACTGCTTCCTGCACAGAACCCTTCATAGCCCTTATTGAACTTTTAGTGTTCTGTGTATCAGGAGGATAGCTTCCATCTGTGACTGAGGTCGTGATGATCCTGTTGTCCCATAATTTATCCTACCTGACCATTGACCAGTACGATGCTCAGCTTTGATATCATTATCATTTCCCAACAAAACACACCATGGTGAGACAGATATAGTACGAGTTATAATACTAGGAGTAGTCCAAATAGTTTGTCTGGGGGCGAACTTATAGCCCAGTACAGTACCGTACAGTAGTTAAAAAAAAAAAACAACTACAAAAAGCTTAATTTTTGTCACTTTTCAGGATTTGTAGGAATTAATTTGGAGTGACACAATGACTTTTTTTTTTTTTTTACACATTTGCTGCATGTGCATGTCATTTCGTAAGATGTTTAGAGGTCACTCAAAAAGACCAGCTCATGTTCAATCTGATACACGGATGTAACTTGTTACGAGAATTATGCACTAGTGGCATATCCACAGAAATGCCCCCCTTGTCCTGGCTTTACAACAACTCCAATTTCTGCCGTGGTCCTTTGTTCTACGTTTGTGCCTGCGCGTTTGTGTGTGTCAGTGCAGGCTGAATGGAGAAAATGGGTCAATGGGTCATTTTCATATAATTTGATCAATAACAGTAAAGACACACAAAACAAATCTAATTTAGCAGCTTTTTATTCCACCTTCCACCATATGGATAAATGTCTTCCATGATGAAACTGCCACACTTAAAGTACTATTTGAAAACGTTATTGACATGCATAGTGAGGGCAAGCCTTATTGACAGGGTAATGGTGGTGGCCCATTGAAAGAGGCTTGTTAAAACCGTAAAGACAAACAAAGACAAAAATCATGTGCGATGCACAATTTACGTGTTGCCCTTCAAACTCTGCGGATACAAGTGCATACATGAGCCTAACTACTCATTAAACCCATTATACTCTTGTCTTCATACAGTCGTAATAATGGTAGAGACATGCAATAGTTCTGACCCTTTCACAAATCCATACATACTGTATGAGTTCATATCTCAAAAATCCATCCATCTGAGGGGTTCCGTGGCGTTCCCAGACGTTCTAGCATGTTCTGGGTTGTCCTCGGTACCTCCTCCTGTCGGGACCTGCCCGGAACACCTCGCCAGGGAGGCATCCAGGAGGTATCTTAACAAGGTGCCGGAGCCACCTTTCCTGAATCCTGTAGTTGTGGAGGAGCAGCGGCTGGACTGAGTCCCTCCCGGATGAGCAAGCTCGTCACCCTATCGCTAAACGAGAGCCCGGACACCTTGCAGAGCAAACTCATTCCGGCTACTTGTATCTGCGATCTTGTTCTGACCCACAGCTCGTGACCATAGGTGAGAATGTAGATCGATCGGGAAATTGAGAGCTTCGCCATTTCGGCTCAGCTTCTTGTTTACCACAATGAACCGATAGAGAGTCTGCATCACTGCAGACGCTGCACCAATCCACCTGGTGATCTCCCGCTCCATTCTTCCCTCACTCATGAACAAGACTCCAAGATACTTGAACTCCTCCACTTGGGGCAGGATCTCATTCCCGACCCGAAGAGGGCACGCCACCCTTTTCCAAGATTTGGAGGTGCTGATTCTCATCCCGACCAGGGCTGTAACGGTTATGTATCGAGACCGAAAACTGCAGTTTTCAAATACACAATCCTGTGTTGTCTTTGAAATGTTAGAACCGCGACATGCCCTTTCAACTGTGAGCTTCCACTCCGCATACAGCCATATGCGCTCACAGTGCTACCAAACTTAATATAATGAATATTACAAATGTTTTAAGTTGACATAATAAAACAGAAATCTTGATTGAAGATGCATTTCTCCATCAAGCCTCCTCCAAATGCGTGTCATCATTGTCATGGGACCACTTTTTCCGGTGAGCGCAGTGACCCCGTCTCATCGCACCGACCACCTTACGGCCACAGCACCGGTAAGCCGAATCAGCAATGGAGGCATGGAACATGGTCCACTCGGACTCAGTATCCCCTGCTCCCCCAGGACGTGGAAGTTCAAACTCCTTGCAAAATCAAGATGGCCTTTGTGGTCGCCTCAATTACGTGCTCTCTAGTACTGTCTATGTTTTTGTGTTTTTTGCTCGTCTTTTTGGAGACATTACGCGGCTCACTTACACAAGGGAAGACTTGCTAAACATTAGGGAGTCGACCCCAGACTTTCTTTCACTAACTTTCGCAAATCCGCTCAGTTTTTTCTCCGAGTTAATCACCGGGGGGCGCGGCTGCTGTCTCTACGGAATCTACGCTCCCTACCCAACAAAATGGAAGAGCTTCATCTTCTGACAAAGACCAGTAAAGAATCAGGACGTTCCGCCGCCCTGAGCTTTACGGAGACATGGCTTTGTGAACGCGTCTCCGATGGTGCCGTAATGCTTCCGGGCCTCCAACTGCACTGGACAGACCGCGTCATGGAGTTATCGGGGAAAACTTCTATATCAACGAAAAATGGTGTACTGGCGTCACGGAGCTCAGCACGCACTGCAGCCCGGATTTAGAGTCGCTTTTTTTGAACTGTAAGCCATTCTACTCGGGCGGCACGGTGGACGACTGGTTAGAGCGTCTGCCTCACAGTTCTGAGGAGCGGGGTTAAACTGCTCTAATTGCTAGAGGACTCTGCATCTTTTTGCACAATTGTTAAGGGGAAAACATGTAATTGTACCGGCATTACCACATGACTGGTAACGTTTTATTGCTCAGTGTGTGTGTTTTTTATGTCTTTATGTCTCAAAAGTATTCTCTGTCAATTGACTGTTGTCGTACTAGAGTGTCTCCAACTACCGGAGCAAATTAAAATTCCTTGTATGTTTTTGACATACTTGGCAAATAAAGATGATTCTGATTCTGAGTCTGAAAGGGGGACTCCACCAGTTGTCCCCTGGATACCATCACAATACGTTTGTGTCTGCCAGGTCGGACTATCTTCCCCCACCATAGGAGCCAACACACCACCAGGTGGCGATCAGTTGACGGCTCCGCTCCTTCTCTTCACCCAAGATTCCAAGACATGCAGCCTAGGGTGTTGGCACCAGGACACCCTTATGTCTGAACATGGTGTTCATTATGGATAATCCATGACAAGCACAGAACACCGCTCGGGTTATGGTCAGGCGGGGGGCGTTCTTCCCGATCACGCCCCTCCAAGTCTCATTGTCACTACCCACGTGAGCAATGAAGTCCCCCAGCAGAACGAGGGAGGCACGCTGAGCTGCTGTTTGGTCAGTACCTGTCCCCACACTCAAAGGCGGTGGAAGGCTACCCTCTTATCCACCGGGGTAAACCCCAACCTACAAACACCAAGCCAGGGGGCAATTAGTATGCCCACACCTGCTTGGCCCCAGAGTGGAATAGAGTTCAACCTCTCGAGAGAAAACTGGTACAAAAGTGCAAACAGTGTGTCGAGGTGAGCCCGACTACATCTAGTTGGAACTTCTCAACCTCGCACACCAGCTCGGGCTCCTTCTCTGCCAGAGAGGTGACATTCCAAGTCCCTAGATTGGGCTGGGGGATTAGCTGCAGGGTGGAGAGGGGCTGCCCCCCTTTTCTCCAATGTCTTCCAGCTGGTCGGACTGAGCCTGCAGGAGTCTAGCCTCTTACTTCACACACACTGCACAGTTTTATTCCTCACACTGTACATATTTCACACACTGGGTACGTCCCCCCCGCCCCCCGGGTCCCCGCCTTCCTCCTCTCCTGGCGCCCTTGCCCGTCATTGCTCACACCAAGTGCTTGCCATGAGCTCGCTTTTGGCGAGCTGTGATTTTTTTCAAGTGGAAGCTGGCTCCTGCGTTAGGCCCTGTTAGTGGTCGGGGCCCCCATGCTCTCCGGGGGTGGCTGGGTGGTGGTCGGGTGGTCCGTTTCCCTTGCCCCTCCCTTCGGGACGAGTCAGGGTGCTTCAGTTGAGCTGGGGGAACGTCCACAAATAAGAACATGATTTTACTTGGTAAAGTTACTTGTAGTCAAATATCTAGACTATCTAACTATTGTTCTGCCCCGGTTCGCCCCTTGTTCATTCTGTCCCTGGGTCTATCCCCTTAAATGCTTTTCTGTCGAGCTACATTTTCAATGGACGTCAGAATGATTTAAAAAAAGTAAAATAAAGAACCAAAAAAAAAGGAACTATGATGACACTAAGATGCATTGTTGTTCGTTTTCATGGAAAAGGCATATTAAGCAATTGGAGAAAAAATCTTATATATCCAAAAATATAGTTATCAACTTCAGAAAAAATGTCATAAAACTTCATTTCGGACACCTAACGGTAAAGACATTTTGGCATGAAATATTTGAAAAAGGGTCTTTAGAATGTCTTTTTTTGACCTTTTGCTGGATAACAAATGACAATAATTCAAATACTCATCAGTCAAATGAATTGGGTTTTCAAAAGGAAATCCATTGGGCCATGGCTTTACTGTTAATAATCAAATTATATTAAAATGACCCAAATACTCAGAAGTAAAACGAGTCCGTGTCCAGTGATGGAACGGCTACAAATGTGAAGGCTTAATCACTGTATTTAACCCTATTTTTCTCCAGCTGTTACACTGTCAAATCAGCTCAAGCATATTTTGGGTGTATGCAGACATTAGCATACTGGTGAGAGCTGACCTAGTTACTGAAGGCCAAGATTTACTTCGTGTTCTTATTTACTAATGTAGAATACAGGAAATGATTGACTGGCTCACAATCTTCACAATTCTAGTTCATGTCTAAATGTGTTTGATGGGCTCAGGGCCAGTGTCGCCACAGTGACCTTGAAAAAGTAACTGAGTTACTGTACTGATTACTTGAGCTTAAAAGTAACTAAGGAACTTTATAGTTACTTTCAGCAGCTGTCAAGTGGCAGGAATATCACTTATCCGCAGTACAAGAAAAGCGTTAGCGTAACCGTACCCATTACTTGGGTTACGAAAAGTAACTATTGGCAGATAAATCAAAGTAACTGTAATTTGACTGCTCTAATATAAAAAGTAACGCATTAGATTACTTATGATGTCACCGGACCACATTTTTTGGGTGTTTTTTTTGTTCCTTGCGTAACGCGTTACTGGCATCACTGGTCAGGGCTCAAGTTGGACCAATCAAGTTCTTCTACACCAAACTCATCCAAGCATGCCTTTCTGGAGCACAATATTAGCATCTTCTGTCCAATGATCATGCGGGTAATTATGCATCGGTCATATTTCAATGTGAAATGGCCAAATGTTTGGGAGTTGCCAACAATATGTTGAGAGGAACAACATTCGTATGTGAATTGAATCTCAGTCCAACATACAGTAGTATATAGCACGGACCACAAACTAGAAATGGTTTTTTACACCGTGATGTCTCACTAATGTACCACTGATTTGTACGAGCGGACAGCGGACACTGTAGATGTTGGACTCTGATCAAACTCAAACTTGCAGGCAAGCATTTAGAATCTCTAGTGTTGAAGTTCACTGCATTTATGGTCCGTGATATTCCCCTTTTTGTGCTTTGAAAACCACGTGTGTCCCGTGTGCTGTTCTCGAATGGGGGGAGGGCTGATGACGTGATTTCCATGGCCAACATTCTGCAGAACCTTTCTCAATACAGCCAATGTTGTAAATGTGGCAGAAAATCAACAAAATCCAAGTGACCACAATCCTTTCGAATCTTACAAAACATTGCTTTTCTTCAAAATTGTGCAGGGAAGTTAATACAGTATTTGATGAAAAATACCAATCAAATGCACATTGTGATGATTTTTTTTTTTTAATGAATCCCCAACACAACTTAAAAGTATTTTTTCCACTTTCTTATGCCATGTCCAAAGAAATATTCACTTGCTCCCAACGTTTGTCGTTTTGGGCATAAGTGTCAGTCAGAAAGTCGTCTTTCCTGTTTCCAAGACATGTTTAGCAAACTTAAGTTTTTTAAAAATTCATTTACATGTTTCTTATGAACTGCAGATATCTTTCTTTGAATTGCGTCCAACTCTTTTGGAGAAATGTTTGGCCGCCTGTTATCTAGGTACTCCGTGTTGCAATGCCAACGTTTCTACATTATCATGGTTTTGGTGGCCAAGATTCTCCATTCAGTAAAACAACAAAAATATTGAAAATGAAAAACGCTAAAAGTATGACATCATGAGGGCAAACAAGACAACTCTTACCTTTAGCTAACATGTTGGCCCAGCTGACAAATGCCAATTGTTAACTACTGTCCAAATGAATGGGCCATGTCCAGTGTATCACATTATTCCAATAAGTAGACTCGAGTCCTTTTTAACATGACGGATTTGCTTCATTTTGTGTGTGTGTTCTTGTTGCACTAGCAATATGTACCATACAATTTAGGTAAAAACCTGGTTTGAGATGTTCTGAGACTGGACACGCAATGATCATTTACAGAAATTCAAGATGTGTACAGTCGTACGTTAATCCTTGTGTTTTGTTTACTGAACAAGCATTTCTTGAATTTGCACCACTATGTGTACTCCTGAAATGTCCTAATTTGTGGGCCAGTGCTACTTTGCAGACTATCGGGCGCTATACTGTACCAGATGAGATGAGTGGCAAACGTATGCTGATCTTCTCATCAAATGTACAGTCGATTATGCTGAAATCAAGTATAATCAACAAACCCTCCCATATGGCGTCCTCATTTTCTCTGTTTTATCCTGCAAAGATCTAGCAACATACATCCACACTCATGAATGCAGATGAACGCTGATTGAGTAACCAACCAATTTGTAAACCGTAGTTTATGTTTCACTTCAGGTTTTACGGTCACAATGTGACCTGAGACTTTGTACTGTACATATCAGTGATTTGCCCCGAGTTTGCAAATTTCAATGCCCTGTTCCTTGTCAGAGTTGGGAAATGCCCACCTTCGTAATGTTTGGGAAGGTAGATCAAATATTGTCCCAAATGTGCATCATACAAGAAATGCACACATGCTGTTGCGCTGCCTCTTTTTGGCAAAAGCTAGTGGGTTGGGTATTGGTGCGCAGGTTTGCATGGTTTCCCCACATTTGTTTACCGTAAATACCAGATAAAGATAAACCAAGTAACTATAAAATGCAGTTTTTAAATGTTGATTTTATTTATGCAGGGACAAAGCTGTTCAAAGCTAACTGGCGCTAAAGCTGAGTTTAGTGACAACTCATCCAGGAGGTCACAATTGGAACGCAGGACAGTAGCTAAAGAACTGGTCAGTGTTCATGATGCAACAATAAGGAATAGTCTGGCCAAAAATTGCTTCCACGGTGAAATCACTGTTCACCAAAAAGAAACAAAAGGTCATCTTTATTTTTGCAAGAAAAACACCCAAAAATAAACAGAACAAATGAATGATTCGCAAGACTTTTGGGAGAATATTCTATGGACTGAAAAGACATACGTTGACCTTTTTGGAATGTTTGTGTACA
Source organism: Phyllopteryx taeniolatus (assembly GCF_024500385.1). Lineage (NCBI taxonomy): Eukaryota > Metazoa > Chordata > Actinopteri > Syngnathiformes > Syngnathidae > Phyllopteryx > Phyllopteryx taeniolatus. The sequence goes on along the minus strand of NC_084519.1, from coordinate 250,829 downwards.
TCTGGCGTGAATGCAATTCAGCATTTCAGAAAACCTATCATACCAACAGTCAAACGTGGTGGTGTTGTGATGGTCTGGGGCTGCTTGAATGCTTCGGGACCTGGATGACTTGATCTAATTAAAGTAACCATGAATTCTGCTCTTTACCAGAAAATCCTCAAGGAGAATGTTCAGCCATCAGTTCGTAACCCCAAGCTGAAGCGCACTTGGTTTCTGTAGCAGGACAGTGATCCAAAACACAAAAGCAAGTCAGCTTCAGAATGGCTTAAAAAAAAACAAACAATTATTGTTCTCCTGTTATTCTGAAAGACCAATCCGGTCAAACTCTTAAATCGTTTGTGTCTAACTTTGGTCATGAGAAACAACATGATACTCTCTGCCCATTTGTTCAGCACAATCCAAACCAAGTTGTTTCCTAACTTCCTAACTTCCAATTGGCTATTATAAACTGGGGCTGGGTGGGACAAATATGTCCAAATAAATGTCGTTCATTTCAAAAGGTGTCCAAACCAGGAGGCAGTCAATCCAAAATGGCGAAGGACAGGCGAACAAAAATGGCAATGATCAGACACTAGGAAAAATGTCACTACAATAAGATAAATGCTGGCACGATCGATCATAAAAACATGAAAACAACAAATGTGAAAAAGTGAAAGTTCTGATCTTTTATTGCCTTATTTGCGCATTGCTTATGTCAACATCCCCAAAACATGCTTGGTAAATTGATTGAAGACTCTAAAATTGCCCGTAGGTGTCACTCTGCGCGCAAATGGTGGTTTGTTTCTATGTGCCCCGCGATTGGCTGGCGGCCAGTTCAGGGTGTACCCCGCCTTTCGCCCGAAGATAGGCTCGGATAGGCTCCAGGACGCCCACAACCCTAGTGAGGAGAAGCGGTATGGACAATGGATGGATAATAATCCATATTATAGGATCGTCATTGATACAATTCCCATTACAGCCAGTAGCTGAATGTCGATCTCTTGTGCAAGGAAGAACAGCACATACCAGGATCATGAAAATTGACCTCCAGCAGGTTGCTTGCATGCAAGCTGTTCTTTTTTTCCAAAGTTGGAACAGAAAATTCAGTTCAACAGTTTACAAAGGCACCTTCCTTTAGACTGCAAGGAGCAGAAAACCAATTCAAGTATATACATATCCTCATTCTGTTTGATTTTACACGACTTACTACTATTACCCTTCCATATATCCGTTTTCTTTGCTGCTTATCCTGTTCTGGCTTGCAGGTCATGGGAAACTATCCCAGCTGACTTGGGGCAAAAGGCAGACTTCGTCCTGGTCTGGTCGCCAGTCAATCACAGGACACAGGACATAGAGAAAGACAGCCATTCACACTCAGATCGACATTGGTCACGAAGGGAAATCGAAACGCACGCTCAGCAGATCTGCTGTTGTGAGGGCGGTATCTTCGCGCACAGGCCACAACATTAGGTACCCCTCGACAACCATATCTGACATGAGACTTCTACTGAAGCTTGTGCCTGAGAAGATAAAATAGATGAATATAGATGTGTTCATTGAACAGGGCATGTGTTTATTATTGCGCTTGTCGCTTGCAGTTTTGTAGGACTGCACTGTATCATCCTGAGAGGCACTACTCATATTTTGCTTGATGATATTTTTTTAATTCGTTCTACAACTGAAGGGGCATCGAATATTTTCTTCACGAGGAACTTAAATCACCTCGCCAGAGTATAAGAGAATCATTGAAAAAGATAGCTGAGACACTTTATCAACATCAGATTTTAAGAGTCAACACAAAATCCACCTAAAGAGATGGACACCATGTGATATGACTAAAGATTTGGTGAGGGGCCATATTCGTGAAGAATTCCACGTCTTGTGATTTAAATAGCATTGTGTCGTTTGGATCTCAAGCCGCCATAAAGTGCAGTGGGCCGTGGCTCTCCGTGTCTCAAACAGAGAGCGTCTGTTTCTCGCCTTCCAGTGTCATCCTTCCCCGGATGGGACACACTGTGATTTGTGTGTGCCTTCACAGCATGGCACACCACTCGGTGCGCCACCGGGGTATAAATTCATGACAGCTGTAATATCGAGGAGTTCATCTAACAGGAAACTAACATCGCTTTGAACTAACAAGAAGAGCTTTGTCCCCTTTGGAGATTCGAGAGCCGAACCAGGAGAGGTAAGTCAAACAGCTTATTGTTAATCATTATTGTTATTTCGAAATAATCAGGGAACGTTGCACCGGGAGGCCGGTGCAATGGCTTTGGGCGAAAGGCAGATTACCTCAAGGACCCCCTTAAAATAGCCACGAAACAGCAAAAGAGTTTGTTCTTGGCACTTGGAGGTTTAATTATTTAAGAAAATCCTTCATCAGCAGGCTGTAATTCAATCTGAGAAAAAGGCTAGACCGAAGAATCTGAATTCGGGTCAGTCACGTCATCCAAACAGTCAGCATGAGGAAAAAGTTTCGGAAACCACCGGTGGGAGAGGAGACTCTTAGGGGGTCCATGGAGACCACACGCGTATACTGGACAAACGCATAGCCAATCATGTGGGAAATCAACGACTTGAGCAAAGGCACTAAGCAACAAGACAAGAAACAAAGCATCAGAAGAGCGACACTGAAAACAAGTGCAATACGATATAGCCTACCAACCAAGTCCAGTGAACCAGCTAGAATCAAGAACCTCAAGGACGGTTTGGTGAAGGTACTGTGGACAGATAAAAGAAATGAAGGTGCGAAGAAAGCGTGATGACGAATGGGGACGTGCGGAAGGCACTACATATGGGGTTGCAGCGACATGCGGCACGAAAGAACAAACTGCAGTTCCAAACCGCTACGCCTTAGGTCCCAGACCAAACATCTACGCAGGGAATAGATAACTCTGACAATTAGGAGAAATAACTCGACATTTCTGGTAGTTCTTGCCATCTGCATTAGCCATGGTGGTTGTGACGGGAGGACATCTTTCTAATTCATAGTTGCATACATGGATTCCATCAGTGTGCCAATGAATGTCTGGTGGTGGCTGTCAATTCAATAAGAATGTCATCAGCGTCTTCATTGCAAAAAAGAAAAAGAAACAGCAATGTTGAATGCAGTGTGTGTGTGTGTGTGTGTGTGTCTGTATATCACCATCGCTCTGTCTTTGGGGTCAGCCAGAGGTCGGGCGAATTGGGGACCCCACAATCGATTGCCACCATGAATGCAAAAGTCTTGCGCCTTTTTCCTTTTTCTTTTTTTTTTTCTTCTTCAGACAGTCTCTGATCCAATGTCCCTTCTTTTCACAATGGAGGCATCTTCTGCACCCTCCCCAAACCCAAATTAGGGTTGCTGTCCGTCGGTCGTCAAGTACATTCCGCAAGGCCAGTGTGGCAGTGTGGGAGGGAGGCGGCTGTGTGTGGCGAGTAGGACACCGCAGAGGCGCCGTGTGCGAAAAGGGCCGTGCTGTGGGTTGTGGGCCGTGGAACCCAGCTCGGGACCGCAACTCGACATCCTCCCCTTGGCCAACTCGGACAGATCAGACCACAAGCGATACACGGTTATCAGTAACTTGCCCAACTTAGTTTTTCTCAGAAGAACAGTCAACCACATTTCCAGACATTTGACATTTTTTCTCGAAAAGTTCAAAATCCTTGACTTCCTTTCTGTTTACCTCAACCTATTTTTTGGTTGGCTTACTATGAGTCAGTGACGAGGAAATAAGGAATGTTGGGACGTGGCGACAAGATGCAATGAACTGGCGACCAGAAAGAATGAGACACGAGGTTAAATGCATTGGCTAATCAGGGTAAATGAGGCGCCCGCGACCCTTGTGTGGATAAAAGCGCTACGGAAAATGGATGGATGGATGGATGGATGGATGGATGGATGGAGGCACAGGTGGGGAAGATGCTCTCAGGAGCAGGTGTGTACAAGACAGGGGGGAGACAACAACCCATGACAGTCAGGAGTTGTTGGGATGGCCGGTCCATTGTCGCACCCTCTCCAGCTCTGTCCACTTTTGCCTAATCTGATGAGGGTTTTTTTTTTTTGCCCACGTTCTTCTGCCAGTCCACGACAGGAACTGGGATCCTCTTGGCAGGTGGCGATCTTAACCACTTGGGCACTTATGCTTTGTTTCACAAGCACCCAAACCCACACATACAAACAGCATTTTTAGTGGTGATGCAATATGATAGCCTGCATCTCGTTCAGCTCGGTTAGACTACGGTTCGCCGAGGCTGCGACCCTGACAAAGTGGTGGAAAATGAATGTATGAATGGATGAATTCAAAAATCCAAAACTATAGCCACACTCCCTTCTATACATCATAATACTAATATGCCAACATTTTGGAACGAGTTGTCACTGAATCCATTTTGTGGATTCTCATTTATATATGTATGATCAACCCGTACACAATTGTTGTATGGGTGTTGAAAAAGACTGCGCCATATTGTCACAGCAACTTACTTTTGGGTTATGAATGTTACTCGGTCTCACCAAGCAAGGCCTGACATGCATCCTGTGTCATTTAATGTAGGTCTAACGATGAATGTTCAGTCCACCGTCAATAAAGAAGTCTTCATCCCCTGCAATGAACGCATGCTGGTGGGTTTGGAGGTACGGAGGAGAAAAAAGAAGAGAATGCCTTTTCTTCCGCCTGGATCCAAAGGAGACTATGCAACATTCATTTGTGTTTCAGGTACCAAAACTTTGTCACTTTGTGTAAGGTGTGCCATGAGACACATTTCAATGGACTTGTCACACGAACGTGCAGAACCTTCCAAAAGGAGACGAGACATTTAGGGCTAAAAATGCTTTTCTTGTACTATTGTTAAGGTTTTGGCATTCTGGTTATATTTCCTATTTAAACAGCGTCCCGACGTTCCCCGCCCGTGTTGTATACATTTTCATGTTCTGCTGTCAATGCAACCAATGAACTCCATCCATCTATTTTCTTGTCCATATTTGTTTCCATATTTCCATTTTACAATTACATTTGAATTAGTTGTCAACAGCGAATGATAGTTTCCGCTCTCTTTGTAGTGACCAACACAAGACCGCACCAGCTCCTCATTTCAAAGGTGAAGCAGTATAGTGGCTCCTTGGCCTTCACAAGGACGTCACAGTGGAAGGCGGAGCGACTACGACAGGTCAATGGCATTGACCCCAACAAGGTCACCATCTCATTTTGATTTCATCAAAGAGTCGGTAAAGAGATGACTTTTGAAAGCTCATCAAGAGGAATTACTTGCCTCCTCTCCACTAGGACAGCCCCGAATTTGACCTGGTCTTTGTCAACGCTGTGGATCAGTGGGTGGCCACCTCAGCGGCAGAGAAGTGCATCTTCGTGCAGATTCTGTACCGCGCCTGCCAGACCTACTGGGAGGGAAAGCCCGGAAGTCTGATCAAGGCGAGCCGCCGGGTTTCCGGCCAGGTTGGGGCGGCCGGTCCCAATGATTCCTCACCGGGGCCTTCATCCGGAACAGTACGAGCACGACGGAAAAGCTTTGTTGCACCCAGACCGCCGGAGTTCATTAACTGCTCGTCCAAACTCACAGGAGGTAATATCACACTTCACAGCGTTGTGCGAATGTTTTAGTCCAGCGCCAGCTTTATTCTTTTAATGGCCAATAAAACAACACAGGAAGTGGGACCACATATACAATGCATAAAACGCAAAACCAGTTTCCACCAAACTAGGTAGAGGGCTGGCACATTAGACCCCATTCACTTAGGTGATCATCTGGAATTGATTGAGTCACCATGTGATCAATGCGTCTCCCCACAAGTGCGTCCTGATATTTTATTAATGGCAGTTGTGGCAATTGCAAAGGTAGCGATTGTATTCGTCCATCAGGTTGTTCCTTTTCTTGGAATGTAGTTCAAAAAGTGGAATAGAAAAGAAGTCACATTTTTGTGTATTTTCTGGAAGTTGGCATAGATAATGGAAAAGGTACAAAATAAGATCACTATTTGTAATGTTATGTTGTGACATTTTGAATAACTTACATTAAAGGTAAATGTCATACAGCCTTTGGTTGCACTGTGGTCATTATAGCGTAGGCCAAACACGAAGTGCAATTTTATTGTCTGATTTTTGTCTGTGGGTGACAGATTCCTCCACCATGAATCTGTTCATCTACCGCTGCAAAGCCTTCTTGAATCACGTCAAGAAGAAGATGGTTGGAACACAAAGCAGCTCACAGAAGAGAGGTAATTGATTTTCGACTACAAGTTAGTGGCTACTACTACTTCTATCATTTTATTCAGGTTTTGTGTCTCTGTATGTATGTATGTGTGCGTGTGTGTGTGTGTGTGTGTGTTTGTTTTGTTTTGTCTGTTGTCCATTGTCTATTCTGCACCTCTCTCCAGCTCAAAGGCATCTCTGTGCTCTATGGCAGGGCAGTCACATGAGTGTCGACTTTGTTGATTTCGGGGAGATTGAAACAATACAATGCAAAACAATAGCTGATATTTATGGGGCCCTCAGAGCACCGAAACGGAGAGGGAGCGCAGTGCACCGCTGAACTCTCTGCCAGGGGCAGTGTAATGAATGGGAGGTTGCAATGCAGCCGCACGTCCCAGACCCACTTTAAGTTCCTACGCTGAGTCCTGAGCTACTGCCGTGTCGCATTTGTTGAAAAATGCATGACATACGACTATACTGTATCAAGTGAAAGCCCAGTTGCCATTTGCATGTTCTTTCCACGCTGGGTGCGTTCTTTTCCCACATTCCAAAATCAACCATGTCATGCATCATGTTCATTGAAGAAAAAAAAGGTCCTTGACGAAAACTAAATTGTCCACATGTCTGAATGTGAGTGCGAATGGTTGTTTGGTTCTGCGTGCCTTGCAATTAGCTGGCGACCAGTCTATTGTACGTCACCTCTTGGGTTTACTTGTATATTTGCAAGAATTATTGCTATAGTATATTTCATTCTTCTTTTGTTTATATTCATGATAGCGTTTCATTTTTCTGTAGTCCATCAGATGAAGGTGGCTTTGGGAGAGCATGGGGACAGAGTTACTGCAGCTGAAGACAAGACTGTAGGACTGGTGCACACGGTCCAGCAGCTTGCAGACATTGCTCACAAGGTAATTCAACAAAATTTCAGACAAATCTTGCTTTTCAGGCGGCACGGCGCTCGACCGGTTAGAGCGTCGGCCTCACGGTTCTGAGGACCCGGGTTCAATCCCCGGCCCCCCCCCCTGTGTGGAGTTTGCATGTTCTCCCCGTGCCTGCGTGGCCTTTCTCCGGGCGCTCCGCTTTCCTCCCACATCCCCAAAACATGCACGGTAGGTTGATTGACGACTCTAAATTGCCCGTAGGTGTGAATGTGAGTGCGAATGGTTGTTTGTTTGTATGTGCCCTGCGATCGGCTGGCGACCGGTTCAGGGTGTGCCCCGCCTCCTGCCCGATGACAGCTGGGATAGGCTCCAGCACGGTTAGGGTTAGGAGAAGCGGCTCAGAAAATGGATGGACGGATGGATTGCTTTTCAGTCACAGTATTGCTGCTCAGTTGAGCTTTCTCGTACACAGCGATCATCGTTCATGTATTTCACATATAGATACTATGTATCAAAATTAGCCCTTAAGTATGTGCTATTAAGAAGCCCTGGAAAGCGATATGGTTCCGGCGGTGTCTGGTAAGGTCTCACTATCAAAGCTGATCGAGTACCGTGACTACTGGAGCAGCCGGCCTCCCTACTCTGCCCGGAGATGTCGTGCGGGTGGGTCATGTGATGGGTGTCCGGCAGCGTGGTATGCCCGCCGACACCCAAGGCCGTTCAGGGGGACATGTCAAAACAGGTGCCTAACACTGGGGTAGTGCTAGCCAACCTCCAATGTTGAGAATAGGATACCAGTCAATGAAGGGACAGTGCTTGGAGAGTGGGCTGGAGTTCTCGACAAGCCCCCCCCCCCCCTTCTTGGAGACATCTTGATTTCCTTTGCACCTTTCTTTTGTCTGTGTGAATAAGTGTTGCTTAGGCCTGATCAAGCTTCTCTTCACCAAGATGCTTATTGTACTCGTGCCAGTCATGACAAATGTTATCGTTGGGCCCCTTGAAGGAGTAGACAATTTATCCAACATTGTTCGAGAGAACTCCTAGAACAAGGACTGACTGAATGAAGTTGTGACCTGGCCATCTGACACGGGGTTAACAAGGCTGAAAATATTCCCAGTGATGACAGAAGGCCCCTTTAGCCATGACATGAAGACCAGCTGATGATCTGATTGGGATCGAGTACCAAGATCAGCTTGGTTGAGGTCAGTGGGGACATAGTTACACTGATGGGGACATACATGTAAAACTGCGATTTTTGCGTAGCACATACAGAGGATTGAAAATGATGGTACTCAAGGGCCCACGGTACATTTAAAAAGTATACATAAACATCAGTATAAAGAAGCTAAATGAAACTATGGGGTGGGTATACAGTATAAAAAGTATCAATTAAATGTGCAAATATAAAAGATTAGGAGATGTGTGCAACATAGTGAAAGTCTGAGCACCAAGGGACATAAAGACATTGACAAATTAGAAGGCAGTGTGGGGAGTTGTGCGCATGTGCATGGGGGTGCAGAGTTCAGGTGGGCAGAGGACATGAGAGGTAGCGGTGCCAGAGCGGGCAGAGAGTTCAGATTCCTGACAGCCTGACGAATAAAACTGTCTATGAGTCGGCTAGTCCTGGCCCACAGACTCCGCAGTCTCCTGCCTTCTGGCAACAGACTGAAGAGGCTGCGTGTTGGATGGGTGGCATCCCCCGCAATGTGGAGGCCTTTGCGGGTGAGGCGGGTGCTGTAAGAGAGGTTCCAATGATCTTGTCAGCTGCCCTCACTATGCGATGGAGAGTCTTGTGGCAGGATGCGGTGCAGGTCCCTTTACGAGACTAATCCGTTTGATTTTCACGGTAAAGCGTAAATCGGACTAACCCGGAAGTGAACACAGGCGTTTACCTTCCTTCGTATCTTTTTCCAATTTGACTTACATTTTATTTAACCCCCATATACACAAGTACCATTTGCTGAAAAGCAGCCCCACACCATCATGTTCCCACCTCCGAACGTAACTGTTGGTTTAGTGTTTTTAGGGTGACGTGCAGTGCCGTTTCTCCTCCAAACGTGGTGTGCATTATGGCATCCAAGGAGTTACATTTGGCTCTCATCAGACCAGACTATATTCTCGCAGTATTTAACTGGCTTGTCCAAATGTTGTTCAGTGACTTGAAATGAACTTTGACATGCTTTTGTTTTTCAGAAAGGGGGTCTTGCTTGGTGAGCGTGCATACAGGCCATGGCGGCAGAGCGCATTACTCACTCTTTTCCTGGTGACAGCAGTACCTGCTAATTCCAGGTCTTTTTGAAAAGCAACTCTTCTGATTGTTCTTTGAAATCCTCTGTCAGCAGCAATTCAGAATCTTAGCTATGCGCCTGTAACCAATGCCATCGTTATGTTTTGCAACAATTACTTTGCGATGGTCTTGAGACAGCTCTCTGCTCTTCCCCATCATGAGATGTGTCTTGACTCACACCTTGGCAATGAGACCTTTTTGCAGGCCATCCATTAGGACTGAACCAGCCGACATTCATTTGCACTGACAAGGGGCTGGATTGCTAGATTTTAGGTGTTGTCATTGGCTTTCCATGCCTTTTAGCACCTCCCTTTCTGCATGTGTTCAATACTTGTTCCCTGTGTCATTTCACATTATTACACATTACATTCATTTCTTATCTTATTGGTTCTACTTTCTTTGCATATATGGATTACTTGGGTTGTTCCCAACATCTGGTGAAAATTTCAAATCGATAGCACCTTTGGAAATGGATTTAGTGAGAAAAAGGGTGACGTATGAAATACTTATTTAAACCGCTGTACATTCTCAAGACGTTTGAAAAATGAAGCCTCGATCACCTTGGGAGAGCCGGAGGCCTTCTCCAACCGTTGGCGTAGCCTGTCAAATCCAGGTGATGGATCGTGGACATGGACTGCTCCTATTCTCAGAGCCTACCGAAGTGACTCCCCAGCCACCGAGTCACCTGCTAAATAAGTCTTGCTCAATACTAAATTTGAGATTCAAGCCATTTATTGTATTCAGAAAGTAGATCTCCATAATATACAGTTCTCTGGCTAATCGACGAGCTCTATAAAGCCTGTTTTGAGGTCACGATGAGCGAGAAAGGCAGCAAAGTCGCAGACATCTGTGGACCTGAGTTGAAACCTGTCACTGTGTTTGTGCTGTGTTGTTGCCTTGCGGTGAACAGTAGGGACTGAAGATATTGACGTCGGAAGGAGAAAAGATTGGGTCTTTTAAACACTGGGTGGTATGAGAAGATACAGGCTGCAATAAGCACTGTCTAACATGTAAAGTGTCTTTATATTGGGACTGGGGAGTGTATACTGTCTTTATAATCTTCTTGAAGGCTGAAATATGTATTCGTGTAGTTAGCAGTGCATTGCTGTGATACAGCAGGTGACAAAGGGCAACCGATGGCCACCACAGCTTTACCGTGTTCTTTTCTCCACAGCAGCTTCAAGCACCTTAGCTGCAGCCAGCGTAGCCTCTTCCAGAGAATTAAATGTTGCAACAATACGTGTTCGTTCAACTTCCAGTTTTCAGTAGTCAGCTCTATCGCGTGGCACTTCTGCCTTCGCCTGTGCCTCTGCTGCAACTTGGCTTGAAGTTGACTTTGAAGTGTGCTGTGAAGATGAGGCTCGAGGAGCATTTGACTTGGAGCCTCGTGATGATGATTCATTTGAAGCTCCACACTCTGAAATGACCTCCAGGTTGGACACTTCTTAAAGATCTGACATTTTACTTGGTGTTCTCCTGCCCTTCTCCAGCTTGTCGAGGCATTCTCCTTTAGTCCGATCCGCAATGACCGAGCGTCCACTTTCATGTAGTCGGTGTCTCGCATGGCACGCTCTTGGTGGAGGATTCCCAGTTGTGCTTTTGAATAATAGGTCATCTTTTCACTCTTTTGTCATGACCAAGTGTTGAAATAAGAAAATGGTGCCTTTTTTTGGGGGGGGGGGGGTGAAAAGATTGTGCTTAATCAAGGTCAAAAGAAAGAGGGTGGCTGTGGCTTAATCGTTGCATCTCTCCACTGCTGTCTCTACTCAAAATGGCTGCTCTGCAAGATTTCCAGTAGTTTAACTAGCTCCAGCACAAGATGTCACATCGCACATCTTATCTAATTTCTGGGGCCACTATAATACCAAGCAAATGTCCCTATAGAATCTATGAGGAGGGACGGCAGGGATCATCACAACAATTACATACCAAGTGCCTAAATCCTATTTAGTGACTACATCAGATTTTTTGGACTTTGTAATTACTTTTGAACATTTCCATCTCCTTTAACATGATCTACTATAACTGTGCTTATTAAACACCGGACACAATCTGCACACGCATATTCCCAAACCTGCTCATTATTCCATGTTGTTTTCCTTATTTAACAGTTGACCTCTAAGGGGGGTCAACAATTACTGAGCGAGTGACCAACAGTTTGTTGCAGTCAACCGCCCCCTTAGTTGAAATATGCTCCAGTTTGCCTATGACCATGAACAATAAAAATGAATGTAGATAATGGAATAATGGATGGATGGGTGACATTTGGAAACCAAAAATGTTTGGGCAAAGAAAAGTAGGAGCACACCTTTCTCAAAGTGATACTTAACCGAGAATTCTTTGAAAATGACCATCTAGCATTTATTTTATAGGCTTGTAGGTGAAGACTAATTCTTTACTCTCCCGAGCAATCAGCCAACAAGGATAACAGTATAATGCTTTGAATATATGTAATTGTCATCATTCTGCTATTTCAGATCTCCCTGAAATATGCAAAATAGAATCTCAGTGGACTCTTCCTGGATGAAGGACATGAATAGCAAGTGGATGCCGAAACAGCATGCGCCTAATTGCTTAATCAAAGCGTATTTAAAGAAGACTAAGGATTTATACGCTGTCACTTACTGTGTGTATTCAGAATTACAGCTTTATGATTTGTTTCTTGTACTTAAGACACAAGTATCGTGGTCATACTATATACAGTATAGAAATATGTTGCCAGCCATCAGATTAACCTTGTTGTTAAAGTAATCATGCTCTTATTAAATGTTTAGTACAAAGCACCGAACACACCAGTGTGCATGTTGTTATCATAACTCATAGTTGTGCATTGTTGTGGGTTTATATTGTGTCCCCGCTGTGTCTTGTCTATGTTCCCTGAACACTAACCCAAGTGTCAAACATTGTGCATTTTGTCTTCTGATAAGTGCTGGCTAGTCTTTGTGTCTATGTGACTTATGTCTTGTCTATGTAAATTGAATCAAAATGGTTCAGGTATGTTGCACAATGACCATGAAGCAGAGGTACAATAAAAAGATCTACCAATGTGGAAAGTCAGTGTTCGAGGTTCAGAAGTTAAAACATGTTCATGTAAAATTGATGTCTGTATTACTTACTGTACTTAATAACAAACAGCATACACATTTCCAGCTATTTTTTGGTATTTTTATTTTATTTTTTGAATTAATTTAATTAATTGTTGTTGTTTTTTTTGGGGGGGGGGTACTTTTGGATATATGTAGGTGAATGTATATTACATGTTCCAAATATTTCTGCAGCCACTTTATTTTAATAATAAATAATATTGCACGTAACTTGTCTTGTTCAAAAGTGTTTGTGTTATAGTCCTTGAACCACTACTAGATGTTACTCAAACTGCATGAAATTAATTGTTCATTGAAGAACTGATGAAGAATGGAATTTGGTACACTACTGTTCAGTACAATGTTCCTTAAATCTGAATACCAATACATGCACAGTTATACTCCTAATTAGTATATTACTTGGTTAATGACATTACTGTGTTGTTATTGGAGAACCTTCGTACAATTAAATCAGCAAAGCAACACCAGACATTAGTTGGATAACTGCATTTATGACGTGTGTGTACCAACAAAGACATTTCGCACGTTCAATAAAAACAAGCCGTGGTTGACTGGCAGACTTCAGCAACTTTGCCAGGCTAAAGAGGACGCCTGTAGGAGTGGGGATAGAGCCCTGTATAATTGCGCCGGAAACCAGCCGACTAAAGAAATTAACAACGGAAAGAGAAATTATGCAGAAAAACTGGAAAAACAGTTTACCGCTAACAACTCTAAGTCAGTCTGGCATGGATTACAATTGCTAACCAATTACAAGCGACCATCCCCTCAAACAGAGAACAATAAAGGACGAGCTGACGACCTAAACAACTTCCACTGCAGATTTGAAAAGGACACTTTCATACCCCAGACCGACCCAGGCGCACCACCGACCACCATCACACCTCTGACTCCGCCTCCTGCATTGACCATCCACGAACAGGATGTGAGACACATCTTCAAACAACAAAAGATCAATAAAGCCCAGACCTTATGTCCCCATCCTGCCTCAAAGTTCTGCCCGGACCAGCTCGCTCCAGTCTTCAGGGTTCACCCTGTGTGAAGTACCATCCGCCCCAGGGATGTGTTCTCTATCTGCTGCTCTTCTCTCCCTACCTGAACGACTGCACCTCAACGCACCCGGCTGTCATACTCCTGAAGTTTGCAGATGACACCACAGTCGTCGGCCTCATCAAAGACGGTGACGAGTCTGCATATCGACAGGAAGTGGAGCGGCTGGAGCAGTGGTGTGGCCGACACGACCTGGAGCTGAACATGCTCAAGACTGTAGAGATGATCGTGGACTTCAGGAAGCATCCTTCACCACAGCTGCCCCTCACACTGCCCAACTGCCCTGTTTCAAGCATAGAGACCATCAAGTTCCTAGGAATTACAGTCTCTCAGGACCTGAAGCGAGAGACCAACATCAACTCCATCCTCAAAAAGGGCCTAGCAGAGGATGTACCTCTTGTGGCTTCTGATGAAGCACGGCCTGCTACAAGACCTGTTGAGGGACTTCTACACAGCAGTCATCGAATCAGTCCTGTGGTCATCCATCACAGCTACAAAAAAGGCCTGCTGCCACAAAAGGACTGCAACGGACAATCAAAACTGCTGAAAAAATTGTTGGTAGCTCCTTTGAGAACTTGTACACAGCCAGAACTAAGACAAGAGCATGCAAAATCCTCTTGGACCCTTCACATCCCGGTCACCACCTCTTTCAGCTCCTTCCCTCAGGTAGGCGCTATCGAACAATGCAAACTAAAACTAGCAGACATTCCAACACCTTCTTCCCTCTTGCCATTAACTTCTTAAACAGTTAATTTACAATTCAATTGAAACATGCTGCTAGTTTTGTCTTGAGATTGTTCTCTGTCGGGCCAATTATACATTATTCGTACACTCACTGTCGTAGTCTCGCCTCTCTGCACTATTTTCATATCTGTTGTCGACCAATACTGGCCTCTCATGTGCTCATCTGCACCATTTGCACAATTCACACTGTTGCAGGTTATCAATGCAGCCCTATGGGGGGAACAAGTCAGTGCAAACTGTAGGCCGGTCCCAAGCCCGGATAAATGCAGAGGGTTGCGTCAAATATGAGCGTTCATCCAAAGAATTCCATACCGGATCGGTTGTGGCCTGGGTTAACAACGTCCGCCACCGGCGCCGTCAACCTGCGGGGCGCCGTTGGAAATTCAGCTACTGCGGGTTGAAGTCAAAGAAGAAGAAGAGGTGGAAAGCGGGTTATTTGGCAGAAAGAGAAGAGGAAAGCACAGAGCCTCGAACTGAATGTGGGGACTTTGAATGTTGGGACTATGACAGGAAAATCTCGGGAGTTGATTGACATGATGATTAGGAGAAAGGTTGATATATTGTGTGTCCAGGAGACCAGGTGGAAAGGCGGTAAGGCTAGAAGTTTAGGGGCAGGGTTGAAATTCTTTGACCATGGTGTAGATGGGAAGTGAAATGGAGTAGGGATTATTTTAAAGGAAGAGTTACCTAAGAATGTCTTGGAGGTGAAAAGAGTATCAGATTAAGTGATGAGGCTGAAATTTGAAATTGAGGGTGTTATGTGTAATGTGATTAGTGGCTATGCCCCACAGGTAGGATGTGACCTAGAGGTGAAAGAGAAATTCTGGAAGGAGCTAGACGAAGTAGTTCTGAGCATCCCAGACAGAGAGAGAGTCGTAATTGGTGCAGATTGTAATGGACATGTTGGTGAAGGTAATAGGGGTGATGAAGAAGTGATGGGTAAGTACGGCATCCAGGAAAGAAACTTGGAGGGACAGATTGTGGTAGACTTTGCAACAAGGATGCAAATGGCTGGAGTGAACACATTTTTCCAGAAGAGGCAGGAACATAGGGTGACCTACAAGAGCGGAGGTCGAAGCACGCAGGTGGATTACATCTTGTGCAGACGATGTAATCTAAAGGAGGTTACCGACTGTAAGGTAGTGGTAGGGGAGAGTGTGGCTAGACAGCATAGGATGCTGGTGTGTAAGATGACTCTGGTGGTGGGGAGGAAGATTAGGAAGACAAAGGCAGAGCAGAGAACCATGTGGTGGAAGCTGAGACAGGACGAGTGTTGTGCAGCTTTTCGGGAAGAGGTGATACAGGCTCTCGGTGGACGGGAAGAGCTTCCAGAAGACTGGACCACTGCAGCCAAGGTGATCAGAGAGACAGGCAGGAGAGTACTTGGTGTATCTTCTGGCAGGAAAGGAGAGAAGGAGACTTGGTGGTGGAACCTCACAGTACAGGAAATCATACAAGGAAAACGGTTAGCTAAGAAGAAGTGGGACACTGAGAGGACCGAGGAGAGGCGAAAGGAATACATTGAGATGCGACACAGGGCAAAGGTAGAGGTGGCAAAGGCCAAACAAGAGTCATATGATGACATGTATGGCAGGTTGGACACTAAAGAAGGAGAAAAGGATCTATACAGGCTGGCCAGACAGAGGGATAGAGATGGGAAGGATGTGCAGCAGGTTAGGGTGATTAAGGATAGAGATGGAAAGATGTTGACTGGTGCCATGAGTGTGCTGGATAGATGGAAAGAATACTTTGAGGATTTGATGAATGAGGAAAATGAGAGAGAAGGGAGAGTAGAAGAGGCAAGTGTGGTGGACCAGGAAGTGGCAATGATTAGTAAGGGTGAAGTTAGAGAGGCATTAAAGAGAATGAAAAATGGAAAGGCAGTCGGTCCTGATGACATTCCTGTGGAGGTATGGAAGCATCTAGGAGAGGTGGCTGTGGAGTTTTTGACCAGCTTGTTCAATAGAATTCTAGCGCGTGAGAAGATGCCTGAGGAATGGAGGAAAAGTGTACTGGTGCCCATTTTTAAGAACAAAGGTGTTGTGCAGAGCTGTGGGAACTATAGAGGAATAAAGTTGATGAGCCACACAATGAAGTTATGGGAAAGAGTAGTGGAGGCTAGACTCAGGACACAAGTGAGTATTTGCGAGCAACAGTATGGTTTCATGCCGAGAAAGAGTACCACAGATGCATTATTTGCCTTGAGGATGTTGATGGAAAAGTACAGAGAAGGTCAGAAGGAGCTACATTTTGTCTTTGTAGATCTAAAGAAAGCCTATGACAGAGTACCCAGAGAGGAACTGTGGTACTGCATGCGGAAGTCTGGAGTGGCAGAGAAGTATGTTAGAATAATACAGGACATGTACGAGGGCAGCAGAACAGCGGTGAGGTGTGCTGTCGGTGTGACAGACGAATTTAAGGTGGAGGTGGGACTGCATCAGGGATGAGCCCTGAGCCCCTTCCTTTTTGCAGTGGTGATGGATAGGCTGACAGATGAGGTTAGACTGGAGTCCCTGTGGACCATGATGTTTGCAGATGACATTGTGATCTGCAGTGAAAGCAGGGAGCAGCTGGAGGAACAGTTAAAAAGATGGAGGCATGCACTGGAAAGGAGAGGAATGAAGATAAGCCGAAGTAAGACAGAATATATCTGCATGAATGAGAGGGGTGGTGGGGGAAGAGTGAGGCTACAGGGAGAAGCGATAGCAAGGGTGGATGACTTGAAACACTTGGGGTCAACAGTCCAGAGCAATGGGGAGTGTGGTCAGGAAGTGAAGAAATGGGTCCAAGTAGGTTGGGACGGGTGGAGGAAGGTGTCAGGTGTGTTATGTGACAGAAGAGTCTCTGTTAGGATGAAGGGCAAAGTTTAGAAGACAGTGGTGAGGCCAGCCATGATGGACGGATTAGAGACAGTGGCACTGAAGAGACAACAGGAAGCAGAGCTGGAGGTGGCGGAAATGAAGATGTTGAGGTTCGCTCTCGGAGTGACCAGGTTGGATAAAATTAGAAATGAGCTCATCAGAGGGACGGCCGAGGTTCGATGTTTTGGAGACAAAGTTAGAGAGCAGACTTCAATGGTTCGGACACGTCCAGAGGGGAAATAGTGAGTATATTGGTAGAAGGGTGATGAGGATGGAGCTGCCAGGCAAGAGAGCGAGAGGAAGACCAAAGAGAAGGTTGATGGATGTCGTGAGGGAAGACAAGAGGGCAGTTGGTGTTGGAGAGGAGGATGCAGGAGATAGGCTGACATGGAAAAGGATGACGCGCTGTGGCGACCCCTGACGGGACAAGCCGAAAGGAAAAGAAGAAGAAGACACTGTTGCAGGTTATCGCACAACTGGTCACTTTAAACTGCTTACATTTCTTGAAGTCTCTGCGCCATTTGCACAATGGTTACTGTACCAGATTATCGCTCTATTCGTCATTTCAAACTGCTCTAAATTGCTAGACGACTGCATCATTTGCACAATAGTAAAAAAAAAAAAAGTTTCTGCATTATCGGTATTATCGGTAACCTTTCATTGCTCAGTGACTCTCCGTGCTGTGTTTTCATGTCTCAAAAGTATTTTCTGGCAAATGCCTGTTGTTGTATTAGAGCGACACAAATTCCTTGTGTGTTTTTGACATACTTGGGAAACAATGATGATTCTGATTCCGATTCTGGTTATGATTGTTAATTATTGACAAATAAATACCCATTAAAGAAAGCACATGCTGGAAATTGTTCCAGTCAAATTTAGAATGTAGAATATAGAGAAAAGAAATGCTATGTATGAGTAGTATTTCCCTATTTTTTTTCTTCTATTATACAGTAAAAATAAACAGGATTACATTTATCAAGCTATTATAGGGGCGGCACGGTGGACGACTGGTTAGCACTGCCTCACAGTTCTGAGGACCTGGGTTCAAATCTGGTCCCCCCCCCTATCCCCAAAACATGCATGGTAGGTTCATTGAAAACTAAATTACCTGAAGGTGTAAATGTGAGTGCGAATGATTGTTTGTTTATATGTGCCCTGTGATTGGCTGGCGACCAGTTTAGGGTCTACCTCGCCTCTCGCCCAAAGATAGCTGGGATAGGCTCTAGCACGCCCACGACCCTAGTGAGGATAAGTGGTGTGGAAAAGGGATGGATGTTCCATCCATCCATCCATTTTCTGAGCCGCTTCTCCTCACTAGGGTCGCGGGCGTGCTGGAGCCTATCCCAGCTGTCATCGGGCAGGAGGCGGGGTACACCCTGAACTGGTTGCCAGCCAATCGCAGGGCACATAGAAACAAACAACCATTCGCACTCACAGTCATACCTACGGGCAGTTTAGAGTCTCCAATTAATGCATGTTTTTGGGATGTGGGAGGAAACCGGAGTGCCCGGAGAAAACCCACGCAGGCACGGGGAGAACATGCAAACTCCACACAGGCGGGGCCGGGGATTGAACCCGGGTCCTCAGAACTGTGAGGCTGACGCTCTAACCAGTCGGCCACCGTGCCGCCGGGATGGATGTTATGATATGAAAAATGAACAAAACAATGCCTCAGCAATTGCACTTTGTGACCACTTGGAAACACTCACAGCCACAGCTGTGTTGTATTGACAAAGTCAGAGAATTTTTGAATGTGGTTTGTGGTTTTGGCATTGTGGATTTTGTGCTCATCTGTCACTACGCCTCATGTTTATCTGTGGGAGGGAAGAGGTCATTACTGCTAATTCTGCTTTTCCCATGGTTTTACATCAGTGCAATTTCTAGAATGGATTTGTTTATTGTGTTTCATCAATGTACACCAGTGTCTTTAGATGCGTGTCGCTGGGGGACACCTTGTGTGGTATCTAGTAGCTTTGTTTATTGCAGTGAACAGGCATAAAGATTTACGCAACCTCACATTTCAGGCCTACTTTAAACCAGAGCAAAGCCTAATTGAATTGCAGTGAGTTAATGGTTGCATGAGCGTAACATCTGTCAGTCAACATCTGGAGTCAACATTAGGTCAACAGGAAAGGCAAGTGAACTGCTCATTATTACAACAGATCAAAACGATACATAGAGAGAAATATAGCAAGATATGTACAACACATGATACAGCTCCCGTGAATTCTCCATGTAAGGACAACTGTGGAAATATTGGCCCATTGTGTGAAGGAAACATAAGTGGGTCAAGTCTGAGTAGTGTGTGACAGTGGCGGATTAAGGGCACATGTACAGTGGATGAACAGATATGAACATACATTTGGAGTTAGTGAAAAGTGGGACGAGAAGGACATTCATTCATTCATTCATTCATTCATTTTCCATGCCGCTTATCCACACTTGGGTCGCGGGAATGCTGGAGCCTATCCCAGCTTTCTTTGGGCGAGAGGCAGGGTCCACCCTGAGCTGGTCGACAGCCAATCGCAGACAACAACCATTCGCACTCACATTAAATCCTACGGGCAATTTAGAGTCCTCAATGAACCTACCATGTATGTTTTGGGGATGTGGGAGGAAACCGGAGTACCTGGAGAAAACACACGCAAGCATAGGGTGAACATGCAAACTCCACACAGGCGAGGCCGGATTTGAACCCGGGTGCTCAGAACTGTGAGGCAGATGTGCTAACCATCTGCCTCAGCTCTACCCCCTTGGCAGGGTACTCGAGGGTGCATGGGAGTTCGCCCAACCAGTCTACATGTGTTTTGCGGACATGGGGAAGGCATTCGACTGTGTCCCTCGGGAAGTCTTCGGGAGTATGGCGTACCGAACCCCTTGATACAGGCTGTTCGGTCCCTGTACGCCCAGTGTCAGAGTTTGGTGCGCATTGCCGGCAGTAAGTCGGACTTGTTTCCGGTGAGGGTTGGACTCCGCCAAGGCTGGCCTTTGTCAACGATTCTGTTCATAACTTTTTGGGACAGAATTTCTAGGCGCAGCCGAGGCGCAGAGGGGGTCCAGTTTGGTGACCTCAGTATCGTATCTCTGCTTTTCGCAGATGATGTGGTTCTGTTGGCTTCATCAAGTCGTGATTTCCAACTCTCATTGGAGTGGTTTTCAGCCAAGTGTGAAGTGGCTGGGATGAAAATCAGCACTTTAAAATATGAGACCATGGTCCTTAGTCGGAAAGGGTGGAGTGCCCTCTCCAGGTCGAGGATGAGATCCTGCCCCAAGTGGAGGAGTTCCCTCGGGATCCCCTCGGAAGAGCTGGAAGAAGTAGCTAGGGAGAGGGAAGTCTGGGTTTCCCTGCTAAAGCTGCTGTCTTCCACGACCCGACATCGGATAAACGGAAGGAAATGGAGGGATCGATAGATGGATAAGTCCTATTACTGCCACTTGGCAGCTGCTGAAAGTAACTAAAAAGTTACTTTTTTCAAACTGAGTGACTTTTGAAATCAAGTAATCAGTAAAGTAACTAAGTTACTTTTTCAAGGTATTTGTGGCAACACTGCCAAAAGCATGTCGTCAGCTGTCTTTCATTTTGCCAACATTTTGTGGTCAGTTTTATTCCAAATAATTGTTTGCCCCCTCAACAGTCTACACACACAACCCAGAATGACAACAAGAAAAAAAAGTTTTTTTGCACCTGTGGCAACTCAATTTTGAGCTTCATGGCAAAGGCTTGGAATATATACAGCGGCTGAAAGACGTATTTAACATGTCACCATTTTTCTCACTAAATACACTTCCAAAG
This sequence comes from Phyllopteryx taeniolatus, assembly GCF_024500385.1. NCBI lineage: Eukaryota > Metazoa > Chordata > Actinopteri > Syngnathiformes > Syngnathidae > Phyllopteryx > Phyllopteryx taeniolatus. The sequence continues at coordinate 229,951 of NC_084519.1, read as the reverse complement.
GTTCTATTGACCTGAAGATTTCACCAGATGCCAAGGACCACCTGTGCAGAGCTTCAAAAAGACCTGGAATTAGCATCTTGAGTACTGATTTTCAGAGAGCTACTGTACTTGCAATGAATAAACTACCAAGAAACTATTTCCAGTGTTTATTACAATAATATACAAAACACTGTCTCTTTGTCAGGAGCCATCTTGTGATATTGTTGTTAGAAGTGTGCATTTGTTAGTGTACTGTGCGCGTGTGTTATGAAAGAAGGAAGGTATAATGATCATTGATGGTTCATGGACAGGACAAGGTTCGGAGAGACAGGCTGCGAGAAATTGACAGCTCAGGCAAGGCCATATGGGCTGGAGGTTAGGCTCTGCTTCATTACCCGGCAATTCACAACAAGCTGTTAACCTGGTGTGCACTGGGGCCTGTCTATTTTGGTTGATGACTCTCAAATAAAACACTCAAATGAATATTTGGACACTTTTATTTCCTTCATTCTGCTCAGTGATGAAGAGAAGTGGCCAAGAAAAAAACAGTACGTAGGGATTTTGTATCCTGCTCCCAGACTACATTCTGTATGAACAGTAAATAATCATTTTTGATTTGGTTCTGCAATAGTTTACCAGGTATAACAATCAATATGTACAGTGGGTACGGAAAGTATTCAGACCCACTTACATTTTTCACTCTTTGTTATATTGCAGCCATTTGCTAAAATCATTTAAGTTCATTCCCCCCCCCCCCCCCCCCTCATTAATCTACACACAGCACCCCATATTGACAGGAAAAAAACTGAATTGTTGAAATATTTGCAGATTTATTAAAAAAGAAAAACTGGAATATCACACAGCCATAAGTATTCGGGCCCTCTGCTCCGTATTTAGTAGAAGCACCCTTTTTGAGCTAATCCAGCCATGAGTCTTTTTGGGAATGATGCAACAAGTTTTTCACACCGGGATTTGGGGATCCTCTGCCTTTCCTCCTTGCAGATCCTCTCCAGTTCTTTCAGGTTGGACGGTGAACGTTGGTGGACAGCCATTTTCAGGTCTCTCCAGAGATGCCCAATTGGGTTTAAGTCAGGGCTCTGGCTGGGCCATTCAAAAACGGTCAAGGAGTTGTTCTGAAGCCACTCCTTTGTTATTTTAGCTGTGCGCTTAGAGTCATTGTCTTGTTTGAAGGTCTGTCCAGTCCAGTCTGATTTCCTGATCACTTTGGAGAAGGTTTTCGTCCAGGATATCCCTGTACTTGGGCGCATTCATCTTTGCTTCGATTGCAACTAGTCGTCCTGTCCCTGCGGCTGAAAAACACCCCCACAGCATGATGCTGCCACCACCATGCTTCACTGTTGGCACTGTGACGAGCAGTGCCTGGTTTTCTCCACACATGCCACTTAGAATTAAGGCCAACAATTTCTATCTTGGTCTCATCAGACCAGAGAATCTTATTTCTCACTATCTTGGAGTCCTTCAGGTGCTTTTTTTTAAGCAAACTCCATGCGGGCTTTCAAGTGTCTTGCACTGAGGAGAGGCTTCCGTCGAGCTCCTCTGCCATAAAGCCCAGACTGGTGGAGGGCTGCAGTAATGGTTGACTTTCTAGAACTTTCTCCCATCTCCCGACTGCATCTGAGGAGTTCAGCAACAGTGATCTTTGGGTTCTTCTTTACCTCTCTCACCAAGGCTCTTCTCCCCTGATTGCTCAGTTTGGCCGGACGGCCAGCTCTAGGAAGGCTTCTGATCATCCCAAACATCTTCCATTTAAGGATTATGGAGGCCACTATGCTCTTAGGAACCTTAGGTACAGCAGAATTTCTTTTGTAACCATGGCCGCATCTGTGCCACAATTCAGTCTCTGAGCTCTTCAGGCAGTTCCTTTGACCTCATGATTCTAATTTGCTCTGACATGCACTGTGAGCTGTAAGGTCTTATATAGACAGGGGTGTGGCTTTCCTAATCAATCAGTGTAATCAAACACAGCTGGACTCCATTGAAGGTGTAGAACCATCTCAAGGATGATCAGAAGAAATGGACAGCACCCGACTTCAATATATGAGTGTCACAGCAAAGGGTCTGAATACTTATGGCTGTGTGATATTTCAGTTTTTCTTTTGTAATAAATCACCCACATCTTCCGGGGGTGTCCTTGGTGGTTTGGCATTAATCGCCATGGTTATCGTGATTCAATTGTGTATTGATGCTCCCACTTTGACAGTTGACGCAGTTATCTACCTTACCAGACGTGACAATTATGACAAGCTTCTGTGGTTCTATATGGTCGCCACTACGTCTGCTAATTGCACCTCCTACAGCATGAATGTTTGGTTCCTGTATGCCCTTCATGTGGCACGCTCTCCAAATCGTTCTAACGGCTATGTTTGTTCTTTCATGCCACATGCTTCTGCAAACCCAGATGTTGTGCCTTCCCCACATCCTAATGCACCATCACTCTTTCCTTGCACCTTAGTTTCTTTTGTCAGTCCACAATACCTTCATCAAATCGTCTTTGATGCTATATTTGTACCATGCACAACCTTTGTCTCTAATTCGTCTCTGAACAATTCCCGAACTCTTTTTGACACGAACTGTCTTCCCTATATGTCAGCACCTGACCGGTTGGGCACGTTACCTTTTCAGGGTGTGTACTGGGTTTGTGGACACAGTGTCTACACTAGACTCGTTCCCGATTGGTCAGGTCAGTGTACCCCTATTGCTTTGGCATATCTCTGCCACACCCCGCTCCCGTTGTCGCAGACAGGCCCAATTTAAAGAACACAATCCAGTTTGGGGCACAGATGTCCCCACCAATCACAAGGTTTGGAGAACAGATGCCGAGGTATTATACTCAGTAGTTCCTCAAATTGGAGTGGGGAAAATCATGTTATGATATGAAACTCTACGTTATCTCTTTTCTAGTTTCTCTTTAATGCTACCCTGACCATCCTTGATGCTTCACGTGTGGAAAATGAATGCAATTCGTGAAGTAGCCCTCCAAAACCACTTGACACTTGATCTACTATTGGCTTCTCAGGGCGGTGTTTGTACTCTCTTGAAGCAAACCTGTTGCCCATCCATTCCTGACAACGCTGGCGATACAGTTGCCATAGCCAGTATTCACGATGTCACAATTCAGTCTCTGATGAACGTTTTCCTGACCGTTTTCCCTCAGTTTGACTGCTTGGATGACAACGACGACTTCAATGATGTCCACGATTCATATTCCTCGGTCTAACTTTGTTGTATGACTGACTTACAACCCGCTTATGAAGGGTTTTCTTGAACCTGAGTTGTGAATTTCTGGATGACTGTAGGATTGCTTTATAAATGAACTATTTAATGTATGAATGATTTATTTCTTGATTTGAACGCCATCACATTTTCTTTCCCGCTTCTCCTCAGGAGGGTCGCGGGCTGCTGGAGCCTATCCCAGCTATCTTCTGGCAGGAGGCGGGGTACACCCAAAACTGGTCGCCAGCTAATATTTTCATATTGAATTGATTTTAATTACTTTTGTTAATACATGTTATACTGCTATATTATTTTGATTAACTTTTAATCTTTTGATTACTTAGTTTTAATTTGTAGGTAGTTAGAATGTAATCTTTAGTCATTTTCCTGTTTTTATGATTAATAATAGATTGTGTAATATAAGCAAAAGGGGGGAGCTGACTTAGAAAAGGTATGTTTTATGTATACCAAATATTACTTCTATTAGTTTTATACAACCTTCACATGCTTTATTGTTCCATGTTGTGACTGCTGGCTGTTTTTCGGCCATTTTGTGCGTCCTGGTTGTTCCCAGCCATGTTGTGAATAGTAGCTGATTGTTTTGCTTCGACTTCAGTCATTGGGGACAACTCGTAAGACTGAGACTTGTTTGTACCTTTTCCTCTCTTTGCAAAGACTTTTCTTTCTTTTTTGTAATAAAAAATCCACAAAGACAAGATATGGTCCTTACTTATTGTGTCAGAAAAAGATTTGCCAAAACAACGTACACATACATATCATTTCCTCTGTGTCGCAAAGGCGATGATTAAAGCTTTTTATTTCATAATATTAAAAAAAAACGACACATTAAACTTCCATAGCGCTTCTCGAGACACTTCGAGACGCTTTCCCACGAATTCGATGACAATAAGAGCATGGTGAGTGAGCAGGAATCCCAGCTGGCAGGTTCTGGTGTCAGCGAGGTGGAATGCAGAAAAGTCACGCCGGCTGGCGAGAGCCTCGCTGGACGTCAGGGGACACGGAAGGATGGTCGGCACGCATGTTCACGTGTCACCACCGAAGCCGGGTGTTCGAGAGCTTGCAGAGAGAGAGAGATAGGTACAGTAGGTGATCAATCAGCTGAAGTATTTGGAATTTTTGTTTTAATCATCGCCACACCTTTCAGAGTTTACAATACGTGACAACAACAATGCATAGTCCTTCCGTGAATGTGTTGAGTGGAAGTGAACCTCAGGGTTGGATCATGAAACGAATGAGGAAGCACTTGAAGGATTTTGGGAAAACGAACTGAACCATTCAGTCAACGAATCTTTTGAACAAATCTTTTGAATGAACTGGTTCCAATGATTCAGTACACTCAAAAGAACTGCCGTGCCCATCACTATCCGGGAGTCGGAACTTTGAAACTCATTTTGGACACGTACTATCCAGACGGTCCGTTACTTCTGATATCCGTTAAATCGGGGTCCGATAAATCGAGGTTCCGCTGTAGTGAGCGGAATGTAGCCCAGTGTAATGTTTGTAATGTAAAAGGAAAAACTATGTTGCATTAAAACTACTATTCATGAAAAAAAGTAAGTCATTTCAATGAAGTAAATGCACTATAGTTCCTTCCTACCCACCTCCAATGATTTCTCACATTTTTCAACAATGATGCAACAATTTAGCAATATATATATATCCATCCATCCATTTTCTGAGCCGCTTCTCCTCACGCGGGTCGCGGGCGTGCCGGAGCCGATCCCAGCTGTCATCGGGCAGGAGGCGGGGTACACCCTGAACTGGTTGCCAGCCAATCACAGGGCACAAACAAACAAACAAGCATTCTCACTCACATTCACACCTACGGGCAATTTAGAGTTTTCAATGAACCTACCATGCATGTTTTGGGGATGTGGGAGGAAACCGGAGTGCCCGGAGAAAAGCCACGCAGGCACGGGGGGAACATGCAAACTCCACCCGGGCGGGGCCGTGGATTGAAACCCGGTCCTCAGAACTGTGAGGCTGACGCTCTAACCAGTCGTCCACCGTGCCGCCTATGCATATATATATATATATATATATATACACACTTTTTTTCTATAATGTTTATGTTCGTGTTTTCATTTTCAAATGATCACTTCCTCAACTTTCCTGTGAAATCAAAATGTCCCATCACTGGTGACCTGTTTAGAACAGACCCGCGGAATACTCATATGGGTCTTGGGGCAGTGTTGCCTTGGAAAAGTATCTTCGTTACTTTACCGATTACTTGAGCTTCAAAGGAATTTAGTTATTTCACTGATTAATTGATTCCAAAAGTAACTAAATTAGAAAAAGGTAACTTTTTAGTTACTGTCAGCAGCTGTCATGTGGCAGGAATATCATTTATCCACAGTACAAAAAAAGCATTATCTTAACCGTACCCATGACTTGGTAATGTACGCCACTACACACACTCTATTTATTGATTTTGCTTTTGATTTCTTTCTTTCTTTCTTTCTTTCTTTTCTTTTCACACATCGGTTTGCATGGTGAAAAGACACATGCATGGTGTGGGGATTTTCTCCTCTTGTCCCTGTGTTTGCTATTCCGGAGTCTGTGGGGGCGGGACATTTTTTCACTCCTTCCTGATCTCGGGGGTGGGGGGGAACCACTGGGGCGACCTCCTGGGGAGTATTGGTGGTGTGATGGTGACTCGCCCATGTTCCGCGGGTGCCGGGACGGTGACAGCTGGCGCCCGCCTGGGTCCCCCGCTCTGGCTGCCGGTGGGGGTGGTGGGGCCCCCCTGTTGCACCTCGGGCCTGCTTCCTCCTCTTCTCTCCGTTCCTTGTGTCCCGCTGCGGTCACCTCTTCCTCTTCCCATGTGGGAGCTGGGCGGTCCCCTGCGGGCTGTGGGGTTCTTGTCCCTGCCCGGTTTGTGGGTGGGTGGGTACACTTAAGTTGTACAGCCGGATTCACGACCCTTGTCCTGCATGCTTCTTCTACTGTTCCATCTTGTCCTGTCCTTCCCTCACAGGGTGTAGCACTACACCCATAATTTCACTTTTAATTTATTGTATTGAAGAAAGTTTCCGGCTATTATTTGGAATTCTTGGAACAGTTCATCACGTGTCCTAAAAACATTATTGTTCAATAGGTGTTGTAGGTGGTTAATTCCATGTTGTTCCCATGTACTAAAATGAAGGGGTATATTATCCATTTCAAAATCTGGATTATGACAGATTAGGGAGATCATACTGGGAACTAATTGAGATTCTGCCGATTCTAAACTTTGCCCTCAAGCCGTTAAGGTGGATGCGGTTATTGGATTCTTGAAGCATTTATGGCGTTGAAGACTTGTGGAAGTAAACGGGAGTTTTGGGAGTTTGATGTTGTTGCAGTCTGTTTGTTCCTATTCTAGCCAAGAGTCACACTCCTCATTGTGGTGCAACCATTTGAGGAGGTATTGTAATTGGTTAGCTAAATAATAGTGTTTAAAGTTGGGAGCAATTATGTAGCTATTCTTCCCAGTAATGATTACGGCAAGTTATTTTTTTTACAGAAGTGGTGTGTAATTTAGAGTGAGTTTTGACGGAAATATTGATACCTAAATACTTAACGTTTCCGATAGGCATAGGATACTCTGGGGTTTGATCTGAAGGAGTCCATGAGCTTGCTGTTATTGGGAGTATTGTTGATTTTGTCCAGTTAATAGAGTAGTCTGATATTTGTGAAAATGTTTTAATGAGATTGAAGAGTGCCTGAAGAGAATACTTGGGTAAGAATGAATATTACTAATTAATATTAGCATTCTGACGTATAGCGGCAGCAAGAGGTTCGATAAATATTGCAAATAGCATCGGTGAGAGTGGACATCCTTGTCTGGTTCCTCTGTGTAACGTAAAACTTTGTGAAGTGATCCTATTTGAACGAAGGTTCTGCATTTGATTAAGAAGAAAAATACATTGAGGAGTTTTTGCAACACATTACTATGTGGAAGAAAATATACACACATTTTTGTTTTAGGAAAAGCCACCTATTTTGTATGTAACTGTTAGGACTGGACTCCTTCAGGCACATCTTAGGTTCAGGCCCGAACCTAAGAACCTCTTTTTACTGCTACGGCCTTGAATTCCTCTATTCCACCCTATGCTTGCTCATATTAGATAAAACCAGTTAAGACCGAAGCTGAGACATTGTTAGGCTGTGTCACACCCCTGTGAGGGTGTAGGCCGAGACAGGATAAGAGGAGGGAATACAGTAAACTAGGGGGCAACAGACACCCTCCCACTCCCGTATAGAGTCTGTCTCCCAACTCTTCTGGAACTAAACATCCTTAACTGAGAAAATACAAATTCACAAAATCTGTCTAAATCTGTGTTTGTGAGCAATATTCATTTGTCGAGATAATCCATCGCACCTCACAGGTGCATGATTATTGCACAAGTGTGCCTTAGGCTGGCCACAATAAAAGGCCACTCTGAAATGTGCAGTTTTGCTTTATTGCGGGGGTCTGGGGGGTCAGAAAACCAGTCAGTATCTGGTGTGACCACCATTTGCCTCACGCAGTGCAACACATCTCCTTCGCATAGAGTTGCGGTTGTTGATTGTGGCCTGTGGAATGTTGGTCCACTCCTCTTCAATGGCTGTGCGAAGTTGCTGGATATTGGCAGGAACTGGACCTGCCAAACATGCTCAATGGGTGACATGTCCAGGGAGTATGCTGGCCATGCGAGAACTGGGATGTTTTCAGCTTCCAGGAATTGTGTACAAATCCTTGCAACATGGGGCTGTGCATTATCGTACTGCAACATGAGGTGATGGTCGTGGATGAATGGGACCACTATGGGCCTCAGGATCTTGTCTTGGTATCGCTGTGCATTCAAAATGCCACCATGGGCCACTCAATCCACCAAGTTGACATCATCAGCAAACCGCTTACCCACTTGATGCCACACACCACCCTGTTTGCCATCTGCCCTGAACAGTGAAAACCGCGATTCATTCGTGCCGAGAACACCTCTCCAATGTGCCAGATGCCATCGAATGTGAGCATTCAGCCACTCAAGTCGGTTACGACGACGAACCGCAGTCAGGTCGAGACCCCGATGAGGACGACGACCATGCAGATGAGCTTCCCTTTCTGGCAGTTTGTGCAGAAATTCTTTGGTTATGCAAACCGATTGTTGCAGCAGCTCGCCCGACAATCTTGGAGGTGAACATGCTGGATGTGGAGGTCCTGGGCTGGTGTGGTTACACATGGTCTGCGGTTGTGAGGCCGGTTGGATGTACTGCCAAATCGTCTGAAATGCCTTTGGAGGCGGCTTATGGTAGAGAAATGAACATTCAATTCACGGGCAACAGCTCTGGTGGACATTCCTGCAGTCAGCATGCCAACTGCACGCTCCCTCAGAACGTGCGACATCTGTGGCATTGGGCTGTGTGATAAAACTGCACATTTGAGAGTGGCCTTTTATTGTGGCCAGCCGACGGCACAGCTGTGCAAGAATCACGCATCTTGATATGCCACACCTGTGAGGTGGGATGGATTATCTCCACAAAGGAGAAATGCTCACTAACACAGATTTCGACAGATTTGTGAACAATAGTTGAGGGAAATGGCCTTTCGTGTATGTAGAAAACGTTTTAGATCTTGGAGTCCAACTCGCAAACAAAACAAAAGTGTTGCGTTTATATTTTTGTTCAGTATAGTTAAGAAACCTATTTTACTGAAATGATGAGGGGCTTAACAGATGTTCGAGCCTCGTCCATGTTTAAAAAAAAAAAGAATCTGCATGGAGCAGAACATCAGCTTGCTTTGTGATGAACTCATTTTTGTGAAGCAGCGTCTTACCAAAAATAGATCAATCACGTGGGGAGATGGCACAAGCATGCGCGCACCCATGCACAACATACACTGTGTACATTTTCCTGAGCACCACGCATTGTGCCGAAACCTGAAGTTTTGAGATGGAAAACGCTCATCACATCTGACGGCCATCAGGAGAAGACATGAGCCTCTGTCAATGTATATTGTTTCAATCCAATGAAAAGAATCCGTATGAGTAATGCAGAAAAGTGAGTTGTTATCTGTTATCTGTTATCTTTGAATTTGAATGGAATTTTTTCTAAAGCATCTTTAAATTTGAATTGAATTTCCATTTGATGTATCATTATTATGAATATAAATATCCCAAAACATGTTTTGCAGCAGTATAACGTTCACTCAGGGCTGTGACCAGCATTATCCTGGCCTACTTCACCTGAAAAACAATGAGACTGAGAGGCAGCTGTAAATCCCATAATCCACACATGCTGGTGGCTGCTGTGTGATTAAAGAGGCCAGACACAATTATGCTCTTTGAGTTGAACATCACAATCTCAAATATGCCTAACGGTCTCCCCATCGAAGGCCTGAGCCACGTAAATCAAGGACAAAATGTGTACGAGTGAAATTCCACCAAAACTGCTTCTATAAATATACTATTACATTTCAATCATTTGGGTCGGAATGAGAAGATTACATACTCTGGAACATGAGTCGATAATTGTAAATTTGACTTCATGAGCCAAGTAAAGCTAAACAAGTCTGCCAATCTGCTGGTAGTAACTTGCATGGATGAAATGTCACGAAGCTTCAAATAACACGAACTTCAGTTTGAAAATTGGTTAGAAGTGAATATAAATCACCTAAATTATCTATGGACACATTTGCATCACAAGGCAATGATATACTGTACGTACAGTATGTACGTGTAGCGTACATTGGTTTGGATCAAAATGTAATTCATTTAGGAGAAAAGAATAAGACGGAAGCGACGCCTGCGTTACTTCCGGTTTAGCGTAATTTGAAGTTTCAGCATTATGAATAAACTTTTTATATGTACAACATTCAGGAGAAAGCGACGACAAACCTTTTATCAGTCTCGTAATCTGAAGGTATCTGCATGAATTAGATAAGAGTTCTCGATAACCAGAGGTCTTTTGTCGAAGCCAAACACACACAAATGATACAGGGAGTACATTTTTAGAGAAAATCTAATGGGATCTAACGGGGGGAATCTACAAGGCAGAAAAAAACAAAACATAGGACAGACAAACATTGGTAGGAAGAGGCTGAGCTTGTGATGTGAGGTTTGGAATGAGTGTGTATTGACAATGCATATAGCTGGGGGTTCCTGTTCTCGTCCATTTAAACCCAAATTTGCACTAATCAGTACTTTTAGTAGACCACAAACTGGACTTACGTTGCATGGAACAGAATTTAGGCAGGCTGGTCAATCTCCCAAATGTTTGGCCGGTCCGGTCCGCACAGGTAACAGGTGGATTTGGCGGAAAAGGAGGAAGGACAAAAAAGGAGCAGGAAAAAGAAGAGTTCCCAGGCAGGGTGGCCGGGGCCCGTATGTCACTGTTCGCATGACCTTCGGAGTGGACGCGCGCTGCCCGCTTCCTTCCCGACGGAATGTGCCCAGGCACCCGCAAGGGTAGCTCGGAGCGCTGGCAGGATGCCCTACGGCGGGTAAAGGGCCGATGTGTCCTCGCCACCTCGTAGCGCGAGGTGGGGCTTCCCGGCTGAGTTGGTTGAAAGTTGGTAGAACGAGAGCCAGCACTCAACAAAGGGCGCTACGGCCTTTAAGCCGCCCAAAAAGGGGTGGTCCCCCAACAGGGAAGATAGACCGCCTCTTAATATTACTTTTCCATCCTTGGATTATTTTGTGGTTTAAAACCAGTGGGATAAAATATGCATTATTGGATTTACGATAGTGAGACCATTTGCCAGCTTTAGATTGTCACGCGCACATTCTCTTTAATCCCGCTAACGAATGTTTCAATTGTATGAGCTTGTCGAGAACACTGTAATATTTGCAATATGACATTTGTGTTGTGTGGGATGAAAAAGCTCATCTGGTTCAGTTGACAAACAGATTTGACATCCATCCATCCATGAGCCGCTTATCCTCACTAGGGTCACGGGCGTGCTGGAGCCTTTCCCAGCTATCATCGGGCAGGAGGCGGGTTACACCTTGAACTGGTTGCCAGCCAATCGCAGGGCTCATACAAACAAACAACCATTCGCACTCACATTCACACCTACGGGCAATTTAGAGTTGTCAATTAACCTACCATGCATGTTTTTGGGATGTGGGAGGAAACCGGAGTGCCCGGAGAAAACTCCACACAGGCGGGGTCGGGGATTGAACCAAGGTCATCAGAATTGTGAGGGAGACGGTCTAACCAGTCGTCCGCCGCGCCGCCCAGATTTGACATCAGACATTCAATCCGGCTCGATGGCGGAGCGACGCGACGTCACTTTGGAAGATGGCACAGGTTGGCAGGAACATACACAACAATGCAGTTACCAAAGTACAACATTAGTGCATATCACCCCCCTTATGGCTATAACAGTTCTTCATGACAACTTCTTACAGTGGGTACGGAAAGTATTCAGACCCCCTTAAATTTTTCACACTTTGTTATATTACAGCCATATCCTAACATCATTTAAGTTCATTTCCCCCTCATTAATGTACACACAGCACCCCATATTAACAGAAAAAAACAGAATTGTTGAATTTTTTGCAGATTTATTGAAAAGTATTCAGACCCTTTGCTCAGTATTTAGCAGAAGCACCCTTTTGAGCTAATATAGCCATGAGTCTTTTTGGGAATGATGCAAGTTTTTCACACCGGGATTTGGGGATCCTCTGCCATTCCTCCTTGCAGATCCTCTCCAGTTCTGTCAGGTTGGATGGTGAACAGTAGTGGACAGCCATTTTGAGGTCTCTCCAGAGATGCTCAATTGGGTTTAAGTCAGGGCTCTGGCTGGACCATTCAAGAACAGTCGCTGAGTTGTTCTAAAGCCACTCCTTTGTTATTTTAGGTGTGTGCTTAGGGTCATTGTCATGTTGGAAGGTGAACATTTCGGCCCAGTCTGAGGTCCTGAGCACTCTGGAGAAGGTTTTGTCCAGGATATCCGGTAAAGAGATGGCCCACTGAATTTCCTTTTGAAAGTCAATTTTTGTTGTTGTTGATTGTTGTTGTATTTGAATTATTGACCGTTGATAGCCATTTAAAGGTCATAATTGTTTTTCAGAAAAATAATTATTCTAAACGGTGGAGGACTGGTTACCACATCTGCCCCACAGTTCTGAGTTCAAATCCGGCCTCCCTGTATGGAGTGTACGTGTTCTCTTCCCGTGCCTGCATGGGCTTTCTCTGGGTACTCCGGTTTACTCCCACATTCCAAAAAGATGCACGGTAGGTTAATTGAAGACTAAATTGTTCATAGGTGTGAATGTGAGTGTGAATGCTTGTTTGTAGAAGTCAGTTTAGATAGGCGCCAGCTCACCCGCAAGCCTAGTGAGGATAAGCGGTTTGGAAAAATGAGGGATGGATGGATAACATTTTCAAACTTTTAATGCCAAGATGTCTTTACCATTAGGCGACCGAAAGGAGGTTTAATGATTTGCAACTTTTTTTCTGAAAAAGTTAATTTCATTTTTGGATATATTGGATTTTTTCTCCTATTGCTTTATATGCCATTTTCATGGAAACTAACACAAATGCATCTTAGTGTCTTCAGAGTTCAGAGAATAAATTGTGTTATTTCTGAGATAGCAATGAATATGAAGGAATTTGTGAAAGTGTACGAACTACTGCATGTCTTTACCGTTATTATGATTGTATAAAGAGAAGAGTGTAATAAGTTTAATGAGTAGTGAGGATCATTTATACACTTGTATCCGCAGAGTTTGAAGAGCAACACAGAAATTGTGCAACTCACGCGATTTTTATGAAGCTGATTATGTCTTTATCGTTACACTCTATTTCTTTACGGTAGAAGAAGACATTTATTCAGTGGGCCACCACCATTTGCTTTGTCAATAAGAATTGAAAATTATAAATCAATAACCTTTTGACAATTAGACTTTTAGCGTGGCTGTGACAGCATGCAAGACATTTACCCATAAAACCATCCATCCATTTTCAACACTGCTTATCCTGGTTAGGGTCACGGGGCGCTGGGGCCTATACCAGCTGACTTCGGGGGAAAGGCGGACTACACCCTGAACTGGTAGCAAGTCAGTCGCAGGGCACATAGAGACACAGACAACCATTCGCATACACATTCACACCGTCACTGAATGGGAACTGAACCCACGCTGCCTGCAACAAAGTCAGGCGAATGCACCACTACACCCTCAGTGACTTCCCATAAAACCAAGGTGGCATAAAATAATCCATCCATCCATCCATTTTCTACCGCTTATCCGAGGTCGGGTCGCGGGGGCAGTAGCTATAGCAGGGACACCCAGACTTCCCTCTCCCGAGCTACTTCATCCAGCTCTTCCGGGGGGATCTCGAGGCGTTCCCAGGCCAGCCAAAAGACGTCTCTCCAGCGTGTCCTGGGTCGTCCCCGGGGTCTCCTCCCGGTGGGAGGTGAAACATGGTGTTCGTTATGGACAATCCATGATGAGCACAGAAGTCCAATAACAGAACACCGCTCGGGTTTTGATTCCTCCCAATCACACCCTCCAGGTATCACTGTCATTGCCCACGTGAGCATTGAAGTACCCCAGCAGAACGATGGCGTCCCCAGCGGAAGCACTCTCCAGCACCCCCTCCAAGGACTCCAAAAAGGGTGCATAGGCACAAACAACAGTCAGGAGGCTACCCTCTTGTTCACCAGGGTGAACCCCAACATACAGGCGCCGAGCCGGGGGGCAATAAGTATACCCACACCTGCTCGGCGCCTCTCACCATGCGCAACTCCAGAGTGGACGCGAGTCCAACCCCTCTCAAGAGGACTGGTACCAAAGCCCAAGCTGTGTGTGGCGGCGAGTCCGACTATATCGAGTCGGAACTTCTCGACCTCACACACCAGCTCGGGCTCCTTCCCTGCCAGAGAGATGACATTCCACATCCCTAGAGCCAGTTTCTGTAGCCAGGGATCGGCTCATCAAGGTCCCCGCCTTCGGCCACCGCCCAACTTGCACTGCACCCGACCCCTATGGCCCCTCCCACAGGTGGTGAGCCCATGTGAGGCGGAACCCACGCTACCCTTTCGGGCTGTGCCCGGTCGGCCCGCATGGGTGCAGGCCCGGCCATCAGGCGCTTGCCTTCGAGCCACACCTCCAGGCCTGGCTCCAGAGGGGGTCCCGGTGACCCGCATCTGGGCAAGGGAAAACTGAGTCCATAGTTTGTCGTCATCATAAGGGGTCTTTGACCCGTGCTTTGTCTGGTCCCTCACCTCGGACCTGTTTGTCATGGATGACCTTGCCAGGGGCATAAAGCCCCACACGATTCAGCTCCTAGGATCATTGGGACACACAAACCCATCCACCACGATCAGGTGACGGGTTCCAGGAGGGGGCATAAAATAATTTATACATTAATTTTTTAAGTGTATTTACTTTTATTGATCAAATTATATGAAAATGACCCATATGGAGCTTTACAAAGTCTTTACGACACCAGAAATCATGTTAGCGCAACATCATGATTTGTAATGTGCTCCACGGCCTGCTGCCCATCATGTTTCCTCTGTGATTCATGATGTGCTGATGAAGCAGTATGATGTCACTAAAAAATTGCTTGCTTGTAATAAGTCAGTATGATGACGCAGCAGAGCAGAACTCAACTTAGCAGAAGTAAATCTTTTGCCTCGATACAGTACTTCAAATAAACAGAACTATCGATCCATACTGTGGTGAAAGTGACCTTAGTTCTCATTAACTTGCTGCACTGATAGTAGTGGCAGATCAAGTAAAGTAAGCTCATCAAAGATGGCCATTTCTTAAAAATCGACATAACACGCACAAGCCAAAGCAAATGCCAATTCCTTTTTGGAACAGGCACAACGATATTGTCAAATTCAGGAAGTGGCGAATCATATCTGTGAAAGTGATAGGGAATTATCACTGAATATAGAGCTGACAGAAAAAAAATGACTGTGGCCTATCAAGATGATACACGTTTGCCTTGATAGGCCCATTAAGGGTTAAACTCAAATATTGCAAGCCGACAAAGTAATCTTTACGTGCTGACTGAGTAGGGTTGGGCATCGTTTGAATTTGAGCGATTCCAGTCCCAATTCTGGTTCCAAACGATTCTTGATTCCGATTTTTTTAGGGGGCAGGGTCCCAAAAATGTGCATGCTTTAAATAAAGGGTGTCCAAATTTGAACATCCATTTTCTTAGCAGCCCGCAGGATAAACTAAAATGAACATTTGATTTGACTCGGGCTTCTTTATAACCAGTATCAATGTGAAGCCTATGAACTAAAAGGCAATGTGTGTGTAACTAACCCAATTGACGTAGTATTCCTTAATTAATGTTTTTGCTAAGAGTTAAATATAGCATTGTTAAAATAGTTATTTCCGACTTTCACACGTCAAAGGGTTTATATGTGCAAGTTTTAACTTGATTTCCTCTTTTAAGCATGCAGCCTTTTATTTTGAAGGGTACTCGCCTGAACTCAACATTTTGGCACGAAACATAACGGCACACGACACCAGTAAAAACGAAAGTAAAATGAGACACAAGGAAAAGAGCAATGAATGGACCCAAATAATCTGTAAAACGTTGATTCCTTTAGCTACCCAACAATGAGACACAAGACACAAGTGTTTGTGATACTGTGTTTTTGTCAATTTTGTCCCAATTCATTGTGATGTAAAGTCGATAGTTTGACCTATGTTGCGGTTTTAGCTCAGTGTTAAGCTTATAATGCAACTGTTTCTACTTTCTTTCCAGTATGGTAAAGTCATTTATATTTTCAGCTCTAACACACTGTTTAACTTGGTAGCTGCCTCAATGTTGGCATAGACATATTTTATTGTTTCACTCACCCAATTGAGTTCACTGAAGTTCCACACGGCGTAGGCTGAGGCCCGGAGCGCGTCAGACTTCTACACATCATGAAAGCCTCCTTTGCACAATATAATCTTAATCTAAGTGTTGCACTCATTTGACTCATTTATTTTAACATCGTTAAGACACATTTGTTCGCCGCCGCTATTGGGCACAAGCACGTATTCCTGCGCGTTCTTCTTTGGTTTTCTACGCTTCTTCGTTGGTTTTTGCCACTTTCTTCTTTGGGGTCGGTGGACTATCGGCATCGAAACTGGGAACTGAAATTTTCTGCGTTCTCTCCTTATTTTCACTCGTGTTGATCGCAGCCGCCTGAGAGAGTAATGACGTGTTCTTCTCCCACTATTCGAGAACATTCCGTAGCTTCTCTCCCAGCGCCGCTCCCTGTAAAGAAGCATAGCTGCAAGCACTCAGCACAGGCGGTCACACAGCGGCCACGGTTTAGTGAGGTCCTCTAGTTTTATACTGAATAAAAGATATAAGGATACTATGACAATTCCATGGGTATTATGAAACGAGTACGAGAGAGGGGGAACGAGAGAGGGGGCTCAGCTCGCGCAAAAACCCTCCCACTCCGAGCACCACGCCGTCAGCTTCTCACCCGCCTCCTGTAGAGTCTACTGCACTTTCGTCACTCCCCGTTGCACCCGATAAGCCTATGCAAATTGGTAAAAAGCGTTTAGATCCACAGGAATGTCAGCGTTGTGTCATCCAGCGGCTGTGCATTTACTGCGGTCAATCTGGTCATTTCTTTTCCTCTTGCCCCCTCCGACCAAAAGACCAGGCTCACTACGAACCGAGAGCGTCGTGATTCTCAATGTTTTCCCCTGTCTTCCTGATCCACCTCATTCCTGCCGCCAAGCCAGCCGCCTGTCCTCTCCACTGCCTGCCACCTGTCTGCGCCACTGCTTGCCAATCCACCCAGGACCACCTCCATTACCTTTCCTAAATAAGCTGTTCATCATAATCTGTCTGCCGCCGCCTGCTCTTGGATCCAGCTCCTCTCCATATGTGACAGCTGGAGCCAGGACTAAACAGACATCAGGTTACTGGATGAGGTGGTTTGTGACAATGCCCTACTTCCCAGAAATCTGACACATTCGTGATTCCCGGTGGCCGTGTGATGATCCATGTTAGCCTGGAGCATCCTGGGTAATGGTGGCTTGGTGGGCATGTCCAGGTGTCAGCACATTGCACACTGGGATGTCACAATGGATATTTCACATTGTGACAGTCTGTCACATCGAGGAGTGACCTCCAAACTACTTCATCAGCAAGCGTGACTAGTGATGCCACATGTAGTGATGGTGAGATGAGGACAATGCCGAGCAAGACACAGACACTGAAACTGAACCATTTTGTAAAACATTCTATCGACCTGTTCTCTTTCTCCAGCGGCTTGTGGTAGTATTAAGAAGAAAAACAATTATAACAATTTTAACATACTAAAGCATTCTCATACTGTTATGCTTGTCCATAAATTGTCTACACATCTTATTCTCACTCTGGTCACAGGTATGCTAAAGGTAAACGCAAGAAGCAACGTACGGTGAATAAACTGAGATGGATGTGTGGAGCTAGGTGCCAAAATAGAAAAGTATACAAGAGACCGAAAAAGTAATACGAATGTAAGTGCAGCAAAAATCAATTACAAAAATACACAGCTGAATCGGAACTACACAATCACTAGAAAATACTAAATAACACGAATACAAAGAGAGTCCTAACTACACAGGGGGGAAAATGAGAAAAACAAACCAATACCAACCAATTGTGAGTTCTTTTATTGAGGAAAAGCCATTGAGGTTCCAGGAGACCAAATGGACATTTGTCTGTCGTTTATGGGCAAAAAGTATCAACGCGTTGGAGACAGATAGTTTCACGAGTGGTGCAACCATGTGTCTGCTAAAACAAAGGGGTGCTATCTATCTTATACTCTGAGTCGGGGGTAGGGTGGAAGGTGCCAGAAAATGCCACTCCTTATCAGGCAAATAACAGATGTTAAAGAAATTCAGAGATCAGAAATAAGCCCAGGCAAATGACTTAGGCTTGCGAATATACAATCTTTTCTGTTCCTTCTCCCAGGCTACGCCTGTCGAGATCTCACACAACCTTCTTTATTTATTTCAATATGCAGGCATTATACCTTTATAAAAATATATAAATTGACATGACTTTGTCATGTCAATCAAATCTGGAGGGGTATTCATCCAGCCCATGTCGCACCAGGGAGGCGAGTAGAGGAATGTGGTGAAGGCGGCCATATGAGGTACCCCGACGTGAGGAACCCTTCACCTTGATTCAGCCCTGATGTGAGGTCAGAAGGATGGTGACAGCCAAAAAGCAGTCAAACACCGTATGGGTGTGTGCACCTGAGAAGAAGAAGAGGACGACATCGTAAGTAAACCACAAACACAATTACTCATGAGCAAGTAATGTATCAGATAACATTGTTCAAGGACAGACAACTGCAAGTGCAGGGGCGAAAACCGGGGTGGGAGATTTAAAAGATTCTCCCGGAAAGACCCTCTGCGGCCCCTCTGCCTGGCGGCCAAACACAATGTCCGGTTTAAAAGGCTTGTATCATCAAGCATACATACGAGCTGCTATCCGTCCATCCATTTTCTGAGCCGATCCTAATCAACTACTCCCACTACATTGCTGTATAATGTGTACCTCATCCTGACATAATGTCATAAATCTCGTGCCATAATTTCTCCAACACTCTCCTCGTGACTCTATAAACCCCCGCTGACAAGAGAGGAGTTCGCACCCTCTCTCAGCAACACTTAAACATCAGTACACTGACAATCCCTAACTACATGTACTTCATATCATTTAGCCTTTATTTCTGTCCGTCAAGGGCAGGTGACCTGCTTAATACCAATTAGCAAATGACCTCGTGTGTCCCCACCAGATTCGGACCAGCCACCAATCATCATCCGACTCCGACATCACTCAAGCAGTGTCCATTTTGTTCCCCACTGATGTTGATTCATGGGATCATATTGCTCTCTTCTGGTCAGCTATCCACTGTCTCCTCCTCAAAGCCTTGCACTTGCTCACATTCTGCAATGAAAGACATTTTCTTTCATAGAGATGCAGTCATTATGTTGAAGAGTCAATCTGATTCGCTCATGGAGGTGCTTTTACATTTCATGTATGCTTTTTCAACTCATTATTCCACTTTAACACACTATAAATTCTTCCAACCGCTTCCTCACATGCCTCTACGTAAACACAAACATTGACCCTATCTGACGAACAAGTTAATACTTATTCCACTCTTGTAGAATGCACGTCGGAAAGAGTTCATTTATTCCTCACGATCATCTATCGCAACTGCTCTCTAAACAATACATTATAAATCCCCCTCTGTAAAGAGGGGAAGATTCTCCTCTAATCCTTTCCTTCTCTGCTTATTTCTCCCCAAATTAATTGTAACACTATCAAAAAGGTATTAAGAAGGACACCAGTTACCAATTCTCTCAGCATGCATCCGGGTCTTTTGGAGAAATCTCGTGGAGGTACCATCCTAGACGGTAAGCAGAGCAAGCAATATACACAAGTCTCAGTCGCTAGATGGCGCGTCCGCCAGTTGTTGCCTAGTCTAAGTCACAGTTGGGTCGTTCGCAAGCGCGCACTGGATCTTATGGATCCAGGTACTTAGGTTGCCGACTGAGAGCCAGATCTTAAGGCAGTGAGATGTTACCTCTGCCACTTTATAGGGACCAACCAACCCAATGGAATTATTTATTTAAACATTTTTTAAACGTATAGGCCCGGTGAAACGTTGGAGTGCTCCCCTTCTTGTTCCTTGGTGAGGATGTTGACCACTTGTGGAGAAATGCTGCTCTCAGTGATGTTAAGTCTATGCACATGATTTTCAAGCTCTTCCACTCGCAACATCAATGTTGGAGTTGAAGATGGTAAGCTCGTGACGAGAACCAGCATTTTCCTGCCCGTCAACAACTCATGTGGGCTAACGTTGAACATGGAGTTCGCCGTGGCTCGGATGTGGAAGAAAACAATCGGGAAATCATCTACCCATATCAGTCCTGTCTCTGAGCAGGTGTTTGCTAACCCTTCTTTGATGGTTCTGTTCATTCTCTCCACAAGTCCTTGAGACTGCGGATGGTAGGCAGCTCCGAGCATATGAGTGATATCCTGTTTTTCTTCTACCTCTTTCATTAGGTTGTTGGTAAAGTGAGAGCCTTTATCTTATCTAATCTGAGCTGGGTATCCAAAAAGTGGAATTAGCTCTCTCAAAAGCCATTTTACAACAGTCTTTGCTGTCTGATTCCTAGTGGGAATAGCTTCTACCCATCTAGAAAAAGTATCCACACACACCAACATGTACCTCTTGCCTCTTGCCTTCTTTCTATTCCCATGTCAATAAAATCAAGCACAATTTCTTTCCAAGGCAGCGCAGGCACTGGGAAGGCCCCCATAGCAGCTTTTAATGTTGCATAGTTGGGGCTCCACCAAGGGTGGTTCCAAGTTACCCACGAGCCTGGCACTCACGAAACCATTTCACAGCCTTCTTAAGGGACCTGCCTCGCTCTTTCGGATCCACCTTACTGTACTACCTCATCATAGCCAAATGTACTGTAACATTCCTCCCACAATTCCTTAAACTCATCCATTGCATTCATTTCTCCCAGATGTCCTCCAAAAGGACAACTGATTTCTTAATACAATATACAACAAAAAACACAACCCCGGCCTAATTCCCTCCGCCTAGGGACGGCCTGGTCCTCGTCCTCCTTATTAGACTGACCACCCAGAGGTTGCTTGCAATCCAAGATGTCTCCACTGATTTCTAGAGGCAATGTACTGGTCAGGGTGCACTTGGCCTGTGTCGGCGGCACAATTGCAGCAACAATTTCAGCAGGTTTCTAGCGGGATTATACACGGCCCTGTCCCCGCTCTGATATGCGTCCTCCTGTAGCTTTTCAGTCCAAATACAGTAATTATAACACCAATATATGCACAAACGTATCTTAATTAATAACACTTCGGGCTTTTCCGCACTTTCTAAACCAACAAGTATTGAAAATATACTCCTTGCCAATATTTCCGTATAAAAATTACAAATCGTATCGTGTATATCCAATTTATCAGACGGTTTATTATAGCAGCGTCAATTACTTACGGATTACTGAACGGACAATAACGACAACTAAACAGAACAAAATTGTTTCTACCTTTGCCGGCCGGCTGGGTGGACTGTCCATCCAGTTCCCACAAGGAGAGGGGAGTGGAGGTTCAGTCCGGAACTCAACAGCCGCTTCTCTCACATCCCACTTCTGACACCATCCGTTAAAGTTGGGCAAAATATTAGTCAAAAGTATTCATACCAACCAATTGTGAGTTCTTTTATGTGAGGAAAAGTCAATGAAGTTCCAGGAGACCAAACGGACAGTTGTCTGTGGTTTTTTGGCAAAAAGTATCAACGCGTTGGAGACAGATAGTTTCACGAGTGGTGCAACCATGTGTCTGCTTAAACAAAGGGTGCTATACTCTGAGTTGGGGGTAGGGCAGTAGGTGCCAGCAAATTCCACTCCTTATCAGGCAAACAACAGATGTTAAACCTTCAGAAATAAGCCCAGACAAATGATTTAGGCTTGCAAATATACAGGCCATCTTTTCTGTTCCTTCTCCCAGGCTACGCCTGTCTCGATCTCACACAACCTTCTTTATTTATTTCGATATGCAGCCATTGTATCTTTATAAAAATATATCACATCCACAAACTCAGGCAGTGGAAAGATGCAGAAACAAATGAGTACCAAAACATAGGTTCATGACAAATACAGTATATTAATACTTGCATCGCATACACTGCCATGTGGCCTTTTTTGGTTTGTTTAATGACCTTATAATCATTTTTCTTTGTCTTTTGGGTCTGTTTGCATGTGGTCTACGTTTTATTAGTCTTAGTCTGAGCCAGTTCACAGCTGGTACACAGCCTGTACATACATACCTGTAGCAATAGACATTCATTTAGATACATTGTATATTATTTCATACCTTGCATTCTGTATATACCTATAATTATAGATACTGTAGAGACTTAGTTTATAATCTCATGAGGAAATTGAAGTTATTTTTTTCTGACTTATGGCAAAAGGGGGAGGAACGTGATTTTGCCAGATGCCACTGCCATTACCAATCACGATGAGATGGAAGACGATAGAGGGGTGTTGGGGGGCATTCCACCAGCATCACCACTCCTTACAGCATGGGACTGATTTGGAACACTTCTCTAGGGCTTTTTTGCATCACAGTCCGGTTTCAAGTGAAGACATACAGTATTTTGACCGACTTTTGAACAGTTGTGAACCTTCCCAGGAGTGGCCAGCTTACAAAAATTAGAGAGAGAGAGGCGAAAACCACTGCTGACCAAAAAGAACATAAAGGCTCGTCTTACTTTTTGCAAAAAAAACATCCGAATGATCCCCAAGACTTTTGGGAGAATATTCTATGGACTGACGATCTGAAAGTTGAACTTTTTGGAAGGTGTGTGTCTCCTTACATCTGGCGTAAATGTAACACACTATTACAGAAAAAGCTGTGGCATACAGCTGTGGCTGGGACGGTTCGAATCCCAGCTGCGACTGTCTTCTGTCGCAGACACTGAACCCTAAATTGCTCCCAGTGGGCCTGGGCCACTGCATTGCATGACAGCAGTTGCCCATTAGTGTATGAATGTGTGTGCATTTGTGAAGGACTTTGGCAGCCATAATGGTGTCGATTAAATAAAGCGTTATATAAATCCACTTCATTTACCATTTACCAACAGTCAAAGATGGTGGTGGTAGTGTAATTGTCTGGGGTGCTTTGCCCCTTCAGGATCTGGACGACTTGCTGTGAACGATGTATCCATGAATTCTGCTCTTGGAGAATGTTTGGCTATCAGTTTGTGACCTCAGACTGAAGTGCACTTGGGTTCTGTAGCAGGACAACGATCCAAAACCCATCAGCAAGTCAACTTCTGAATCGCATAAAAAAAACTAAATGGTTTTGGAGTGGAATAGTCAAAGTCCGGACTTCAATCCGATTAAAAGGCTGCGGTGAGACCTTAAAAAGGCCATTCATGCTCGAAAACCCTCCAGTGTTGCCGAATTAAAACAATTCCGCAAGGAAGAGCGAGCCAAAATTTCTCGACAGAGATGCGAAAGACTCATTGCCAGTTATAGAAAACGAAAACGATTTCAGTTTTTTCTTCTGAAGGTGGCCCAAACAGTTATTAGGTTTAGGGGGCAAATACTTTTGCGCACAGGGCCAGGTAGCTTTGAATAGTTTTTCTTCCTGAATAAATAAAATCACCATTTCAAATTTTAAACATTTACTTGGGTTATCTTTGCCTGATATTACATTAATTTGATGAGTTTAAACATTAAAGTGGGGGAACTGCTAAAAAAACAAAACAAAAACAAAAAACAAAAGAAAGATTTGAGAAGGGGAGGGGGGGGGGTCAATACTTTTTCACAGCACTGTTAAATTAGGATGAAAGTATGCTCTTGTCACTCAGTAGTATGTCTCATACCTGCCATAAGTGCCATATGACAGCACCTCAGTGGACACAGCCAAATATATGCCCGTGCACATAAGCCCCAATTGGACCTGATCATGCGGGACCCTGACTTATTCAGGACCATCAGTCAGGGACGTTCCCAGGGACACATTGGTGCTGAGTGTGTTGCAGGAGAGCCCACCCATTTAGCCTGTGATGGTTCACTGACACGCCACCACTACATAAATCTTGTCCTCATAGCAAACAATCTTGGATTCGATAACTTTATTGAACATTAAATATTGATATTAATATGAAATGTAGTCCCAGTGTTTGAAAAGATAGAAAGATAAATACTATTTTATACTATTCAGAGGATAAAGAAGGCTGCTGAGAATGCAGTTAAGTGATCATATTTGACTGTATCAGCCTGCACACTCACAGGAGACTTGGAACATCATCAGCAAAATTATATTTGTAGGTGGGGTGTGAAATCTTCATGGACAATGTTGCTTGAATGGCAAAATCAAAGACACTTGAGGATTGGGAACTCGCTGGTCAGTTATTTTTCACAATGATTGCAATTTTGGGATAAAAATGACAACATTCTAACTGTATTTGAGTATGTCGCAGAATAGTTTCTACTATTGGCTCTTCTCATGTCGATAAATAGGGTACACAACGAATTAGAAACAGCTTTCAGTATGATGCAGTTAAGTTTCTACACAATACTGAAATCTACACCCGCAAAAATATTGTTTTATTTATGCGGGGCATCTCTATAATGACTGCATTATTTGATATAGTTATGTTTTCAATGTTATGACAAGGGTCCATCCAAACGTATATTTTACATTTTTAAATCTTTATTTTTAGGCCCGCGACCCTAGTGAGGAGAAGCGGCTCAGAAAATGGATGGATGGATGGATGGATGGAAGTCTGGAACTTTATTACCGGCCACATCCACAGGAGACCATTGCTGTCATTGATGGTCTGCCAAAAATACACAAAGAAGGAGCACCTCTTACACCCATTGACAGCAGCATAAACTCTGTTACTTACAACATTGTTAAGTCGACTTAAGACGGAGCTGATCGGCTTGATCGGGAATTTTATGCCAATCGGCTGATCCGCTTTAATGTCATAATTTGCACGTCATTGATCAGCTCCGCAAAAGACATTTACTCCGCGTCGCCATCGTGTATATTTGAATGCAAAAGCTAGTGTCATGATCTGTGCCCTGCAGTTCCTCTTTTGGAGCTTTGGTGGCGCATTGTTCCCCGCTCTCTCTCACGCTCCCCAGCAATTACCATCCCCTCGCCTGCGCATCTGTTCCCAATCATCACTCATCACTGCCTGTATTTAAGCCTGCCTGAGCCAGGGATCCTGCGCCAGAGTATTCGCACTCCTTTGTGGTACACAGGCCGAGTCCCATATTCCAACTCTTGTGGTTAAGTTTTATTATTCGATACATGAACTCTGAGCCACTTCACATCTACTCCCCCCGCCTCGGTCTGCTTTTGGGTCCAGTCCAATTACATACGATTACGTATCACGACAGCTTCCATGCGGCCCAAGAAAGTGTGATGAAACTGTTATTATACCAATTTTATTCGGTCCTTTTATTTTGAAGGTCTGACTTTGGACAGGATGTGTTAACGCAGATGTCGCTATTACTTTGATTTGTTAATAAGCTTGTATATTAGAATATGCCTTGTTGTCTTTTGAGCCCTTTACACACAATTTAGGAAAATGCTTCAGATGAACGTACATCTATAGTCTGAAATTGGAATGGCCACGTCAGGCGTTTTTCCGATATATGAAAACAGGACACAATTTAAATGCTTTCAAAACGACTCACATGAAAACTGGGGCATCCTAAAAACTGAGGCTCCACTTTTCTGTAAATATGAATTCAATAGTAAACACATCTTTATTCAACACATCCATCCATCCATTTTCCTTTACCGCTTACCCTCACTAGGGTTGCGGGCTTATTCAACACAATTGTAATTACATATTTGAGTCAGTGATATTTAGAATAAAATATAAAGAACTACATGAATTCTGTACAAAGATAAAAAGTCACTTTTAAATTCTACTCAACCAACATGAAGAAACTTTTCTGCAGGAGCACTGATGTGATATGTGGCCCCTTCTCATCCCATAAAAACAGTTCATTTTAATGTTTACATTTTTTATTATTTATAATTAAATTACAATCAATTAAGAAAACACACCTTTCAGTCATGTTCCAATCGTTTTTTTCCCGTGTGGTTTCAAAGGTGGTAAGGTGGCATCTTCCATGTTGTACTGTAGATCAGATTCAGACGTAGGTTCCTGGAAATTACAACTGAATTGTTGATCTATTGTCTCCTATGCATCTTCAATGTGAAGTCTACAGCAATAAATAAAGGAACAGACCTCACATTTGCAATATTTTTGGAGGGGCGTCTATCAATTATTTTTACCATAACGTTGTAGCTGCCTGCGATTGACTGGTGACCAGTCCTGGGTGTACCCCGCCTCTCACCCAAAGTTAGCTGGGATAGGTTCCAGCTCATTCGGAACCTTGAACAGTTGTTTCAGGTATTCAGTAAATATAAATCGATATCGGTGACGAGTAGAGATAAATCAGACAAATGCACTAAATCGTAAACCGATCTCTAGTTACAGAACGTAAGGCCAAAATCAAACGTACTATATTTGTTGGCAGGGCATTTTTATTGATGTGTAAAATACATAAAATACATGTCTTGACCCATAATCACATCATCTTCAACCCTTTTCACAAACAAACCAACAAACATGTAAGCAAACAATCATTCATACCAACAGCCACACCTTTGCAGTTAAAAGTTCATCTTTTGTTGACCTAACATGCCTATTTTTGGAAGGTGGGAGAAAACCGGAGTACCTGGAGAAACCCATGCAAGCGGTCCAAATTCAGACTCCTTTGAAAAATACTTTGTGGTTTTGTGTTGATAAACCCTGTGAGTCATGTATGATATGCATTTCTTAAGCTGCGTTGCCTGTTTTATTTCAGAGGGTATATGAATACACCGTGTTCATGATGTACTGTACTTGTATGGCACTTGATGCTGATAAACAAACAAACAAACAAATACATACATACATACATAGGGCGCTTAGGTGTGATTAAAAAAAGCACACACACACACACACACACACACACAGAGGGAGACCTCCAGTTAAAGCCAGTGGTGCAAGCACAGGCATCCAAAGCGATGAAGTGGCTGGAAAAAAAAAGTTTTTATCCCTAATCTAATCTGTATACATGTCTGTCTTGACTCAGTTTGTTGGATTGTGATGACAGCTTGACCACAGCAATATGAGGAATGTCTGGGAATGTCCTTCTGGCTTAGAAGCTACATCCATACACTAGTGTACGTGTACAACCAACAACAACAAATGTTGATGAGCTACGTCGGCCGGTCTCATGGAAAAGTCCCGTCCGAGACAAAGGTCCCTTGATGCAGTGGCGGTTGTAGGGAACAAAATGGATAGGATGTGACCGGCTTGTCAGTCAAAATGTTCTATCTGGACATTGCAACCCCCCCTCGATGATTGTCGTCCTGCCGCCTTGGAAAAACCCATGAACCCAGTCCGGCCACCCTGCTAAAAACAGGCTAGAACCACCACTGCTTAGATATTGTGTGTAATACAAGCTCCCATGGTAGTATGACTACCATTTCTTACCTTAAGAAGAGTAGAGTATGTTTCTTTATTAGTTATTGCATCTTAATATTCAAGTTGCGCGAATTTCTACACCGCTGTCCTGCAGCTTTTTTGTGTTACAAATATTTACACATATGCAGAGTCACTGGACTGAGTGCGTCCAAAGTTGGGCATGCTCATCCTTGTCAAGTCTTTGTTGCGGATTTCATAAATAGACTTCCTTCTGGCTCGCACTCCTCTTACGGCAGCTTTGATCTTCCTCCACCCTAGATGGTTGAGCTCTGCCAAGTTGAGCACCACACAAATGCCACTGACTGCAAACATGAAGACCAAAAACACCGTCTTCTCCGTCGGCCTGGAAACGTAGCACTCGACATCTTTTATGCAAGGGTACCGATCGCACTCGTACACTGCGGGGACATTGAATCCATACAGGAAATATTGACCCACGAGAAATCCTATCTCCAATGCATTTCTGAACACCACCTGGATGATGTAGAACCTCGATATACCTTCCTGCCTTCTCATTTTGGACTTTGTAGTTCGCAGGACTGAATTGGGGATGTCCTTGACCTCAAGGCAATCAGGCTCTGCCTCCTTGTTGGTGTTCTCTGTGTTCTGTACCACCCCATTAACAATAGTGTTCTTCATCTTCTTGCTGTCATCTCTCTTCATGGAGTCCTGCTCCTTGTCTAGGGAAAGGTAAACTGTAGAGAAGCGCCGCTCCTTCTGCTTTGCAGACTGGTGGACAGAATAGGTGATAAAGCAAAGGCTGGGGCAGCAGACCATAATGATCTGGAACACCCAGTACCTGATGTGAGAGATGGGGAAAGCTTTGTCATAACAAGCCTGGTTACAGCCTGGCTGTAAGGTGTTACACACAAACATGGACTGCTCGTCGTTGTACACCGTCTCTCCGACTATTGCCACGATCAGAATACGAAAAATCACCACCACTGTCAGCAGGATCCTGAGGAAACAAACATAGTCATTTAATATACAGTATATCATTGTCATATTTTTCTCACAGTCTACATTTCCCTCCATACAGTTCTATTTCACATTGTAAATTGTGGATTTGTATCTACAGTGGATATAAAAGTCTCCACACCCCTGGTCAAATGCCGTTTTTTTTCGTGATATCAAAAGATGAAGCCAAGATAAATCATTTCAAATGTCTTTCCACCGTTAACCTGCACTCCATAGAAAAATAGTGTGTTCACCCACTTATATATACCTGGTGATGTGTTCAGAAGTGACCAATCGCATTCAAACTCATGTTAAATGGATTCCCAACCTCTCTTTCATGACCATTGAACCTTTCCCATAGCATGCAGGGATACCGGCAGCGCTCCAGTTCCCCCTTTTTCTGTCTTCAAATATTTTTCAAACTTCCGCCAAAATGTCTTTACCGTTAGGTGTCCAAAATTAAGCTTCATGATTTGCAACATGCGGCACGGTGGATGACTGGTTAGCACATCTGCCTCACAGTTCTGTGAGGAGTTTGCATATTCTGTGTGGGTTCTCTCCGGGTACTCTAGTTCCCACCGACATTCCAAAAACATGCATGCTAGGTTAATTGCTAATTTGATAAATCTATCTAATAATATCTAATATCAATGGTGGAAAAAGTATATATATATATATATATATATATATAAATATATATTAGGAAAACATTAATTATGATACATGCAGTGCTTAGCAAATATATTAAACCATGACGCGGCTTATTAGCAATTTAACAGCATTGGTAATTACCAACATCATTTTTTTCATTAAGAGATCAGAATGGAGACATTCTTTAACCAAAATGATATTCTAAATGCAATAATATCATAATTATGGTAAGCCATTCATTTTCCAATTCACACTTTTACAAAAAATATGAATCATGCTCAGGATTAAATTGGCGTATTAATATTCCTTCATTATATGTTGATTTGATTGATGTCAAGTTATATGTGCTATTATACAGCATGCACTGTACTTGCATACCTGAACAGGTTCAATGATGGGGTTTAAAAAGGTGAATTCAGTTTAAAATTCCTCATTGCCGTTCAAAATGATCCAACTTGAGGGCTCAGCACTTCAAAATGGTTTTAACAATAGGCCTGTCACGATAATTACTTGATCGACACAATAGTTTTTCCGGACTTGATAAATTGGGTACAGTCGGAAATTCACTTCAAGCGCGCTCTCCACACTCTGGAATGTTCGGAAAGTCGGAGCGTTGTTGTCGTGTCCCGTTGGGTTATTCCGAGCGCCACACTGGGAGTGCCGGACTGCACTCCCGCTGCTCTGACTGAGGAGACAAAGTGGCCGGAGCGTCAGGCAGGACGAGATGTTTACAGGCAGAACTGACACGTTCAATATGGCGGACGCACTGATGTACCCCTGCCAATGGCCAACACGCTCGTTCGTAAATTCATAAGAAAATGGAACGCGCTCTGCCTCTCTGAACACTGCGCTCTCGGAGAGCAGTGAGAGTGTCAGATTGAATTTAGTCATTGTTGCGGTGAGCCAGCGTGCGGATCGCCCAGTGAGCCGACAGAGTTGGACGGCTGTGTCATTAGCATTCAGGGGGCTCATGGAATGCTGGCGGACCGGTACACTCCTGCTGGTGTTGGCTCCAGCCAATACTCCACAGCCTTTCTCCATGTGTAGATTCACACAACAGAGACGCTTAAGGGAAAGTTAACCGTATATTGTGATCGCTAGCTTGTGAACTCACGGCCTAGCATGCGAGCTAACGAGCTATCAAGCTCGCTCCACCGCGGTGACGTCATTTAAAAAGTCGGCCTTTCTCTCTGGGTTGTTGTGTGTGTTAGTCCCCAATTAACACACAGGGTAAAGTGAACTGTTTATTATGTTCACTAGCCCACAAGCCAATGAGCTACCGAGCTAAAGAGCTAAACAGCTCGCTCCACCGCGGCGTGTTAAAAAACGTCACGCGACGTTTAAAACGTCAGCACCACTCTCCGAGTTGTTGTGTGTGTTCGTCCCCGATTAGCACAAACAAGGGAACGTTAACTGTTTATTAAGCATACCCTCAGTGGCACACATTTTTCAGCCAGGAGTTGACTACAGCGAACGTCAACGTATACTTGATTGACAGGTGCAGGGCTTGTCTTCAACGCGCCAACCACACTGTCTTGCAGCTCTTTATTCTTCATTTCAGAATCAGGGGGATCCAAATAACAGAGTAAAGACTTTTTTTTTTAAAGAGGCTCTAAGCACATATTCGTGTTTTGTTTCTAAATCTATTAAATATATTTGAAGTGCTGAAAACAAAAACAACAAAGACAACAATATAGTGCTAAATTGTTGAGGTACAGCTTAAGCATCTTTTTCACCATTTGAATTTTCCTAATTTGGTGGGCGGGGCTAAAACAAAGCCCCGTGACATCATGGGGCTGGGCTGTATAGTTTCCCTCCCTCACTATATCGGACAAAGTGACGTCATTTCATTTGACTATGCTGCTCAGTTTTGAGTCAGCTGTGCTTTGCTTCCATAGCAAGGCCCATTTACCACTCCAGCGTGCAGTTAGCAAGCTAACAATGGCTTCACTGGATGAGGAATGAGGAAATTAAAAAGCGATGAATTGACTTTTTAAAGAACTTCAACACCACCAGCCGCTCTGCAGTGCGCATTTTCACCAGAGACAACATGGCTTCATGGGTAACTTGATACGAGTGAATGAGGCAGTGCCGACTGTCGAACAACCTGGGCTTCCTCCTGGGGTCGCGGGCTGCCGGAGGCTATCCCAGCTATCTTCGGGCGAGAGGCGGGGTACACCCTGAAGCGGTCGCCAGCCAATCGCAGGGCACATACAGTATAAACAAACAACCATTCGCACCTACGGCCAATTTAGAGTCCTCAATCAACCTACCGTGCAGGTTTTGGGATTGTGGGTGGAAACCGAAGTACCCGGAGATAACCCAGAACATGCGAACTCCACACAGGCGGGGCCAGGGGATCGAACCCCGGTCCTCCGAACTGTGAGGTAAAATATATCACCTTAAAAATGTTTTGTTGTGACACGTCTAGTGTTATTTGTTAAGCGTTGTATGTAAGTTACTCTCAAAAGAAACCAGAATGGGCAAAATAGGTAACCAACTGGCTGAACGATGCAGTATTATTGTGTGATGCTACACCACTCAACAAAAAAAAAAAAAAAATGCACGAAACTCGGGGGCCGACTGGTTAGCACATCTGCCTCACAGTTCTGTGAGGCGTTCGCATGTTCTCCCCGTACCTGTGCGGGATCTCTCCGGGTACTCTGGTTTCCTCCGACATTGCAAAAACAGAGTGGCCTTTTATTGTGGCCAGCCGACGGCACAGCTGTGCAATAATCACGCCGTCTAATCAGCACCTTGATATGCCACACCTGTGAGGTGGGATGGATTATCTCCACAAAGGAGAAATGCTCACTAACACAGATTTCAACACATTTGTGAATAATACTTGAGGGAAATGGCCTTTTGCGTATGTAGAAAAGGTTTTAGATCTTGGAGTCCACCTTACGAAAATGGGAGCAAAAAACAAAAGCATTTTGTTCAGTGTAGGAATGCCTCCCAATTTGAAATAATCCCAAACTTTTTTGGGGGGTTTTGTTAGTCAAATTTAAATATGACTTTGAAGTGTTGCTGTTTCAGCATGGGAGACTTTAACCCTACAAAACCAAAGGGGACATAAATAAAGTGCTAAAAATAAAAATAGTTTTTACCAATACTGATCAAATTATGTGAAAATGACCCCACTATACTATACTATACTACACTAAAATATGAATTTGCTTATTTGCAAATAAATCGCCAAATCACACAGACTTGGAGTCCTTGTGTAAGTTTGAGGGAAAACTCAAATGGACCAGCACTAATAATCCTCGATTATTATAACCATTAAATTGCTTACACCAAATACTATTTATAGAAGAGTACTTATTTCTATTTGTGGGGGCTCTGCTGAGATGAAAAGGAGACTCACCCCTTATTACCTCCCTGTCTGATCCGGACACCGTTAAGGGTGCTGTCCACTTCTGAAATAGCATCACTTTTCATTTTGTCCTTCTTTGTGCTTGCATTATAAGTGGAGGTAACATGAAGATGCAAACTTTCATTTGACTATATGATCCATCCAAAGTCATACTGGAGGAATGAATTCATAAGCCATAACAATCATTGATTCGTATTTTTTTTTTAGAACATGTTGCCGCAATTACTCCAATGCAATTTGTCTTTTTGTGAAATGCAGTGAAAAAAAAAAAAAAAATAAAAAAATAAAAAAATAAATAAATGGTAATTTCGTTCAACTCGGCTGGTGATTTTATATATTAATTTCAACCAATGCATGTGTTCAGACACGGAGATTGTGGATTTCTTACCTTCCAATCATAGTCGAGTGCTGCTGGACTGCCGCCTCCAAGAGACGCTCCAATATGGTCCACTCTCCCATGACTGTTCATTCGGAGAAAATCTCACTCAGACGCCGATTGTGCTCAGAAAATAAGTGAGGGGGAAAATATCTGAGTGCAAGAAGTCATCCGACCGATACACCATTTTCCACCCACGGCACGCGTGGAAGTGCTGTGGATGTGACTTCCCCTAAGCCTAACGCTCCCCTGACAGCTGCGAAATGCAGTCTTTGAGCTCGTCTCTCCCAATGAGAGCCGTCTGCGGGCTTGGCTTGAGTGCGCGCTAAAAGGACGACTGTGTGTAACTGAGCGCGGGGTTGCAGCCCTCTGCGTTAATTCCGGTTTAAGTAGACTTCTCCGCGTCACACGCACGTCCGTCAGTCGGCGGGAGAGGTCGGGGACTCCACACGCTTGTTGAGTGTAACATGTCCATCCATCCAGCGCTGCCCTCTGGTGCGACAGTGAGCGAGACTACTGAGAAGTCACGCTCATACGCTCTCGCTTCTGCACGCATCAATGCATACATGCACTTCGAGATGGTACCGTATTCTTTCTTCAAGTATTGCCTGTATCTACCATTGAAATTGTATTTGTATGTACGTGTAGTGGTTCAATTGCGATCGAGAAATCATAATGCCTGGTGGACAAGTGTGCTTTTTTTGGGGTTGTTTCATTGGGCATTGAGGGAGAATGGCTATGCACCACAATTTCTGCCAAATAAAAAGTGGCAGCAGTGTGATGTGACCAGTGGCGTGCAAGGGGGTGGGAGTGGGATAGGGAGGAGGGGGCGCTGGCCCCAGGAACCCAACTCGAGGGTGGAGGGGTTGGGGGGGGGTAATCCAAACAGGTTTGGACCCAGCATGTATGTATCACATACATTTTGGTCACAGGCTTTACTTTTTCATCCACAGGCACATTAGATATTTTAAATATAGTTAATTATTGATGTCAAACACAATGTGTGATACTTCACACACTACCTAGATGGCTTGAGCCGAACTTGCGAACCCGGAAATGTATTTGCTGGGTGTGTGAAAGCTTGTGTGCAATTTGATTGGCTGTAAACTGCAATGTGTGCGCCCAAAACCAGTGGCAGACTCATCGACAGTTGCCACACTGCGCAACAGTTCAATCGGGTTCGATCAAGTCACTCGGTGTGCCTTCGTGCTGATTACTTGCATTCACCCAACCAATACGCCGACCGTCTTCAAAAGCGGAAGGTGTTTGACATCGCATTAGCATCATACCGCTTTCCTTTTCTTTTCTTTCTTTTAAACCTGTCCTGTTCAGCTGCATGGCCTTGCAGAAAGGTGGATCTGTTGTCACGCTTAGGGTTTTTGAAGGAGAGGAAAGCAAGGCAAAAACGTGGAGGACTCAAGCGCAGGGAAGCAGGGAACCAAGGCAGGTGTGCAGGAGTCTCCAAAAAATGATATTTAATTTCCCAAAAAAAGCAAACAAGGAACATGGAAAAAACTAACGAAACCAAGTCCCACAACTGCTAACCAAAGTAACAAAGAAACACTTGAATAAACCTAAAACTGGAAACAAAACGTGACTGGTGAAATAACTGAGTGACAACTGGCGACTATGACGTGGCACAGACAGACAATGACACCTGACAACGACATACTACAATGAACCGACATGAACTGAAAGAAACCAGGGAACTAAATGCAATCCCTATTCCAATTCGCATATCAGAGCGGGGACAGGGTCGTGTATAATCGCGCTAGAAACCTGCTGACTAAAGCAATTAACATTGCAAAGAGGAACTATGCGGCAAAGTTGGAAAAACAATTTAGCGCTAACATCTCTAAATTAGTCTGGCATGCATTCCAATCGCTGACTAATTACAAGCGACGATCCCCCCAAACTGAGAACAATAGCACACTAGCCAACGACTTGATTACCTTCTACTGCAGATTTGAAAGGACCTCAAAGTCTGCGCGGACCGGCTCGCGCCAGTCTTCACTCAGGCCGTGACCTTCGACCCCTCAGGCCGTGACCTTCGACCCCTCAGGCGGCACTGCATCAAAAACCGACATCAATGTGTAAAGGATATCACCACATGGGCTCAGGACCACTTCAGAAAACCCGTGTCAGTAAATACAGTTCGGCGCTACATCCGTAAGTGCAATTTGAAACTCTACTATGCAAAGCAAAAGCCGCTAAGGCGGTCGCTAAGGCAAAAACTCAGGCATGGGAGGAGTTGGGTGAGGCCATGGAGAAAGACTTCCGGATGGCTTTGAGGAAATTCTGGTCCACCATCCGGCGTCTCAGGAGGGGGAAGCAGTACACCATCAACACTGTGTATAGTGGGGATGGGGCTGACTTGGGAAATTGTGAGTCGGTGGGCAGAATACTTTGAATACCTCCTCAATTCCACCGACACACCTTCCCATGAGAAAGCAGAGTCTGGGGTCTCTGAGGCGGGCTCTCCTATCTCTGGGGTTGAGGTCATCGAGGTGGTTAAAAAGTTCTCGGTGGCATGGTCCTGTGGGTGTATGAGATTCGCCCGAAGTTCCTAAAGGCTGTGGATGTTGTGGGGCTGTTCTGGTTAACACGCCTCTGCAACATCGCGTGGACATCGGGGACAGTGCCTCTGGATTGGCAGACTGGGGTGGTGGTCCCCGTTTTTAAGAAGGGGGACCGGAGGGTGTATTCCCACTACAGGGGTATCACACTTCTCAGCCTCCCTGGTAAGGTCTATTCAGGGGTGCTGTAGAGGAGGGTCCGTCGGGAAGTCGAATCTCAGATTCAGGAGGAGCAGTGTGGTTTCCGTCCTGGCAGTGGACCAGCTCTACACCCTCGGCATGGTCCGTGAGGGTGCATGGAAGTTCGCCCAACCAGTCTCCATGTTTTTTGTGAACTTGGAGAAGGTGTTCGACCGTGTCCCTCGTGGAGTCTTGTGGGGGGTGCTTCAGGAGTATGGGGTACTGATCCCCTTGACACGGGTATGTTCGGTCCCTGTACGACCAGTGTCAGAGTTTGCTCCGTATTGCTGGCAGTAAGTCGGACTCGTTTCCGGTGGGGACACCCCGGGTACGACCCAGGACACGCTGGAGAGACTATGTCTCCCGACTGGCCTGGGAACGCCTCGGGATACCCCCAGAAGAGCTGGATGAAGTGGCTGGGGAGGGGGAAGTCTGGACATCCCTGCTAAAGGTACTGCCCTCGTGACCCGACCTCGGATAAGGGGAAGACAATGAATGGAGAGATGGATGGATGGACACAATATTATTTACACACCACTTATGGGTATCTTATTTCAGGCTTCTGGTATTAGTTTTAACTTTAATCTAAAATATGCAGTGTTTGTTATATTAAATAGACAAATAATACTGTAATTAATATCATAATAATAGTAATTATATTTCACCTTATATAGGGTCAGCTGTGTATCAACAAACACCACTAAAATCCAGACAGATTACTTTCATACTGCATTATTGAGGCCAACAGATAGCACTCAGACAAGCCAGGCAAAATTCACCATACAGTCATAATACTACCTTATTTGGTGAAGACAGTAAACAGGAGTATTAGACACACAAGAGAGGCAGGCTGTCTATATTTAGCCATTTGTTCGTTCGTGGATGAGGCTGAGGAAAACTATACTTGGTTTCAGTGACAGTAATCTTTTTAAGTTTCTTCAGGGTCTCTAAATATAGAACGCATGAAGACAACCTGTTGTCTCTGTGTAGCAGCGTCAAGCCAAGCATTATTACTGTATTGTGGAAAGCAACTGAATCAGGAAATAGGCACACACAGTATTTCCTGCTCGTCCTACAAGGAGAAGTTTGTCTTATTTCCTCAACAATATCCAAAGGAAATGTTGAAATGTACAAATGTACAAGATTCCCATATAGAAACATAACACTATATATTGTAGCTACCTACACATATTCCTTTATTTTATGGTTGTTCACTTGTTTTTTGGTAAGTCGCATAAATAGGTAATAACCTCATAAATAGGTTATTTTATGTTGTATATTTACTCTATACCTCATTTCATGTTTTCCCTTAAGTCAAGCTAGTTCCAGTCAGGAGAGGAAATAATAGTGAGTAGGCTATGTTTAGTTAGACTTCAGGGTCAAGATGAGCAAAATAATTTATATATTCAATATAAGCGAAAACAAACAACAATCACATTCGGAGTATTACATAACACATGTATAAAGGAGGGTGTTATTATTGAGCCCATGGATGACAAGGTGAAACTTAAGGTATTTAATAGTGTTATTTCCCCAAGAGTCACTGATGGTGTAGTGGTGCACTCGCCTGACTTTGGTGCGGGCAGCGTGGGATCAGTTCCCACTCAGTGACGGTGTGAATGTGAGTGCGAATGGTTGTCCGTGTCTATATGTGCCCTGCGACTGACTGGCGACCAGTTCAGGGTGTAGTCCGCCTTTCGCCCGAAGTCAGCTGGGATAGGCTCCGGCGGCCCGCGACCCTAACCAGGATAAGCGGTGTTGACAATGGATGGATTTCCCCAAGATCTCCAGTAATGTTTGTATCAATGTGATTCAAGGTTCAAGGTGCGTTTAGTGTCAATTCTTCAATATGCGTAACACATATATATTATATATGTCATGTGTATGTGTGTTCCGGGTTTTGTCCTCCCCCCTGTTTCACACACACCTGCTCCTGTGAGCATCTTCACCACCTGTGCCTCGTTCACCCTAATTACCCCTTGTATTTAACCTCGTGTCTCATTCCCTCTCGTCGCCAGTTCGTTGTACCTTGTCGTCGCGTTCCAGCATTCCTTGTTTCCACGTCACAGACTCACAGTAAGACTTGACCCTGTTCCGATTATCGACCTTGCCTCTTTGCCTCATGTTTTTGGATACTGTTGCCTTTCTTGGATTGCCTGCCTGTGTACCGACCTATGCCCGTCTATTAAACCTCTCTTTTTGGAAACTGTCCATTTGTTTTGGAGTCGTGCATTTTTGGGTCCTATCCTCTGTTCCGTTCATGACAATATATATATATTGCAAAATTAGTCATTCGAACTGCTCTAAGTGCTAGAGGACTCTGGACTCTGAACGCTATGTCTCCAAAGCGTTCTATAAATTGACTGTCTGTTGTACTAGAGCGGCTCCAACTACCGGAGACAAATTCCTTGTGTGTTTTGGACATACTTGGCAAATAAAGATGATTCTGATTCTGATTCTGACATACAGAGGGTTGAATTTACAGTAGTCAAGGGCCCGCGGTGCTACAAAAGACAGTACAAATAATAAAATCAATATAAAAAGCGAAATAAAACTATGGTATATACAGTATAAAAAGTATTAATTGAATGTGCAAATATCAAAGCTCAGGTGACGTGTGCAACATAGTCATGGTCAGAGAATCAAGGCAAATAAGACATAAATTAGATGATAAAACCCCAATGCTGCGAATGTGGCTGGTGCGACCCTGAGTCTGATGTGTGCGTGTGTGTGTGTGTGTGTGTGTGTGTAGGTTTGTGTGTGTGTGAGTGTGTGTGCATGTGCATGTTTGTGGGGCGTCAGACTTCAGGTGAACAGAGGACAGAAGAGGTACAGGTGGCAGAGCGGGGACAGAGTTCAGATTCCTGACAGCTTGATGAATAAGTTTGATTCGACTAGTCCTGGCTCACAGACTCCTCAGTCTCCTCCCTGAAGGAAGCAGACTGAAAAGGCTACCACGCGAGAGTTCTGTCCGCTCGGTACCATACTAACCAGTCGAGCTGAACGGCGCTGTCTGCAAAGGTGCTGTTAAGCCATGTTTCCACAAACACAAAAACACAGCACTCTCCCACAGTCTTACGGGTAGAGTGGAGCAGTCGAATGTAACCCAGTTTGTTGTCCACAGAGCGTACGTTGGCTAAAACGATGGAGAGAATAGCCGGCTTGTGTGGTTTAGCCGCTAGCCGAGTTCGGATGCCTCGCGCTTGCCCCATTTCTGGTTCCTCCTTCGCCGTTCATGGCGCCTCCACTCTGGGCATGACGCAGGAGTGGGGATTGCAGCTGTTGTAGGCACCGATAGCAGACCGGAGTTCAGTAGCTCCTCAGTGAGAGTAGAGTTTAACTCCGTAAAATTAGTTCTGCTGATGTCGAGCAGAAGCTTACTACTGTATCTGCGCCTTGGCTGGCCTCACCACTGGTAGGTTAATTGACAACTCTGAATTGCCCGTAGGTGTCAATGTAAGTGCGAATGGTTGTTTGTTTGTATGTGCCCTGCGATTGGCGATTACCCCGCCTCCTACCCGATGATGGCTGGGATAGGCTCCAGCACTCCCGCGACCCGTGAGGATAAGCGGCTCAGAAAATGGATGGATGGGTGTTTAGTGTTGGCAGCGCGGTGACTGACTGGTTAGAGCATCTGCCTCACAGTTCTGAGGACCGGGGTTCAAATCCCGGCCCTGCCTGTGTGGTTTCCTGTTCTGGATTTTGTGTTGAGCAGATTTTTTGGATGATCTGTGTCCCGGATGTCTCTTGTTAACGCATCCCTGTCTGCTTGTTATGCATACCTCCACCTGGTATTGTCAGTTTTGCCCCCCCCCCCCCCCATGCATCAGCCAATCAGCTATCTCCATCCATTAGTGTTTTGTCGAGGTGTGCCTCATTTTCTTGTCAGTCTGTTTGTACTTCGTCTCCTGATTTCCACTTAGTCGGTCAGTCTGGCCATTGTCCTTTGTCACGTGTCCTGTTGCCTATGTCTGCGGTTGTGAGTCAATCCATGTGCTTCAAGTTTTTATGCTGCTTTTTCCATAACAGTAGAACCCCGATTTTCAAACACCTAATTGGTGGAACTATTCAATGTACGACCCTCAGACCAAACAAAAATATCACTTGACGTTTGAAGCTTGTCGCAGTGTGGAAACGTTTCATTTATCCCTTTTTAGCCGGGCTAGTTTCACAATATTAGGTGTTAACCTTCTGTATTCTTTTCCTAGTTTTTGCCATGGTTTGGTTTTACAAATGGTCAGGTATTCTGTGTGACATTTTCAGGTGACCCGTTAGTCTGTACTATCACAACATGCAATGTATTCTGTTGCAATATCCGTAAATTACAACAGATACTGTACGTATATTAATGTAATTCCATGTCTAATCAACCGGACATTCTATTTTAGCGAGGTATACAAACGTTTGGGGTTCCCGGGAATAAGTAGATAAAGGTGACCTGGGAAGTGGCTCACATCCCAGGTGGCCAATCAGGACACAGTGAACAACAAATGGAAACAATACAGACCATTTTAGAAGTGTATGTGACTTGATTTCTTATTGTTTCATGGCACTAGAATATATTTCACTGTGTACCATTATTCAGTCGTATATGCACAAATAAGCAGTCTCACGTGTTTTACAATACTCTCTTTTCATTAGACAAAACGTTTTGCATGACAGGATGCAGGCAAGGTTGGTTTAGACAATGTACAGGTTGAGGACTTCCTACCACTGGGGTGTTTATTTCCTTACTCAACATCAGTAAGTGAAGAGTATCTGGCTACAGATGTTTAACCCAATCAAAGAAAGACTCCCACAGGTCAGGGAGGTGCTCATGGGATTATGTTTTATGTCTACATCCAACCAGAGCGATGTCACAGATTAAATTACCCTGTAATCGCCATCTGACCTATAAAATATGCAGTTGTGGTGAGTGGGGGAGCAGGCTGACCTAGACTTTCATAGCTAAACCCTTCGAGTACTACAAAAGGAATCTCAAAGGCACAAAGTAATGTATTTTATCAGAGCAAGCAAACGAGACACACAATGATAATAACAAGGTATATTCATTGTCTCCCTTGGAGAAGAGTATGCAGATGTTTGCGTCTCAGTTATCCTAGGAGCTAATTTGTTGGAGGGCTTTAATGCCCCTGGTAGAGTCACCCAGTGGAAACAGGTCCTAGGTGAGGGACCACACAATGCACATCTCTTAACCCTCTATATGACAAACACAAAACATTGGAAATATGTTTTTCCTTGCCTGGACGTGGGTCACTGGGAGGCACCCCCTCTGGAGTCAGGCATGGAGGAGGTCCTCAATCCAAGTGGCCAGGCCGACTTTCATAGGGCCCAGCTCGGCACAGCCCGAAAAAACAATGTTGGTTCCCTTTCCAGGACTTTCTCTGCCCCCTGATCTGATCTGATCTGATCCCAAGTGGTTCTATGCTATTGGACTTCTGTGCTCCTCATGGATTAGTTATAACAAACACCATGTTCGAATGTAAGGGTGTCCAAAGTGCACTTGGCACCAGGACCCCTAGGCCGCAGTTGGGTGATCAATTTGGTGGTCATGTCATCAGACTTGCATCCACATGTCCTCGACACTTCAATAGAGGGGCAGAGCTTTCAATCGATCACCACCTGGCGGTGTGTTGGCTTCGATGTTAGGGGAGGATGCCGGTCTGACCTAGAAAACCCAAACATATTGTGAGGGTCTGCTGGGGCAGAGTCCCCTGTCAGAGGGAATTTCGACTCCCACCTCCGGCAGAAACTTAACCACATCCTGGGGGAGGCGGGCAACATTGATGGTGAGTGGGCGATGTTCCATGCCACAATTGTTGAGGTGGCCGACTGGAGATTTGGCCGTAAGATGTTCAGTGTCTGTCGTGGTCATCTCCATGCCCGTTAGTGGACATCGACGGTGAGGGATGCTGTCAAGCTGAAAAAGGAGTCCTATTGAGGTTGGTCTTTTTGCCTATAGGACAAAAATTCGAGCTTGAGAGGAGTTTGGTGAGACCGTTGACAATAATGTCCGGACAGCTTCAAGGAAATTCTGGTCCACCATTTGGCATCTTAGGAAGGGGAAGCAGTGCACCAACACGGTGTTTAGTGTGGATGTGGGGCTGATAACCTACAATACTCCAGATGTTAGCATAGTGATCTTTTACTTTTATTTTTAACAGCTGTGTGCACAAGCAAGTGTTAAAATCATTCATTTGATGACCAAAAGACCGTTTACGCCAGTGATTTCCAACCTTTATGGACTAGAGGCACATATTTTCCAAGTGAAAAATCTCACGGCCAGTGATGAGCGCATCACACATTACTCTCAAATTCCGCCATTTTGACTAGCGAGCAAAGTAACGCGTTACTTTCCCCATGAGAGTAATCAGACTACAGTTACTTTTTCTAAGCAGCAATAGTTACTTTTGGGTCATCGGTGTTCCTCAGCAAGTACTTATTGGTGGCTGGTGACTCGAAAACTCGCAGTCCAGCCATTCAACAGCATTTAACCGTTGACCTAGACTGCTGATTTTTAAATAAGGGGAAGAAAGGGATTGGGAGGTGATTGTTGATTCTACACAGTGACGGTGCAGTACCATAAAAGTGCAAAGAAATGCACAATTTCACTATCACTTGAATCAACCTACCACGCGTGCTTTTTTGGGATGTGGGAGAAAACCGGAGTGCCCGGTTTTGTCAAGTCTGCAGTAAGGTGCTCATTTCATGTGGCTTCGACTACACTAATATTTAAGTTATTGGTTCATGTTGTAACTGTGGCAACACTGCTCACGGCACACCAACAAACAAAAATGTCACAAAAAGTGGATTCATTAATTACTGTACGTCCTTCCTGCCATCAAATAGAAGAGCATTTATTTGTCCTGTCTGGCACTATGCCTCACTGGCATAAATAGAGGAACAAAGATACATTATTTCTTGGAAATAAACCCGTTTTTGAGCGATTAGGTAGAATTTGATCATTTCCCAGAGCGCACCTGATTGAGAATCACTGGTTTAAACCCTAACCCAATACAGAGATAATAGCTTTCATTCTATGTGTGACCCTTAGAGTCAATAGGAAAATGTGTCCATCTCAGTGTAATGAAATAGTTCCCCCTTGTGAGTGAAAACAAGTATCACACCCCAGTATGAAGGCTGGGAGATGAACAATTCAAAACCATCAATGTAGTGTTGGTTTTGTTCAGCCAAGCGTGAAATAAACGCATTTCAAACAAATACATTTAGAAATAAATGATTGAAAATATAAATTAATAAATGACATAGTTGGGTAGATGTTGGGTAAATTCTACCGTGAAAATGGTTTTCATGATGAGGAAATAATATGAAAAGCAAATTCCTGACTACTCGATGAAGCCAATTTTAATCATGAATCATTTTACTTGTGGTTGGGAACCTGAACAATTGGTTTTGAGGTCAATCGATATCTTATGTTGACACTACAAAATAAGCCTATGTTTCTTTTTAAAGCATATGAATACACAATCTTATTTTATATGAGCATGCAAGTCTTGTAAAGAGATATCCACTATTTGGATCAGAAAATACCAAATGCTTTTTTCCCCCCCCAATATGTGAAAGTGTAAAAGACCCCTCCCCACCAATGATTTTCAATATCTAGCCTGGCTACTGTTTTGTTTCATCAAACATAATCTATTAGCTAAACACCGCTAAGAATTTATTTTCACCAGTTTATATTAGATTGCTGTAGTGCTAGTAGCTAGCATTCTTTACAAACTATAGCCTGTGGACTGTACACGTGCGTGTGTGTGTGTGTTGGCAATTGTGATTGGTCAGACTCACAAACCTTTTCATTTGAAATTGGGAATAATCAAACAGTTGTGAAAAATATTTTCAGTATGTGTTATGTAACATTTGTTTTTGTTATATTATACCTAAATACCAATTTTGTATGGATCAAATTGACATTGTGGGGTAGGTGGCGTCTTCGACACACTGGGGGTTCGGGCAGCTTCCCCAGGCCGTTTTTTTTAAAAAAATTTGAAAGTGTCATTCATACACTCCTATCCTTGAAAATGCAACAACAGGATGCTGGAAAAGAGGAAGATCGAGAGAAACAAATGAGCTCCCATCTGTCAGTTACTCCATTCAAATGTTTTCCTGGATTTCTTTCTTTATATTGTCTTCCTTGCTTTTCTCAGATTTTTAAAGGTGCTATATTATGCTCTTTTTTTATTGCTGATTTCCCCCACAACTTAAAAAGGTTACCAGGCCTTCAAAATATATTTGTGATGTGCATTTGCCAAAATACCCAAACGATCAAGGATTATATCCCTTCACCGTCTTTTTAGAGAGGAAATGAACTGACTCAATAGGGGTTTCCCACCGCAGGAACCCTTGCAGGAACTTACCTAGCTACCCTGGTAACTTGAATTCCCTCTGTGTTCCTACTGAAAAAAAATTACCAGAGTACGGAATATTTCATTCCAGTGAGTGTTCGAATCAGTTCTTGAAAAATATTTGCTCAAAAGATACGTTCACCGAATCGTTCCGTTCTTTTTCACAAACTCATTCAAGTGCTTCCTCCTTCTTCCTTAATGCAACCCTATGGGGGGCACAAGCCAGTGCAAACTGTAGGCTGGTCCCAAGCCCGGATAAATGCAGAGGGTTGCGTCAGGAAGGGCATCCGGCTTCAAACTTTGCCAAACAAATATGAATGTTCATCCAAAGAATTCCATACCGGATCGTTCGTTAACAACGTCTGCCACCGGCGCAGACGATGTAATCTGAAGGAGGTTACCGACTGTAAGGTCGTGGTAGGGGAGAGTGTGGCTAGACAGCATAGGATGCTGGTGTGTAAGATGACTCTGGTGGTGGGGAGGAAGATTAGGAAGACAAAGGCAGAGCAGAGAACCATGTGGTGGAAGCTGAGACAGGACGAGTGTTGTGCAGCTTTTCGGTAAGAGGTGAGACAGGCTCTCGGTGGACGGGAGGAGCTTCCAGAAGACTGGAGCACTGCAGCCAAGGTGATCAGAGAGGCAGGCAGGAGAGTACTTGGTGTATCTTCTGACAGGAAAGGAGAGAAGGAGACTTGGTGGTGCAACCTCACAGTACAGGAAATCATAAGTACAGGAAATCATACAAGGAAAGAGGTTAGCTTAGAAGAAGTGGGACACTGAGAGGACCGAGGAGAGGCGAAAGGAATACATTGAGATGCGACACAGGGCAAAGGTAGAGGTGGCAAAGGCCAAACAAGAGGCATATGATGACATGTATGGCAGGTTGGACACTAAAGAAGGAGAAAAGGATCTATACAGGCTGGCCAGACAGAGGGATAGAGATGGGAAGGATGTGCAACACGT
Organism: Phyllopteryx taeniolatus; assembly: GCF_024500385.1. Lineage (NCBI taxonomy): Eukaryota > Metazoa > Chordata > Actinopteri > Syngnathiformes > Syngnathidae > Phyllopteryx > Phyllopteryx taeniolatus. The sequence goes on along the minus strand of NC_084519.1, from coordinate 185,229 downwards.
TAGGGTAATTAGGGATAGAGATGGAAATGTCTTGACTGGTGCCATCAGCGTGCTGGATCGATGGAAAGAATACTTGGAGGGGTCAGAGTGAAGCAACAGGGAGAAGCGATAACGAGGGTGGAGGACTTTAAATACTTGGGGTCAACAGTCCAGAGCAATGATGAGTGTGGTCAGGAAGTAAAGAAACGGTTGGAACGGGTGGCGGAAGGTGTCAGTTGTGTTATGTGACAGAAGAGTCTCTGTTAGGATTAAGGGCAAAGTTTAGAAAACAGTGGTGAGGCCAGCCATGATGGACGGATTAGAGACAGTGGCACTGAAGAGACGACAGGAAGCAGAGCTGGAGGTGGCGGAAATGAAGATGTTGCGGTTCGCTCTCGGAGTGACCGGGTTGGATAAAATTAGAATTGAGCTCATCAGAGGGACATCCGAGGTTCTATGTTTTGGAGACAAAGTTAGAGAGAGCAGACTTCGATGGTTCAGAGGAGTACTAGTGTTCAATCGTTCCCAATTCAACTGAGAGGGAAGCATCCGGTCCCCTTGTAAGGCAAGCGTGATTACTGTCATATTATCCATAGATTATATTTAGTGGTATGTAATCCATTTTCATAATAGCTATAGAATTGTTATATTATCCTCTTATCTTGCATTTAGTGTAAAGTTAAAAGTCTTTCACTAAAACTGTGGCCGATGTCCTTCCACACAAAATCCATTATAGTAACACAACAACACAATTAAAATACACTGACAAGTTTTTTTTGTGTTTTTTTTTCAATTTTCTATGGGTTCCAAACCCTCGGTGGACCCGGCGGTCCAACCGCTCCAGTCCTACACACGAAGTATTGCGCTCGACGTGACACGGACACCAGACTCAACACGCAGGGACTAACTCAATGTGGGGGAGTCATGCTACCACGTATTATGGAGTCACAAACTGCCACGTATCCCAGGCAGCCCCTTATTGGGTCGACTCAGCAGTCGGCTGTCCAACTGCGTCCCTTTGTGCCCTTTGTGTGTGAGGTTCCGGACCTCCGGTGTTATCGTTGGCCTACAATAAACCTCCACATGTTCGCTGACACGTTCAAACTCAACGGATACTAAATCCGACACGATCCAACATGGGCTCTTAGCAATACTAAATACACAATGACTGCACTCCGGATTCATCTTAGTTCAAAATTTGCTCCACTCCTCATTCCACAATATCCCAAGTGTCACAGCAAATCAGGAGAATTTGAATAAACGGGGGTTTCCCTTACCTTTGTAGTTGGCCGGCCTGAATATGGAGCAGGAGAAGTCACGTCGGTGTCACCAAGTTGGTTGGACAGTTTGCGCCAATTGCCTGAAAAAGCACCTCTCCCTTGCAGCTCTCACGACATGGAGATAACAGTAAAGGTGCGGGAGGGGCGAGTCATCTGCCAGCGGTTGGACCTGGCGTGACTGCATCTCGTCCTTGCTATGTGGCCTTCGCCCTATTTGCTTGCCGTTGATGGCGCCCTCCTGTGATAAACAAGTTGCACAGGCACACAGCTGCCACTGGCCAAGGTTACTTTCTGGCCACATCTCGTTTTAGGCAAGCATTACCAAATGAAAATATATGGACAATATGACACTATGTTTGAAAAACGCATTAACGCCTTGGGTTAAAGTCCCTGGTGGGATACTGGCGGGTTCCTGCCTAAACAGGTTTGAAAGCCTTAGATTCAGCCGGCGTGCGGATCTTAAAAATTTGGCCAACTCTAAAAGGTTGAGACTCCTAAACTCCGTGACAACAGACGTTCAAAATTACCCGGAGGGATTTATATACCGAAGGAGCTGTGAGGTGAAGAAGATTGGATATGGTTTTAGCTTGAAAAGCCTGTGCACAAAATAGATGGTTTATGGTGAGCCCACTCCGGGAAAACGTGCAACACTTTTTAGTCTATCACGGCGGAATGACAGTCTCGAACAAAACTCTACGAAATTAGGATTCGATGTCCTGTGAGCGACAAAATGAGGCGAGCTCACGTAGTGAAATATTTGCGGTGAATTGCAGGGGGTTTTCATCCCAGGACTCCTAGAATATAATATAAAGCAGAAAATTGTTTGAAGTCGATAGAAAAAAAACAACAACTAATTAGGTCCTTACAAGTACATCTGCCTCACAGTTCTGAGGACCGGGATTCAAATCCCAACCCCGCCTGTGTGGACTTTGCATACTCTGGATGGATGGATGGGTCCTTACAGAAACCAAAACCAAAGGACGATCTAAGGGGATCTGCAATTTAGATTCCAGGAGTGGGCTCTGTTTGAGTAAGCGCTATAGAAGACTGATCAGCTTTGTCTGTCTGTGTGTTTGTACTGTAACAAAATGGCCGAACACAATGAGGAGGCATGGTATTTTGTACTAATTCTTTTATATGTTTAGACAAAGAAAGAGGAGTTGTGAGGAGTTCTCCACCGTTGAGCCGTCACCCAAGCGACCGAATGTCATGCATGAATCAATGTTTGTTGTCTTGCGAAAGGAGGCCGCCGAACCGGAGGGGGAGCGAGTCGGCGTTGTTCTTTGCTTGTAAATATGTAAATAATCTGTGGGGTCACAATGGCGGCCGCATTGTGGCTCCCTAGAGGTAGGTTTTTGTTTTTGAAAAAGTTTAAGAAAATAAAAATACATGGACACTGCTACAAGAGCGGAGCGCTCATCACACAACAACATTTATAGATGTTGCTACGCGGTGCACACATAAGGCACGCCGCATTAGAAGGCGCCCTTTTGGAGAAAACTTAAGTGCGCCTTGTGGTCGTGAAAATACGGTTTTTAAAACACAAGCCAGTCACAGTTTTAGGAAATAAATGTACAAAGACCAAGCTTAGCCTGATAAATAGCTAATGCACACACGTAACAATTTAGAATAAATGCAAGAGCAACGTTTAGCTAGATTTTCTACAACTACAGTACTGCGGTCAAAAACATCACCAGAACGAATTCTATGTTCCCATAATGCTTTTCGCTGACGACATTGCCAGGACTGCAACGATGCCAATGCTTAAGGCAGGAAGTGGCCTGTTCGCACCATGCCCACATGGGCTGTGGTTGACGTCACTGAAGCGGAGCACAGGCATGTGCTTATGTAGAGTGTGTGGATGGTGGCCTCAAGTGGACAAATCAAATACACGCACCTCAATAAAGGATCATGTTGGCACCGGATTGTATATATGAAACTAGCCATCCATCCATTTTCTGTCGCGCTTCTCCTCACACGGGTCGCGGGCGTGCTGGAGCCCATCCCAGCTATCATCGGGCAGGAGGCGGGGTACGCCCTGAACTGGTTGCCGGCCAATCGCAGGGCACATGCAAACAGACCACCATTCGCACAGGGTTTACCGTAAATAAAAACAAACACCATGTGTGCCTCCTGAATACTGTAAATGACTCTGACCATGTACCATGAACTCCTGCTTCCATTAGCCGTGTCCCCTCTACTTACCCACAATTCCATAGTCCAATCTCGAAACAGACCAGCGTCATGTGACCATGCGCTTTTCAAATAAAACACTCGCATCAAGGTTTTTTAAATGCCACAATTGCCCTTTAAGCCTCTTATGTCGCATTTGTATTCCTATTTATTCATATTTTCTTCCAATATTTAACTCATTTAGTTTGTGTTTTTATAATATCTAAATGTATAAATATATATTTTCAATTTGTATGTCTATACAGCACTGTTTTTGAAGTGCTCTATAAAAAGAGTTGTCTAAACAGCAACGGTTTGAAGGAGCGCACAACTGCCACTGCTAAACATATACTTCCTATTATCCAGCTAAACTAATTTTGCCCTGAGCTGCAACAACAGCGACGAACTGAATTAAGAAAACTGTGATAACCAGATCTTCCAAACGTTGACTAGTGTAACTAGCATCTATCACTAGAGGGCAGTCTCATGTTATTGTGAGCAGTTGGAACTTCTCTCCACAAGTGGGTCATAACAAAGAGGTGTGTCTCCATTCAAAATGGTCATTAAAGAAGGAGATCATCTCACTTTACGGCCTCCTTAATAAATCTTAATAGCAGCCCTCGGATAATGTTTTGCACCATGAAATACGTTTTCATTTCCAACACAAACAAAGTCAGACAATTGCAAAGGTCCCGATTTCACTTGAGCTTTGTACAATTGTGAGCGTGCCACTGGCCAGACCACGCCTCCACGCCATCAACTTGCTCTTGTCCATCCAATGAATTCTTACCCACGACCAGTCTCATCTCCTCCGACACGGCGGGAGGGGGCCAGCCGTGATGGATCTGACATTAACGGGAAATGAAGCTGGGGAGATGCGACGCCCCAGTCCAATAGCGGCATTTGTCACCGGTCTGGTCATGCAGATTGGGCCGGCCTCGCTCAATGACTACGATGAATGATGACGGCGGGCCTTGTCTTTGTCTCCCTGTGTGGCTTCCCTGAGCACAGCTCAGTCTCCAGCTACGACCGCTCTCACATTAACCTCGCATCACAGATCTAACATGCACCTTGACATATAAATGTTGGTTCCTGCTCATGTTTGTATTAATGTTGGGATGCCAGCGAGATGGGGCATTAAGTGAATTCATCTTGAATATGGTTTCAAGTGAACCACACCTTTAATACAGGTGTTCTACTGTATCAGGGATGCTTTGTCAATGTGATTGGTTGTACAGTATTCTGGTGGGCCAGGTTTGTAATAAAGAAATGGAATAACCTTAAGCATCATGCACCAGTGCACAGAAAATGGCTTTTCCCTGACAGATGAGGTAGCTGGGGCAGGCTCGGATGGAGGGGGGATTGGGCCGCTTGTATAAGACTTCAGGGATGCGGCACATTCCCCTGCTCATCCATCATGGGGTGACACATTCACTTACATCTGCACCACACATACATACAGATGTAATCCTCTGATTGATCAGCAATCCAGTGATTCGAACACAATGCACGCTAAGGCCTGCGGTCTCACCCGTGGACATTCTGTTCTGTATGCTATGCGTGTGATTTAATAGACATTAAGGTGAAAGCTAATAGCGAAAGATCAGCTGAATAATATTTCAATAATAAGCTGGTGTTCCCCCCCCCCCAAACAAAAATTACAATTACAGAACTAATAAACATGCACCGGCATACTTAATGTATTTTATTTTAAATCCAACAAAATTATATAAACCATCGCAATTGCAAAAAATGGTCCATTTAAAAGCTCACAGCCTCACCGTTCTGAGGACCCGGGTTCAAATCCGGCCCCGCCTGTGTGGAGTTTGCATGTTCTCCCCGTGCCTGCGTGGCTTTTCTCCGGGCACTCCGGTTTCCTTCCACATCCCCAAAACATGCATGGTAGGTTCATTGAAGACTCTAAATTGCCCGTAGGTGTGAATGTGAGTGCAGATTGTTTGTTTATCGGCGACTGTTTCAGGGAATAGTCCCGCCTCTCCACCCGAAGATAGCTGGGATAGTCTCAAGCGCGCCCACGACCCTTGTGAGGGTCAGCGGCACGGAAAAGGAATGAATGAATACTAAGGCCCTGTTGAGTCCAAAAGCTAAGCAGCGCTGCAGTGATGGAAACACATCACTAGTGTAAAGACTTCTTGATTGTTCTATGAAGCTATCAACACTTGTTCAATTCGGAGCTCAATAAGTAGATCCACCTCTAATCGTCATGGTAACATCAATACAATAAACAACTGCAAAATCAGCAACCGATTCCACCGCCTGCAGAAGGGGGAGAAAAAAAGCCAATGGAGCTAAACATCAGTTTGATATCTCACGTCATCGCGTCAGTTTGTCAAACTCATGGCCGACGCTATTGTTCGGTGTTCCTAACACACATACATTTGTTTTGACTGACACCACCTGTTAGCCAGCGTTCAATGTACCGCACATACCAAATTATTCATCCATCCATTTTCTTCTGCTTATCCGAGGTCGGGTAGCGGGGGCAGTAGCATTAGCAGGGACGCCTAGACTTCCCTCTCCCCAGCCACTTCATCCAGCTCTTCCGAGGGGGATCCCGAGGCGCTCCGAGGCCAGCTGGGAGACATAGTCTCTCCAGCGTGTCCTGGGTCGTCCCCAGGGTCTCTTCCCAGTGGGCGGTGCCTGGGACACCTCACCAGGGAGGCGTCCGGGATGCATCCGAATCAGATCTCCCAGCCAACTCATCTGGCTACTCTCCATGTGAAGGAGCAGCGGCTCTACTCTGAGCTCCATAGGTGAGGGTAGGAACGTAGATCGACCGGTACCGATCCGCCTGTCGATCTCACGTTCCATTCTTCCCTCACTCGTGAACAAGACCCCAAGATACTTGAACTCCTCCACTTGGGGCAGGATCTCAATTGGAACACACCCTCCGGTCCCCCTTTTTAAAAAGGGACACCACCACCCCAGTGTCCTCAATGTCCATGCAATGTTGCAGAGGCATGTTAACCAGGAGAGCCCCATAACATCCAGAGCTTTTAGGAACTCCGGGTGAATCTCATCCACCCTTGGGGACCTGCCACCAAGGAACTTTTTCACCATCTCGGTGACCTCAACCCCAGAGATAGGAGAGACCCCAGACTCTGCTTCCTCATGGGCAGGCGTGTTGGTGGAATTGAGGAGGTCTTTGAAGTATTCGCCCCACCAACGCACAATGTCCCGAGTCAAGGTCAGCAGCATCTCATCCCCACGATGCAGAGTGTTGATGGTTCACTGCTTCCCCCTCCTGTGACACTGGATGGTGGACCAGAATTTCCTCAAAGCCGTCCGAAGGGCATTCTCCGTGGCCTCACTGAACTCCTCCCACGCCCGAGTTTTAAAAAGTAACTTAGTTACTGTACTGATTACTTGATTTCAAAAGTAACTAAGTTAGAAAACACTTTTTAGTTACTTTCAGCAGCTGCCAAGTGCCAGGAATATCACTTATCCACAATATAAACAAGCATTAGTTTAACCGAACCCATTACTTGGTAATATATGCCACACAAGCTTCCGAATGATGTCATCAACATGAACTAATAACTTCAATATTAGTGCAGTTGAAGCCACATTAAAGGAGCAACTTAGTGCAGACTTGACATGCCGAATACAAGCGCACCATTCTCAGTACACTTCTCCAAAGAGACTCTTAACTGATAGATAGATAGATAGATAGATGCCGATTGTGGTCCATGAAGGCAAGAACTATGTGTGTTTGCGTGTGCGTATATTGGGCGTACACCCACACCCACACACACACACACACACACACACCATTGCTCCCGACATCGTAATTTTGATGCGAAGATTACGCAACTGTTTAACGAGCAAAGCTGTGGGTGATTGACGGGGGGAGAAGAAGCACTTACTTACATAACGCCAGCCATGCAGCGCGTTACGCCAGCTCACTGGCAGACGAAGTGGAAAGTTCTCACTTTTCATTGTAAATATTAGTATTGTAAGTCCTTCCGTGATTCAGTCCTTATTGTGTGACGATTTGTGACCGCACATTTTGGTATGACTAATTAACAAAAAGTATACCCACACCTGCTCGGCGCCTCTCACCTTGGGCAACTCCAGAGTAGAAGAGAGTCCAACCCCTCTTGAGAGGACTCGCACCAGAGCCCAAGCGGTGTGTGGAGGCGAGTCCGACTACATTTAGTCGGAACTTCTCGACCGCACACACCAGCTCGGGCTCCTTTCCTACCAGAGAGGTGACATTCCACGTCCATAGAGGCAGCTTCTGTAGCCGGCGATCGGATCGCCAAGGTCCCCGCCTTCGGCCACGGCCCGGCTCACACTGCACCTGACCCTTTTGGCCCCTCCCACCGGTGGTGAGCCCATGGGAAGGGGGACCCACGTTACCCTTTCGGGCTGTGCCCGGCCGGACCCAATGGGTGCAGGCCCGGCCACCAGGCTCACGCCTTCGAACCCCACCTCCAGGCCTGTCTCCAGATGGGGGCCCCAGTGACCCGCGTCCGAGCGAGGGAAACCGAGATCCAATATTTGTGCTCTTCATAAGGTGTCTTTGAGTTTGCCATCCAGCGGGGGACCCAACCAGGGGGATGCCACCCACTCCCCAGGACCCGGGGCGGTCCCCAGCCTGAGCAAAGCACCCCGACCAGGCCCCTCATGGCCAATCCCCCCACCCCCCACCCAAGGCGCCCCACTGCCAGCACCATCATGATCATGTTCTTGTCAACCCTCTACCTTGTGTCAACCAATCAGCTCCCTCCAGCCACTCGTGTCTTGTCCAGGTGTTTCTCATTGTCTTGTCAATTTGTTTATTTAGTCCCCTGCTTTCTTTCAGTCTGTATTACTGTGTTGTCTTTTGTTGTAGGTCAATTTTGATCTGTTGTCATGGCTCCTTAGTCCCATGATGTTTCTCTAGTGGTTAGTTCTTTGTTCCCCGGTGTTTCTTTACTTTGTGTTTACATTTTGGACTTTGTTAATATAGCTTTTTTGCCTTAATGATCCATAGTTGCCTTTTTTTGGTTTTGTAAATAAATCCTTTTTTGAGATTCCGGCATTCTGACCTTACCTCCCTGCTTCCTTACATTTGAGTCCTCCACTTCCTTGCCTCCAGCACCTCAAAAACCCGAACTTGAAGACTTGAAGAACGCCTTACACAGTATACTTTGTTATTATTAGTGTGCTGTGTGTGCATTAAATAAATAAACAATATAATTATGGCTTTTGTGCCACATTAATTGAACTTTTTGTCCTACTTCCGAGTAACCACAATCCTGGGGAAATCAACTTTTTAAGTACAAGTATGAACCAATCCCTTTTGTTTTCTTATTCATGTGAGTTGAGGGTGGGGCACACTCTACAGCTGCTGCCGCATGGATGGCGGAGTCATTATCTTTCAGCGATATTTGTAAACCACTCATGCATTTGGCCAGCACATCCCAGATGGTGTTGGAGTCATCTGCCCAGCACACACCCTGCCGTGGGGAAAAAACTCAACTTCCTCACTGCATTCTCTCTCTCTCTCTCTCTCTCTTTCTCTCTCTCTCGCTCTCACACAAACACACACACACACACATACACACACACGTTTTGTGGTGCCATGTGCACTGCAGAGACCACGAGAAGGAGGTGGAAGAAGAGGAGGAGGATGACATTGTCTCACTATTGGGCTTCAGGAGAAGGTAAACAATGACGCCTGCAGAGAGGGCCCAAGGGATGAGTCCTAATGTGGCGAGGGTGATGGGGCAGAGAGTTCCCTCTTTGTCCCTTGGGCATATGAATGTTGATTAAACATGTGCTCAGCCTTGGCTATTGAGTAATTGGACGTAGAGCAAATGTTAAGCGTTTGTTAATTTCAGTGTTATGCAGTGGTTTATCGTGTGTGATCAGTGGAGGGCAGCGAGCTGAAGACTCCTGGACCTTGATTAACACATATTGTCATCATCTCTGTTTTCTGTCATCATCTCTGTTTTTGTTTGCCTTCGGTTTGAAATTGCAACAGAAAACAGGATTTTCTCTTAATCAGTTATATCAGTTCGTTGGTTATTTTTGGTCCTACAAACTTTTTTTGTCGACAGGCTCATGGTAAATTACTTTGTTATGGATTTTCATTTATCTCAATTCCCCATCCATCCATCCATTTTCTTCCGCTTATCCGAGGTCGGGTCGTGAGGGCAGTAGCTTTAGCAGGGACGCCCAGACTTCCCTCTCCCCAGCCACTTCATCCAGCTCTTCCGGGGGGATCCCGAAGCATTCCCAGACCAGCCGGGAGACGCAGTCTCTCCAGCGTGTCCTGGGTCGTCCCCAGGGTCTCCTCCCGGTGGGACGTGCCCGGAACACCTCACCAGGGAGGCGTCCGGGAGGCATCCGCATCAGATGCCCCAGCCATCTCATCTGGCTCCTCTCAATGCGGACGAGCAGCGGATCCACTCTGAGCCGCTCCCACATGACCGAGCTTCTCACCCTCTCTAAAGGGAGCCCTGACTGTCACTTTCAGGATTTCCTGTTAAAGAGCAGAATTCCTGATTCCATCAATCACAGCAAGTTCTCCAGGTCCTGAGAGAGTAAAGCAGCCCAAGACCATCACACTACCACCACCATGTTTGACTGTTGGTATGATGTTCTTTTTTTTGCAAAAGTAAGACGAGTCTTTATGTTCTATCAGCAGTGGTTTTCACCTTGGAACCCTGCCACAGATGCCATTTTTGCCCACTCTCTTCCTTATTGTTGTGTCATGAACACTGACCTTTGAACTGAGGTTGTGCTGAATTTGTTTGTGACCTTATCAGGGCATGTAGTCTTTGTGGACACAGTGTCTACACTAGACTCGTTCCCGACTGGTCAGGTCGGTGTGTCATAGCCAGTATTCACGATTTCACAATTCAGTCTCTGATGAACGTTTTCCTGACCGTTTTCCCTCAATTTGACTGCTTGGATGACAACGACGACTTCAATGATGTCCATGATTCATATTCCTCAGTCTAACTTTGTTGCATGACTGACTTGCAACCCGCTTATGAAGGGTTTTCTTAAACCTGAGTTGTGTATAACTGTAGAGTTGTTTTGTTAATTAACAATTTTATGTATTTATTATTTTTATTTATTTTAACAATTAATTATTTTTGTTAATACATATTATACTGTTATATTATTTTGATTAACTTTTAATGTTTTGATTACTTAGTGTTAACCTTTCGGTAGTTAGGATGTAATAATGTTTCGTAATTTTCCCTTTTTTATGTGATTAATAATAGATTGTTTAATATTATCAAAAGGGGTGAGCTGAGTTGGGAAAATGTATGTTTTATATATACCAAATATTACTTCTATTAGTTTTATAAAACCTTCCCATGCTTTATTGTTCCATGTTGTGACTGCTGGCTGTTTTCCGGCCGTTTTGTGCGTCCTGGTTGTTTCCAGCCATGTTGTGACTACTAGCTGTTTTTTGATAAAGATAAGTTGAGTGCAGCTGGACAAAGATAATTGTTTTGCTGTCCTTTGCTTCTCTGTCTCTCTCACTTCTGTATAACGGAGGTCATTGTTTTGCTTAGACTTCAGTAAGGGGTGATAACTCATCAGACTTGTACCTTTTCCTCTCTTTGCAAAGACTTTTCTTTCTTTTTTGCAATAAAAACCCAGAAAACCCATTCCAAAATAAACCGTTCTCATCTACTCCCTTCGCCTCCGTCTGCTTTTGGGTCCAGTCCAATTACTTTCAATTACTTGTATCGTGACGGAACACTATGGGCAACATGGACCTTGAAACACTGGAAGCGTTGAAGGAAGCGCTCATCCACCAGGGCGCTCACATAGGCAGACAGGACAAAGCTCTCCACGAGATCATGGACTCATTAAATACCCTCACACACCAGGTATCTCTCCTTTCATCCCAGATGCACTCCGGCAACCCCCACCTCAGCAACCTTCCCGTGAGTATTCCTCCCGAGCCCGCAGCCCCAACCCCTCCTCCCGTACAAATAGCCTCAAGTTCCTGCTCCCGAACCTTACTCTGGGGACCTAGGTTCCCGTGGTCAATTTCTATTAAACTGTTCACTAGTATTCGTTCTGCAAACGTTGAGTTATCTCACGGACAAATCCAAAATCGCTTTCATCATTAACCTCCTGTGCGGAAGAGCTGCAAAATGGGCTATGGCGCTTTGGCATAATTCCTCTCCAGTACTTGCATCATTCGACTCATTTTCGGACGAGCTTAAGAAAGTTTTTGACCACCCTGTTCAGGGTAGGGAAGCCACTCGGCGCCTCCGAGCCCTCACTCAGGGTTCCAGTTCCGTGGCTTAATATTCAATAGATTTTAGGATAGTAGGGGGTGAATGTGGTTGGGATGACGCCGCGTTAAAAGGAATTTTTTTCAAAGGCTTATCTGAGCAGCTCAAAGACCAGCTCACAGCCAGGGATGAACCCACCTCACTTGAGGAATCAATTTCTCTAGCCATCAAACTTGACAATCGCCTTCGTGAAAGAGCTAGAGAGCGAGAAATTAGAATGCGCAGTATAATACCATCGGCTGGCACAGTGCCTCCAGCCACTCTGCTGTACACTGAAGCCCTAACCACCTCCTCTTCACCCCCCACTGGACTGGAGGAGCCCATGGAATGTCAGAGCTGCTTCAATCAGCAATTATGTATTTACTGTGGACAGCCACCTCGTGTATTCTTGATCCAGATTGCAACACCCCTGTCACAGCCATATTCAACTCCAGCGCAGATGACAACTTTATTCATGAGGGCTTGGGGTATCAGATCCAGCTTTCCCTCGAATCCCTCCCGTTCCCTAAAAAGGTTATGGCTCTGGACGGGCGACTCATCTCCCCTGTCACCCACCAAACTGCACCGTTCGCCCTGCTCATTTCCGGAAATCACCATGAAACCCTCCAGCTGTTTGTCATTCCCTCTTCAGAGACTCCACTAGTCCTTGGTATCTCCTGGCTCAAGAAGCACAACCCCAGTGATAGACACACCTGTCTATCACTGGTTGGAGTCCATTCTGCTACTCTCGTCTTCTCTCGGCTGTCCCGACCTCCAGCAAACCTCAACCACCAGTAACTCCTATCGATCTCTCCCAGGTACCTGAAAAATATCACAACCTCTCCCCGGTGTTCAGTAAGGCTCTTGCAATCACCCCCACTGCCCCTATTAATGTGCCATTGACCTCCTGCCGAGTGCCCCCTCCAGCCGCCTATTTAACCGTTCCCGTTTTTATTGAAAAGAAAGCTAACACTCTCCACCCGTGCATTGACTGCTCAAAGTCTTAGAATATTGCAACTCAACGTTCACACAAAATAATAATATTGATTCAATTAAATTATTAGATTGGGATAATTATCAGTGTCAATTCAAAGTTAAAATATAGTACAATTTTAACAATTTTAATATAAAACATTTAATCCTTAAAATATATGCTCCAACCTGCAGTCATGACTTTGCGCAGTTGTGTGTTTTTATGTTGTGTTGTCTGTTATCCTAACCAAAATACTACAGCAAACTTCAGCCCAATTAGTGAACATCTGAAGTGTGCCCTGCAGTCCTCCCCTACTCTTGGGGTTCCTGATTCATCCAAGCCCTTTGTTCAGTTTGAGGACGAGCGTCATGGCGATCTCCTTCGCCCGGTGGAGTACTTCCCTTTGTCAACTTGATCCGATGGCACGGCTCCTTCCTGCGTGCCTTCAAACGTGGCTGCCTGTGAACAGGCTGTTCTCGCCGCACGTGACTACGTGGGGTATTCTCCGCCAACTTTATGCGTTCCTCACTGTGTAAATTCCATCTTACAGGAGCAACGCTCCTCTCACTTGTCTGCTGTGCGTTGGCTCTGCTAGAACACAGTGCTGTTGTTGATGACTTCCACATTCTGACTTCCTCACCGTTCCCTTCTCATTGCTCTGCGAGAGCGACTGAGTTGATGGTGCTCACTGAGGCCTCCCGCCTAGCAGAAGGTACATCTGTCACAATCTACATGGACTCTCATTATGCCTTCGGAGTGGTTTGTGACTTCGACATCGTCTGGTGCCATCGCATCTTTTTTAAATCGGACGTCAAACCTATTCTTCACCATGACGAGGTTGCTGCTCTCCTCGACGCCACCCTCCTCCCTTCTGTTTTCGCTGTCCTTTGATAACACTTCGTAAATGAAGTGATGACCCAGCTTTCAGGTTACATTTTGACCTCAGAACACATTTCAGTTACCACCCTCAATCTGGTGGTGCAGTAAGAGAATACAATGGGATTTTGAAAGCCAATTTAAGTAAATGTTGTGAAGACACTAAATTAAATTGGATTAAGTGCCTACCAATTGTGTTGATGTATATGAGAATGTGTGTGTGTCCTAGGTACCATTTGTCTCCCTTTGAGATCCTGTTTGCAGGGCCTCCAAATGTCGGATGGAAACCTCGAGGCTTGGCGATGGACACACATCTTTGCGAATACAACAAGACCAGTCTTCTCAGCACTGCCCAGGGCAGCTGACGGACCCCCGCACAACATTAAACCTGGTGACTTCATGTTGATCAAGAACTTCCGGCCAAAGATATCAGCGCTGGCTTGGGCCCTTTCAGGTCCTCTTGGTAACCCACATTGCTGAAAGAGCTATGTGGGTAAGACGGTCCCAGCTTTATGCTGCATGCTGCTGCAAACCCACATCTAGTGCCATCCCCACATCCCAGTTTGTCATCACTCTTTCCTCGCACCTTGACTTCTTTTATCAGTCCACAGTACTTTAACCAAACCATCCTTGCTGAAACCGGTTATCCTCCCCCCTACTTTAATTTGAACAAAGGTTTTAAACCCACTAATGATTCGGCCGTGTTTGGTCCCTTTGTTTGGTCCAGTTGACATTTGGCCCTGAGCGAAATTCACCTGTTTTGCCATGAACAAGACCTTGTTTGGCCAGTGTGTATATGTTGGGGAGGTCCCAAAATCTTATTGCCAATCTATATATGTTCCATGCACAACATTTCTCTCTAACTCCTCTTTGAACAATTCCCAAACTCTTCCCGGTACTACCTGTCTCCCCTACAGGTATATGTCAGCACCTGACCTGTTGGGCACGTTGCCTTTTGAAGATCTGTACTAGTTCCCGATTGGTCAGGTCTATGCGCCCCTATTGTTTTGATGGACCACTCATGCATTATCTCTGCCACATGCCGTTCCCATCGTCGTAGACAGGCCAAGTTGATGTGATATGAAACTCTAAATTATCGCTTTTCTAGTTTTGTTAACACCACCCTGACAATTCTTGAGGCTTCACGTGTTGAAACTAATGCAATTCGTGAAGCAGCCCTGCAAGACCGCATGACACTTGATCTGTTGTTGGCTTCTCAAGGCGGCGTTTGCACCCTTTTAAACCAAACCTGTTGCACATACATTCCTGACAATGCTGGCAATTCTGGTATCATAGCCAGTGGCATTAGAAATCTCACTGTGCTCTGAGATGCCATTGCCCGCGAAGATGTTCTTTATTCTGGCTGGCTCACTGGACTCGGTTAGCATGCTTGGCTATGTTGGGTATTGGACTTTTTTTTAGTGTCGCTCTTCTCGTACTCGGTTTCTTGTCTTTTTGTCCAGTCCCTTTGGTCAAGTCTTTAGTTTCCGGCATGATTGGCTCTGCGTTTGTCCAGTGTATGCGTGTGGCCCCGACTGACTCGCTAACACCCTCCTCTCCTACTTGTAACTGACGTTTTCCTGAACCTTTTCCTCATGCTGACTTTTGGGATGACATGATTGACGCGGCCTTGGATTTTTCGGTTTAGCCATTTTGTGAGACTGAATTACAACCTGCTTATGAGGGGATTTCTTAAACCTACATTATGTGCATTATGTATGGATGTTTTTTTTTTTTTTAGGTTGTTTGTTAAATCCATGTTATCCAGGTCATATTGTTATTTACTGATTTTTCTTTTCATTTTATTTTGATAGATTGATTAACAAAAGGGGTGATGACAAAATATAGTCTATATTCTTTATTATATTATCTCATATGCGGCACGGTGGGTGACTGGTTAGAGCGTCAGCCTCACAGTTCTGAGGACCGGGGTTCAATCCCCGGCCCCGCCTATGCGGAGTTTGCATGTTCTCCCCGTGCCTGCGTGGCTTTTCTCCGGGCACTCCGGGTTCCTCCCACATCCCAAAAACATGAGTGGTAGGTTAATTGACAACTCTAAATTACCCGTAGGTGTGAATGTGAGTGTGAATGGTTGTTTGTTTGTATGTGCCCTGCGATTGGCTGCCCGATGACAGCTGGGAGAGGCTTCGGCACGCCCGAGACCCTAGTGAGGAGAAGCGGCTCAGAAAATGGATGGAGTTTACTTCATAGTTCTTTGTTCTTGAGTGACTCTAAAGTATCTAGTAGCTTCATTGATTTTTTTCCTCCCTTCTCAGTGGCTCGACTGGCCTTCCTTTTCTTTCTAGGACAAGATAACTGTGTGAATAGGTCTTTCTCTTCTTTCTTCATCTCCCTCCTATTTTAGTTTAATTGTGCATTTGAGACGGGCAGAGGCGCGAAGCAACTGAAACCTCTTGACTCTCTCTCCATTTGCAAAGATTTCATTAAAATGACAAAAGACAAGATTTTTGAACCTGGAGGAAACCCACGCAGGCATGGGGAGAACAAGCAAACTCCACACAGGGAGGCTAAATTGGAACCCGGAACCTCAGAACTGTGAGGTAGATGTGCTAATCGGTCACCCACCGTGCCGCCAATATGTACTATTTAAAAAAATAAATACTCCATCCTTCTATTTTTCTGTGAGGCACTCGGTGGAAAAACTTTGGAGAACTGAGACTTAGCATGTGCCCTCCCAAGTTACGGTGCAAGTTGACCAAAGATCGTCCAGAGTAAAGGCAAAATTATACAACTCCAGTTCGCTTCACGCTATTAAAATAAATAAAATACTTGTGAAGGACAACAGTTTGAGTATCCTTGATCTGCTCAGAGTCGGGGTCTGCTTTATCATGCTGTTGGTGATTTGGAAGAACATTCGTGTGCAGTCCTCTCAAAAAGAGGGGTGCAGGGCTTGAAAAAACGAGAAATGACATTAATGGTCAGAATGTATTCTTACAACCATCTCTTTCCCTTTGGCCTCAGATTACAGCTGCGCTTTCCATCATGTCAGCCAGCCTTGACGAAGGGAGAAGCACATCAGTGTGATAGTATTAAAAGTGAAGCGGTACCAAATCCACAGCTGCGATTAGATTACATTTCGGAGGGTCCTGTAGCAGCAAAATGGTTTGATTTTGATACATAGAAACATCCAGTTCAACTCAGAGCTGCTCAGGCATTGACGAAGCGGTGGACTTTCACTCGAGAAACTAGGCTTTATGACATTTTTGTTGTTGTTGTTTTTTGGATGGAATTAACTCTCTTGGTAAGAATCTGTGACGGGTTGCAAATGCCTTTGCCCTTTGCCTGCAATGAGGGCTGACAGGGTCATTTCAGAGTGGAAGCTTGCCCAAAGCACTCACATCACATAAAGCACACATACTACATGCTAGAGAAATATGGGACATCAACTCCCCTTAAAAAGTAAATATCTTATGAGTTAAACTTTATTTGCATTCTTGAAAAGTTCACCGTACCGATGACAACATTGGCAAGTGTGTATTGGGTGGATTAGCTTTGGTGCGTCGTCATTGTTCAGATGTATGTGCAGAGCTTATACAAACAATTGAAAATAATCAGACCATTTTTTTCCAAGAAATTAATTTAACAATTGGTCTTGAATTGAGTTTTGTTCAGCGCATGCATGAATGGAATCGGCTTCATACAATGCTTAAAGACAACCAAACACCGCCAGGCAAGCACCACTAGCATATACTGTACGTAACTGTGCACAAGGTAGAAGTTAAGAGACAAAAGGGTGTGAAATCTGTGTGTGAAATATATATATATATATATATATATTAGCCGGCACGGTGTGTGACTGGTTAGCACATCTGCCTCACAGTTCTGTTCAAGTCCCGGCCCCGCCTGTGTGGAGTTTGCACGTTCTCCCCGTGCCTGCGTGGCTTTTCTCCGGGCATTCCGCTTTCCTCCCACATCCCAAAAACATGCGTGCTAGGTTGATGAAAGAGTCTAAATTGCCCGTAGGTGTGAATGGTTTTTTTTGCTGCAACATTCTGAAATTAGGGTGCATATGCAACCAGATACCCCTATCACGTCAAAAAATAAAAACAATTAAATTTAAAATAAATTAAATCAATCATACGCCGCCACTAAGACAGAGTACTAAGCCATACTTCTGCCTCCTAAAATGCAGATTGGTTACACTTACTTCGTGTACAGACCATTTCCAAAAAAATTTGATATCATGGAAATGTTTATTTATTTTCAAGTATTTATTTGTTTATTTTAAATCATTTGAGCTTCCAGCTCATAAAAGCCAAAAAATACTGTGAAGAAATTGCCATTTACTTTCATTTTCAGTTTTTGTAGGGAAAAAAAAACAAAGAAATTGGGGTCAGATTAAATCAATCAAAATATGGTACTTTCAAAACGATACATTAATCTTCAATACATGGTCGGGAATCCCATGGGTTTAATCACTGCCTGGATGCGCCGTGGCATTGAGGCAATCAGCCTGAGGCATTGCCTGGGAGTTATGGAAGCCCAGATTTCCTTGATGCTTGCTGTCAGTTCTTTGATTTTGGGTCTGGTGCCCCTCATTTTCCTCTTGATAATACCCCATAGATCTCAATGGGGTTTAGATCCGGCAAGTTGGCTGGTGTAGCGTTTATGGGATTCGTAAGAATTGTGCTTAACTTAGAAGAAAACGATGAGTTGGAAGCAGCGCCTGCGTCACTTCCGGGTTATCGTAATTTTAAATTACAGCGTTATAAATCAAGATATTTATAAGGCAAAATGACGACAAACCTTTATAATCAGTCTCTTATCGAAAGGTGGCTACAGCTTAGAAACTTTGAGATCTAGACTTTCTAGAGGTTTCGTTCCGAACCCAAACACACACATAATCAATGCAAGTGGTGAATTTTTGAGAAGATTTAATAATAAAAAGGGGTTTCTACAGGATAAAACACAGACAAACACAAAACAATCAAGGTACAGATGAACATTGGTGAAGGACGAGATTTGTGACGTGGAGCAGTCAACGAGATGGGGAAGGCCCCGAAGGAACACTGGAGACAGAGAAGCTGTGAACAAGCAAGCAAAATAAACCACCAAGGTTAATGGGTGCGCTCCAGATTATATACTTAGTCAGGTTGATGAAATCAATCATTGGGATGAAGTGTAATTACATAAAACTAAACACTCCACCAGCAATCTATGCTTGTCAGTATATTTGCCAACCACTGATATTTGAAATAAGCATTTTATTACTCCTGCAATGCGGAAATACATCACAATGAATGAAGGCTTGTATTAAGTCATACTAAATAGCACAAAAGAACTAACTTTCACTCAAAACGAACACCCCAAATGAAACACCAGAAAGTTGAGTTGCGTTTTAATGGAAAGGACTCAAAAATCTCCATCAAAACAGATGAAATGTAGAAGACCCCTACAAACACAAGTCCCAAGGTGATGAATTAATAAGCCCGGGCAGGGCTCATCCATCACCTCACTTCTATGCCTTGCAAAGAGCAATGTGACGGGAACGGTCAAATAACGTTTAGCACACGGGGAACCCTGTGTTTGGAGAGAGATTATGACTGTCACAGCTTTAATGGATTAGCTTGGACCAGCAAAGGTTCAGCCAATGAGACTCAGGAGTTGTGCATTAGCATAGCTATCAGAGGTACAGGCAGGCAGCAGCAGGTTGGTGATTGACAGATGGAGGTGGCCGCCCAGCAGACGTGCAGCCGGTCTCAGGCCGAGCAGCGAGAAGCCAATTATATGAGGAGAAACAGGGTCATTCATCATTCAGTTCGACACATGTCCAGCCACACAAAGGGGAGCTAGGAGCCTCAGTTAGCATCCCTAGATGGAGATGATGCTCATTAGATTGGACTGTCTGGTCTGGCAGGAACACAGCAAGCCTAGGGTTCACATTTAGAGCATCTTACAGCATAGTGACACGAATGACAGACACACTAGTAACAAACATGTCTCTCATGCAGGAGTTCTGTTCAGTGGAAAGCTATGTGGTGTTTTTTCCGCAATTATTCATTTATGATCTTTGATGTCGTTTGCAAGATAATTACGGTTGAAAATAGCCAGGATGCTGTCTTTCAAGGTGTTCTCGTTGGTCTTTTCACCTGGCAGTTGAAATGGATGGATTTCTCATTAGTATTTGACATGTTAGAAAGATGTATGATTTGTTCTGATTGGATCTCTGATCTCAATTTAAATATGGAAAACACCTTCACTCTGATTTAGCTGTTTTATTCTTCAGTTTAGCTTTTAACTAATACTTTGTCCTACTTTCTTTTATTTATCTTAGTCCTATATTATTTTTATTATCATTCTCATATTTATTGCATTTTATTCTTATGATGGTAAATTATTTATGCTTTTATGTTTTGATCAGGTTAGTCTTTATATTTTAGGTTGGTTTCATTTTAGTAATATTTTATGACTTACAGTGTTTCCTCCGAGGGAGCCCTCTGCCCCGGGATCTATGATGGGCCATGGTCATAGTCCTGCCTTGTGTGACCCCCAGTTGCTGTGCGTACAGTTTCTCTTTTTTTTCTTTTTTTTTTGTCCTGGTCAAGCAGAATGGAGGATCTGTGTCCCTGTTATGTTTTACTGTGTCACAGTGGAGTTTTTAAGCTGCCGCTGTGGTTTCTTACTATTATAATGGATATTTATTGAGTATACTGAGTCGAACAGAACAAAGTTTCTAGAGCGGAGTGAGAAAAGAAGACAAAAGACAAAGCACTAACTGAAAACAAGATGAGAAAAGTAAATCCTTATATATCTAGAACAATGAAATATTAGATATGAGTGTTGTATGGGGCAGCAGTGACAGGACAAGATAGGACAGGACAAGGACAGGAGAAGAAGCATGCAGGACAAGTGTCGTGAACCCGGCTGTACAACTCAAGTGTGGTGGGAGTGACTATGTCAATTATGAAAGTTGATAGGACGAGAGTGTGAGTGAGGGGATACCCAAGGAAATTGCATATTCGTGAGTTATTTGTCGCAATAAGCGAGTGGCCCCAGACCCAGCGAAAATGTCCCAGGGGTGTGTGCCTGTGGACACATGCAAGTGAGTTGACACTGTTTTGCATGCACAATGACTGACAGAAGTGTCCTGCAATTGCTGTGCCTACACCGCGGTGGCAAGAGACCCCACCCAATCAATCGAGAGGCGGGATTGGGCACAGTAGTCCACCCGAGAGCAGCCCGGCGGATGGGACACGTCCCACACCGAGGGTCCGCCGGCCCCAGCGAGGCGCCACAATAACCGGCCAACCGGAGGAGGCCGCAGGGACCCAATGCCACCAAGCCAAACCCAACCGCCCCTCCACCCCCAGGAGAGCAAGACGCCCCCCCCAACCTGCAGGGCCCACAATGCAGCCAGTCCCCGCCCAGCCTGAGGGTGGGACGGTCTCCCTTGTTTGTTTGGACAGGAGGGCGGATAGGGGCGCCTGAGAAGAGAACGATAGGGGGGGATTGTCTATTGCCTTCTGCTGTGGTTCACACCCCTATTCCCCTTGTCTGTTCTGTCCCTCTGCGTGTACCTGTCTGGACAGGTTTAAGGAAAAAAAAAGTATTCAACGATTCCATCTGGAAGATGAGGCCTT
Source organism: Phyllopteryx taeniolatus (assembly GCF_024500385.1). NCBI lineage: Eukaryota > Metazoa > Chordata > Actinopteri > Syngnathiformes > Syngnathidae > Phyllopteryx > Phyllopteryx taeniolatus. The sequence goes on along the minus strand of NC_084519.1, from coordinate 164,093 downwards.
CAGTCAGCTGTTCAGGCTTTTCGAGTCTAAACCCGTCAGTTGGACCAATCACAACCATGCTTTACCAGTGCATATTAAGGCAACAAGTGCTTTGACACTACTTGCGTATGGCTATATCCAGAAGGTGGGGAGTTAGAGTTAAAATCTAGTTAAAAGCAGTGCTGAACAGGTGAGGTTTTAACCTTGATTTAAATGAATTCAGTGTCTCAACTGCTCTACGGTTTTCTGGGAGTTTGTTCCAGAAATGGTGAACAAACTGAATGCTTCTTCTTCATGTTGAGCTCTGACTCTGAGAGAGAGCAGACCTCTCTCAGATGACCTTTGTGCTCTGAAGAAGAAGTCTGTGATATAGTGTACTTTGGCCCTAAACCATTTCAAGCTTTATAGATGAGCAAGTGTATTTTGAAATCTGTCCTCTGACTGACAGGGAGCCAGTGCAAGGAACTCATGACTGGAGTGATGTGATACATTTTCTTGGTTTTAGTAGGGACTTGACCAGCAGCTTTTTGAATAAGCTGCAGGTGTTTGATAGATTTTTTTAGTCAGACTTGTCAAGATACTGTTACAAAAATCAAGCCTACAAAAGACAAACGCATGGACAAGTTTTGCCAGGTCCTGCTGAGACTATCTTTTTTTAAAAAAAAATTTTATCCTAGATATGCTCTTTAAATGTCAGTAGGCTGACCTTGTAATTTGTCTTCATATGCTTCTCAAAATTGAGGTCTGACTCCTTGACTAAATCTAGATTTTTAGCCTGCTGTAGTTTTAAGGTTTACACACCCTGACAGTTTCTGTCAGGTCACAGTTGTTTGCTGCATGATATGTAACATGCCACAGAGAAGCATCTCTCATTGCCACTTATGGAGGAAAAATACCAACAACAGGATGACTTGCCTGTGGTTGAAGACTAAATACCTGGAGAGAGGGAAAAGGTACATTAAAACGTTTGTCTATCAGCATTTCTAGGAATTATGTTTATTCAAATAAAATTAATTATTGTGATTATATACAGAAATAAGTATTTAGTATGTCACCATTTTTCTCACGAAATATATTTCCAAAGGTGCTATTGACAGGAAATTTTAAGCAGATGTTGGGAACAACCCAAGTAATCCATCTATACTAAGAAAGTACAACAAATAAGATCAGAAAATGATTTGAATAATTAGAAATGGCACACAGAAAAACTATTGAACAAATGAAGAAAGGAACACCTAAAATCTATCAATCATCAAACAGCAATCCAGCCCCATGTCAGCGCAAATGAATATCAGCTGGTTCAGTCCTAAATGATGGCCTACAAAAAGGTCTCATTGCCAAGGTGTGAGTCAAGACACATCTCATGATGGGGAAGCGCAAAGAGCTGTCTCAAAACAATCGCAAAGTTATTGTTGCAAAACATAATGGCATTGGTTACAGGCGCATATCTTAGCTTCTGAATGTTCCAGTCAGCACGGTTGGGGCCATAATACGTAAGAGGAAAGGCAATAATACCACCATAAATTTGCCTCGATCAGGTGCTCCTTGCAAGATTTCTGACAGAGGAGTGCAAAGAAGAATCATAAGAGTTGTCCAAGAGCCAAGGACCACCCGTGGAGAGCTTATAAAAGACCTGGAATTAGCAGGTACTGTTGTCAAAAAGACCTGGAATTAGCAGGTACTGTTGTCACAAGGAAAACAGTGAGTAATGCAGCCATGGCCTGTATGAACGGTCATAGTCTGGTCTGATGAGAGCAAAATTGAACTCTTTGGATGCCATAATGCACATCACATTTGGAGGAGAAATGGCACTGCACGTCACCCTAAAAACACCATGCCAACAGTAAAGTTCGGAGGTGACAACATGGTGTGTTATTGAAGGAAGGATGAATGGGCAAATCTACTGAGAGATTCTTGACAAAAACCTGCTGCCATCTACGAGGATGATACAAATGAAACGAGGGTGGACATTTCAGCAGGATAATGATCCAAAACATACTGCCAAGGAAACCCAATTGGTTTCAAAGAAAGAAAAAAAAGCTGCTAGAATGGCCCAGCCAATCACAAACTTGAATCCAATCGAAAATCTATGGAAAGAACTGAAACTCAAGGTCCATAAAAGAAGCCCACGGAACCTTCAAGAACTGAAGACTGCTTGTGTGGAGGAACGGGCCAAAGTCACACCAGAGCAACGCATGCGACGTGTTCCTCCATACGGGAGGCGTCTTGAAGCTGTCATTGGCTCATCAAAGGCTTTTGTACAAAACATTAAATCAATACCACTTGGCGTGTTCAATACTTTTTCCCTGTGTCATTTCACATGATTACACACAATTTAATTTCTGAGCTTATTTGTTCTACTTTTTTGTATGTATGGATTACTTATTTGTTTTTGGGTTTTTTTCTGGGTGATATGCAGTGTTGTTTTTACCAAACACACCTTTTGGAATCATGGACAACAAATTTTTTAGATTTTTAGCTGACTGAGAAAAAGATTGGTATTACTTTTTTGACATTTTAAATGTCACAGAGACAAAATAATCCAAAAGTACAAGGATATTGCTAAATTGAACAGTAATAGCTGTTTCATATATCAGCTGTTTTGCAGACTTATGGAAATAGTGTCTTTCAGCTTGCGCTGAGCGTGGGCGGTCGGTCTGGTGTCGCCTTGTTCCTAACGAGCGTCGTGCAACGGGCTAATAGAATCAAGGCAGACTGCCTCTGTGTGTCTCGTGCACACACACACACACACACACACACACACACATATATATATATATATATATATATATATACAAGGCACACAAGGAATTTGTCTCCAGTAGTTGGAGCCTCTAGTATGATAATAGCCATTTTGACAATAAATACTTTTGACACATAAAAACATAAAAACACATTACAGAGAGTCACTGAGTCTCTTGCAATTTAATGACAAGAGGGAAGAAGCTGTCGGAATGTCGGTGTAAAGTCTAATATTTTTTCATAGTTTCCCCACTTTAATATTGAAGATCATCAAAAAACAAAAAATGTAAATATCGGACAAATATAACCCAAGTGAACTTAAAATACTGTTTTTAAATGGTGATTTCATTTACAGGTATTAAGGAAAAAAAACTATTCAAAGTTACCTGGCCCTGTGTGAAAAAGTAATGGTCCCCTAAACCTAATAACTGGTTGGGTCATTCTCAGGAGCAACAACTGAAATCAATTGTTTTCTACAACTGACAATGAGTCTTTCACATCTCTGTGGAGATATTTTGGCCCATTCTTCTTTGCATAATTGCTTGAATTCAGCAAAAAATGAAGGGTTTTCTAGCATGAACAGCATTTTTAAGGTCATGACACTGCATTTCAATCGGATTCAAGTCTAGACTTTGACGAGGTCACTCAAAAACCTTCATTTTCTTTTTTAAGCCATTCAGAAGTTGACTTGCTCGTGCGTTTTGGATCATTATCCTGCTGCAGAACCCAAGTGTGCTTCAGCTTGAGGTCACAAACTGATAGCTGAACATTCTTCTGCAGGATTTTCTCTCAATTCTTTCCCATTCTTGCTTGATGTACAGCTTCAGCTGTTCAACAGTCCGGGGTCTCCGTTGTCATATTTTACGCTTCATAATGCGCCACAAATTTTGAATGGTGTACAGGACTGCAGGCAGGCCAGTCTAGTACTAGTAGTCTAGTCTAGTAGTCTCTTTTACTACGAAGCCACGCTGTTGTAACACGTACAGAATGTGGTTTGGCATTGTCTTGAAGAAATGAGCAGGGGCGTCCATGAAAAAGAAGTTGCTTGGATGGCAGCATATGTTTCTCCAAAACCTGTATGTACCTTTCAGCATTAACGGTGCCTTCGCAGATGTATAAGTTACCCATGCCATTGGCACTAACACAGCCCCATACCATCACAGATGCTGTCTTTTGAACTTTGCGTCTATAACAGTCCTGAACGTCCACAATTTCCAAAAACAATTTGATATGTGGACTCGTTGGACCACAGAACACTTTTCCACTTTGCATCAGTCCATCTTAGATGAGCTCGGGCCCAGAGAAGCCGGCGGCGTTTCTGGGTGTTGTTGATAAATGGCTTTTGCTTTGCATAGTAGAGTTTTCAGTTGAACTTACGGATGTAGCGCCGAACTGTATTTACTGACATTGGTTTTCTGAAGTGTTCTTGAGCCCATGTGGTTGTATCCTTTACACATTGATGTCGGTTTTTTTTATGCAGTGCCGCCTGAGGGATCGAAGGTCACGGGTATTCAATGTCGGTTTTCGGCATGCGGTGATTTCTCCAGATTCTCGGAACCTTTTGATGATATTATGGACCGGAGATGATGAAATCCCTCAATTCCTTGCAATTGTACGTTGAGGAACATTGTCCTTAAACTGTTGGACTATTTTCTCACGCACTTGTTGACAAAGAGGTGAACCTCGCCCCATCTTTGCTTGTGAATGACTGAGCAATTCATGGAAGCTCCTTTTCTACCCAATCATGGCACCCACCTGTTCCCAATCAGCCTGTTCACCTGTGTGTATATATGCGTGTGTGTTTATACAATATATATATATATATATATATATATGTGGCACGATGGGTGACTGGATAGCACATCTGTCTCAGTTTGCATGTTATCCCTGTGCCTGCGTGGGTTTTCTCCGGGCACTCCGGGTTTCCTCCCCCATCCCAAAAACTTGCAGTCCTTTTTGGAACATTCCATAGGTGAACAGGTCAATTGGAAACAGGTGACCCATAGTCAGTTAACACAATGCATCGCATAACTTGCATCTACAAATGCAAGTTAAATCTCTCCCATGCAAAGCGAAAACCATATATTAACCACATGAAGAAACGTTGCTGGCTTCTCTGGGCCCAAGCTCATTTGAGATGGACTGACGCGAAGAGGAAAAGTGTGCTGTGGTCTGACGAGTCCACATTTCAATTGTTCCATTGTTTTTGGAAATCATGGACGACGTGTCCTCCGGGCCAAAGAGAAAATGATCTCCATCATGCAGTTCCCTTTTTGGAGCTTGGGTTGCGTTTTGTGCCTCGCCTCTCTCTCTCTCTCTCTCTCTTTCTCTGTCTCCCCCCCCCCCCCCCCCCCCCCCAGCAATCAGCACCACCTTGGCCGCATCAATCAGCACTCATCACTGCCTGCATGTAAGCCTGCCAGATCCAAGAGTCCATCACCTCTATTGACACTTGATTGTGGTACACAGGCCGATTCTCGTATTTCCAAGTTTTGTATTCAAGTGATTATCTGATGACTCGCACATGTACTCACCCAATTGTGTTTCTGTCCTCCTCCAGTGCTCCTCCCGTGCCTCCCGCTTCACAGCCGCTCCAACCACGTCGTCCAAATCTTCTCCCACCTCACGTTCCTGCTTCCTGCACCGTCCTTGTTTGTACGGACCACGATCATGCCTCGGACGACCGAACTCTAAGCTACAGACAAATAAACCATTTTCATCTACCGTATTTTCACGACCATAAGGCGCGTCGTATTAAAAGGCGCAGTCTCAGTTCCGGGGTCTATTTCTGTTTTAACACATACATCAGGCGCGCCGTATTATTAGGCGGAGGCATGGTAAAACATATGCTAACATATGGTAGCATGCATGCACGCTAAAACAATGTTTTTAAAAAGGCAATGGGAGCAAAACTGCGTTCTGTTGTACTTTATTGAAGCGTTTAACAATGTACTCACGTTATTTTTTTTTGGATCAATCCTCATCCACAAATCCATCAAAGTCCTCTTCTTCTGTATCCGAAATGAGCAGCTGGGCAAGTTCTCCGTCAAACATGCCAGGTTCCCTCTCGTCATTGTCGGAGTCAGCCACATTCTACATGTGTTACAACAGCTCGGCTTCGTAGTAAAAGAGTGCAAGTACAAGACTGGCCTGCCTGCAGTCCAGGCATGTCTCCCATTGAAAATGTGCGGCCGGCGCATTTTGAAGCACAAAATACGCCAATGGAGACTGCAGCTGAAGCACTGCATCAAATAAGAAGGGGAAATAATTCCACCGATGAAGCTTCAACGGATGAGTGCTGTTCAAAGGGAAGGTGATGTAACACAGTGGTAAACTGTCCCAGCATCTTTTGGAAAGTGTTGCAGGCATCAAATTCTGAACAATGGGGGACTCGTTCCAGAAAATCAAAACAATACGTTTGATCAGTTTGAACATTGAATATCTTATCTTTTGAATGTATTCAACATAGGATTTGCAAATCATTGTATTCTGTTTTTATTTCGATAAGATAACATGTACGTTTCCATGTAGCTACCTTGTATCCTTTGTATGATGTCCCAGCAAGTACTATATACTTACTTAATATATTATATTAGATTTAGTTGTAGTATTAAGGAATGATTCCACTTGCCCATCAACAAGAATGATTCCTTTGGTCCTTTGACCTGCTATTTGCAGGCTTCTGAGGGGTTAACATGGCTCAGCAGTCAAAATATAACAGGTTATAAAACCCCCTGTTGCTTTGGCATAAGCTTGCCAGTCTGCATCATTGTCTTGTTGTTATTGATTTTTCTCAAGGCATTAGTGTGTGTGTGTGTGTGTGTGTCTTTTACCGTACATTGCTTGCAGCCCTATTGCTTTTAAAATACACTCGTACAAGTTTTACAGAGAGTCAAATTAGATTTGAACAATGCACAGCAGACGTGCATGTCAAGTACAGTATGGCGATATGCACAGCGCTTAATGCAGTTGGTGCCAGCACACATCAGTTGGGAATATTGAAGGCGAGAAAATCCTAACACGCATTCTCACTCGAGCATGAAATATACAGTAGATAAATCTGCATGCTGGCGAAGTGGAGTTCACCCCCCCAAAAAAACATTTGCATCCGGTGAGCAATATTGGCATGAGTGTATTTCTATTTTTATTATTTTTTAACATAATGTGTACATTGCTGACTGGTTAGAGCGTCTGCCTCACAGGTCTGAGGACCCGGGTTCAAATCCCGGCCCCGCCTATGGGGAGTTTGCACGTTCTCCCCGTGAACGGTTGTTTGTTTGTATGTGCCCTGCGATTGGCTGGCAACCGGTTCGGGGTGTACCCCGCCTCCTGCCCGATGACAGCTGGGATGGGCTCCGGCACGCCCGCGACCCGCGTGAGGAGAAGCGCGACAGAAAATGGATGGATGGATGATGTGTACATTTTTTTCCTTGAATGAGTTATGTTTCTATTAACTACTGTCAATCAGAATAAACGTTTTGGGATATATTTCACTTGGTGTACAAATATTCAACACAAATGTATTACTGCCACTGCCACACGTAGTTAATCAAAAATTCCCCATGCAAAATAGCCTCGTTCCTATTTTTCAAACGAGTTGATTGCATATGTTTTAATATAAGAAAAGCTGTACTATTAAAAATGATAAATATTGATTTTTAAAAAAAATACACACCTTCCCTATAGCTTGGAACAAACAATATTAAAATATAGCTCTTTTTTTTCACATGAATATGAATCTGGATACAATTATAAAAAATAAAAAAAAAAACACTCTTCAGGGGTGTTCATTGAGTTTCCCTGTGAACTCATCTCGTTTCCATCCAGACGTCTGCAAATGGCAAAAGCGCGGCCTGGCCTGGGGGGGGGGGGGGGGGGCCTTCCATCCAGCGTGCTGGTTCATTTGAAGTGCACACAGTTACACCATGATGGATTTGTTTGGAATTACAAATAATGCAAAGCCAATGATTCAAATAGGAGAATGCATCTCTGGATGTTTGCCACCCCTCTGATTGTGGTTCCTGCCATGTCGGCAAGCATTTGGTTTTGCTGACCACAACACGACTCAGGGCCAACGAAAGCAACAATCAGACGGCTCGAATTGTCTTTTGTTCACTGGTTGTTAATGGTTCAATATTAGCCAGGAAACCTTACAGTATGTTAGCAATCATTGACCTCGAGTGTATCCAGAATTGCGAGGCGACGTGATAGCAGTGCAGCTGTACTGATTCTAATGGGATTATTATTAGAAACTATTTGATCCCGTAGTTTTACCCTCACTAAATACCCTAATATTCATGATTTAGGTTTTATAATGCCATTTACAACATACAGTGATATCAGGATATATTTTGCTTACTTGGACTTGACAACAAGGAAGAATTGCCGCAGCACTTCCCAGTCGAGTTCGGCGATCATGCGACGGCACCGTTCTGCATTGCGCTTGCTGCAGTTCTGACCTACATTTCATCCGGACAGGCGCGCGCGCGTTTCCGGCAGCTTTCACAACGCATTTATCTTGTGCGCGGTCTGCGCAAGCGAACCAATTAGGCCTGTTGGCGCTCGAGAACACCGGGAAAGATTTGCGAGCTGGAGCAAATCAAGTCTGAGCATTTGGATTCCTAGAACCGACGCTATGTTCGACATTGTTTTATTTAAACATCGGAGCGGTACGGTAGACTTTAAGAGACATTTAATTCAACAAACAAAAAATATAGTTGTATTTGCTTAATATGGAGATTTGGAACATTATATGTTTTTTTTTGGTTTTATTTGGGGGAGGTCAGTGATGCAGTTTGGGCCTTAGTATCCACTAAAATGTATGATCAAAGCAACATTCCAAATAAAAGTCATGGGAGCCGTAAATGCAGCCCGCAATTATTATCTTCCAATTCATTTTGCTTGAAGTTTGCGTTTAACTGCCGCAAAATCGTCAATATTTCTACTACAACTACGAAAAATACTAAAAAGTCATTTCCGGCAAACTGACTTCATCCCCCATCTTTTCCTTAAAAAAAAAAAAAAAACAACAAACATATTTTAATCGGTCAATTCTAAGAACTTTTCTTTCAGCTACTACTACAATATTATTATTATTATTATTATTATTAACAATAATGATAATAAAAATACGCTGCAATAGCCAAGGCACTAAATCGAATTGTTCCTGTTTCTTTGCTGAAGAAATCTCGTAAAAGTTCGTGTTGATTTCGTTGAATTTGTGTTGATTGAAATAATTTTGGGGCAGCTACTGTATATGGGGGGGGGGGGGTCCTCGATGGACGCTTCCGTCGATACCGGCCTCTGAGGATCGTTGCAGTCTGACAGTGATAAATGAGCTCCTCTGTGCAGTTTATGCGCTTATTTATTTATATTTCCCTCCTGAAATGCGGGGCCATAACACGAGCTATGGGAAACATGCTCATAAAAAAAAGGGGTTACAAAACAACAACAACAACAACAACAACTAACTTATTTACTAACTAAAAGAATGATCTGTTTTATAAAGAAAGTATCACAAGACGACCACGATTTTCGGCATTCTTTTTTTGTTTTTTTTTACACCGTGCCATGATCCTTCCTTACCCACAAAATGAAATACACACACACACACACACACACACACACACAAAGACGTGTCGTGAAAAGCAGCTGCAGCCTTCTTTCTTATTTCCCTGAATTTGGGAGCCGGCCCATCCATCACGGCTGTCACTACCAATCCAATAACAGCAGACAACTGCAATCCCGTCTCCTATCGAACCCAAGCTGCACACGTGACCTGCTCCGACAACTCTTTTTCCCCCCCAGCGCCCACACACGACCTCTCCATCCCAAAGGCCTTCTTTACATCGACACACCGTGCTTTGTCCTGTTTTCTTTATTTTGTCTCCATTTGGTTCTAGTGCAGATTTTGCCCGCCCCCGCCCCCGCCCCACCCTCTGTGTTTTGGTGACAGAAAAATAATTCAAACATAATCCAAAAAGATTGAACCCTTTATAAATTCCTTCCAGTTGCGCACACACGGAGAAAAGCATGAAAAGAAAATGCGACAACATGAGTGGGGGGTGACATCGCTCAAGGTTGGCGATGTTTGGTGGGGTCACAAGAGCATATTTCAAGAAAAGAAGCACAAGTGTATACAGCACGACAATTCAAATTATTATACATATTTTTCAAATATATTCCACAGTGTTTGCATGTGTGTGTGTGTGTGTGTGTGTGTCTATACATTGTTGTTTGGACAGGTGAGTAAAGCTTGACAGACTGGACTAAAAAAAAAAAAATACAAAAAAAGAAGGAGGAAAAGGTGTGATCCCTGTGGTCCGCCGTGGTACAAAAATAAATAAATAATTTAAAATGAAAAAGGGGAAAATGCGTGACTGCTGTTCAGAATGTCTTTTGGTTTTTTTTCGCGTTGCAGCCACACGCCCTCCCCCTTTCTTCAAGTTCATACTAAAGTCTCTTTTCAAGCGGCATACCCCCCCCCCCCCCCCACACACACACAAAAAAAAAAGAGTTCCCGACAGCAGGTGACGCTTTTCCCCACGCGTGGTCCTTTCGACGCAACACAAAGATGAGGTGGGCGCGTGGATATGCGACGGGCGGCCTCAAGCTCCACAAGCTGAATGAAGAAGGTCCCTGAGCCAACCATGGAGGCCTGGACACACAAAGATACAGTCGGAGTGTGCGTGTGTGTGTGAGGTCACACAATGTCATCGTATTTTCCATCGAAAAATTGCACACAATTAAAACAGCATATGTGCAAATACCCCTTATGCATGCCGTTACATTTGTCTTTTTTTTTTACATTGCGGAAAAATGAATTCGCCATGGTTTGTTTCCATTTTTTTTGTGGCTATTTTTATTTTTTTAATCGACGCAAGACAAAACGAAAAATGAGGACAAAGATATAGAAAATGGAAAGTTGCAGAATTATTGATTTTTATGGCCCTTCAAAATAAAAAATGCAGCAAATAGGGTCCCTTCTGGAAATCATTTCAAATGCACCTGATCATCTTAATCATTTCGATAAATACAGGTACGAGGTATGTCAAAAATGGAACCCAAAAGAAATCAATTCAATCCTTATAATTTAGGGCTTTTATTTTTGCGCTTGGATCCATTTCAATAATCGACTTTCATTTCAATATATCGCATTGCAACAACTCATTGTAATGACGTACAAGTGCTGCTCGGCTATAGGAATAAATAACAGGATTACTGGTTGTTTGTTTGTATGCGCCCTGCGATTGGCTGGCGGCCGGTTCAGGGTGTAGGCGCCAGCACGCCCGGTAAAGAAAAAAACATGCATATATATGGATGTTTCAACATTTTGCTTGTGTATTTGTTTCCAATGTTACGCATAACAAGCGCAAATGATTTTGTTTTATATCGTTTTTTGTTTATTGTCGGAATAAAATTCGAGTTCACAGCAAGGTTGTTCTCAAATGACTTTTTTTCAAGGGCGAATGAAAATACACAAACAATGTGGTTGTCCATTCATATATTTATGAAAACATTATAACACGATATTATGATTATTTCATTGCATGTCATAAGTTAGCACAACTTCTCTCAGATCCCCCCCCCCCCCCCCCCAGGCTAATGATGTGGCAAAATAATGTTTACCCATTTTTACACTTCAGCTTATGCGGTTATTCAACACCTTTTGTCTCCTCTTTTCAGATTCGGTACAATATAGTTAAGCGAAGGTCGAGATGAAATATCCACATTCTGTTCAGCCTTCGTCCAAGCAATAAATCATTTGGTATTTTCCCTCCTCCTTTTCAAAAGGGCAGGCTGTAATGCAGACTCACTCATGTATTCCATGCTGGTTAAATGTTATGGCTCTGGCTTTATTGTGCATGGGAAAAGTGTAATATTTCTGCAGTCCTGAGGAAATTTACTGCTGCTGTCAGCATATGCTCTCACTGCAGACGAAATTGGGGGGAGGAAAATACACTAGGCTTCATTGAATTACACTGTAGCTACCCACTCATAATTAAATAAGAATTAATTCGATGAAATCACCGCCAGATACATACAGTGCAGTGTTGATTCTGGTTGCAAAGCCATGTCAAGCTTTATTTCATTTTTCTTTTTTCTTTTGTCACAAAAAGCATCATGATACTGTTTGAACTTCATTAGCAACATTCGGGGGATTATCAGGCAAGGAACGAGGCAGCTGTGTTGGCAAAAAAATTGGCCCGCTGGATGAAAAATGAAGCAAATGCAGATCCTATTTACATATAAAGAGCTCTATTAATCAAGGTAAGTGTCATTACAGCGTGGCTCATTGAGCAGTGGAGTGTGGCTGTTAAATAAAATTCTCTGTGCTTGGATGCCTTCGGCAGGCAATATGTCTTGATTTGAGAACTGTCAGCCGCGGTATAAAGCTGATAGGCGCCGAAGGAGGAGGAAGAGAGGGGTAGCGGTGGGATTAGCCTGATTCTTAATCAGGTTGCGGGATGAGAAAAGATGGAGGAGCTGGAGAAAGGGAAGGAAGGGGTGGTAGTGGAGGAATGTGTTGTGTTATTTAAGAATCACAAGGATTCTTTTTTTTAAAAAGCTGGTGTTTAAAAGAGGTGAGGGCACTTTTAGGTAACAATTGTATTGTTATCACCTTTCCTTGATTTATATATATATATATATATATAAAACACCTGTTAAAAAAAGAATTCTATATAATGTCGGTGTTTTAACTGACAAAATTCAAACATTGCAATGTTCACACATGCAATTTGTAAGAAGCATCATTATTAGTAGACACACACACACACACACACGTCATATTGAAAACCTACAATAAAATGAACCCGACGCTGGCATTGTCTTGTCTTAGAGCCGTGGTTTTAGACCAAGTGCCACATAAACAAAAAAGATGAGCTCTCCAAGAAGGACGACCATGAAAATACAGTAGTGTAGTAAGCTCAAATGTTCGTCCTACATGAGGAAGAGGTTTTATTCCCAAAGAAAACAATGTTATATTACTGTAAGCCACAGTCACATTATGCAGAGTGTGCACATTCATTTTGGCCTTACATATAGGAAAGTAACAATACTTCAATAATGATGCAATGAAAATGCACTGCACGTTGATCTCATTTTCTAGCTACAGTAAATCAATGAAAACAAACTATTTAAGAAGATTTATCTAAAAAAATAAAATGCACTTCAAAGTTAATACAACTGAAATGTACTTGAAAAATGTAATGTACTGCATTCAAGAAAAGTGGCAACCATTGTAACATTATGCACAGTTTGAACATTTAACAGTGCGATGTTTGCGTACCACGAGCAGGAGTTGAGGAGGAGTACCACTAGTGGTGCTTGTGCCACACTTCCAGAACTACTGTCCCAGAGAATGACAAAATGCCCATCATCTTGTTGATTATTTACAAGCATTCCGATGCCAGTGGTTGCTACAATGTAGTTGCACTAGCTATTGAGGAATAAAGTCAATTCTAGTTTGATCAACCCCTCCACTGCTTCAAAAATAAACTTCAAAATAATGGTGGAGATCCCATTTTTGTTGCCCATGTTGAGTACCTTATTCAATTTGTAAATCTTCTAAATACGAATGTATAACCTGCACACATGAAAACAAAATATTTGATATGCAATGAAACACTGTTGGTCATAATAATGCACTCATTACCTTTTAACTCTTTTTTTTTTTTTTTTTTTAGCACCACAGCCATAAACATTTGGGTTGTCTTGCTGGAGGGGTTTGGAAATGCTCCCAGTCAGTCAAGCGGAGCGCTCATTAAAGTCACACAACAACATTTACAGATGTTGGAACTCGGTGCACACATACACATAAGGCGCGCACCGCATTATAAGGCGCCCCGCCCATTTTGGAGAAAATCTAAGACTTTTAAGTACGCCTTTTGGTCGTGAAAATACATGACTTTTCCCACACAGAGCCAGGTTGCTTTGAATAGGGCCATTTAAAAATTGCGTGTTACGATTACTTGGGTTATCTTCGGGGTGCCACGGTAGCCGACTCATGAACTGTTCCAAGAATTCCAAATAACAGGCGGGAACGTTCTTCAATACAATACATTAGAAGCAGCAATAAAAAAAAAAAAAGAATACCAACACTCCAGAGCACCCTCAAACTGCTGGAGTTGGTCAAGCAAATAGTGAAGCTTCTCCCGCAAATCCCAAAAAAAAATCTCTCAAAAGTTTAGAAATGAATTTCATGCACTAAATCAATGCACTTACCCATCACCAAATGGGAAGAATACCTTTGCATGTCCGCTGACCGTAACTACTGGATAGAGATATGTAACAATATGTGCAGAATGGCCAAAAAAACCACACTAATTTACAGCCTATACAATATAAAGTGCTCCATAGAACACACTTTACTCAGTACACTATGCATAAAATGGGCTTCTCTCCATCTAATATATGCGTGCAATGCACCCAAAATACCCCAGACACCTATTTTCATGCTTTTCGGTTACACAAAGACTTTCTTACATTTGGAATTTCTGGATTCCACTTTCCCCAAGATTGTGCATACTTGGCGATTTAAGCATAATCGACCTCCCTAATAAACATTCACAATCATTACTTGTCACATTAGGAACTGCTAAGAAAACAATTCTATTAAACTGGAAAAACAAATAAGCTATTAACGACCACTGGATTGACCTCCCGGGGAGTATTGATGGTGTGGTGGTGACGTGCCCATGTTCCGTGGGTGCTGGGGCGGTGCCAGCTGGCGCCTGCATGGATCCTCCGCTCTGGCTACTGGTGGGGGCGGTGCCCCCCCCCCCCCCCCCCCCCCCCCCCCTGTCGCTCCTCGGGCCTGCTTCCTCCTCTCCTCTCCGTTCCTTGTGTCCCGCTGCAGTTGCCTTTTCCTCTTCTTGCGGGTGGGCCAGGTGGTCCTCTGTGGGCTCTGGGTTTTCGTCCCTGCCTGGCTTGGGGGGGGCGATGGGGGTCCGCCTCCCACACTAAGGGGCGGGTAGTGGGTACTGTCTGGAATATGTGTGTCGGGGGGGGGGGGGCGTGTTGGTCCTGGGGTTGATGCTGCAGGGCTGGGTTGAGCGGCCCTCTTCGTCTGTGGTTGTCCTGCCTGATGGGCCCGACCTGCAGGATCCATGCCTCTTAATCACTCACCTAGCAGACACTCACTGTATATATTTTTCTCACGAGTCACATCTGGGCACACATACATATCCAGGGGATCCTGGGGGACTGGTATGGGGTCGGGACGGTGTGGGCGACGGACCGGGTTTCAACACGTCAGTGCTGTTTCCCGGTCTGGGTCCCCTGCCCCTCCGCCCTCTCTGCCCCCCGGGATTTTAAAGCATCACACACACTTGTCACCATGTGTTTTTTAATTCTCCACATACACCCATCTGTGGGGGATGGTGGGTCTTGGGTGGCGGGGTTTGGCTGTTAGGTAGGAGTGGCTGGCAGAGGCCCCCGGCTCACTGGCCTCTCCAGATTTTAATGCACCACACCATTCGGGGGGCAGGGGGGTTACATTCGGGGACCTGGCAATCATAGTAACAGGGAGGAAGGTGGGTTCTCACTAGTTTCAGGGCGGTGCTCCTGAGGCCGGGCCCCCGGCCTGGATGACTGCTTAGCGTTGGGGCTCCCATCTCAGGCCCCGTGGCTGCTCCCTGGGTCCACCCAGCCCTTATCGTTCCCTTGTCGGGCGCCCCTATCCGCCCTCCTTTCCAACAAACAAGGGACACCGTCCCACCCTCGGGCTGAGCAGGGACTGGCTGCATTATGGGCCCTGCAGGTTGGGGGGGAGCGTCTTGCTCTCCTGTGGGTGGCAGGGTGCCTGGGGCGGTGTGGGACGTGTCCCGTCCGCTGGGCTGCTTTCAGATGAACTCCTGGGCCCGATCCCGCCTCTCGATTGATTGGGTGGGGTCCTCAGCCACCACGGTGCGGGCACAGCAATTACAGGACACTTCTGTCAGTCATGCGAAAAGGTATCCATTCACTTGCATGTGTCCACAGGCACACACCCCTGGGACATTTTCGCCGGGTGTGGGGCCACTCACTTATTGCGACAAATAACTCATGAATATGCAAATTGCTTGGGTATCCCGTCACTCACACTCTCGTCATATAGACTTTTATAATTGACATAGTCACTCCCACTACACTTCAGTTGTACAGCCGGGTTCACGACCCTTGTCCTGCATGCGTCTTCTCCTGTCCTTGTCCTGTCACTACTGTCCCATACAACACTCATATCTAATGCTTCATTGTTCTACATATATAATGATTTACTTTTCTCATCTTGTTTACAATTAGTGCTTTGTCTTTTGTCTTCTTTTATCACTCCTCTCTAGAAACTTTGTTGTGTTCGACTCTGATTCTCAATAAATATCCATTATAATACTAAGAAACCACAGTGGCAGCTTAAAAACTCCACTGTGACACAGTAAAACTGTTCTGGCATAAAAGGGATACAGATCCTCCATTCTGCTTGACCTAACAGCCGAACAGAACAAAAAAAAAAAAGCACATCTGCCTCACAGTTCTGGGGACCGGGGTTCAAATCCGGCATCGCCTGTGTGGAGTTTGTATGGTCTCTCCGAGCCTGCGTGCGTTCTCTCCGGGTACTTTGGTTTCCTCCCAGAACCCAATAACATGCACGGTAGGTTAACTGAAGACTCTAAATTGTCCGTAGGTGTGAATGTGAATACTGTATGTGCCCTGCGATTGGCTGGCGACCAGTTCAGGGTGTACCCCGCCTCTCACACAAAGATAGCTGGGATAGGCTCCAGCACGCGCACGACCCTACTGTGGATAAACTGTATCGAAAATGGATGGATGTATGGGTTATCTTTGTCTATTTACATTTGTTTGGTGATCTTAAACATTAAAGTGAGGATTTAAAAATAAAAAATAGGAGGAGGACGAAGAATAAACAAAATAAATAAAGAATGGGGCAAATACGCCTTATTAGGATTTCCGCATAGTTTCTAGGCAAGACACGCCCCGCTGCAACACGATTGGCGCCCGCGTCGCGGGAAGGGCAGGGTAGGCAGATGTAACGAGATGTAAATCCCAAACTTGTATCACACTTGTACAACATAAAAACAAAGAAGTTTGTTATTGTGAGGTTTACGGCTAGGGTCGGGGCAAAAGGTGGTTTAGGATGGGTTCAGTTTAGGATTAGGGGGGGTTAGGGTTAATGGGAAATATATGAACGCAGCCACACATAAATCGCGATACTTCTTTTCGTGTCTGGAAGCCAACCATAGTGCAGTGCCGCTTGTCCTCTAGCCAGTAATATTGGAGCAGGGCATGTCCTGTCTAGAATCAATGTGGGAATCCTAATAATGCGGCAAATACAAACCCCGTTCCAAAGACGTTTGGATGATGTATATAATGTAAATAAAAACAGAATACAATGATTTGCAAATCCTTTTCAGGCTTTTTTCAATTGAATACACTACAAAGACAAGATATTTCATGTTAAAAATGATTAACGTTATTGTTTTCTTGTTCCAGAAAAGCTGGGCCAGGGGCAACAAAAGACTGGGAAAGTTGAGGAATGCTCAAAAAACACCTGTTTGGAACATTCCACAGGTGAACAGGTTCATTTGAAGCAGGTGAGTGTCAGGTTTGGGTATAAAAGGAGCATCAAAAGGCAGTTGTTCACAAGCAAGGATGGGGTGAGGTTCACCACTTTGTCAACAACTGCGTGAGCAAATAGTCCAACAGTTTAAGAATGTTTCTCGACATACAATTGCAAGGAATTTAGGGATTTTATCATCTACGGTCCATAAAATCATCAAAGCATACAGAGAATCTAAAGAAATCGCTGCAAGTAAGTGGCAAGGGTCAAAAACCAACATATAATGCCCGTGACCTTCGATCTCTTAGCATTAAAAACCAGCATCAATGTGTTAAGAATTTTGCAACGTGGGCTGAAAAACATTTCAAAAAAACATTGTCAGTTAACACATTTCGTCGTTACATCTACAAATACAAGTTCAAAGTCCACCATACAAAGTGAAAGCCATAGATCAACAACACCCAGAAACGCCTTCTCTGGGAACGAGCTCATCTGAGCTGGACTGACGCAAAGCAGAAAAAGTGTGCTGTGGTCTGACGAGTCTACATTTCAAATTGATTTTAGAAATCATGGATGTCGTATCCTCTGGGCCAAAAAAGGAAAAGGACCATCCAGATTGTTATAGCACAAAGTTCAAAAGCCAGCATCTGTGATGGTATGGGGGTGTGTTAGTGCCCAAGGCATGGGTAACTTACACATCTGTGAAGGCACTATTAATGCTGAAAGGTACATACCGGTTTTGGAGAAACATATGCTGCCATCCAAGCGACGGCTTCTTTAGTGATTTCCCTGCTTATTTCACCAAACCACATTTTGCATGTGTTACAAGAGGCTGGGTTCATAGTAAAAGAGTATGAGTGTCTCCCATTGAAAATGTATAGAGCAAAACTAAACGCGAAGTATGACAAAACGGAGCAACTGAAGTTGCACATAAGCAAGAATGGGAAAAGATTCCTACTCCAACGGTTCAACAATTAGTGTCCTCATTTCCCAAACACTTATTGAGTGCTGTTAAAAGGAAAGTTGATGCAACACGGTGGTAAACATGCCTCTGTCCCAGCTTTTTTGGAATGTGTTGCAGGCATCAAATTCAAAATGAGTGAATATTTGAAAAGAAAAACAAAAAGTTTTTGCAAACCTGCAAATCATTGTATTCTGTTATATGTACCTTTTATGCAACGTTGTAACCGAATTGGAATTAGGGTTTGTACTTTTTATGGTACTGTACTTCTTAACCTTATGATGGATAGCCTTCAACTGCTTGTCAGAATATTTTGTGTAAAGAGATAAAATATGCACTAATGTACTTACTTCACCCTGTTGTTGAGGCTGGCCTCAGTGGTTTGGGCTTACATGTAGTGCCACTGCCCATCCATGCCCATGTTCATACCCATACCCCCCATTGGACCTGGAACAAGAGTGTGTAAAGCAATATAAAGGAAAACAAATAACACCCACACCTAGTTGCTATTTGGGTAAAGGTGCTTTTTCGGATTCCAGCTTAACTGCACAAATGATAACAAGGATACATTATCTCCCAAGCATTTTTTATTTCTTTTCTTGAACAATATTCAGTAAGTCATTTGAGGAGGTAGTGGTTAGGAAGTAGACTAAGTGTATTTATCTTTACTGTGAATAGAAACAAATGTAATTTCAGCCATCACCTTATCGTGGTGGATGGGTTTGTGTGTCCCAGTGATCCGAGGAGCTAAGTTGTCTGGGGTTTTATGCCCCTGGCAGGGTCACCCATGGCAAACAGGTCCTAGGTGAGGACCAGACAAAGCAGGGCTAAAAGACCCCCTATGATGAATAAATAGATGGTATCATGTTTTCCCTTGCCCGGATGCGGATAACCGGGGCCACCCCTCTGGAGCCAGGCCTGGGGGTGGGGCTCAAAGGCAAGCGCCTGGTGGCCGGGTTGGCCCACATGGGGACCGGCTGGGCACAGCCCAAAAGGGTAACGTGGGTCCCCTTTTTCATGGGCTCACCAGGGGGCTATAATGGTCGAGTGCAGTGTGAGCTGGGCGGTGGCCAAAGGCAGGGACCTTGGTGGTCCCATCCCCAGCTACAGGAGCTGGCTCTAGGGACGTGGAACGTCACCTCTCTGGCAGTGAAGGAGCCGAGCTGATGTATGAAGTCGAGAAGTTCCGACGAGACAGTCGGGCTCGCCTCCACACACAGCTTGGTCGATGCTACCAGTCCTCTCGAGAGTGGTTGCGCTCTCTTCCACTCTGGAATTGCCCAGAGTGAGAGGCACCGAGCAGGTGTGGGTATACTTATTGCCCCATGGCTTGGCGCCTATACATTGGGGTTCATCCCGGTGGACGAGAGGGTAGCCTCCCTCCGCCTTCGGGTGTGTGTGTGTGTGTGGGGGGGGGGGCGCTCCTGACTTTTGTTTGTGCCTATGCACCAAACAGTAGTTCAGAGTACCCACCCTTTTTGGAGTCCTCTGAGGGGGTGCTGGGGACTCCGTCATTCTGCTGAGAAACTTCAATGCTCACGTGGGCAATGACAGTGACACCTGGAAGTTGTGATTGTTAGAAACGCCCCCCGCGATCAGAACAAAGGCGGAGTTCTGTTATTGGACTTCTGTGCTCATCACAGATTGTCCATAACGAACACCATGTTCAAGCATAAGGGTGTTTAGATGTATACTTGGCACCAGGACCCCCTAGGCCGTAGTTCGATGATCAAACTTTGTGGGGGAAGATGCCAGTCCAACCTGGCGGGCCCAAACGTATTGTGAGGGTCTGCTGGGAATGTCTGGCAGAGTCCGCTGTCAGAAGGAGTTTCAACTCCCACCTCCGACAGAACTTTGCTCACGTTTCGGGGGACATT
This sequence comes from Phyllopteryx taeniolatus, assembly GCF_024500385.1. Lineage (NCBI taxonomy): Eukaryota > Metazoa > Chordata > Actinopteri > Syngnathiformes > Syngnathidae > Phyllopteryx > Phyllopteryx taeniolatus. The sequence goes on along the minus strand of NC_084519.1, from coordinate 143,977 downwards.
CAGTCTGAGTGGACCATGTTCCACACCTCCATTCCTGAGGTGGCAGACCGGAGCTGCGGCCATAAGGTGGTCGGTCCCTGTCGTGGTGGCAATCCCTGAAACTGTTGGTGGATATCAACGGTAAGGGATGCCGTCAACCTGAAGAAGGAGTCCTATCAGGATTTTTTGGCTTGTGGGACTCCAGAGGCAGCTGATGTGTATTGGCTAGCCAAGCGGAACGCAGCTTTGGTGGTCGCTGAGGCAAAAACCCGGACATGAGAGGAGTTTGGTAAGGCCATGGAGAGCAACTTCCAGACGGCTTTGAGGGCCACCATCTGACGTCTCATGAGGGGGAAGCAGTTCACCATCAACACTGCATATAGTGGGAGTCCTGTGGAGGGTGCTCCGGGAGTTTGGGGTACCAGACCCCTGATAAGGGCTGTTCGGTCCCTGTACGATCGGTGTCAGAGTTTGGTCAGCATTATCAGCAGTAAGTCGGACTATTTTCCAGTGAGAGTTGGAGTCAGCCAAGGCTGCCCTTTGTCACTGATTCTGTTAATTACCTTCAGGAACAAAACCTCTAGGCGCAATCAAGGCGTTGAGGGGGTCCGGTGACGTCAGTATTACGTCTCTGCTTTTTGCAGGTGATGTGGTTCTGATGGCTTCATCAAGCCGTAATCTTCAACTCTCGCTAGCAACCAAGTGTCAAGCGGCTGGGATGAAAAATCAGGCACTATCGGGCCTTTTTAGCCCGTGGCACTCCTGAAAACCACAGGCGTGGGAGGAGTTCGGTGAGCCCATGGAGAACGACGTCCGGACGGCTTTGAGGAAATTCTGGTCCACCATCCAGCCTCTCAGGAGGGGGAAGCAGTGCCCCATCAACACTGTATATAGTGGGGCGCTGCTGGCTTTTACTCGGGAGATTGTGAGTCGATGGGGAGAATACTTCGAAGACCTCCTCAATCTATCGACATACCTTCCAATGAGGAAGCAGAGTCTGGGGTCTCTGAGGCAGGCTCTCCTATCTCTGGGGTTGAGGTCACCGAGTTGGTTAAAAAGCTCCTTGGGGGCAAGGGGGTGGATGAGTTCCTCAAGGCTCTGGATGTTGTAGGGCTGTTCTGGTTGACACGCCTCTGCAACATCGCGTGGACATCTGGGACAGTGCCTCTGGATTGGCATACCGGGGTGGTGGTCCCCCTTTTTAAGAAGGAGGCCCGGAGGGTGTGTTCCAAGTACAGGGCGTTCACACCCCTCAGCCTCCCTGGTAAGGTCTGTTCAGGGGTGCTGGAGAGGATGGTTCATCAGGAATGATTAGGATGCCTACTGGACGCCTCCCTGATGAGGTGTTCTGGGCATGTCCCACCAGGAGGAGACCCCGGGGACTACCCAGGACACGCTGGAGAGACTAAGTCTCCCAGCTAGCCTGGGAACGCCTCGGGGTCTCCCCAGAGGAGCTGGATAAAGAGGCTGAAGAGAGGGAAGTCTGGGCTTCCCTGCTAAAACTCCTGCCCCCACGACCTGACCCCGGATAAGCAGAGGAAAATGGATGGATGGAAAATTGTTGGGGGTAATTACAGAGTGACTTGTTACCTCCGGGTCGGAGACCCATATGCTGCTGGCCATCGAGGACAAAGCCTCCCATTGGTTGGCCATCTGGACTGTAAGCTGTACCCTGACTCACTGAGAGAACAACAGAAAAAAAATAAAATAACGTCAATCGGACAAAACATGCATTACACCTGTTTGTAGAGCCATATGAACCTTCTCTGACTCTGAGAACTTCAGGGAGTGGTCTCCTGCTGGTGCCCAGAGTCAGTAAACACGGTATGGCTGCCTTTCAGTTTTATGCTGCTAAAATCTGAAAGAATCTTTCAGAAGATATGAGACAGGCCTCAACTCAGTTCTTTCCAGCATGCATATGACAACTGAAAGTATTTTATCGACACTCTCTGATTTTAATTAATTAATTCAATTTAATGTCATGTTGCTGTAAAGCATTTAGAATTGCCTTGTGTAGCAGTTGTGCTTTACAAAAAAACTTGCCTTCTTTTTTATTCGTACTAAATTACAAGCCCAATTCCAATGAAGTTGGGACGTTGTGTTAAACATAAATAAAAACAGAATATAATGATTTGCAAATCATGTTCAACTTATATTTCATTGAATACACTACAAAGACAAGATATTTCATGTTCAAATTTACCAACGTTATTGTTTTTAGCAAATCATCATTAACTTAGAATTTGATGGCTGCAACACGTTCCAAAAAAGCTGGGACAGGGTCATGTTTACCACTGTGTTACGTCACCTTTTCTTTTAACAACATTAACAACAATAAACGTTTGGGAACTGAGGACACGATTTGTTGAACCTTTGTAGGTGGAATTCTTTCCCATTCCTGCTTGATGTACAGCTTCAGCTGTTCAACAGTCCGGGGTCTCCCTTGTCGTATTTTACGCTTAATAATGCGCCACACATTTTTAATGGGAGACAGGTCTGGACTGCAGGCAGGCCAGTCTAGTATCCGCACTCTTTTACTACGAAGCCACGCTGTTGTAACACGTGCAGAATGTGGTTTGGCATTGTCTTGCTGAAATAAGCAGGGACGTCCATGAAAAAGACCTTGCTTGGATGGCAGCATATGTTTCTCCAAAACCTGAATGTACCTTTCAGCAGTACCTTCACAGATGTGTAAGTTACCCATGTCATTGGCACTAACACAGCCCCATACCATCACAGATGCTGGCTTTTGAACTTTGCGTCCATAACAGTCCGGATGGTTCTTTTCCACTTTGGCCCGGAGGACACGACGTCCACAATTTCCAAAAATAATTTGAAATGTGGACTCGTCTGGACCACGGAACACTTTTCCACTTTGCATAGTCCATCTTCGTTTCTGGGTGTTGTTGATAAATGGCTTTTGCTTTGCATAGTAGAGTTTCAAGTTGCACTTACGGATGTAGCGCCAAACTGTATTTACTGACATTGGTTTTCTGAAGTGGTCCTGAGCCCATGTGGTGATATCCTTTACACATTGATGTCGGTTTTTGATGCAGTGCCGCCTGAGGGATCGAAGGTAACGGGCATGTCGGTTTTCGGCCTTGCCGCTTCCATGCAATGATTTCTCCAGATTCTCTGAACCTTTTGATGATGTCATGGACCGGAGATGATGAAATCCCTCAATTCCTTGCAATTGTACGTTGAGGAACATTGTCCTTAAACTGTTGGACTATTTTCTCACGCACTTGTTCACAAAGAGGTGAACCTCGCCCCATCTTTGCTTGTGAATGACTGAGCAATTCAGGGAAGCAATCACGGCAGCCACCTGTTCCCAATTAGCCTTTTCACCTGTGGGATGTTCCAAACAGGTGTTTCATGAGCATTCCTCAACTTTTTTGCCACCTGTCCCAGCTTTTTGGGAACGTGTTGCAGCCATCAAATTCTAAGTTAATGATGATTTGCTAAAAACAATAACGTTGATCAATTTGAACATGAAATATCTTGTCTTTGTAGTGTATTCAATGAAATATAGGTTGAACATGATTTGCAAATCATTGTATTCTGTTTGTATTTATGTTTAACACAACGTCCCAACTTCATTGGAATTGGGCTTGTAAATTAAGATAAACTGTCTCAACATCTCTTACTGATTTTAATAGCAAACTAAGTTCCATCATTTACTTTACGATCAGTTTAACGCTGTAGAAACTATATTTTACCTGCTCTGTTGGACTGGTCAATCATAGGCTGGACTATTCGCCTCCTTGCATTGATGAACCTGAAAATCAAATGTATGTCATAATAATTTCAATTTCCCCATTGAACAAAATCAATTGGTTTAAACAAACTCATTTTCCTCAGTTAAGAAAAATCATTTTCATTTGAGAATATATATTTTTTAATTTGATGTTCCTCATGCTGTCATTCATAGCTTTACATTGATAAAAAAATATAAGGCGGCACGGTGACCGACTGGTTAGAGCGTCAGCCTCACAGTTCTGAGGACCGGGGTTCGAGCCCCGGCCCCGCCTGTGTGGAGTTTGCATGTTCTCCCCGTGCCTGCGTGGCTTTTCTTCGGGCACTCCGGTTTCCTCCCACATCCCAAAAACAAGCATGCTAGGTTAATTGACAACTCTGAATTGCCCGTAGGTGCGAATGTGTGTGCGAATGGTTGTTTGTTTGTATGTGCCCTGCGATTGGCTGGCAACCAGTTCGGGGTGTACCCCGCCTCCTGCCCGATGACAGCTGGGATAGGCTCCGGCACGCCCGCGACCCGCGTGAGGAGAAGCGGCTCACAAAATGGATGGATGGAAAAAATATAATTTTATATCATTTTAATTTAAACATTTGGGATTAACCCTTCCATGTGGCAGTTTTAGAAGAAGTGAAAACCCACGCTGTGCCTCCAGGGACTTCTCTAATAATAAGCTTCACTTTCACTGATACAATTTGGCGTATCAGAAGCTTGTCACATAACTTTGAAAAAGAAAATCTATTGATTCACATTTTGCCTTGTAGCCACAGGCTAAAATGTGACAAAGTGGTTTGCCAATGCTTTTTCATGAACACATCCCCAAGGCAGCATAACGAGTCTAAATGCATTGACGTCTGCATTAGAGCTTCCCAAGCTGATCCAAGTTGATCTGAATGTGTGTTGCTATTTAATTAAATATGGAGAGCTGCCTTTACAATGTATGGTACATTTATGAAGGATTATACTATAGATACCATAGACATGGAAGTAAAGCATTTAGATTTTTTTGAAATTGTGTGTATGTGTTGGGGGGGCATCACCACCCTTCCTCAATATGCCGGGATTCAGCAACTTAGTACACCAGTTGACTAAGATGCATGTGATATTGTGTTCGTTGACTAATGAGTTCCATCGACACGCTATATGCCTGAATTGCTTATGATGGGATAACTAACAAAAACAGGTTCTGTTAAGATATCAACTCACAGGTTCTCACAGGTGTTTCAACAATATAAAAGCATCCCACCATACCACTCATCAGTACGGGGGAAATAAATCGTCCTAAGAAAATTGCTATTGCGGCAGGCTGAAACTGAATATATTGAGAGAGAGAGAGCAAGAGCAATGGCTAACACAAAAATATGGTACAAATTGTACAAATAAAATCTGCAATATAGCGGGACAGCGAAGCAACAAGCGTCATATAGCGGAAGATTACTAGATCTGTACTCCCTGATGAGAAGTTGCAGGGACTCATTGCTCCAGGGCTGTTTCCAGACATGCGTATCCTGGGACTACTATGAATTGAAATGCACAAAACTGGTTTTAGAGCCACCTACCAGTTGTTAACCTGTAGAATGGTGAGGCCTGTGTCTTGTGCAAGTTGTTTCTTCTGCTCCTCTGAGGGATACGGGTGCTGTGGGGGATAAGAAACAGTGATTCATTTGAATATTCCCAATTAGCAAAAGTAAAACTCATACAGGCTGTCACATGCCCTAATTCACAGATATGATTGTGCAAGTGGATTCTAAAAAAAACAACAACAGTGCCTGACCGTTGCTTGGCCCCGGTAACACTTCGGGCTAAAAGCACGTGGCTTTGCGTGACATGATTTGACATTATTCGACATTGCTTGACAAACGATCGGATGGGATGTAAAGAGGCACAATAGTGTCTTTTGTCTGGGGCCCTGGTAAGGCCAGGCCCTCCGTCACCCTTCAACCCCTCCCCACCTCACTCCATCCCCCTATCCTCGAGCCTCGTCGTTTTCCTGACTTTCTGTGTGTGTGCCTGCGTGTGTGTGTGAGAGAGAGAGAGAGAGATGGAGATGGAGATGGAGGGAGGAGGACGGCAGATGGCAGACAGAGGTGACCCATGTACTGGGAACAGGGTCGTGGGCCAGTCGCCATTCTGCTGCTGTCAGACCATCGGCCGCCTCCTGCGGTCATCAGTGAAGGATGAGCTTCCGAGCACTTCGTTTTCAACTTCTTTTCAGGTTTGGTTAAAAATTACTGCATGTGCACACTCGTCGAGAAGTCGACTTTTGTGTTCTGCATCGACGTTTAACGCTTGAAAACGACTAATCGCTAATCACATGTTTTTGGCAGCCCGTCTTTCAGTTGGCCAAATTACAGAAGACTTTCACATCTGCTGCCGTCGCCGGACTGGAATATAAAGCTCTGTGGAGCAGCAAAATGTCCATGTTGTCAACAACATGACATTAATATGTATCAAAGAGTACAAAAATAACTTGGTAGTAGACAAGAATACCGGTTTCAATCGCTGCTAGTCTAAAAAAAAAATATATATATATATATATATACATATCAGGCACGGTGGATGACTGGTTAGCACATCCGCCTCACAGTTCTGATGATCGGGGTTCAAATCCCGGCCCCGCCTGTGTGGAGTTTGCATGTTCTCCCCGTGCCTGCGTGGGCTTTCTCCGGGCACTCCGGTTTCCTCCCACATCCCAAAAACATGCGTGCTAGGTTCATTGACGACTCTAAATTGCCCGTAGGTGTGAATGTGAGTGAGAATGCTTGTTTGTTTATATGTGCGCTGCGATTGGCTGGCAACCGGTTCAGGGTGTACCCCGCCTCTCGCCTGAAGTTAGCTGTGATAGGCTCCAGCACGCCTGCGACCCGCGTGAGGAGAAGCGGAACGGAAGATGAATGAATGAATTAATACATACATATATATATATATATATATATATATATATATATATAGACTCAACTTTCATCACATTATAGTTGAGTACAAAAATTCTTTAGTCGTTCAACCCGTAGTGCACACACTTCCGCCCGCACTGATACAAGGTTGAAATGTAGCACATGCATTTTGAGAGCACAGTAGTGATTGTGCGCCAACACGGAAATTAAAAAACAAAAAAAACTGGGCAAGTTCATTGATTTTTTTTTCTTCCTCTTTTGCGTTATTATGAACGTACCTTTGTTGTACTTAAGTTTCTTTTAAGTCAAACAGACTATGTAAATATCAACAATGCAGTATTTTTGAATTCGAGAATTATTGTGTACTGTTTTACCTTCCCAAAACCTATCCTGTTTTAATCATGTGTTAACAGAAGTGCAAGTTCATGTACAGGGCAATAGCTCATATGGTCCAATAGTGCAAACCTGTTGTCAAATCAATGGGACCTAATCAAGATACAGTAGCTAGAGTGCACAAACACCACCTGAATAGACAAACACGTCTTGGGAAAGAATCATTTTACCTTTGTAAGAGTGAGGCTATCAGCGGATTTCCAGGGTGCGATGACTAAATCCAAAGTTTGGCATTCGTCTTTGAATGCAAGGTTGCGTGGAAACCAACAGTTTGACCAGGCTAATGAGACGATAATGAACAATATAACGAATCGAAACCTTTACAACTGCTTTCTCTATAGCTTCCTCCGAAGGGGATCTTTCAAGTCTCTTCAGAACGGGCGACAAAAGCGTGAGGCTACGACGGAGGAGCCCCAGACCCTGTAACCAACCGTAGGCCTCGCACAGCAACCTCTGACAAAACCTAATCCAGCTCCATTCACAACCTCAACAGCTGATGAACGCTTGATCGCTTGGCTGTTGCAATGGGCCTTTCAGAAGCCCAAGTCTCCTTGCACACTTTTCATTGGCACATCCTGCCATGGCAAACACTTTTGCTTAACAAATTAGACCTGAAAGAGGATGGAGAACAGAAAGGGGATCATTCAATGATCTTCCTTTTTTTTATCTGGAAAATATAAAGGTGGGCTTTGGAAAGCTAGTGATTACTATTAGTACAGGATCTGTGCTGGCCTATGATAAACTAAAGAACTTAGAGCAGTGATTTGCAACCTTTATGGAGCCAAGGCATATATTTTACAATTGAAAAATCTCACGGCACGCCAGCAAACAAAAAATGTCACAAAAGGTGGATACATTCATTATTATCCTGCCATTTATTTGTTCTGCCTGTCACTAGGCCTCACTGGCAAAAACAGGTGAACAAAGGTACATTATTTCTTGTAAATAATGTAAACTTTTAGAATTGCTCAAGGCACACTGATGTGACCCAGCACGCTGGTTGAGAATCACTGACGTAGAGCTCATAACTCGACTCATTTGAGAGCGTGAAGTATCGAAAAAGACTATGGACAAAAGGTAAAGCATTTCTTTCTGATGTTGATATCTGTATAAACCATGTAATCGTGTTACAAAATGAACATTGACATGCCGGACTTTTCTCCCTTCTACAGTGGATCGAAGATGAACAACAAATTTGAAAAACAAACAAACAAACAAACGAACAGAAAAGCCTGTCCACAGCAACTACCTTGGAATAGGAAGAATTCACAATTCAAAAAGATGTTGCGGACAAAGGCAGAGATTGATCCCTTTTGAACTGTCTCACATGCAGTAGTACTGTCATGGTTTTCTGATGAATGTAACCCTTTGTCTCATTGTTATGGTATCACAGAATGTATGTGCAGTAGCTGACCCAGCTAATGTCATCGCTCCACAACACTCTGGGCTCTATTTTCATGACTAGCGCAAATCCAGCGTTGAGCTTGCCGTAACTCTGCAAGGAGGATGGCTAGACCTGGTTTTGGTAATTTTGTGGACCCGAGTACCCCCGGCGCATATAAAAGTGGGATGTATGCACCGGTGTCGGCGTCATCAAAGCCGACTTCAATCCTGTTCAATGCAAGCGGCTTCTTTCGTTCCCTTAAAACGCAGCGCAATAGTCTTGCATGGAGAAGACACAGAGATCCGCGCGTGACTGGATCGTTGAACGTTAGCGCGTACCCTAATTAAAGCCAGTAGAAACCACTAAAATATCCTCCTGTATCTGTTTACACCTCCCCCATAGCTGTGTGCCGCCCAGTAAGTGGGATGATTGAAATAATAACATTGATGATAATACTAATAATGTGTTCAATGAATTGATTTCTACGATAATTAAGAGGGCTGGATGCCCGCTGTTGAAATAAGTCTGTCATCCACCACCGATGTCCGAGGAGCTTGCTCTGCCCCGATCAAATTCATGAAAATCGTGTTCGAGCACCTATGCCAAAACTTAGATGTGGTCCTAACAGGCGTAAATTCAGACACCAAAATCTCACTTGGCCAATTGCATCTCCAAGGGGCACACCCTTGGTGTGCCAACACGCTGACAAACGGGCAAATACGCTCACGAGTCTTGCATGAAAATCAAAATGCGGCATTTTTCACGCTGACGCGCAGTTGCGCATTCTATGAAACTAGAGCCTTTGCGGTAGAAATGCTGAGCAGATAAGATTTTCCGATACAATGGTGAACCAAACACCATTTAGCTGTTTTGGTAGAAATGTGGCTTTAGTTTCAGGATGCCTTTGGGAAACATCGTGAATGCTCATTCAGGAGCCGAGAAGCATGAGAATTTTCCGATGGAGAGCTCGAACCCTCTAACGGCTAATCGTGATATACCCGACTAAAAAGACAGAACAACATTTCTTACTGTAAGGTGCTGGAATAGCCATGCTCTCATTATGTTTGTAGCCACTTTAGGGAAGATGCCTCTTTTCTTCTGCCTCTTCTTGTCCTGGTCATCTTCATCTCCTGTTCCCGGTGATGCTAGGCTATTGTCGAGGCCATCTCCTACGATTAAAAAAAACCACAAAACAAGAGGAGTCATGTTGCGAACTCGACATTTCATTGGCCCCTTGTACCTTGACTTCATCCTCGTCTGCCAAAAACAAAAGCACACAGAACGAGGTTGTATTTTTGTGCGGAATGGGAACACAAGATTCTTCCTCTCACCTCTGTTTGACTCCCCCGGACATCGGATAATGAAGAGGAGTTTGTAGCGTGGGAGCTCAATAAGACCAAGAGCTATTAATACAATCTGAGTCACTCTCTTGACATGAAGTAATGACTGCAGGAGTTGTGTGCCCAACGTGAAATAATGAACGCTCATTCAGGCATTGTGCTCCATGTAATGTTATTGTAACCTCGATTTGAAATGAGACTTAATGATTTCCTTAGAAGAAAAAGGGGGAGGAACAGAAAGGAAGTGTGATTTGTGTATGAAGTACGAACCCAATAACATCCAACCCTGTCTTGTTAGAAGTTGCACGTGAGGTGCATGTTCGGGTGCTGAGGCAAAATGAGGGTGGGTGATAGTCAATTCATCGGCCTTGTATTCCCTTGTATGTGTTCAGTGAACAACAAAGCCCATCCCCCAAGCATCGCGTACAACGTCTGCGTCATAATCGTCTGTGTCTCTGGATCCCGCCATTAGCGGCATCCTCGTTTGAGGTGGCACGGATCAAGGCAGGAGGCTTCCTTTAAGCAAAGACTTCCGCCCCTGCTTGCCAACTCTCTCCATTTGGCGCTCTGCTCCCTCTCTGGCATGAATTGTGTATCAGCCGAGATGATTTACTTTTAACAGTGGTGGTTATTTTTTCTTGCCCTCGGGGCAGAGTAGCCTTGAAAGCCTGCCTGGAGGGCATGTGAATAATGCATCTGAGAGACTCCTCCCCTGAGGCGGGACAGAAACCCTACTTTTCTTAAGATTTGCCTGAGCATGTCTTTTTGTTTTTAGGGATGCATCAATCAAGCGCATCTATATAAGCCATATTCATGAATAAATATTTCAGCTAATGAATATTGACATTAAAAAGGATGTGTTCCATGGATGGGGGGCGGGGCGGGCGGGGGATAGGGGATTGTGGGAGTTTTGACGGATGGCATGCATCTCTGAGTCACGGACAGTTAGCGAGATGTCGGGGCCTCGGTCCTCTGTTTTTGGTTTTGTTCTTATGTTTCTCTGGGCATAGGCTTTTAAATAAAATCCATATTGAGTGGATATTGGCTTTTTGTAAAAAAATCAAATCAAATCGAATGTAATAAATAAATAAAACAATTTTAAAAAGTTATTGTCCCGTGCACTGCTTCAGTTTTGAAATTAAATATACACTGTGTTATTTTAGAAAGGACCAATTAATCAGCCCCGATATTAGCCCTTTTCAAATCGGTCAATATCAGCCAAATTTTTGCTGGTTTTTTTCCCCGTTCTTTTTACACATTACCACATAAGAAAAATACCAATAAAACAAACAAAGATACAGGAAAAACAGAATGAAACTAAAACAGACCAAAAGATTGGCTCCCCTTGCAGTTGACCTCTCTCATTCTGAAATACTCTACAACTCCTTCAAAGTTGTTTTTACATCTGAGAAAGGCGTCTCTGGTTTTTATTTTCGATGTCATCACTTCATGGCAAAGTCGAAAAAATGCGCTTCACTGTAAAAGGGCATCACGCCTAATGTTTTCCCAGGAACTGTACTCATTACGTTGCTTATTTATCGCATGCACTTAAGAAAAATTCATCCGTCAATGCTTTTTTTTCGCATGTTTTTGTACTTCCAAATTCCTCTCTGTTGAAAACAATTCAACAAATACGAAAGGGCAATGCCTTGTAACACGGTCAAATGTTCTGCCCGTAATTCATATGTTTGGTGTTACAAGGGTTAAGGGATCAAAAAAGAAGTTATTTTAGTCATATATTTTTGAATGAATCGGCCGATGAATCTGTCATCAGACTTTCTTTGCGATGACAGATATCGGAATCAGCACGGGTCTCAAACATTCTCTCTCGTTTGGCCCCTCCTCTGTATCAGCCGTACGTTGCAGCTCTTCGACTCCTTGTTAGTTGTCGTGTAAACCCCAAAAAGTAAAGAAGCAAAGAAAGAGAGAGCCTTGGCTCAGACTAATTACCCCTATGTATGGCATGTCACACCCCCTCCCCACTTCACCCTGGTCTACCTCCTCTTCTCTTCCTGCCTCATCCCTCTTTCTCGCGCTGCAGAGAGGAGAAAGCCGCAGGGCAGATCTTCTGCTACACTAATCGCTTCTGACTGCTCCCTGGCAACTCAGCCAATCTAAGCAGTGTGTGACGGTTCAGTCTCAAAGTCGTACACCCGTGCAATTCTGCCGAGCCCCTGCTCTCATCCCCCCCGCCTCCCGTTGCTCCATCTACGCACCCACCAATCAGGCGGCGCTCCGCACTGCCTGCCAGTGTCTGCACGCGTGACACTGGAGGGTGGAGGTGAATGGGGTGGGCATGACTGCAGGGATGGCTGGAGTATCGCCCTGGGGCGAAGAAGAAAAACCTACACAAAAAGCAGCACCCTAAGATATGAGGAAGGGTCTTGCCCTTTTTGCACCCTCGCTCCTGCCTTTACTGCTCTTTGCAGCAGTGATATATCTACACTGCCTGTATAGCCTTTGATTTGACACACCAAACATTCCAAAATATTGTCAGACTTTTCGATCCATTTAAACTCGATCCAACAGTTAATTTGGCAAAATGGAGGCAATCGTAACTGGGATGTGAAGAAGACCATTTCATTTTGCATTATTATTTCATCATTTCATATTACCAGTCTATGTATTTAAACAGGCGGCACGGTGGGCGACTGGTTAGCACGTCGGCCTCACAGTTCTGAGGACCCGGGTTCAAATCCGGCCTCCCCTGTCTGCAATTTGCATGTTCTCTGCGGGTCCTCCGGTTTCCTCCCACTTTCCAAAAACATAATTGAGAACTCTAAATTGCCCACAGTTGCGAATATGTTTATATGTGCCCTGCGATTGGTTGGCGACCAGTTCAGGGTGTAGCCCAGCATCAGCTGGGATAGGCTCCAGCACCCCCGCGACCCCAGTGAGGAGAAGCGGTATGGAAAATGGATGGATGGACGGATGTCTTTAACCATCGTTGTGTTTTTGAAAGATGACTTTGTAAAACTCCAGAGGCAAGATTGAAGAGGAGCAATACCAATTCCATTTGTTCAATTTCTAAACTCGGCTAACATGTTACCACTTGCTTCATAATAATAATGTAATGCCAAAAAATGAACAGAAAAGGCTATTACAACGGGAATTTATTTTAGAGATGCTAAGATCAAACAGTCTTCTGTAAATGTCTGTATATTGTAAGGCAGGTTGATGTTGTTTAACCTGTGTTTCATATTTCCTATTTTTTCCTTGCAATGTCAAATATTCAAGGCATGTGTGCTCTATTTCATTTCATTTTTGGTTTATTTTCTTCCTCTTTTAAACGGTGTGACGAGCAGTCAGCGGATAGTGTGTGAAAAAGACAAAGTGGGGAGCACTTAGCAGAACTGATTGCTGTACCCCATTTGCATCAGTGATGCAAAGCCAGCACGCCTATCTAATGAGCTCAGCAGGTCCCTGATCCATCATCAGTGACACCACACAGCTCTTTCCCTTATTAGGCATGATGCACCGCTCCAAATGGAACATTCTGGACTGTTTCCAAGTCTCAGGGAATGCCTCTGTGCTGGGATCTGAACATGATGATTACATTTAAAGCCGAGTCAAGCATTTTTGCAAACTGGAATAAAAATGCTAGCAAAAGGTAAGCAGTGAAAATTCACAATATTTCCCCCCCCCCCCCCCCAAAAAAAAGAGAAGTCGTAGTTTAATTTGTTACGTGACCAAGCGCCTAACTCAATTCAAATTTCCCCATTGTAATGAATCTGTTGCAACCCCTTGAAAGCCACCACCATTGCTTGAAGAGAAATAGCAATGTATTGTCCATCCAGCCATTATCCTGGTTAGGGTCACGGGGCGCTGGAGCCTATCCCAGCTGACTTCGGGCGACACCCCGAACTGGTCGCCAGTCAGCCGCAGGGCACGTAACAGACACGGACAACCGTCACTGAGTGGGAACTGAACCCACGCTGCCCGCACCAAAGTCTGGCGAGTGGACCGCTACACCGTCAGTGACTGCAATGTATTGAAAAAATATCAATATAAAAACATAATAAACAACAATGTCATTACTTCGATAGTGTAATTAAGCCAACGGTCTCACACGCACACGCACATGCGCGTGTGCGAGAGTATTGAACCTAACAATAGAAATGTGACCACTAAACACGTATTTCTCCCCCTCAATCCCACCTCCTTCGTTCAGACTCCCCCCCTTTTTTAGAACAGCCACACCACACGCACGCAGCAAGGACATCAGTCCGGGGTAACGGTGATGCTGTGACGTCGATGACATGTCAGCGCCCCTACCATGGAACATTCCATCTTCCTTACTTCTGGCTTTGAGTCTGACAGAAAAATTCAACACATCCTGTTCCTCACAATACATTTCTCAATATAATTATACACCATCTTTTCCACCTGTCTCTGTTCTGCCTTTTGTTTTATCTCCCTCTTTGTGATGGACATTTGAAGCTGCTCCTTGTCCTCCCCCAGACTCCTTCCAAACATTCCTCAGATAGCTCAGCCCCCTTAGCTGTGGTCAACCCTGGGGGTTGAGGTATCAAAGGGAGTCCCCTTTGCATATCACACAGCTTACAAGGAAACAACCAAAGGCTGGGAGGCCACAGAGAAGCGGGCAGCCAGAAGCCCAACCACCAGCCACTCGTGGATAGGATCGTTTTCCTGCGGTTAAGTCGGGGTATTAAGCCAATTGCCACTGCCGCAGTGGTCCCAAACGACATCACACATGGTCGGTTGGTGCTGTCAGAACATGGGGGAGTTACTCCTCTCGGTGCTGTAAAGATGAGACAAGCATTTGCTGCAATAGTTACTCATAGAAGAAGATTTTTGAATAATCGTATCATTTGCCATATTTTAGAGAAGGTAATTGGAACCGGAGTTCGGTCTGAAAAAGGAATTCCTATGCAGAAACACAAACTTCAAAGTTGGCTTCATAGATCCAACGATCACAAAACGGAATTAACATTATACATTATATATATCAATTAATATAAACCATCAAAAAAACTATCAAATCTACCCAATAAATGTAGGGTAAGAGTTTGCAGTCACTTTAACTGGGTGACTTGAATTGATATACAATATATTGTCAAAAGTATTGTCTGACCTGCCGCCACTCAGATAGGAATTCAAGTGACATCCTTAATCCATTGAGTTTCATATGACATTGATCCACACTCTTAAACTCTTCTGGAAAGGCTTCCACAAGGTTAAGGAGTGTGTTTATGGGAATTGATGACCTTTTTTTCCAGAAGCGTATCTGTGAGGTTACACTGGCGCTGGACGAGAATGCGGTGCACTGCACATGCAGCCTAGTACACACACACACACACACACACACACACACGAGTCGAGTGTATGCGCATTCGTCGTCGAGCGACACATCGGGCCATCGATGTGAGATGGCTCGGGTGGTAGAGTGGTCGACCTCTAACCTGAAGATTGCGGGTTTGACCCTCGCACCAAATTTATTTGCAGTAGAAATTCGAGGAAAACTTTCCTCGATTTAGTTAAGTATTTTCATACCGAAATAAAGGTGATCTTTACCCAAAATATCTTATTTTAAATAAAAATACCCAATCAAAGTGGCTGGAAATTCTTACCCTAAATTTATTTGGTAGATTCTACAGGTTGTTTATACAGTCAACCCCCGCGAGAGGTGTGGACTCGAGTCACATGACTTGGACTCGAGCCATGAATTTGATGACTTTAGACTCGACATAATGTTATAAGACTTGCAACTCGACTCGGACTTGAACATAATGTTGATCATTACAACGGACATGTCCCACAATAGTTATACTACAACTGAATTTGAGGTTATTTTCTATTAACAGTAAATCCCCCGATGGGCACATTCATGCCTAGGAGGTCACTCTTTCCCACACTACCGAAGGTAATGGTTTCATTTAAAAAAACACAACAACAACAAAAACAGTGTAACATAAATCACGAATTAAATGTGACAGTTAAATCAGGAACAGATTCCTCGAAGTGCTAGTAAAATACACAGAACAGACAAAGGCAATTAACGAAACAATAAGGACGTTAACGTCCTTCTTCTTCTTTTCCTTTCGGCTTGTCCCGTTAGGGGTCGCCACAGCGTGTCATCCTTTTCCATGAGAGCCTATCTCTTGCGTCCTCCTCTCGAACACCAACTGCCCTCTTGTCTTCCCTCACGACATCCATCGACCTTCTCTTTGGTCTTCCTCTCGCTCTCTTGCCTGGCAGCTCCATCCTCATCACCCTTCTACCAATATACTCACTCTCTCTCCTCGGGACGTGTCCGAACCATCCAAGTCTGCTCTCTCGAACTTTGTCTCCAAAACATCGAACCTTGGCCGTCTCTCTGATGAGCTCATTTCTAATTCTATCCAACCCGGTCACTCCGAGAGCGAACCTCAAAATCTTGATTTCCGCCACCTCCAACTCTGCTTTCTGTTGTCTCTTCAGTGCCACTGTCTCTAATCCGTCCATCATGGCTGGCCTCAACACTGTTTTCTAAACTTTGCCCTTCATCCGAGCAGAGACTCTTCTGTCAACAAAAAAAAACAAAAAAAACTGACACCTTCCTCCACCCGTTCCAACCTGCTTGGACCCATTTCTTCACTTCCTGACCACACTAACCATTGCTCTGGACTGTTGACCCCAAGTGTTTAAAGTCCTCCACCCTTGCTATCTCTTGTCCCTGGAGCCTCTCTAGATCTACAAAGACACAATGTAGCTCCTTCTGACCTTCTCTGTACTTTTCCATCAATATCCTCAATACTAATAATGCATCAGTGGTACTCTTTCTATGCATGACACCATACTGTTGCCTCCATTACTCTTTCCCATAACTTCATTGTGTGGCTCATCAACTTTATTCCTCTATAGTTCCCACAGCTCTGCACAACACCTTTGTTCTTAAAAATGGGCACCAGTACACTTTTCCTCCATTCCTCAGGCATCTTCTCACGTGCTAGAATTCTATTGAACAAGCTGGTCAAAAACTCCACAGCCACCTCTCCTAGATGCTTCCATACCTCCACAGGAATGTCATCAGGACCGACTGCCTTTCCATTTTTCATCCTCTTTAATGCCTTTCTAACTTCCCCCTTCCAAGACACTTGCCTCTTCTACTCGCCATTCGCTCTCATTTTCCTCATTCATCAATTCCTCAAAGTATTCTTTCCATCTATCCAGCACACTACTGGCACCAGTCAACATCCCTATCCTTAATCACCCTAACCTCCTGCACATCCTTCCCATCTCTATCCCTCTGTCTGGCCAACCTGTATAGATCATTTTCTCCTTTTTTAGTGGCCAACCTGGCATACATGTCATCATATGCCTCTACCTTTGCCCTATGTCGCATCTCCATGTATTCCTTTTGTCTCTCCTCGGTCCTCTCAGTGTCCCACTTCTTCTTAGCTAACCTTTTTCCTTGTATGATTTCCTGTACTGTGAGGTTCCACCACCAAGTATCCTTCTCTCCTTCCCTGCCAGAAGATACACCAAGTACTCTCCTGCCTGCCTCTCTGATCACCTTGGCTGCAGTGGTCCAGTCTTCTGGAAGCTCCTCCCGTCCACCGAGAGGCTGTCTCACCTCTTCCCGAAAAGCTGCACAACACTCGTCCTGTCTCAGGTTCCACCACATGGTTCTCTGCTCTGCCTTTGTCTTCCTAATCTTCCTCCCCATCACCAGAGTCATCTTACACACCACCATCCAATGGTGTCTCGCCACACTCTCCCCTACCACTACCTTACAGTCGGTAACCTCCTTCAGATGACATCGTCTGCACAAGATGTAATCCACCTGCGTGCTTCTCCCTCCGCTCTTGTCGGTCACCCTATGTTCCTGCCTCTTATGGAAAAAAGTGTTCACTGCAGCCGTTTGCATCCTTTTTGCAAAGTCGACCAGCGTCTGACCCTCCAAGTTCCTTTCCTGGATGCCGAACTTACCCATCACTTCTTCATCCCCCCTATTTCCTTCACCAACATGTTCATTAAAATCTGCACCCATCGAGACTCTCTCTCTGTCTGGGATGCTCAGAACTACTTCGTCTATCCTCCTTCCAGAATTTCTCTTTCACCTCTCGGTCACACCCCACCTGTGGGGCATAGCCACTAATTACATTATACATAACACCCTCAATTTCAAGTTTCAGCCTCATCACTCGTTCTGGTACTCTTTTCACCTCCAAGACATTCTTAGCCAACTCTTCTTTTAAAATAACCCCGACTCCATTTCTCTTCCCATCTACACCATGGTCAAATAATTTCAACCCTGCCCCTAAACTTCTAGCCTTACTGCCACTTGGTCTCCTGGACACACAATATATCAACCTTTCTCCTAATCATCATGTCAACCAACTCCCGAGATCCCAACTCATAATCCCAACATTCAAAGTCCCCACATTCAGTTCTAGGCTCTATGCTTTTGTCTCCTCTTTCTGCCAAAGAACCCGCTTTCCACCTCTTCTTCTTCTTTGACTTCGATATATTCGATACATTCTGTCTTACTTCGGCGGATACAAGCGGTCAAAATGAGTTTCCTTCGCCGGGTGTCCAGGTTCTCCATTAGAGAAGCTCAGTTATCCGCAAGGGTCTCAGAGTCGAGCCACTGCTCTTAAACATTGAGAGGAACCAGGCGAGTTGGGTCGGGCATCTGACAAGGATGATCCCTGGACGCATCCCTGGTGAGGTGTTCCGGGCACATCCCACTGGAAGGAGGCCCCAGGGACGATCCAGGACACGCTGGAGAGACTATGTCTGTCAGCTGGCCTGGGAACACCTTGGGATTCCCCCGGAAGAGCTCGACAAAGTGGCTGGGGAGAAGGAAGTATGGGCTTCCCTGCCTAAGCTGCTGCCCCCATGACCCGACCTCGGATAAGTGGAAGAAAATGGATGGATGGATAATAAAAATATGATATATATTAAATATATAAATATACATCAACAAATATTACATATATTAACATATTATGTCTTTGTTGTTAAAGTGACTTGAAAGGACTCGAAACTCAAGGTGTACAACTTGCGACTTTGACTTGGGACTTGCCTGTCTTGACTTGAGACTTGACACGGGACTTGCCTGTCTTGACTTGGGAATTGACTCGGGACTTGAGGTCAAAGACTTGAGACTTACTTGTGACTTAGTCCCTCCTCTGACTCCCTCATATTCGGCAATTGTGACTTCACCCATTCAAGACATTTTGGGGGGGGGAAGCTATCTCCCCACAACTGCCGAAAACCCTTCAACTTGTGTTTTTCTTTGACATGGCAAACAAATTGAAAAATAATTGTTCTTATTTTTTACCACTATCACCCAAAGTCAGCTGGGATAGGCTCCAGCCCACCCATACTGAAAATGGATGGAAGGATGGATGGATAAACCATACATATGAGATCGAGTCACCCATATTGCTTGACATGATAAATTAGAAAAGGCAACAACAGACTATCACAGCAATAAACTCACAAAACGTTACGTTTCTTGAGGTCAAAATGTGACCTATTTAGCAAGGTCAATGCATCTGGTACAGTTCAGGTAAATATTGGGCAAATAAAGAAAATGTGAGTCACTGACACAGGTATATCGAATGACTTGATTTGGAATGAATTGAGATGAATTGAGATGTCCCAAATATCGTGGTTAAGTTTGTGGCTGCTGTGATGTTCAGTGTCGCTTCCACATGTCACGACACTAACGTGACATATCGTATTTTGGACGCAACACACATCCATCCGTCAATTTCTGTTTGGCATCACATTACGTGTCAACATTTCTTGCGGGGTTGTAATGCCGCTACATTGGTTTGCTTACTAGCTGCTAATGCACATTCAGTTACCTGTATTACTTGAGTCCAGAGAAAACTTGACTAAGCTTCGTGAAATGGTTTTGCGCTTGTCCAGCAGGTTAGGGCAGGGTGACATTTGCAAATGTATGCATGTGTTTGACAGAGTGACCATCCATTTGAGTGTGCCAGCCTTTAAAGTTTTGGATCAAACTTCTGTAGTCTACGAATGCCTTTTAAACTGCAGTTTCTCTCTCGTGCTGCGTTTGATTCTTCTGTATCATAGCTGGAAAATAAAGCAGAGGCCCAGGGAGCCTCAGCATGTAACATATGGCCAGCCCTGCTGCAGCAATCGCAGCTCTGATCATTCTGTTCTCCTCTCTTCCTTTGTTTCATATACATAAAATGCTCTGTCCTTACATCCCCACGGGGGGTATTCTGCACCCCCATCCTCAATGTATTCTTTTCCAGGTCAAAAGGCCATGGACCTTGAGGTTTCCCCCACTGTTGTCTCAAAAAAGCCTGAAGGAAAGAAGCTATTCACACTCGGGCTGGCTTGACTTTAAGATAAGCAACAACAACAAAAAACTGAAAACTGTCCAGCAAGAACATGCTCCTCTAAACTCGATGAAGCTAACAATATGATTTTGAAAAGCGTTTGGTGTAATATCAAAGGAAAGATCGTGATCTGTTTCTGATTGTCTACTTAATCCTCTCAGTTTCTCTTGTCTTGCAAAGCGCTCTCCCATTGTCCTTGTCAATGCTCTGCCAATTGATGCCTGAAGGCCAGAGGGTGGAAAGTTGCTTTAAAGTCCATTCTATTTCTTTACTGCGGTCAAAGGGGAGAAAAACAAAAAACGAGCCATAAAACTCTTATAGCCTCCAATTAGCACATCAGAAATCACACAAACTGCTGGGATATTAGGGCAACACAAGGGCCACGGACTGAAAGAAAATGCACAGTTAAGAGATCTCTTTATCACCTCGAAATGAGTCGTACCCGGGACACCATTGTCAGAGGTCTTCATTAATGAAGCAACTTTTCGTTTGAATACTGTCCCAGGGCTCTGATTCGGGACTAGCTGCCCAGGCGAACCGGGAGAGGCGGAAATGAACATTTGGCTTCTATTTGAATAGCAATGTTAAATGTTAAAAGACAAGCCCAGCAGTACGGTATGTCATTGACAAACACATAAAACACTTCAACTTCACTCTTATGTTCCTCAAAGAACAACAAACCAAAACACTTTGACCAGTCTCTTTTGATGGTACAATTGATCGTAAAAAACAAAACAAAACAATGTTTCAAACTATTTGCCGCTGCCAACAATAACTTGTTCTGCCACTTTCTCACCCGACTTTCTCTGATTCATCAGACCATTTTTGAAATTCAAGATTTTAAATGATACATATTACAAATGTATTCGAAGGAAACACCTTTGCGAGTGTCGTCCTCCCAAATCTGATTTGAAATATAGGGGTCATTTTCATATACAGTCATTTGATCAATAATGGTAAAGATATGGCCCACTGAATTTCCTTTTGAAAATCCATTAGTATTACTGATATGAGTATTTGAATTATTGGCAGTCGTTATCCATCAAAAGGTCATCATTGTTTCTAAGAAAAAAAAAACATTTGTTCAGTCATTTTTTTTTTTTCAAACTTTGGATTTCAAAATGTCTTTACTGTTAGGTGTTTGAAATTAAGTTTCATGATTTGCAACATGTTTTCGAAAGATGCTAATTCCATTTTTGCATCTATAGCATTTTTCTCCTATTGCGTAATATCCCTTTTCCATGAAAACCAACACCGATGCTTCTTAGTGTATTTATAGTTCCTCTTTGGTTCTTTTAAAAAAAGCTCCTGTTTGTGTCACTCGAGCTGTTTTTTAATGTTAATGCCACTGGAGAGAGCCTCACTATGTTGTTACAATACACCAGAGAGAGCTGCGATAAGGCAGCCATTTTGGCATTGACACAATAACAGACAGCAAAAAGAAATGAGGTTCTTCCCGAGAGAGGAATGAATATGTATGAATTTGTGGAAGTGTCGGAACTGTTGCATGTCTTGTATGAAGACAAGAGTGTAATGGATTGAATAAGTCCTTTGAATGGCAACGTGTAAATTGTCCAACTCACGCAATTTTTATGAAGCTGTTTACGTCTTGACCATGACGCACTTTTGTCTTTACCGTTCTAAAAACAAGTGTATTTCAATGGGCCGCCCCCTGTCGCTTCGTCAATAAGGACTGCCTTTACTATGAATAACGACCATTTCAAATCATCAATAACGTTTTGAAAATAGGTCTTTAAGCGTGGCTCTTTCAGCACAGGATACATTTACCGATATAAAAGCAAGGCGGCATGAAAAAACAGCTACATTAGATCCCCGCCCCAAGTTTCTCTACCGTTCTTGATAAAAAATGATATGAAAATGACCCCTACGCAATGAAGATCACGGTTAGATGAAGCGAGTACATGAACTCTCATGAAAGAATTCTATTGAGTCACCTTACAGCAGGACCCGAGCTTAGGAGAGGTCACCGAAAATGCAAAGCTTTGATACGGAGGAGACCTGCGGGCTCTCTTACCGAGTTCACTGGTGTTGTCGCCACTCTGAGAGACGTGTCCCCCACTAGATGGTCCTGGGGTTCCCACCGAGGGTGTGGAGTGGGCGTCATCCAAGTCTCTCCAGGATGCTGGGTTCTGAGAGGTCAGGGTAAGGTCCACACACCGGGGGACAGGAGATAAGAAAATAAAAGTAAAGAAGAGAGGAGGGAGGTGGGAAAATAGATGAGGAAGGTCCAGTAGGTCCAGTAAGAGGTCCATTATGCAGTTTTACAAAGACAGCTGCAAAGTGCAATTAGCATTGCAAGTTAAACAGCACATGAGGGGAAAGAAATTACCATTCTGCCTGCGGTGGACTGTAAACGAAACACCGTAGAAAAAGTATCGTTCGAGAGGATAACCGGCTGAGTCTGCAGCATGTGAACCTTGCGACGTCCTGATGGTTTCTATCGGCAGTTTAAGGGAGGAACCCTGTATTTATTGGGAGCCTCGGTCAGGCCACTCAAAGCGCTAGAAGCCCAAGCCAAACAGCAGATCTCCCACTTCAGCCTCTTTGCGTCAGCTGTTTGCCTGATGGTGATCAGATGAAGAGCTCGGCAGATGACAAGAAGAAGCACGAGGACAAAAGCGCAGTGTGAAGGAGGCCTCTCGACGACGGCCCCTCTTTTCTTACCCGGCCAGAAAATAATTACGACTCCTCTGTAAACGCAGCTACTCAAAGAATGGCCATGTGTTTCCACATTTATCAAGCGAGTGAAGGTCTTCTTTCCTCGCATACAATCGATTCAAAAAGCGCACAGGACAATGTCTCCAGTGGCTCCTGCCTCATTCTGTAACATGGACAGAATGGCACAACTGTTCCCGTCAAGCAGTAGATTTCATTTCCACTGAAAATGTGACAAATCATGTGCAATTAAGTCAAACGCTACTTGGAGGTGGAAGCAGGGCAACAAAGAATGAACACATAAAACTGTACTCACAACGACAATGGGAACGGTTTTGGATACAAGTCTAGGAGCAAAGGTTTGGGGGCGCTGGGCAAAAAAATGGGCTAGAAATACTTAAGCCAGTCAGTAAGCTATTCAGTAGCACCTTGCCTTTCATATAGGCTCCATGACACAACAACAACTAACTGCTTTCAGCGCAATTCAGAGGACAGCGGTACTGTCTGACGACCTGAAAAACAAAACACCATCCCACAACATACGCGATGTGACCTACGGTTAAATGCGGCCAAAATGAGGACTGCGTGTTGGTATTGAGCGCTCAAAGTTAAGAAATGTGAAGAGAGAGCCATAATTACAAACGTCATCATTTGCTTGAAAAAGGGAGTCAAGTGCTCGGAGGTTTGAGGGCAATGTGCCATGAAGGGTTAACATCAATATTCTGCATATTGCATGTTAAAACGATTGCAGAAAACGATATATAGCTATAGTTATTAAAAGAAATGTTAAATTCAACAACCAAGCCTTTTGTAACAGCTTTAAAAAAAAAAAAAAAAAAAAAAGGCGGTAAAACAAGTTTCCCAAATTCTACTAGTGCAACTCCAACAAATGACATCGCCGCATTACTGTATATGCAATAAGTTGAATAAATCCACAAGAAATATCAATTCTTTCTCGTATCACAAATGGTTTCAATCCCGTGTGCGGGCCTTCCGAACGATTGCGTCCACTGATCGTGTTGCGCTTGTGTCGTAACACGCCAATGAACCGACGGGGAGGAGTAAACGGTGGGAAGCTGCTCGCTATAAGGCGACTTTGCGGTGCAATAAACTCACATGATCTGCAAGCTTGGTGGAAGATCCTGACAGATCATCAAAGTCCGACTTGCAGACATCCCGCTCTTCGATCACCAAGTCGATGGGCATTTTGCCTTTCAAGCAGCTGATGTACCGATGGCAGAAGTTATCGCAAAGCTCATGGACCTACAATAAGACCCAATATCATTGTTGAAAACTTGATTTCTTCACATTTTTCACAGGACATGCACACCAAAAAAAATGGAAAATGGAACTGAAAAGGGCGGCAGGGTGGAGACCGAGTCAGCACATGTGCCTCACAGTTCTGAGGACCGGAGTTTGCGCGTTCTCCCCGTGCCTGCGTGGCTTTTCTCCGGGCACTCCGCTTTCCTCCCACATCCCAAAAACATGCGTGCTAGGTAGATTGAAAACTCTAAATTGCCCGTAGGTGTGAATGGTTGTTTGTTTCTATGTGCCCTGCGATTGGCTGACGCCCAGTTCGGGGTGTACCCCGCCTCCCGCCCGAAGATAGGCTGGGATGGGCTCCGGCGCGCCCGCGACCCTGGTGAGGAGAAGCGGTAAAGAAGATGGATGGATGGATGGAACCCAAAAGGATTTCGTCATCCCATTTGCACGTTTTGTGCTGAGCTGAAAAGTAACAATTTTGAACTTATCGAGAGGAATACTGACAATTCATCCATAAAAGCACTTGTAAGGGTGAGGGTTATTACATTATTATTATTATTAGAAATTGCGCACTCTAAAAACAGTTGGCTTAAAAAATAAAAGAAATCAATTTGTGTTGATTTTAACACAATGACTGGCTCAAAAGTGGACTGACCAACTGACCGCTTCGGTCCATTTGACCTGACAAACGTTTGAAACGTCTGGTGGGTTTCAATGAATAACGCGACCGTTTGGGTCGAAATAACTTTGAAAATGGGTTATTCATAATTTGACCCAACTTCTCGGAGTACGTGAAAATGGCAAAATTGGGTTAAGCCGACACTGTGCTCGTTGTTTCATAATGTCCATACGTTATGAATCGCACGGCGCAAGGTTTAAGTGTTGAAATGATATGTCATAGCAAACGTTGCGTTATATTCACAACATACAAAAATAATCAATACAAATAAAAAAGTGACTATGGGATGCTTCAAAATTCAAAATGCATCAAAGGTCGTGGATGCATAGAGGCAATCGCTTCATATAATATGTGTGTTACACAGAATATTTGTATTTTGTAGCCTTATTATTTCATTCATGTGTCATTTCGTGACGCCCAAAATAATACTGACCTTCTCTAATTCCAGGAGATGAAAGCGCAGCACTTGGATGGCTTGAATCATCTAAATAGAACAAACGTCATAAATGCGCGCTTATGTCTAAATGATTGACAATGATTTGAATAAGGATGCGATTGCTGCAGGCAAGCGGAAAGGAGAAGAAAAGGCGACTTTCCTTACCAAGTTGTCCAGTTCGGGGTTCGAAGAAAATAGCGGTTTCTCTGCGCGGATCTGAAGGTGCACAACGAGGAAAAAGTCATGCGGCAAGAATATTGGATTTTTTTTTGCTTTGCTTTGTTTGTTTGTTTGCCAAACCTGAAGTGTGTTTTTTTTTTAAAATATTTTTGATTTGTATTTTTTTTTTTTGTATTTGATTTATCGGAATTGTCGCCCCTGACCTGTTTCGCAAACACTGCAATGTCTTCATTGAAGGAGTCCGAGGAGCACACGTCTCCGCCGGCCACTCCGGGCTCTCTGGGCGTGCACGTCGCCAGCTCGCACTTCTCGAACACGAGCGCAAGCAGCGGGAATAAAGGGTGGCTGCAACACAATCGCGCGGAAGCCCCGTTAAGACGAGCATCCGTGGCGGCCCTGCGTCCCCTTCAACAATTAGTTCATGACCCACGCAACGCACTTATTGAAAGAGATTATTCGTTTCGATCCTCGGGAATTTGTCTCGCTACGATGCTCCTCGAGATGAATCATATCTTTTGGACTTCGAAATTGCCAAATTGATTTTCAAGGCGTCTCATACTGCAATAATCTAGGATGTTTTTCAGTACCCATAAATCTGGTCCTTGTCCCTTTTCAGCGCGTCGTTGACTGCGCTGCCCATGCCGGCGGGCATGATGCCATGCGGTGCGTGGGCCCCGTAGTGCTGCGTGGGATGCGGGGGCGGCCCGTGGTTCAGGTGGTGGACCTGGGGTAGGGGCCGCGGGGCGTGAGGGTCTCCGTACAGGGACGTCGGGACTCCAACTCCGTCCATCCCGCCTCCGTAATGAACCAATTCATCGTACTTGCATGGATAATAATAGAAGGTTAGAGGAATAGGAATTCTTATTTTCTTCATGAATTGAATTGAAGAACAAAAAAAAAAAACCATAAAACGACATGATTCAATTGATGTTCGACGATTCAACACAAACAATTTAAAACAAGCGTCTACATTGGGGGAGAGAAAAGACACAAAAAGTCGTGTTCATTGCCTGAATTCGAACATGTCGCTTGCACGTGATGCGTAAAATGTGTGAAACTAACATGATTCTTTTCTCAGAGTACACATTTACCCTGCGTCAAAGCACATTAAGCCCGAGCATGTCGCCTTACTTACCCTTTGCGCCATCCTCGCGCGCAATTGCCGAGCGTGTCAGGAGAGGCCACTCGAAAATCCGACAGTCCGAAAAGTATATTCCCAACTATAATTATACTCCTGTATGACAATCAAGAGAAAGTGATCAGAAGGAAGGAGGAAACGTCATCCGTCGTCACTATTCAACTGTCAACCGGATTCCTGCGCTCGTTCGGCAAGTGGGCTGGTGTTCATCTGTGAGGAGAAGAGCGCACGGGATGGCTTAGATGAGAAGGTTCTGGTGTGCCCCCCGCGCGTGCCCGCACGCTCTCTGGTCGCAGATGGGCCGAGGAGGGACCGCAGAGTGCGCTGATGACGGAACTCGGTGCAGGCTGGAGACGGCCAGCCCACATTTACGCTTTCCGGTTCTCGCCTCCACAATAAGGCAACGGCGCGGCGCGAACGGATTCGCTCACTGTACATATTATATTATCTCTTACGAGACTGCGTGGTCCAATAGAGGGAAGAGGAGCTGAAACCACCTTTGAAACGTATGCATTGATTTCTTTTTGCTCCTCCCGATAGAACTTGATGCTTTGATTTGAAAATCCCACATTGGTTCCGGCCAGCGAGCGTGTTCACCGGGCGACAACGCTGCAGCCGGACTCCAGACGGGAAAAACTGCTGGAGGAGTTTTCAACTTTGCCGAGGCCTCCGAAGCCAGATCGACTTGCGTGCGCACTGTGCAATCACTCGTTATGCCGATTGACAACATTCGATTTCAATACAGTATTCAGTGGGATATTTGGAGCAAGTCATAATCAGATATTATTATATGTCACAGAATCATATATATATATATATATATGATATAATTCTAACACCTATAATGATTTTCGTATTGTATTATTTTCTTCCTAATGTTAATTCCTAATAATGATCAACACATGTAACCTTCCTGAAACGGTCCACTGCAGTTGCATTTCTGTAACATCAAAATTGCAGTAGTGATGTTTAGAATGTATAGTGTACATTTTTATATATATATACATTTACATATGGGGCAGTTCAATCCTAAACGGCCCCCCAATAATTCTCGCATGTACTTGATTTCAAGCATACTGTCGAACCCTATTCCCCACGACTATGCGTGTGAATTATTTAAGGCATATATTTGAATTAGAAATGCACTAACTATAAGGAAACAAGCAAAACATGCCCCATGCCCAGGGGCTACATCTCTCCTCATTGCATATTATTTCCATGCCGTTTGGCTGTTTCTTTCTCCCTATGTTCTCGTTCTTTATGTTTACCTAATTCTAAACCCCCCCCCCATCCCACAAACCGGGCCAGCCAATGTGATCTCGATGAATGCTGATTCCGGGTGTCAAGCCCTGTTTTACATGAAATAAATTACCATTTAGTCAGGGAAATATGCATCTTTCCCACCACATCACCAGAGAGGGGCCAGTGCATCACCATCCTTGACCTCTTCTTCTACACACACACACACACACACACACACACACTTGGTTCTTCAAGTTTCCTTCCGCACCCCCTTCTCCTCCATCGTCAGACAGTCTCGGTCTCGCTGCCTCTGTCACCCGTCATCTTGTACCCCAGTGAGAATCATTAGCATTGTCAGAACTGACTGAGAAAGGAGGCCAGCAGAGACCTGGGTGGAAGAGGAGCGTGGGGGGGGGGGGGGGGGGGGGGGGGGGGTCGGTTGTTGTTGTTGGAAGTGGGTGCATTTGCGTCTATGTGGTAGAGACAGGGCATGCGATAGCTTGCAAACATGCGGTGATGCTATATTCAAAAGGTGCAAAAATGGATTTCCTTTCCTTTTTTTCTTGGTCATGGTCAACATGTACACCTTGATTGGGCAACATTTTAAAACAATGCACACCAGTCTATATACAGTATCAATTATGTTATCGACAAAGTAGAGTATATGAGAACGCGTACAATCCCTTACAGTTAAAGTTGGGACCATTTCTTGTTTTTTTTTTTTCCTCTGTCAACTGAAAACATTTGGAAGAGCTTTCAAAAGATGAAAATGAGACAAGAGACAAACATTTCAGCTTTTATTTGTAATAGTTCTAACGTTTGGATCATGACAATATGCGAAGACAATATTTTATTAAAGTGTAATAGAACATACAACCAACACGCCTGTCAGTCAGCTGTTCCAATACTTTTGCCCACACGAAAAGTGGCCGACTTTGAACAAGAGGTGCTTCTAAGGCCCTCCGCACACTGCGTGATATGGCCGAATCCGACTGGAATAACCCATTGGGGGGAAAAAAGAACGAATGCGAATTTCTTACCTTAAAGCCGAAAAGAAAATGCTTTTATTGGGAGGCTACAGTGAAAAGTCAGACAATAACAAAAAAATCAACGATACCAACGGGCTGCTGCCGCACGGAAAACAAGGTAAACCACATCGTGTCTGGTATCGACCGAAAGCTTGGGTTTCTCTACAGCCGCAGGTTTCATTTCAATGTACATCATCACACGTATGAACCAACAAGAGGCCGGAATAGAGTCCCTCGTGATTGAAAGGAAACATCCTTGTTGCTTGGCTAACGCTGAAACGCCGCTTCTGGGACCTCATGAACAAAAGGTGCGTACGCACAAAAAGGTGGCGTCCGTTCTTTTTCACGGGCAAAGTTCACGAGCGTGGAAATGTGCGGTGCCTCGCGCCAACTGCGTGGCTGGCGTACGCACGTTGCTGCAGCTTGCGGTGCTATGGGGACACTTCGAGGTGATGCTGGGAAACTGTTCTCCTAAATCTGCACAGCAGAGACACGTGAATAATTAGCACCGATGAACAATTCATGCCCGGCAACATTTGAGTTCAACAATGTAAAAGAAGCGAGGACTCTGAATTCACTTGTCAAACAGTGTATTTATGAAATTAATCACTGCTATTTGTGAGGACACCTATGAATTGACGGAGGCGATCATTTATGGCGCCTCTCGCCCTCACAATCGCTTCGTGACTGCAGCACATGCACGGAAAGAAAAAGTCCTTTGAATTGACTTCATTTGAACACGTGCATCGCTTGCACATGATTCAAATGTGTTGAAATTGACATCATTGAGCCCTCTTCTCCTTAAAACAAAACATGATTTTTTGGGGGGTCAGTGTGCGTGTTCTCTCCTGTGTATTAAAATAAAAAAATGGAGGAGTCCAAGTTTTTGATATCCTCTTTGATATGCTGATGTGCTTCTATTTGAATTCAAAAGATCCATTACAAATCCCCCAACATTTACGCATGAACTTTTATCTCACAGGGCTGAGTGTAGGTTACTGTATGAACACATTTGTTTTGCTAGTTGTAAAAAATACATGGTATGAACCTTGTGGGGTCATCAGAGTCAGCGACATGCGGTCCCAGCGTCACAAACGATCGCAGCGATTCTCTCCTCGAACGGGGTGAGGCCCTCCGCGCCGGTTCTTCCGAATTGTTTTGGACACACTGGCGGTGGGCAGCCGTCCTCCGCTTCACATCCACCTTCATGTCTGACCACTTCTTTTTCAGTTGAGCGTGTGCGCGCTATTCTGTCTCCACAGCTTTGACAGCCACACACACGCTGTCCCATTCGCTCCTCTTTCGCGTGTTGTTAACGCCGTAGGACAGCGTGCCAAAAAGGATTATCTTGCGTGCCTCCGCTTCATTGAGGAACTTCACATTCAGAAAAAATATTTTTCTTGGTTACCTTGCTCATAAGCGGCACGGCGGCCGACTGGTTAGAGCGTCTGCCTCACAGTTCTGAGGACCGGGGTTCGAGCCCCGGCCCCGCCTGTGTGGAGTTTGCATGTTCTCCCCGTGCCTGTGTGGCTTTTCTTCGGGCACTCCGGTTTCCTCCCACATCCCAAAAAACATGCGTGGTAGGTTAATTGACAACTCTGAATTGCCCTTAGGTGTGAATGTGAGTGAGAATGCTTGTGCCCTGCGATTGGCTGCCAACCAGTTCGGGGTGTACCCCGCCTCCTGCCCGATGACAGCTGGGATAGGCTCCGGCACGCCCGCGACCCGCGTGAGGAGAAGCGGCTCTGAAAATGGAGGGATGGGTCCCTTGCTCATTTTCCTTTTTTTCTGATCATGCAGAGATCGGCATCTCAGGTGCAGGGTTCATTTACATATGATTTGCATAATCAAGTGTGGGCGTGGACCGGGAGGAGTCGGCTACTCCAACATGTGCGTTGATTGGAATGTACGAAGGAAATGTGCTTGGATTCATGAGTACGCAGTACATCTGAATATTTTTGTGCGCACGACGTTTTCTGGATTTGAGCGTACGCCAAGTTTTAGGAGGAAATCCACGTAAATCCATCCTTTGTACATGAGGTCCCTGGTCTTTAAACAGGCACGCCTTAACCAAATGTTCCCCGATTACCACAATCTACACATCATTGGAAAGCGCTTTTAATGCCTTTTCATAAAATGGATATCACTAAAAAAACACGGCTGTGCCACTTCCGATCAGTTTCGTGTTGGAGGGTAACACATTTCAAGAATATCGAAGCTAGAATATCAACATAAAACATCGGAATATTCTGAAAAGCTGTGTTCTAAATCCTATTAAACATCTGTGGAAGGAGATGAAACATGCAGTCCAGAGAAGGCCCCCCTTTCAAACCTGAGATAGCTGGAGAAGTTTGATCATGGGGAGAAGGCCAAAATATCTGTTGAGAAGCAGAGATTCACGTTTGGTTGCAGTGATTACCTCAAAAGGTTGTGCAACAAAATATTAAGTTATGGATAAAATAATGGTTTCCCAGCTTGTGAGTTGTCTTGTTTTTGCATTGCTCTGTCATTGGTTAAAATCCAGATCACTTGGATTATGGACACCATGTTGTTTGCATTCCCGGCACTGCCTTATGTTAGCCTTGGTCAGTTTTTGGCCTTTGAAAAGGATTTTTTGCTATGTTGGCAAAATAGTTCGTTGTGTGGCAGTTAGGCTGTTCCACTCATCCCGGGCAAACCGTGCAGGTGCATCTTCCCCCCCCCCCCCCCACAAAAAAAACAGGAAGACGACGCCTCTGGGAGGTAAAGCCCATACAAATATAAAATTGATGAAACAATGTACCTGTTTTTATTGCTTTTATTGATTCTTACCTAATTTCTGTTAACGCCCGTGTGTAAGTGAACTTGCCAGTGACCCAGTGATGTGGTTAGCAAAACCCGTTATTCACTTGATTACAGAGGCACACAACCCTCATCCAAAGCACTGACCTACATTTGTATTAATCTATTTCCAACAGTCTCTTGTATTCATTTCACAGCGTGTCTTGGCTGAGCAGACTCCAGTCGTTCAAGGGGTAATTATTATTTGTTTTGATCCAATCAGATTTCAGTTTCTATGTGTGTTGCCATATGAATCCCAGGGCCTTCAGACTCAAGACTTTTGGCCAATACCAAATACACACAATGGAAATGTCTGTTTCTTTTTTTTACCAATCTGAACCAATCAGATTTCAGATTCTATAAACAGCTCCACAGAGCAGGCTCCCGGTGATGTTAGAATTTTTCCGTCCTCTGTTTGGTTTTTGAGCTACTCAAGTGGATTTTCCCTACATATTACGTGACGCTGGTGACCTGAGGAAGATGATGAAATATGACGGAAATTATGTTTAAAACTTTTCAAGACAAACTGAACATTGTTGACAGTAAGTCAGACAATGCTTGGACTGTAGCTGGTTTGCATGTTTCAATCCGGTAAAGGATTTATTCGCCACTTCAACAGCTAAGATGGCTTGGACCCAACACAGCTAGCAAAAGAGAATGGAGTTTGTCTATAGACAATACGCATTTCTGGTGAGTACGTTTGTCATGAACGGAACAGAGGACAGGACCCAAAAATGCATGACTCCAAAACAAATGGACAGTTTCAAAAAGAGAGGTTAAATATTTACGGGCAGAGGTCGGCACACAGGCAGGCGATCCAAAAAAGGCGACAGTATTCAAAAACGTGAGGCAAAAAGGCGAGGTCGATAATCGGAACAGGGTCTAGTCTTACTGTGAGTCTGTGACGTGGAAACAAGGAATGCTGGAACGCGACGACAAAGAATGAGACAGGAGGTTAAATTCATTAAAATGGGGTAATTAGGGTAAACGAGGCACAGGTGGGGAAGATGCTCTCAGGAGCAGGTGTGCACGAGACGGGGGGAAGACAACAACCAGAACACACACCCATGACAACGTTGTGTTTCATTGAAAGTTTTCAGGCCTTTGTAGGTTGATGAGAAATACCAGCAGATATCCCATCTGAGCTGACGTGACACGAAAAAGCAGGAATCAAGATTGGGACTGCGTGGGAGATAAAACGCCACAGGCTGGACTACTACTGCCGCACACTTCCTCCACTATCCTGCTGTCAAATGACAGGCACCTCACTCCCTACACATTGAGCGATTGGATACTGCATATGGACGCTGTGAATGGCAAGCTTGTATAGGCATTTGATATTGCACATACAATATATAGTAAACCCTGCTATATCGCTGTTCACTCTTCACCGTCGGTGTAAGTGTCATTCCTGTTGTTCTTTTTATACTGTTTGTACAATAGTTTTGTGTGGTCCTATTTTTACTCTTACTCTCTCTTTCTCAATGTATTCTATCTGTTTAAATGTGCTTGGATTGTTTTAAATTAGGATGATTGGGACACACAGTCCCCTCCACCACGATAAGGTGATGGCTCAGGGAGGGGTGAAAGGTATAATGTCCGAGTGAAACTTGCCATGTTCAAGAAAGGTTTGCGTTTCATCTTTTGCACAATTGCAAGACGTAATGGCATTGTCAGGTATTGCTACTAATCGGCAAGTACTCAAACTAGGGCTGCACAATCATGGAAAAAAAAGACCTTTTTTTAAAGACCCTTTTAACCCGCAACATATATTGCGATGTGAAAAAAATACAGGATAACATACTCGTGACGTGAAAACCAGCACACATTTCTCTTTTTCCCTCTTTATGTTGCTGTTTATGTTGTTGTTCATGTTCATAGTAGTTTCAGTAGAAATCATGAAAAAAAGTATACTGAGTCATTTGTGTGAAGTCTACCAGTATTTAAATGCGCTGTAGTAGTACCACTAGTATTCGTATTAGTAGGTAACAGTCCAGACATGGAGTTGAAATAATTAATTTTCTTGCCCAGTTATACTGTATTGTCATTAACACATTCCTAACACTCAAATTTGTAATCAATCTGTTATTTTAACATAATATGGATTCATATTTCTATATTTGAGTGTATTAGTTTTAATGACACACATTGTTGTGTACACCTGAAGTCTGTCTCTTCAGAGTACCCATAGCTCTCCAACCCACCCCCAAAATGTTATCTGTGGCGACACGCATTAGTTTCATTCTGAAGTACAGTCAATACAGGAAACGCAGCTGGTGTACACATTTTCCCGTGTCCTCATTCATAGTTGTCATACAAGGAGATAAGTACATAACAGTCCGGTCTGCTCCACGTGTCATTTGGAGGGTTGTAATTTACCGTAACGTAGGCGCTAATTTTATTTATGGCAGCGGACCCTGCGATATGACTAGTTCACAAAAGTACATCGCGGTGACGATGCTCAAACAATATGTCGTGCAGCTCTAACTCAAACTAAAGTACTTGTACTGGGTCTGAAAAAAAAGTGGCATCGGTGCATCTCGAGAATACCATACATATTGCTCTCCAAAGGCTTCAGTGGTGGATTGTTTTATACGTCATTGCTTTACGCAAAGTTTGTCAACGCCAAATCTCTGCCCCCAAAGTTGACTCATCAAATAGAGCAATTCTACAAAGTTCATTAACCAAGAAAGCGCGATGAAGTGAGAAACAAATGTTAATTTACCAATGAAAAACTATGACATTGGAAGGAGTTGTCGCCTCCCAACTTAAAACCTACCACACATCCAGTGACTTATTTGAACCATACCTTGAAGTCACCAACGACCTCCTCCTCTCTTCTAACTCCGGCCAACTCAGCATCCTTATACTCCTCGACCTTACTGTAGCTTTTGGCACCATTAACCACATCACTCTCCTCTCCCGTTTGGAATCCTCACTCAGTATCACTGGCAATGTTCTTTCCTGGCTAAAATCCTATTTGACCAACATGAACAATTTCACCTCCTCCATTGCTCCTCTGATCTACGGTGTCGCCCAGGTTTCGGTGCGTGATCCCATCCTTGATATTCTTTGTCCATCACTCTCTTTCCCTGCTGCTGAAACTCTCGTCCATGCTTTTATCATCTCCAGGCTTGATTACTGCAACAGCATTCTTTATGGTTTATCATCCAAAGTCCTTAAAGTACAGCACATTCAAAATTCTGCTGCACACCTCCTCACTCACACCTCCTCCATATTACTTCTGTAAAACTCCACTGGCTCCATGTCCCCCAACGCATTAAATACAAAGCCCTTCATAACCTGGCACTGTCCTACCTCAAAGACCCGCTCCCCCACCCGTTTGATGCAAACCTACTTTCCCCACCACTAAGGACCAAGCATTGAACCTGGGGCAACAGAGCCTTCTCCATAGCTGCCCCGTCCCTCTGCAACACACTCCTAAAACGCATACGTGACTGCACTGCTCTGTCCCTGTTCAAAACCCTCACCAAAACTCATCTTTTTAAGATGGCTTTTAATGTTAGAATTCATGCATCTGTTCTTCTTTATACATCTGGGTTTTTTTTAAATCTGCTTTCATCCTGCACGGTTAAGCATCTTTGAGTGTCTAGAAAAGCAAATTATAAATCAAAAAAATTATTGTTTTGATTATTATTATTATTATTATTATTATATTGAAGCGATTAAGCAGATGAAACAATACAAAACAAAACTTTACAGAGATCAGACAGAACCACATCAGAAGGAAAACGCCAATAACAGAAATTTACAACGGAATCTATACTACACAAGGATAGAAACACTCACAGAAACAGAAACAACAGAAGTACTTAAAATTTAACAAACAGACGAACAAAATGGGCGGCACCGCTTATCCTCACGAGGGTCGTCGGCATGCTGGAGCCTATCCCAGCTGACTCCGAGCGAGAGGTGGGGTACACCCTGAACTGGTCGTCAGACAATCGCAGGGCACATATAAACAAACAACCATTCGCACTCACATTCACACCTACAGGCAATTTAGAGTCTTCAATTAACCTACCATGCATGTCTTTGGGATGTGGGAGGAAACTGGAGTACCTGGAGAAAACCCACGCAGACACAGGGAGAACATGCAAACTCCACACAGGCGAGGCCAGATTTTAATCCGGGTCCTCAGAACTGTGAGGTAGACGTGCTAACCAGTCGTCCACTGTGCCGCTCAATCCAATACATACAACTACCAAAAGTCAACTTTTAATATACAAAAGAACAACCAAAAATAAAAAATAATAATCCATCCATCCATTATCTGAGCCGCTTATACTCACAAGGGTGGCGGGCGTGCTGGAGCCTATCCCGGCTATCATTGGGCAGGAGGCGGGGTACACCCTGAATCGGTTGCCAGCCAATCGCAGTGCACATATAAACAAACAACCATTCGCAATCACATTCACACCAACAGGCAATTTAGAGTCTTTGATTAACCTACCATGCATGTTTTTGAGATGTGGGAGGAAACCGGAGTGCCCGGAGAAAACCCACGCAGGCCCGGGGAGAACATGCAAACGCCACACAGGCGGGGCCGGGGATTGAACCCCGGTTCTCAAAACTGTGAGGCAGACGCACTAACCAGTCGCCCACCATGCCACCTAAAACAATAATATTAAAAATAAATATAAAAAGCAATATACGGTATAATTCGCAAATAGAATTAATTTTTGTAATCCTATTTGACATAAAACAGGAAAATTTCAGTCTGACTTCATGTCAGACTGTCAAGGGGGAAATTGACTGAATCTGCTGTTCCTGTTGTGTGCAACTTGGCCTCTTAGGGGCAGGTGTGGTGCAATTGCATGCATGGAGCTACACGTTTGCAGTAAAAAAAGAATAGAAGGATGTCACGATCTTCTTGTCTTTTCGGCTTCTCCTGCCATAGACATGTCATCCTTTTCCATTTAAGCATACGATTATCTCCTGCATCATCTTCTTTAACATCAACTGCCATCATGTCTTCCCTCACTACATTTATCAACCTTCACTTCGAGAGAGAACCTCAACATATTCATTACAGCCACCTCCAGCTCTGGTTCCTGTTGTCTCTTCAGTGCCACTGTCTCGAATCTGTACATCATGGCTGGCCTCACCACTGTCTAATAAACTTTGCCCTTCATCCTAGCGAAGACTTCTGTCACACAACACACTTGATACACATACCTTCCTTCACCAGTTCAAACCCGCTTCAACCCATTTCTTCACTCCCTTACCACACTCACCATTGCTCTGGACTGTTGACCCCAACTATTTCAAGTCCCTCACCCTCGCTATCTTTTCCCCCTGTAGCCTCACTCTTCCCCCCCAGGTCTCTCATTCATCCACATATATTCTGTCTTACTTTGGCTTCCAAAGGACTGGACCACTACAGCCAAAGTGATCAGAGAGACAGGGAGGAGAGTACTTGGTGTATCTTCTGGCAAGAAAGGAGAGAAGGAGACTTGGTGGTGTAACCCCAAAGTACAGGAAATCATACAAGCAAAGAGGTTAGCTAAGATGAAGTGGGACACTGAGATGACCGAGGAGAGGAGAAAGGAATGCGACGTAGGGCAAAGGTAGAGGTGGCAAAGGCCAAACAAGAGGCATATGATGACATGTATGCCAGGTTGGTATGCTCGTGCCCATTTTTAAGAACAACGGTGATGTGCAGAGCTGTGGGAACTATCAAAGAATAAAGTTGATGAGCCACACAATGAAGTTATGGGAAAGAGTAGTGGAGGCTAGACTCAGGACAGAAGTGAGTATTTGCGAGCAACAGTATGGTTTCATGCATAGAAAGAGTACCACAGATGCATTATTAGTCTTGAGGATGTTGATGAAAAAGTACAGAGAAGGTCAGAAGGAGCTACATTGTGTCTTTGTGGATCTAGAGAAAGCGTATGAGTACCCACAGAGGAACTGTGGTACTGTATGCGGATGTCCGGAGTGAGAGAGAAGTATGTTAGAATAATACAGGACATGTATGAGGGCAGCAGAACAGTGGAGAGGTGTGCTGTAGCTGTGACAGAGGAGTTTAAGGTGGAGGTGCATCAGGGATCAGCCCTGAGCCCTTTCCTGTTTGCAGTGGTGATGGATAGGCAGACAGATGAGGTTAGACTGGAATCCCTGTGGACCATGATGTTCGCAGATGACATTGTGATCTGCAGTGAAAGCAGGGAGCAGGTGGAGGAACAGTTAGAAAGGTAGAGGCATGCACTGGAAAGCAGAGGAATGAAGATTAGCCGAAGTAAGACAGAATATATGTGCCTGAATGAGGGTGTTGGAGGGGGAAGAGTGATCCTCCAGGGAGAAGAGATAGCAAGGGTGGAGGACTTTAAATACTTGGGGTCAACAGTCCAGAGCAATGGTTAGTGAGGTAAGGAAGTGAAGAAATGGGTCCAAGTAGGTTGGGACGGGTGGAGGAAGGTGTCAGGTGTGTTATGTGACAGAAGAGTCTCTGCTAGGATGAAGGGCAAAGTTTAGAAAACAGTGGTGAGGCCGGCCATGATGGACGGATTAGAGACGGTGGCACTGAAGAGACAACAGGAAGCAGAGTTGGAGGTGGTGTAAATGAAGATGTTGAGGTTCGCTCTCGGAGTGACCAGGTTGGATAAAATCAGAGGGACAGCCAAGGTTCGATGTTTTGGAGACAAAGTTAGAGAGAGCAGACTTGGATGGTTTGGACACGTCCAGAGGAGAGATAGTGAGTATATTGGTAGAAAGGTGATGAGGATGGAGCTGCCAGGCAAGAGAGCGAGAGGAAGACCAAAGAGCAGGTTGATGGATGTCGTGAGGGAAGACATGAGGGCTGTTGGTGTTAGAGAGGAGGATGCAGGAGATAGGCTGACATGGAAAAGGATGACGCGCTGTGGCGACCACGAACGGGCCAAGCCGAAAGGAAAAAAAGATGTTGTCAGCCAACTCCCTGTCATATTCCCAACATTCGAAGTCCCCACATTCAGGTCTAGGCTCGGTGCGTTCCTCTTGTCTTTCTGCCAACGAACCCGCTTTCCAGCTGTTTCATCTTCAACCCACAGTAGCTGAATTTTGGATGAACGCTCATACAACCCCAATTCCAATGAAGTTGGGACGTTGTGTTAAACATAAATAAAATACGATTTGCAAATCATGTTAAACCTATATTTAATTGAATACACTACAAATACGGCGGCAGAGTGGGCGACTGGTTAGAGCGTCAGCCTCACAGTTCTGAGGACCCGGATTCAATCCCCGGCCCCGCCTGTGTGGCGTTTGCATGTTCTCCCCGTGCCTGCGTGGGTTTTCTCCGGGCACTCCGGTTTCCTCCCAGATCCCAAAAACATGCATTAATTGGAGACTCTAAATTGCCCGTAGGTGTGAATGTGAGTGTGAATGGTTGTTTGTCTATATGTGCCCTGCTGGGCCTTTTTGAGGACGGAGTTGATGTTGGCCGCCCACTTCAGGTCAAGCCATGCTGTTATAACACGTGCAAAATGTGGTTTGGCATTGTCTTGCTGAAATAATCAGGGGCGTCCTTGAAAAAGATGTTGCTTGGATGGCAGCATATGTTTCTTAAAAACCTGTATGTCCCTTTCAGCATTAATGGTGCCTTCACAGATGTGTAAGTTACCCATGCCATTGGCACTAACACAGCCCCATACTATCACAGATGCTGGCTTTTGAACTTTGTGTCCATAACAGTCCGGATGGTTCTTTTCCTCTTTGGCCCGGAGGAAATGACGTCCACAATTTCCCAAAACAATTTGAAAGGTGGACTTGTCAGACCACAGAACACTTTTCCACGTTGCATCAGTCCATCTTAGATGAGCTTGGGCCCGGAGAAGCCGGCGGCGTTTCTGGGTGTTGTTGATAAATGGCTTTTGCTTTGCATAGTAGAGTTTTAAGTTGGACTTACGGATGTAGCGCCGAACTGTATTTACTGACATTGGTTTTCTGAAGTGTTCCAGAGCCCATGAGGTGATATCCTTTACACATTGATGTCGGTTTTTGATGGAGTGCCGCCTGAGGGATCGAAGGTCACGGGCATTCAAGGTTGGTTTTCGGCCTTGCCGCTTCCATGCAGTGATTTCTCCAGATTCTCTGAACCTTTTGATGATATTATGGACCATAGATGATGAAATCCCTAAATTCCTCGTAATTGCATGCTGAGGAACATTGTCCTTAAACTGTTCGACTATTTTCTCACGCACTTGTTCACAAAGAGGTGAACCTTGCCCCATCTTTGCTTGTGAATGACTGAGCAATTCAGGGAAGCTTTTTATATACCCAATCATGGCACCCACCTGTTTTAAAATAGCCTGTTTCTTCAGTCTTTTTTGCCACCTGTCCGAGCTTTTTTGGAACGTGTTGCAGCCGTAAAATTCGAAGTAAATGATTATTTGCTAAAAACAATAAAGTTAATCAGTTTGAACATGAAATATCTATCTTTGTAGTGTATTCAATTAAATATAGGTTGAACATAATTTGCAAATCATTGTATTCTGTTTTTATTTGTTTAACACAACGTCCCAATAAAACATTAATTTAACTTGTTTTTCACAGATTATGAAGAATATATGCCTATAAGTATTATTATGGTCCACGGGGATTCCAGTCTGTATGTGTTACTACAGAGTTTGTGGATAAATATTCATTATTTGAAGGTGAATCCCACCTGTGTTTTAATGCTAATTCCAGCTAGCCCGTCAATGGGTGTTTCCATTGACTGTTAGCATTAAGCTGGCGATTTCCACAACGATTATGTGTCTTGTATTTAAATGTACAATGTGTTTAATTCTTTTTGTTGTGTGTTTAGTTGAACAGTAAACTTCCCCTTGGGTGTCATTAAACTGTTTAAAGCACACTCAAGGAGGGCAAAGATTGTGCTTGTGTATAAGTGTCATGCACACACCAACACACAGTGTCTGCATGTTACTTTCAGTCACTTATACCGGTACTAAAAATACCCGGAAAAGTTACATTGTTTAATATAAAACGAAATGTTGCATTTGGCAAGATCTTTGTACCTTTGGATTATTTTGTCACTTTGTCACATTTAAAATGTAAAAAAATGAATAAAACCGATTTTTTCAACCCAATCTCGATCAGCTGAAAATCACGTGATCGACCCCGATTTTTGAATGTGATCGGATCGGGACATCCCTAATTGTTGACATATAGTACTCATTATAGGCGTCTAGTTTTCATGAGCTGCGAGGAATTAGTGTGGTTCCTAGTTCCAGATTTGTTGCCATAGACGAATGGCTTGACAAAAAAAGTCACTGTATAGCATGTTCCAGACTCTCGAGACATGTTTTGTATTCCTCATAGTTAACACCGCCACCATGACGCTCTCTGTCTGCGCAGCACTCTATGCACAGTAGACAATAGATAGTGTCTAACCATCATCACCATGGCCGCCACATTCAACATCGCAGCCACATAGGCACGGGATGCGCGTCTTATGGAATTGGATCTAGTCATATTGTATTTCTGTGACCTGGAAATACGTCAGTCCCATTCTCTGTCTGCATTATGCCACAGCACCAGTAAACAACAACAGCCAATTCTGGAACTAAAAGACTTTGTCAACGGCAGTATAAGTGACAAATGGAAACTATTTTCGGAAACATTTTTCGGTCTCAACGGTCTGTTTTATCAGATATCCATTACATCGGGGTCCGTTATATCGAGGTTCCATCGTGTGTATATATTTGTAAATTGTGAATGAAACAATAAAAGTACCAATTAAAATCCATGCCAAGTCCTATAAAGGGTCGCACAAAAGATGTGATGTCAAATGATGTGCCGAGATTATTAATTATGGCTCTAATCGTGGCCTGTCATCCCTTTGTTTTATACTAATGGGTCACTGCTTTCTTGTGTGGGAGCTAAGACACACGCAATGAGCCTGCGTGTGTGTGTGTGTGTGTGTGTGTGTGCTCCTCTAATGATGAGCCTGTCATTGTTGATTGGTGCGCCAAGGTGGCAGACCAGACTAAACCCCCCTCAAGTCCACATTCTGTATATCTATTTTTGTGTGTATTCATGCGAATGTGTGACTTCGTGACCCAGACTGGTGTGTGTGTGTGTGTGTGTGTGTGTGCGCGTGTGTGTTCTCTTCCCCCAGTCTGGGTGTCAGTATTAATGAGCCCAGATTTCATTTCCGATGAGCGATTATTTGACTGTTCATTTGGCTAAGATTTATGACGAGGTCCTATATCTGTAGCCCACAGCACTGCTCTAGTCTTTAATAATGGGAAATGAACACATTAATCACCCTGTAGCAGTCAGCCTCACAGAAACATGGGAGCGATAAGCAATCTGCAACACTGGACACGGGAGAATATCGTTGCCTATTCAAAAAGCCTTATCAAGCACATGGTGCTAAGAAAAATTACCTCTCTAATTGAATATGATTTCGCATGCTAAAATAAATCTACAAAAGTGGCACGGACAAACGAACACACACTTCGGAGTCACATCAGAATCATAGCGGCAGATAACAATGACAACAAACCCTCAAGGTTTAAGGAAGGTGGAGGACAAACTGATATAGCTCAAGTAAAACTCCATGTGTCACTGACAGTTTCATGTTATTGAGTGATTCCATAATTGCAGATTGAGTGAATGCACCATCATCTGTGTCATGTTTAAATATCTTATTATGATTATTATATTTTTTAAAACCCAGCTATGGTTACTGTTTCTATTAGTAGTTCTAACTCCCTATTGTTTGATGTGGTACGATTGCTAATATTTTATATTAATATTTAACCATTTATCGGGGAATCCATGAAATACTTTGAAATTCATGAAAATAATTGTTGTCCATTACAAGGCTTTTTATTATGCTTTTTATCAGAATCAGAATCATGATATAGATTTGATATATTCCAAAATAACTTTTTCATAATGATCATTTCCTTCCTTTGATGACTGGCTGAGGGGGAAAAATAAAATTCAAAAAAATCACACTGGCAAAATTGACCAAATATGGTAAATACACTGCTGACCAAACAGAACATATTTTAAAGACTCGTCTTACTTTTGCAAAAAAATACTTTGGGGAGAGTATTATATGGACTGAGGAGATGAAACTTGAGCTTTTTGGAAGGTGTGTGTCTCATTACATCTGACATGATTCCAACAGTCAAACATGGGGGTGGTAGTGTGATGGGCTTGGGCTGCTTAGGTCCTTCAGGACCTGGACAACTTGCTGTGATTGATGGAAGCATGTATTCTGCTCTTTAACAGAAACTCCTGAAGGAGAATGTTCACCCATCAGTTTGTGACCTCAAGCTGAAGCGAACTTGGGTTGTGGAGCAGGCCACACTGCCATTAGCGATGATGAAGAGAAAGGTGATAAGGTGGGGGTTGGGGTGTGTACCATCGAGAGATCTTAAATTGCCACTGCTTACAGTATAGGACCGTGCGACCAGCTGATTTGGCACACTTCTCAAGGGCAGCGGTCCCCAATCGTTTTTGTACCAAAGTCCGGTTTCATGTAAAAACATATTTTGACGGAACATTGTAGCTGCTGTAAAACAAGACAGACGCAAACGCTCGTCGGCGGCCCCTGCGCGCACTCAGTCACCGTCAGCACCCGCGAGCGGCACTGTTTGCGAGGAACTTTGTTGTGTGCCACGGGCTCGCAGCTGAGCTCATCTTCACTGAGAAAGGAACAAATCAGTTCATGAAGTGAGTCCATTTAGTACGTGTACTCAAAAGATTAGTCCGTTTGAGTTTTTCGTGAACAACAACACGACTTGCGCCCGGTCTAATCGCTGCGCTACCCCCAAAACAAAAACATAAAATTGCGCAAAAAAGCACACTGATACAATCAAATCGGTTGCGCATTTAATATTTTCAGTGCACTTGCACACCAGTTATGTGCGCCCTTCCTATTAGTTTACCCTTGCTAACACATTTCCAAGGCTCTTTAAAACAGTGTGATGTCTACCAACTATGGGCGCTGGAATATTGTACCCAACCGTGCGCCTATCTCCTGTAAAATAGAGGATTGACTGTGTATGTTCGACTTTTAACGAGAGTCAATTGCTGAAGATTCGTGCGCCCTTGACTGGAAATTAACTACATCATATTTATCCTCCTCTAAAAGCACATATTCAAATATCCATCCATCCTCTGAACCACGTATCCTCACAAGGGTCATGGGTTAGCTGAAGCCTATATCCCAGCTGGCTTTTGGGAGGGGCACACCATGAGGTGGTCGCTAGCCAATCGCAGTGCATATTATTGTTGGACTAAGTACCGAAACCAGTACCATACCGAGGTATTTTGATGTTAAAAAAATAGCAGGGTATCATTTTATTGTATTTTTTTTGTACCGGTAGTTAAAAAAAAAAAAATCTCATTGGGTGTCTTCAAGGCCAGTACCTAATAAACTGCAAGTCAGCCAATGACTGCCTGTCTTTCGACAAGTTGCGCGCGTGCGACTGTGTGGGAGCCGGGCGAATGAAATGGCTTCAAACTGCCGAGTAGCTCCTGCGGACAAGTTAGCACACGTTAACGTTAGCCACCGGGACGTAACCTCGGCGTCCGCTAGCTCACGTGGCTCTGTATGTGAACATTAATCCTGAAATTGCATTGTCCCCTTTCAAATAAACGGATTCATAATAATAATAATAATATCAGCAACTTCATAAGGAATAGCTGTTTTTGATTGCTCGTGCGTTCGTCTGTTGAGCATGATTCAGCGAAGCTACAGGGTTTAATTGAATGGAACATAGAGAGACGCGACATCAAATTGGGTCTATTCATTT
This sequence comes from Phyllopteryx taeniolatus, assembly GCF_024500385.1. Taxonomy (NCBI): domain Eukaryota; kingdom Metazoa; phylum Chordata; class Actinopteri; order Syngnathiformes; family Syngnathidae; genus Phyllopteryx; species Phyllopteryx taeniolatus. The sequence continues at coordinate 99,667 of NC_084519.1, read as the reverse complement.
GAATATAATCAGACATGTTGGCACAATGTGCGACTGCACTTAAACTTAACGACCGGATGACATAAGAGTGAACTAAATCTCACATGGTAAAAATACATTTGTCTATGTTATATACGAGCGAGTGCAATTATTTGAAGTCATACATTTGAACTAGTCAATGGAGCGCAAAGACAAGTGTACAATATGTACAGTAATTGTCACAAAGAAACATACTGAAAGGCTCATAATATTTTCCTTGCAGGCCCTGGCACAGAACTGGGCAGAAATGCCTTGCATTTGAATGCGATATGAGTGGTCGAAATGCGCGCCCTGTTGGCTGTTTACAAAAACTAAATGTTTTTCTTTGTGTGGTTAAATTGCACCATCTACAGGCTAAATTAGATAGTTCACTTATCTCAACCGTAAATGTTTCAGACCCCATTACATTTTTCACTCTTTGTTATATTGCATCCATTTGCTGAAATCATTGAAGCTCATTTTTTGCCCTCATTAATGTACACAAAGCACCCTATAGTGACAGATAAAAACGCATTTTTGCAGATTTATTAAAAAAGAAAAACTGAACTATCACACAGCACTGCAGTCTACTTGTCTGCCTTCTGATGGGTGGGGGGCATAGAAAGAGATCTAATGTCTCTGGCTTTGGCAGCGTCAAATAATCCACTGAATGAGGACACTAATATCCCGGCCTTATCAGGACCATCTTTATTTGCCAAGTATGTCCAAAACACACAAGGAATTTGTCTCCGGTAGTTGGAGCCGCTCGAGTACAACAGACAGAGTCAATTGACAGAGAACACTTTGGAGACAGAAAGACATTGACAAAACACAATTGTGCAAAAAGATGCAGAGTCCTCTAGCACTTAGAGCAGTTCCGATGACTAATATTGCAATAGTCCGGTGCAATGAGCATTGCGCAAAAGGCGCTGAGACTTCAAGGAGTGGATGCGGTTTAAAGTGACGAGTAGCGCGATCATCTGGGACAATGTCGATTGTGCAAATGTTGCAGATACTCCTCAATCAGTGTGCAAATGGGGCAGATGCTACTCTGGCATGAGTGGCCACTATATGCAAATAGTGCAGCATGGCGAGACAACTAGGGTTAGGTTTGGGGAACTGAACTGAACTGTTTGCTGTCCAATCCCCCACCACCCCCAGGTCCACCAAACCATCCCTCCCCTGCGTTCATAAACACGATAGGATCAATGAAGAAATCAAGTCGGCCAAATGGGCAAATTGGTCGTTTGCAAAAGCATGTTTAGTCTAAGCCGATGCTTGCTGTGAGGGGCATACTAAACGATAGCGCGTGCAGGAACATGCTCGTTTCCGCTCACGGTCGAGCATTGCCAAGCTCCACTGTAGTCGGGTGCTGTTTCTGCATTTGGTGTGCGCCGATGCCTTTTTGCGTTCAAGGCTTTTGTGGTGTTGTGCCAAGTCGAGCGACACACTCCAGTGGTGTGTGCAATGTGGCGCTCATTTCAAGTTTACTGTGTCTGTGCTCGCACTTTACAAACTCCTTGATGGGGGAAATGTGCGTGTACACGCGTTTACGTCAAATTAGGTGAAGAATATGAATTTTTATTTGTGATCTATGAAATATGTAATGTAAAAATGCACGCCCATCGATGTGATCCAAAGCCAAAGCTTAAGGAGACTCATGAATCACTTATTGATGAAGATAAAATGTTTGTGTACAATGTGTAACTTTTTGAAATTGTATCATCAACTTGTTCTGAACATATGATTGCAACGTGTATATTGGTTTTAAAAAGAAAGCTCATTGAAGGTAATATAGAATACTTTATATTCTAATATGTAATTCGAAGCATTCCGTTTCGCTCCAGTAGTAGGCGTTTATTGACTAAATTGTAACATGACGACCTATGTGATTTCGGCAGAACTTTTGAACCCTTCAGTTTGACCTACTGGGCTGACGTTCGATACACTCGATCGTTGTGAATCCACCTTTCAGATGAGGTCTCTTCCAAGCCTCTCGGAGGTCGTGCGGCCGAAAGGCGACCGTCGAAGCATTCCGTTTCGCTCCAGTAGCCACCTTCAAAATAAAAGCCTCCCAATAATACGGACGTCAGTACTCTTCGGTTCAGGATGCAACCAGCAAAGTTGATTAATGGGCTCCACTTATATGGCGCTTTATCTCCATCATCACAGTGGCCAAAGCGCTTTACAAAGCCTCACATTCATCAACCAATGGGCGACTGCTGCCATGCGAGGCGCTGCCAGGCCCACTGGGAGCAAATTAGGGTTCAGTGTCTTGCCCAAGGACACTTTGACATGCGGACAGTCGGACCGGGCATTCGAACCTGTTCGACCTACTGAGCCAAAGCCACCTCAACATAATCCCATTGGTATCGCAAGACAAGTCCAGATCTGTGTGAGAGACCACCGAGGACTCCACCAAAAGAGGTTTGATGAAGATCTGATATCCATCCATCCATTTTCAACACCGCTTATCCTGGTTAGGGTCGCGGGACGCTGGAGCCTATCCCAGCGGACTTCGGGCGAAAGGCGGACGACACCCTGAACTGGTCGCCAGTCAGTCACAGGGCACATATAGACACGGACAACCATTCGCACTCACATTCACACCGTCACTGAGTGGGAACTGAACCCACGCAGCCTGCACCAAAGTCAGGCTAGTGTACCACTACACCATCAGTGACAGATCTGATATTGTATTTCAAAATAAACATCTCTGAAAAGTGCATATGTTGCTTTCATTACCCCTGACTGAAAAAATCAGTTCAATCTTTTGAATGAGATATCGCAACACCGGTTTGGCTTTGGCCACTGTGATGATGGAGATAAAGCGCCATATAAGTGGAGCCATTACCATTTATTTGTCCGAAGATATCAAATAAAGTACATTTTTTTAATGTATGTATGTAATGTATTTCAAGATTCAAATGAACTTTGCTGGTTGCATTCCTAGACCGAAGAGCACTGACGTCCGTATTATTGGGAGGCTTTTATTTTGAAGGTGGCTTTCGCCTCCCTATTACCGTAATGCCTAGTATGAACAAAATGAGGGGCAGCTGGCTTGACTGCTACTTTTCGAGTGGAGGCTGGCTTGCCCGCAGTGGCTGCCGCTTGACGCCGGGGGTCCCTGCAGAGAAGCGCCCGCCCGCCCGCCCGCCTCCATGTGCGTGTCCGCTGCGTGCTGAGATCGCGGCGAGCTGCATTGTGCGGCTTGGTGGTGGAGGAGGCACCGGTGGACGGTGGAGGTCCGGAGACGGAGGAGTCGAAAGTGCGATTCGTGTGGCGTTCAGGTACCCAATTAGTTGGCGTCACCTCATTTTGTCCATTGCGCAGATCATGTGTGGTGACGCCAGGTTTTTTTTTTTTTGTTCGTTTGTTTTGTCATTTGAATGTATTCAACATTTTATGCCAGAAATCATGAGTTTATAGTTGTTTGGTGGAATGATACGTTCAACTGACCAATTAGATTCAATGTGCACCTGAACTTGGTGAGAAAGCACTTTCTCGTGTGAAGATTTGTAATATATGGAATTGATTTATATGGACTGTAATACTAGTTTTCCCCCATTTATCAAGTTTCTCAGCTTCTTAAAAGCTGCGTATGGAACTATTTCCGACAGAAATCATGCTGTATTTGCAGATTCCCAGGCAGAAATCCTGACTTTATAGTTGAAGTCACCAATTAGATGCAAGATGCACCTGAATGAGGTGAAAAAGAACTGTGGAATCTCACTGCATTATTTAGATGCGTTAAAATACTAGTTTTTCCCATTTATCAAGTTTCCCCATAAGAATTCAGCTTCTTAAAGCTGTATATAAAACAATTTTCTACAGAAAACATGCTGTATTTTCATATTTTAAAGCAGAAAGCATGAGGTTAAATGTCTTGATGTGTTAAACTAACCCTTTTATTATTTGATGTTTTTGAGGAAAAGAGGGGACACATTACGTCAGTTTAACAAATTTGAATGATGTGCAACCCAAAATTAAGTCCTTTTTTTGTGGACAGTAATTCTAGTTAGTCTGATTTATCGAGTTTTCTTATTTTAACCTGTTGAAATAACTATTTTCTACTAAAATCTTCTATTTCCAGATTTTAAAGTGGAAATTCATATTCTTTTTTTTTTTTGATACAGTGTAAATATTTCTACTATTACGATGTAGTTTACTCCAGAAACCATGCTGTATTTTCATATTTTAAGGCAGAAATGCCATGTATATTACTTTATACTTAAAAGAATTGCATCTTTTGTGTCGTTTACTGCAGGAATCCTGCTGCGCTTTATACATTACGAAAGCATAGTTGTGTGCAGCAATCCCGAGTTTTAATACTGAAACTACAGTTGAAAGTAACATTGCAATTGTATGATGCATTCAAGTACATCATTTGTGTTCAAGCTGAGCCTGGAGCAGGAGAAAAGACATATTACAGTTGTTTACAACTTAAATCTTGTTGCGGTTTAACTTTTTAAGGCAGTGATTCTCAAATTTTTTACACAAAGTTATACCTCCAAAAAAAAACAAAAAAAACACTTAACTCTTCAAGTTCCACCATATTCACCAACATGAAAACACGGAGGCATCCAAACATTTGATTCTTTTTTTCATTAGCCACAGTAACATGCAGAGTTTGAACATTAACACTGTGCTTTAAAATAGAGGAAAAAAATTACTGAAGTGATTTCATTAGAATGTATTGCACGTACAAGTTAAATAAAAATTTCACCAAAATTAATGTTTAAAAGCAAATATTTCTGAATGGTTAAAGGCAAAAATATTGTACCTAAAAGGGAAATACAACCGAACTGTACTTAAGTACTGTACTGGATAAAGAAAAAGAAAAGTTGAAGCCCATGGAACATTTATGCACAATGTGAACAATGAATTCAGTGATCTGTTTGGGTACCACTAGAGGGAGCCAGCATACCACAAGTGGGACTCATACCACACTTTGAGAGTCAGTGTTTCAAGGCAGAGGTGTGTGCAGAAATGCTGCACCCACATTTTTTTTGGAAGGGTATAAATATGATGCGTTCAAGAACACAATTAGTTGTCTTGCATCTGAACGAAGAAATGATTTCTTTGACTCCAATCAAGTATTAACTAATATTTTGCAATTTATTTTTGCAAAATGTGTAATTATTTCCCACATGCAGTGTATTCATTTGCATGTATTTACATTATACATTATGACTCTGAACCTACATAAATGTATGATTGCCTCATGTTATTACATATACACAAAAAATTGAGATACAGCTACTTTTGAATTAAGAAGTGAAATAAAAGTTTGTTTTTCAACTTTAGGCCTTTATTGACTAAGATTTGAAACAAACGATCGGTGGGAATCCAGCTTTCAGGGGAGGCCTCTTCCAAGCCTCTCGAAGGTCGTGGGGCCGAACGGTGAGCGTCAAAGCTCTCGGTTTCGCTCCAGTAGTAGGCCTTTGACTAAATTGTAACATGACGTCCGATGTGATTTTGGCAGGACCTTTTAGCGCTTGGTTTTGAGATAGTGGGCTAAGATTTGAAACAAACGATCGGTGAGAATCCAGCTTTCAGGGGAGGCCTCTTCCATGCCTCTCGGAGGTCGTGGGGCCGAACGGCGAGCGTCAAAGCTCTCGGTTTCGCTCCAGTAGTAGGCCTTTGACTAAATTGTAACATGACGTCCGATGTGATTTTGGCAGGACCTTTTAGCGCTTCCTTTTGAGCTAGTGGGCTAAGATTTGAAACAAACGATCGGTGGGAATCCAGCTTTCAGGGGAGGCCTCTTCCAAGCCTCTCGGAGGTCGTGGGGCCGAACGGCGAGCGTCAAAGCTCTCTGTTTCGCTCCAGTAGTAGGCCTTTGACTAAATTGTAACATGACGACCGATGTGATTTTGGCAGGACTTTTTAGCGCTTCCTTTTGAGCTAGTGGGCTAAGATTTGAAACAAACGATCGGTGGGAATCCAGCTTTCAGGGGAGGCCTCTTCCAAGCCTCTCGGAGGTCGTGGGGCCGAACGGCGAGCGTCAAAGCTCTCGGTTTCGCTCCAGTAGTAGGCCTTTGACTAAATTGTAACATGACGACCGATGTGATTTTGGCAGGACTTTTTAGCGCTTCCTTTTGAGCTAGTGGGCTAAGATTTGAAACAAACGATCGGTGGGAATCCAGCTTTCAGGGGAGGCCTCTTCCAAGCCTCTCGGAGGTCGTGGGGCCGAACGGCGAGCGTCAAAGCTCTCGGTTTCGCTCCAGTAGTAGGCCTTTGACTAAATTGTAACATGACGACCGATGTGATTTTGGCAGGACTTTTTAGCGCTTCCTTTTCAGCTAGTGGGCTAAGATTTGAAACAAACGATCGGTGGGAATCCAGCTTTCAGGGGAGGCCTCTTCCAAGCCTCTCGGAGGTCGTGGGGCCGAACGGCGAGCGTCAAAGCTCTCGGTTTCGCTCCAGTAGTAGGCCTTTGACTAAATTGTAACATGACGACCGATGTGATTTTGGCAGGACTTTTTAGCGCTTGCTTTTGAGCTAGTGGGCTAAGATTTGAAACAAACGATCGGTGGGAATCCAGCTTTCAGGGGAGGCCTCTTCCAAGCCTCTCGGAGGTCGTGGGGCCGAACGGCGAGCGTCAAAGCTCTCGGTTTCGCTCCAGTAGTAGGCCTTTGACTAAATTGTAACATGACGACCGATGTGATTTTGGCAGGACTTTTTAGCGCTTCCTTTTGAGCTAGTGGGCTAAGATTTGAAACAAACGATCGGTGGGAATCCAGCTTTCAGGGGAGGCCTCTTCCAAGCCTCTCGGAGGTCGTGGGGCCGAACGGCGAGCGTCAAAGCTCTCGGTTTCGCTCCAGTAGTAGGCCTTTGACTAAATTGTAACATGACGACCGATGTGATTTTGGCAGGACTTTTTAGCGCTTCCTTTTGAGCTAGTGGGCTAAGATTTGAAACAAACGATCGGTGGGAATCCAGCTTTCAGGGGAGGCCTCTTCCAAGCCTCTCGGAGGTCGTGGGGCCGAACGGCGAGCGTCAAAGCTCTCGGTTTCGCTCCAGTAGTAGGCCTTTGACTAAATTGTAACATGACGACCGATGTGATTTTGGCAGGACTTTTTAGCGCTTCCTTTTGAGCTAGTGGGCTAAGATTTGAAACAAACGATCGGTGGGAATCCAGCTTTCAGGGGAGGCCTCTTCCAAGCCTCTCGGAGGTCGTGGGGCCGAACGGCGAGCGTCAAAGCTCTCGGTTTCGCTCCAGTAGTAGGCCTTTGACTAAATTGTAACATGACGACCGATGTGATTTTGGCAGGACTTTTAGCGCTTCCTTTTGAGCTAGTGGGCTAAGATTTGAAACAAACGATCGGTGGGAATCCAGCTTTCAGGGGAGGCCTCTTCCAAGCCTCTCGGAGGTCGTGGGGCCGAACGGCGAGCGTCAAAGCTCTCGGTTTCGCTCCAGTAGTAGGCCTTTGACTAAATTGTAACATGACGACCGATGTGATTTTGGCAGGACTTTTTAGCGCTTCCTTTTGAGCTAGTGGGCTAAGATTTGAAACAAACGATCGGTGGGAATCCAGCTTTCAGGGGAGGCCTCTTCCAAGCCTCTCGGAGGTCGTGGGGCCGAACGGCGAGCGTCAAAGCTCTCGGTTTCGCTCCAGTAGTAGGCCTTTGACTAAATTGTAACATGACGACCGATGTGATTTTGGCAGGACTTTTTAGCGCTTGCTTTTGAGCTAGTGGGCTAAGATTTGAAACAAACGATCGGTGGGAATCCAGCTTTCAGGGGAGGCCTCTTCCAAGCCTCTCGGAGGTCGTGGGGCCGAACGGCGAGCGTCAAAGCTCTCGGTTTCGCTCCAGTAGTAGGCCTTTGACTAAATTGTAACATGACGACCGATGTGATTTTGGCAGGACTTTTTAGCGCTTCCTTTTGAGCTAGTGGGCTAAGATTTGAAACAAACGATCGGTGGGAATCCAGCTTTCAGGGGAGGCCTCTTCCAAGCCTCTCGGAGGTCGTGGGGCCGAACGGCGAGCGTCAAAGCTCTCGGTTTCGCTCCAGTAGTAGGCCTTTGACTAAATTGTAACATGACGACCGATGTGATTTTGGCAGGACTTTTTAGCGCTTCCTTTTGAGCTAGTGGGCTAAGATTTGAAACAAACGATCGGTGGGAATCCAGCTTTCAGGGGAGGCCTCTTCCAAGCCTCTCGGAGGTCGTGGGGCCGAACGGCGAGCGTCAAAGCTCTCGGTTTCGCTCCAGTAGTAGGCCTTTGACTAAATTGTAACATGACGACCGATGTGATTTTGGCAGGACTTTTTAGCGCTTCCTTTTGAGCTAGTGGGCTAAGATTTGAAACAAACGATCGGTGGGAATCCAGCTTTCAGGGGAGGCCTCTTCCAAGCCTCTCGGAGGTCGTGGGGCCGAACGGCGAGCGTCAAAGCTCTCGGTTTCGCTCCAGTAGTAGGCCTTTGACTAAATTGTAACATGACGACCGATGTGATTTTGGCAGGACTTTTTAGCGCTTCCTTTTGAGCTAGTGGGCTAAGATTTGAAACAAACGATCGGTGGGAATCCAGCTTTCAGGGGAGGCCTCTTCCAAGCCTCTCGGAGGTCGTGGGGCCGAACGGCGAGCGTCAAAGCTCTCGGTTTCGCTCCAGTAGTAGGCCTTTGACTAAATTGTAACATGACGACCGATGTGATTTTGGCAGGACTTTTTAGCGCTTCCTTTTGAGCTAGTGGGCTAAGATTTGAAACAAACGATCGGTGGGAATCCAGCTTTCAGGGGAGGCCTCTTCCAAGCCTCTCGGAGGTCGTGGGGCCGAACGGCGAGCGTCAAAGCTCTCGGTTTCGCTCCAGTAGTAGGCCTTTGACTAAATTGTAACATGACGACCGATGTGATTTTGGCAGGACTTTTTAGCGCTTGCTTTTGAGCTAGTGGGCTAAGATTTGAAACAAACGATCGGTGGGAATCCAGCTTTCAGGGGAGGCCTCTTCCAAGCCTCTCGGAGGTCGTGGGGCCGAACGGCGAGCGTCAAAGCTCTCGGTTTCGCTCCAGTAGTAGGCCTTTGACTAAATTGTAACATGACGACCGATGTGATTTTGGCAGGACTTTTTAGCGCTTCCTTTTGAGCTAGTGGGCTAAGATTTGAAACAAACGATCGGTGGGAATCCAGCTTTCAGGGGAGGCCTCTTCCAAGCCTCTCGGAGGTCGTGGGGCCGAACGGCGAGCGTCAAAGCTCTCGGTTTCGCTCCAGTAGTAGGCCTTTGACTAAATTGTAACATGACGACCGATGTGATTTTGGCAGGACTTTTTAGCGCTTCCTTTTGAGCTAGTGGGCTAAGATTTGAAACAAACGATCGGTGGGAATCCAGCTTTCAGGGGAGGCCTCTTCCAAGCCTCTCGGAGGTCGTGGGGCCGAACGGCGAGCGTCAAAGCTCTCGGTTTCGCTCCAGTAGTAGGCCTTTGACTAAATTGTAACATGACGACCGATGTGATTTTGGCAGGACTTTTTAGCGCTTCCTTTTGAGCTAGTGGGCTAAGATTTGAAACAAACGATCGGTGGGAATCCAGCTTTCAGGGGAGGCCTCTTCCAAGCCTCTCGGAGGTCGTGGGGCCGAACGGCGAGCGTCAAAGCTCTCGGTTTCGCTCCAGTAGTAGGCCTTTGACTAAATTGTAACATGACGACCGATGTGATTTTGGCAGGACTTTTTAGCGCTTCCTTTTGAGCTAGTGGGCTAAGATTTGAAACAAACGATCGGTGGGAATCCAGCTTTCAGGGGAGGCCTCTTCCAAGCCTCTCGGAGGTCGTGGGGCCGAACGGCGAGCGTCAAAGCTCTCGGTTTCGCTCCAGTAGTAGGCCTTTGACTAAATTGTAACATGACGACCGATGTGATTTTGGCAGGACTTTTTAGCGCTTCCTTTTGAGCTAGTGGGCTAAGATTTGAAACAAACGATCGGTGGGAATCCAGCTTTCAGGGGAGGCCTCTTCCAAGCCTCTCGGAGGTCGTGGGGCCGAACGGCGAGCGTCAAAGCTCTCGGTTTCGCTCCAGTAGTAGGCCTTTGACTAAATTGTAACATGACGACCGATGTGATTTTGGCAGGACTTTTTAGCGCTTCCTTTTGAGCTAGTGGGCTAAGATTTGAAACAAACGATCGGTGGGAATCCAGCTTTCAGGGGAGGCCTCTTCCAAGCCTCTCGGAGGTCGTGGGGCCGAACGGCGAGCGTCAAAGCTCTCGGTTTCGCTCCAGTAGTAGGCCTTTGACTAAATTGTAACATGACGACCGATGTGATTTTGGCAGGACTTTTTAGCGCTTGCTTTTGAGCTAGTGGGCTAAGATTTGAAACAAACGATCGGTGGGAATCCAGCTTTCAGGGGAGGCCTCTTCCAAGCCTCTCGGAGGTCGTGGGGCCGAACGGCGAGCGTCAAAGCTCTCGGTTTCGCTCCAGTAGTAGGCCTTTGACTAAATTGTAACATGACGACCGATGTGATTTTGGCAGGACTTTTTAGCGCTTCCTTTTGAGCTAGTGGGCTAAGATTTGAAACAAACGATCGGTGGGAATCCAGCTTTCAGGGGAGGCCTCTTCCAAGCCTCTCGGAGGTCGTGGGGCCGAACGGCGAGCGTCAAAGCTCTCTGTTTCGCTCCAGTAGTAGGCCTTTGACTAAATTGTAACATGACGACCGATGTGATTTTGGCAGGACTTTTTAGCGCTTCCTTTTGAGCTAGTGGGCTAAGATTTGAAACAAACGATCGGTGGGAATCCAGCTTTCAGGGGAGGCCTCTTCCAAGCCTCTCGGAGGTCGTGGGGCCGAACGGCGAGCGTCAAAGCTCTCGGTTTCGCTCCAGTAGTAGGCCTTTGACTAAATTGTAACATGACGACCGATGTGATTTTGGCAGGACTTTTTAGCGCTTCCTTTTGAGATAGTGGGCTAAGATTTGAAACAAACGATCGGTGGGAATCCAGCTTTCAGGGGAGGCCTCTTCCAAGCCTCTCGGAGGTCGTGGGGCCGAACGGCGAGCGTCAAAGCTCTCGGTTTCGCTCCAGTAGTAGGCCTTTGACTAAATTGTAACATGACGACCGATGTGATTTTGGCAGGACTTTTTAGCGCTTCCTTTTGAGCTAGTGGGCTAAGATTTGAAACAAACGATCGGTGGGAATCCAGCTTTCAGGGGAGGCCTCTTCCAAGCCTCTCGGAGGTCGTGGGGCCGAACGGCGAGCGTCAAAGCTCTCGGTTTCGCTCCAGTAGTAGGCCTTTGACTAAATTGTAACATGACGACCGATGTGATTTTGGCAGGACTTTTTAGCGCTTCCTTTTGAGCTAGTGGGCTAAGATTTGAAACAAACGATCGGTGGGAATCCAGCTTTCAGGGGAGGCCTCTTCCAAGCCTCTCGGAGGTCGTGGGGCCGAACGGCGAGCGTCAAAGCTCTCGGTTTCGCTCCAGTAGTAGGCCTTTGACTAAATTGTAACATGACGACCGATGTGATTTTGGCAGGACTTTTTAGCGCTTCCTTTTGAGCTAGTGGGCTAAGATTTGAAACAAACGATCGGTGGGAATCCAGCTTTCAGGGGAGGCCTCTTCCAAGCCTCTCGGAGGTCGTGGGGCCGAACGGCGAGCGTCAAAGCTCTCGGTTTCGCTCCAGTAGTAGGCCTTTGACTAAATTGTAACATGACGACCGATGTGATTTTGGCAGGACTTTTTAGCGCTTCCTTTTGAGCTAGTGGGCTAAGATTTGAAACAAACGATCGGTGGGAATCCAGCTTTCAGGGGAGGCCTCTTCCAAGCCTCTCGGAGGTCGTGGGGCCGAACGGCGAGCGTCAAAGCTCTCGGTTTCGCTCCAGTAGTAGGCCTTTGACTAAATTGTAACATGACGACCGATGTGATTTTGGCAGGACTTTTTAGCGCTTCCTTTTGAGCTAGTGGGCTAAGATTTGAAACAAACGATCGGTGGGAATCCAGCTTTCAGGGGAGGCCTCTTCCAAGCCTCTCGGAGGTCGTGGGGCCGAACGGCGAGCGTCAAAGCTCTCGGTTTCGCTCCAGTAGTAGGCCTTTGACTAAATTGTAACATGACGACCGATGTGATTTTGGCAGGACTTTTTAGCGCTTCCTTTTGAGCTAGTGGGCTAAGATTTGAAACAAACGATCGGTGGGAATCCAGCTTTCAGGGGAGGCCTCTTCCAAGCCTCTCGGAGGTCGTGGGGCCGAACGGCGAGCGTCAAAGCTCTCGGTTTCGCTCCAGTAGTAGGCCTTTGACTAAATTGTAACATGACGACCGATGTGATTTTGGCAGGACTTTTTAGCGCTTCCTTTTGAGCTAGTGGGCTAAGATTTGAAACAAACGATCGGTGGGAATCCAGCTTTCAGGGGAGGCCTCTTCCAAGCCTCTCGGAGGTCGTGGGGCCGAACGGCGAGCGTCAAAGCTCTCGGTTTCGCTCCAGTAGTAGGCCTTTGACTAAATTGTAACATGACGACCGATGTGATTTTGGCAGGACTTTTTAGCGCTTGCTTTTGAGCTAGTGGGCTAAGATTTGAAACAAACGATCGGTGGGAATCCAGCTTTCAGGGGAGGCCTCTTCCAAGCCTCTCGGAGGTCGTGGGGCCGAACGGCGAGCGTCAAAGCTCTCGGTTTCGCTCCAGTAGTAGGCCTTTGACTAAATTGTAACATGACGACCGATGTGATTTTGGCAGGACTTTTTAGCGCTTCCTTTTGAGCTAGTGGGCTAAGATTTGAAACAAACGATCGGTGGGAATCCAGCTTTCAGGGGAGGCCTCTTCCAAGCCTCTCGGAGGTCGTGGGGCCGAACGGCGAGCGTCAAAGCTCTCGGTTTCGCTCCAGTAGTAGGCCTTTGACTAAATTGTAACATGACGACCGATGTGATTTTGGCAGGACTTTTTAGCGCTTCCTTTTGAGCTAGTGGGCTAAGATTTGAAACAAACGATCGGTGGGAATCCAGCTTTCAGGGGAGGCCTCTTCCAAGCCTCTCGGAGGTCGTGGGGCCGAACGGCGAGCGTCAAAGCTCTCGGTTTCGCTCCAGTAGTAGGCCTTTGACTAAATTGTAACATGACGACCGATGTGATTTTGGCAGGACTTTTTAGCGCTTCCTTTTGAGCTAGTGGGCTAAGATTTGAAACAAACGATCGGTGGGAATCCAGCTTTCAGGGGAGGCCTCTTCCAAGCCTCTCGGAGGTCGTGGGGCCGAACGGCGAGCGTCAAAGCTCTCGGTTTCGCTCCAGTAGTAGGCCTTTGACTAAATTGTAACATGACGACCGATGTGATTTTGGCAGGACTTTTTAGCGCTTCCTTTTGAGCTAGTGGGCTAAGATTTGAAACAAACGATCGGTGGGAATCCAGCTTTCAGGGGAGGCCTCTTCCAAGCCTCTCGGAGGTCGTGGGGCCGAACGGCGAGCGTCAAAGCTCTCGGTTTCGCTCCAGTAGTAGGCCTTTGACTAAATTGTAACATGACGACCGATGTGATTTTGGCAGGACTTTTTAGCGCTTCCTTTTGAGCTAGTGGGCTAAGATTTGAAACAAACGATCGGTGGGAATCCAGCTTTCAGGGGAGGCCTCTTCCAAGCCTCTCGGAGGTCGTGGGGCCGAACGGCGAGCGTCAAAGCTCTCGGTTTCGCTCCAGTAGTAGGCCTTTGACTAAATTGTAACATGACGACCGATGTGATTTTGGCAGGACTTTTTAGCGCTTGCTTTTGAGCTAGTGGGCTAAGATTTGAAACAAACGATCGGTGGGAATCCAGCTTTCAGGGGAGGCCTCTTCCAAGCCTCTCGGAGGTCGTGGGGCCGAACGGCGAGCGTCAAAGCTCTCGGTTTCGCTCCAGTAGTAGGCCTTTGACTAAATTGTAACATGACGACCGATGTGATTTTGGCAGGACTTTTTAGCGCTTCCTTTTGAGCTAGTGGGCTAAGATTTGAAACAAACGATCGGTGGGAATCCAGCTTTCAGGGGAGGCCTCTTCCAAGCCTCTCGGAGGTCGTGGGGCCGAACGGCGAGCGTCAAAGCTCTCGGTTTCGCTCCAGTAGTAGGCCTTTGACTAAATTGTAACATGACGACCTATGTGATTTTGGCAGGACTTTTTAGCGCTTCCTTTTGAGCTAGTGGGCTAAGATTTGAAACAAACGATCGGTGGGAATCCAGCTTTCAGGGGAGGCCTCTTCCAAGCCTCTCGGAGGTCGTGGGGCCGAACGGCGAGCGTCAAAGCTCTCGGTTTCGCTCCAGTAGTAGGCCTTTGACTAAATTGTAACATGACGACCGATGTGATTTTGGCAGGACTTTTTAGCGCTTACTTTTGAGCTAGTGGGCTAAGATTTGAAACAAACGATCGGTGGGAATCCAGCTTTCAGGGGAGGCCTCTTCCAAGCCTCTCGGAGGTCGTGGGGCCGAACGGCGAGCGTCAAAGCTCTCGGTTTCGCTCCAGTAGTAGGCCTTTGACTAAATTGTAACATGACGACCTATGTGATTTTGGCAGGACTTTTTAGCGCTTCCTTTTGAGCTAGTGGGCTAAGATTTGAAACAAACGATCGGTGGGAATCCAGCTTTCAGGGGAGGCCTCTTCCAAGCCTCTCGGAGGTCGTGGGGCCGAACCGGCGAGCGTCAAAGCTCTCGGTTTCGCTCCAGTAGTAGGCCTTTGACTAAATTGTAACATGACGACCGATGTGATTTTGGCAGGACTTTTTAGCGCTTGCTTTTGAGATAGTGGGCTAAGATTTGAAACAAACGATCGGTGGGAATCCAGCTTTCAGGGGAGGCCTCTTCCAAGCCTCTCGGAGGTCGTGGGGCCGAACGGCGAGCGTCAAAGCTCTCGGTTTCGCTCCAGTAGTAGGCCTTTGACTAAATTGTAACATGACGACCGATGTGATTTTGGCAGGACTTTTTAGCGCTTGCTTTTGAGCTAGTGGGCTAAGATTTGAAACAAACGATCGGTGGGAATCCAGCTTTCAGGGGAGGCCTCTTCCAAGCCTCTCGGAGGTCGTGGGGCCGAACGGCGAGCGTCAAAGCTCTCGGTTTCGCTCCAGTAGTAGGCCTTTGACTAAATTGTAACATGACGACCGATGTGATTTTGGCAGGACTTTTTAGCGCTTCCTTTTGAGCTAGTGGGCTAAGATTTGAAACAAACGATCGGTGGGAATCCAGCTTTCAGGGGAGGCCTCTTCCAAGCCTCTCGGAGGTCGTGGGGCCGAACGGCGAGCGTCAAAGCTCTCGGTTTCGCTCCAGTAGTAGGCCTTTGACTAAATTGTAACATGACGACCGATGTGATTTTGGCAGGACTTTTTAGCGCTTGCTTTTGAGCTAGTGGGCTAAGATTTGAAACAAACGATCGGTGGGAATCCAGCTTTCAGGGGAGGCCTCTTCCAAGCCTCTCGGAGGTCGTGGGGCCGAACGGCGAGCGTCAAAGCTCTCGGTTTCGCTCCAGTAGTAGGCCTTTGACTAAATTGTAACATGACGACCTATGTGATTTTGGCAGGACTTTTTAGCGCTTCCTTTTGAGCTAGTGGGCTAAGATTTGAAACAAACGATCGGTGGGAATCCAGCTTTCAGGGGAGGCCTCTTCCAAGCCTCTCGGAGGTCGTGGGGCCGAACGGCGAGCGTCAAAGCTCTCGGTTTCGCTCCAGTAGTAGGCCTTTGACTAAATTGTAACATGACGACCGATGTGATTTTGGCAGGACTTTTTAGCGCTTCCTTTTGAGCTAGTGGGCTAAGATTTGAAACAAACGATCGGTGGGAATCCAGCTTTCAGGGGAGGCCTCTTCCAAGCCTCTCGGAGGTCGTGGGGCCGAACGGCGAGCGTCAAAGCTCTCGGTTTCGCTCCAGTAGTAGGCCTTTGACTAAATTGTAACATGACGACCGATGTGATTTTGGCAGGACTTTTTAGCGCTTCCTTTTGAGCTAGTGGGCTAAGATTTGAAACAAACGATCGGTGGGAATCCAGCTTTCAGGGGAGGCCTCTTCCAAGCCTCTCGGAGGTCGTGGGGCCGAACGGCGAGCGTCAAAGCTCTCTGTTTCGCTCCAGTAGTAGGCCTTTGACTAAATTGTAACATGACGACCTATGTGATTTTGGCAGGACATTTTTAGCGCTTGCTTTTCAGCTAGTGGGCTAAGATTTGAAACAAACGATCGGTGGGAATCTAGCTTTCAGGGGAGGCATCTTCCAAGCCTCTCGGAGGTCGTGGGGCCGAACGGCGAGCGTCAAAGCTCTCGGTTTCGCTCCAGTAGTAGGCCTTTGACAAAATTGTAACATGACGACCTATGTGATTTTGGCAGCACTTTTTAGCGCTTCCTTTTGAGCTAGTGGGCTAAGATTTGAAACACACGATCGGTGGGAATCCAGCTTTCAGGGGAGGCCTCTTCCAAGCCTCTCGGAGGTCGTGGGGCCGAACCGTGAGCGTCAAAGCTCTCGGTTTCGCTCCAGTAGTAGGCCTTTGACTAAATTGTAACATGACGACCGATGTGATTTTGGCAGGACTTTTTAGCGCTTGGTTTTGAGATAGTGGGCTTAGATTTGAAACAAACGATCGGTGGGAATCCAGCTTTCAGGGGAGGCCTCTTCCAAGCCTCTCGGAGGTCGTGGGGCCGAACGGCGAGCGTCAAAGCTCTCGGTTTCGCTCCAGTAGTAGGCCTTTGACTAAATTGTAACATGACGACCGATGTGATTTTGGCAGGACTTTTTAGCGCTTCCTTTTGAGCTAGTGGGCTAAGATTTGAAACAAACGATCGGTGGGAATCCAGCTTTCAGGGGAGGCCTCTTCCAAGCCTCTCGGAGGTCGTGGGGCCGAACCGTGAGCGTCAAAGCTCTCGGTTTCGTCTCCAGTAGTCGGCCTTTGACTAAATTGTAACATGACGACCTTTGTGATTTTGGCAGGACTTTTTAGCGCTTCCTTTTCAGCTAGTGGGCTAAGATTTGAAACAAACGATCGGTGGGAATCCAGCTTTCAGGGGAGGCCTCTTCCAAGCCTCTCGGAGGTCGTGGGGCCGAACGGCGAGCGTCAAAGCTCTCGGTTTCGCTCCAGTAGTAGGGCTTTGACTAAATTGTAACATGACGACCGATGTGATTTTGGCAGGACTTTTTAGCGCTTACTTTTGAGCTAGTGGGCTAATATTTGAAACAAACGATCAGTGGGAATCCAGCTTTCAGGGGAGGCCTCTTCCAAGCCTCTCGGAGGTCGTGGGGCCAAACGGCGAGCGTCAAAGCTCTCGGTTTCGCTCCAGTAGTAGGCCTTTGACAAAATTGTAACATGACGACCTATGTGATTTTGGCAGCACTTTTTAGCGCTTCCTTTTGAGCTAGTGGGCTAAGATTTGAAACACACGATCGGTGGGAATCCAGCTTTCAGGGGAGGCCTCTTCCAAGCCTCTCGGAGGTCGTGGGGCCGAACCGTGAGCGTCAAAGCACTCGGTTTTGCTCCAGTAGTAGGCCTTTGACTAAATTGTAACATGACGACAGATGTGATTTTGGCAGGACATTTTAGCGCTTGCTTTTGAGCTAGTGGGCTTAGATTTGAAACAAACGATCGGTGGGAATCCAGCTTTCAGGGGAGGCCTCTTCCAAGCCTATCGGAGGTCGTGGGGCCGAACGGCGAGCGTCAAAGCTCTCGGTTTCGTCTCCAGTAGTCGGCCTTTGACTAAATTGTAACATGACGACCTTTGTGATTTTGGCAGGACTTTTTAGCGCTTGCTTTTCAGCTAGTGGGCTAAGATTTGAAACAAACGATCGGTGGGAATCTAGCTTTCAGGGGAGGCATCTTCCAAGCCTCTCGGAGGTCGTGGGGCCGAACGGCGAGCGTCAAAGCTCTCGGTTTCGCTCCAGTAGTAGGCCTTTGACTAAATTGTAACATGACGACCGATGTGATTTTGGCAGGACTTTTTAGTGCTTCCTTTTGAGCTAGTGTGCTAAGATTTGAAACAAACGATCGGTGGGAATCCAGCTTTCAGGGGAGGCCTCTTCCAAGCCTCTCGGAGGTCGTGGGGCCGAACCGTGAGCGTCAAAGCTCTCGGTTTCGCTCCAGTAGTAGGCCTTTGACTAAATTGTAACATGACGACCGATGTGATTTTGGCAGGACATTTTAGCGCTTGGTTTTGAGATAGTGGGCTTAGATTTGAAACAAACGATCGGTGGGAATCCAGCTTTCAGGGGAGGCCTCTTCCAAGCCTCTCGGAGGTCGTGGGGCTGAACGGCGAGCGTCAAAGCCCTCGGTTTCGCTCCAGTAGTAGGCCTTTGACTAAATTGTAACATGACGACCGATGTGATTTATGCAGGACTTTTTAGCGCTTCCTTTTGAGCTAGTGGGCTAAGATTTGAAACAAACGATTGGTGGGAATCCAGCTTTCAGGGGAGGCCTCTTCCAAGCCTCTCGGAGGTCGTGGGGCCGAACCGTGAGCGTCAAAGCTCTCGATTTCGTCTCCAGTAGTCGGCCTTTGACTAAATTGTAACATGACGACCTTTGTGATTTTGGCAGGACTTTTTAGCGCTTCCTTTTCAGCTAGTGGGCTAAGATTTGAAACAAACGATTGGTGGGAATCCAGCTTTCAGGGGAGGCCTCTTCCAAGCCTCTCGGAGGTCGTGGGGCCGAACGGCGAGCGTCAAAGCTCTCGGTTTCGCTCCAGTAGTAGGGCTTTGACTAAATTGTAACATGACGACCGATGTGATTTTGGCAGGACTTTTTAGCGCTTACTTTTGAGCTAGTGGGCTAATATTTGAAACAAACGATCAGTGGGAATCCAGCTTTCAGGGGAGGCCTCTTCCAAGCCTCTCGGAGGTCGTGGGGCCAAACGGCGAGCGTCAAAGCTCTCGGTTTCGCTCCAGTAGTAGGCCTTTGACAAAATTGTAACATGACGACCTATGTGATTTTGGCAGCACTTTTTAGCGCTTCCTTTTGAGCTAGTGGGCTAAGATTTGAAACACACGATCGGTGGGAATCCAGCTTTCAGGGGAGGCCTCTTCCAAGCCTCGCGGAGGTCGTGGGGCCGAACCGTGAGCGTCAAAGCTCTCGGTTTCGCTCCAGTAGTAGGCCTTTGACTAAATTGTAACATGACGACCGATGTGATTTTGGCAGGACTTTTTAGCGCTTGGTTTTGAGATAGTGGGCTTAGATTTGAAACAAACGATCGGTGGGAATCCAGCTTTCAGGGGAGGCCTCTTCCAAGCCTCTCGGAGGTCGTTGGGCAGAACCGTGAGCGTCAAAGCTCTCGGTTTCGTCTCCAGTAGTCGGCCTTTGACTAAATTGTAACATGACGACCTTTGTGATTTTGGCAGGACTTTTTAGCGCTTGCTTTTCAGCTAGTGGGCTAAGATTTGAAACAAACGATCGGTGGGAATCTAGCTTTCAGGGGAGGCATCTTCCAAGCCTCTCGGAGGTCGTGGGGCCGAACGGCGAGCGTCAAAGCTCTCGGGTTCGCTCCAGTAGTAGGCCTTTGACTAAATTGTAACATGACGACCGATGTGATTTTGGCAGGACTTTTTAGTGCTTCCTTTTGAGCTAGTGTGCTAAGATTTTAAACAAACGATCGGTGGGAATCCAGCTTTCAGGGGAGGCCTCTTCCAAGCCTCTCGGAGGTCGTGGGGCCGAACGGCGAGCGTCAAAGCTCTCTTTTTCGCTCCAGTAGTAGGCCTTTGACAAAATTGTAACATGACGACCTATGTGATTTTGGCAGGACCTTTTAGCGCTTCCTTTTCAGATAGTGGGCTAAAATTTGATACAAACGATCGGTGGGAATCCAGCTTTCAGGGGAGGCATCTTCCAAGCCTCTCGGAGGTCCTGGGGCCGAACGGCGAGCGTCAAAGCTCTCGGTTTCGCTCCAGTAGTAGGCCTTTGACTAAATTGTAACATGACGACCGATGTGATTTTGGCAGGACTTTTTAGCGCTTCCTTTTGAGCTAGTGTGCTAAGATTTTAAACAAACGATCGGTGGGAATCCAGCTTTCAGGGGAGGCCTCTTCCAAGCCTCTCGGAGGTCGTGGGGCCGAACGGCGAGCGTCAAAGCTCTCGGTTTCGCTCCAGTAGTAGGCCTTTGACTAAATTGTAACATGACGACCGATGTGATTTTGGCAGGACTTTTTAGCGCTTCCTTTTGAGCTAGTGTGCTAAGATTTTAAACAAACGATCGGTGGGAATCCAGCTTTCAGGGGAGGCCGCTTCCAAGCCTCTCGGAGGTCGTGGGGCCGAACGGCGAGCGTCAAAGCTCTCGGTTTCGCTCCAGTAGTAGGCCTTTGACTAAATTGTAACATGACGACCGATGTGATTTTGGCAGGACCTTTTAGCGCTTCCTTTTCAGATAGTGGGCTAAGATTTGACAAAAACGATCGGTGGGAATCCAGCTTTCAGGGGAGGCATCTTCCAAGCCTCTCGGAGGTCCTGGGGCCGAACGGCGAGCGTCAAAGCTCTCGGTTTCGCTCCAGTAGTAGGCCTTTGACTAAATTGTAACATGACGACCGATGTGATTTTGGCAGGACTTTTTAGCGCTTCCTTTTGAGCTAGTGTGCTAAGATTTTAAACAAACGATCGGTGGGAATCCAGCTTTCAGGGGAGGCCTCTTCCAAGCCTCTCGGAGGTCGTGGGGCCGAACGGCGAGCGTCAAAGCTCTCGGTTTCGCTCCAGTAGTAGGCCTTTGACAAAATTGTAACATGACGACCGATGTGATTTTGGCAGCACTTTTTAGCGCTTCCTTTTGAGCTAGTGGGCTAAGATTTGAAACACACGATCGGTGGGAATCCAGCTTTCAGGGGAGGCCTCTTCCAAGCCTCCCGGAGGTCGTGGGGCCGAACCGTGAGCGTCAAAGCTCTCGGTTTCGCTCCAGTAGTAGGCCTTTGACTAAATTGTAACATGACGACCGATGTGATTTTGGCAGGACTTTTTAGCGCTTGGTTTTGAGATAGTGGGCTTAGATTTGAAACAAACAATCGGTGGGAATCCAGCTTTCAGGGGAGGCCTCTTCCAAGCCTCTCGGAGGTCGTGTGGCCGAACGGCAAGCGTCAAAGCTCTCTGTTTCGCTCCAGTAGTAGGCTTCTGACTAAATTGTAACATGACGACCGATGTGATTTTGGCAGGACCTTTTAGCGCTTCCTTTTCAGATAGTGGGCTAAGATTTGATACAAACGATCGGTGGGAATCCAGCTTTCAGGGGAGGCCTCTTCCAAGCCTCTCGGAGGTCGTGGGGCCGAACGGCGAGCGTCAAAGCTCTCGGTTTCGCTCCAGTAGTAGGCCTTTGACAAAATTGTAACATGACGACCGATGTGATTTTGGCAGCACTTTTTAGCGCTTCCTTTTGAGCTAGTGGGCTAAGATTTGAAACACACGATCGGTGGGAATCCAGCTTTCAGGTGAGGCCTCTTCCAAGCCTCCCGGAGGTCGTGGGGCCGAACCGTGAGCGTCAAAGCTCTCGGTTTCGCTCCAGTAGTAGGCCTTTGACTAAATTGTAACATGACGACCGATGTGATTTTGGCAGGACTTTTTAGCGCTTGGTTTTGAGATAGTGGGCTTAGATTTGAAACAAACGATCGGTGGGAATCCAGCTTTCAGGGGAGGCCTCTTCCAAGCCTCTCGGAGGTCGTGGGGCTGAACGGCGAGCGTCAAAGCCCTCGGTTTCGCTCCAGTAGTAGGCCTTTGACTAAATTGTAACATGACGACCTATGTGATTTTGGCAGGACCTTTTAGCGCTTCCTTTTCAGATAGTGGGCTAAGATTTGATACAAACGATCGGTGGGAATCCAGCTTTCAGGGGAGGCATCTTCCAAGCCTCTCGGAGGTCCTGGGGCCGAACGGCGAGCGTCAAAGCTCTCGGTTTCGCTCCAGTAGTAGGCCTTTGACTAAATTGTAACATGACAACCGATGTGATTTTGGCAGGACCTTTTAGCGCTTCCTTTTGAGCTAGTGGGCTAATATTTGAAACAAACGATTGGTGGGAATCCAGCTTTCAGGGGAGGCCTCTTCCAAGCCTCTCGGAGGTCGTGTGGCCGAACGGCAAGCGTCAAAGCTCTCTGTTTCGCTCCAGTAGTAGGCTTCTGACTAAATTGTAACATGACGACCGATGTGATTTTGGCAGGACCTTTTAGCGCTTCCTTTTCAGATAGTGGGCTAAGATTTGATAAAAACGATCGGTGGGAATCCAGCTTTCAGGGGAGGCCTCTTCCAAGCCTCTCGGAGGTCGTGGGGCCGAACGGCGAGCGTCAAAGCTCTCGGTTTCGCTCCAGTAGTAGGCCTTTGACAAAATTGTAACATGACGACCTATGTGATTTTGGCAGCACTTTTTAGCGCTTCCTTTTGAGCTAGTGGGCTAAGATTTGAAACACACGATCGGTGGGAATCCAGCTTTCAGGGGAGGCCTCTTCCAAGCCTCCCGGAGGTCGTGGGGCCGAACCGTGAGCGTCAAAGCTCTCGGTTTCGCTCCAGTAGTAGGCCTTTGACTAAATTGTAACATGACGACCGATGTGATTTTGGCAGGACATTTTAGCGCTTGGTTTTTTGATAGTGGGCTTAGATTTGAAACAAACGATCGGTGTGAATCCAGCTTTCAGGGGAGGCCTCTTCCAAGCCTCTCGGAGGTCGTGGGGCTGAACGGCGAGCGTCAAAGCCCTCTGTTTCGCTCCAGTAGTAGGCTTCTGACTAAATTGTAACATGACGACCTTTGTGATTTTGGCAGGACTTTTTAGCGCTTGCTTTTCAGCTAGTGGGCTAAGATTTAAAACAAACGATCGGTGGGAATCTAGCTTTCAGGGGAGGCATCTTCCAAGCCTCTCGGAGGTCGTGGGGCCGAACGGCGAGCGTCAAAGCTCTCGGTTTCGCTCCAGTAGTAGGCCTTTGACTAAATTGTAACATGACGACCGATGTGATTTTGGCAGGACTTTTTTAGTGCTTCCTTTTGAGCTAGTGTGCTAAGATTTTAAACAAACGATCGGTGGGAATCCAGCTTTCAGGGGAGGCCTCTTCCAAGCCTCTCGGAGGTCGTGGGGCCGAACGGCGAGCGTCAAAGCTCTCTTTTTCGCTCCAGTAGTAGGCCTTTGACAAAATTGTAACATGACGACCTATGTGATTTTGGCAGGACCTTTTAGCGCTTCCTTTTCAGATAGTGGGCTAAGATTTGATACAAACGATCGGTGGGAATCCAGCTTTCAGGGGAGGCATCTTCCAAGCCTCTCGGAGGTCCTGGGGCCGAACGGCGAGCGTCAAAGCTCTCGGTTTCGCTCCAGTAGTAGGCCTTTGACTAAATTGTAACATGACGACCGATGTGATTTTGGCAGGACTTTTTAGCGCTTACTTTTGAGCTAGTGGGCTAATATTTGAAACAAACGATCAGTGGGAATCCAGCTTTCAGGGGAGGCCTCTTCCAAGCCTCTCGGAGGTCGTGGGGCCAAACGGCGAGCGTCAAAGCTCTCGGTTTCGCTCCAGTAGTAGGCCTTTGACAAAATTGTAACATGACGACCTATGTGATTTTGGCAGGACCTTTTAGCGCTTCCTTTTCAGATAGTGGGCTAAAATTTGATACAAACGATCGGTGGGAATCCAGCTTTCAGGGGAGGCATCTTCCAAGCCTCTCGGAGGTCCTGGGGCCGAACGGCGAGCGTCAAAGCTCTCGGTTTCGCTCCAGTAGTAGGCCTTTGACTAAATTATAACATGACGACCGATGTGATTTTGGCAGGACTTTTTAGCGCTTGGTTTTGAGATAGTGGGCTTAGATTTGAAACACACGATCGGTGGGAATCCAGCTTTCAGGGGAGGCCTCTTCCAAGCCTCTCGGAGGTCGTGGGGCCGAACGGCGAGCGTCAAAGCTCTCGGTTTCGCTCCAGTAGTAGGCCTTTGACAAAATTGTAACATGACGACCTATGTGATTTTGGCAGCACTTTTTAGCGCTTCCTTTTGAGCTAGTGGGCTAAGATTTGAAACACACGATCGGTGGGAATCCAGCTTTCAGGGGAGGCCTCTTCCAAGCCTCCCGGAGGTCGTGGGGCCGAACCGTGAGCGTCAAAGCTCTCTGTTTCGCTCCAGTAGTAGGCCTTTGACTAAATTGTAACATGACGACCGATGTGATTTTGGCAGGACTTTTTAGCGCTTCCTTTTGAGCTAGTGTGCTAAGATTTTAAACAAACGATCGGTGGGAATCTAGCTTTCAGGGGAGGCCTCTTCCAAGCTTCTCGGAGGTCGTGTTGCCGAACGGCGAGGGTCAAAGCTCTCGGTTTCGCTCCAGTAGTAGGGCTTTGACTAAATTGTAACATGACGACCGATGTGATTTTGGCAGGACTTTTTAGCGCTTACTTTTGAGCTAGTGGGCTAATATTTGAAACAAACGATTGGTGGGAATCCAGCTTTCAGGGGAGGCCTCTTCCAAGCCTCTCGGAGGTCGTGTGGCCGAACGGCGAGCGTCAAAGCTCTCTGTTTCGCTCCAGTAGTAGGCTTCTGACTAAATTGTAACATGACGACCTTTGTGATTTTGCCAGGACTTTTTAGCGCTTGCTTTTCAGCTAGTGGGCTAAGATTTGAAACAAACGATCGGTGGGAATCTAGCTTTCAGGGGAGGCATCTTCCAAGCCTCTCGGAGGTCCTGGGGCCGAACGGCGAGCGTCAAAGCTCTCGGTTTCGCTCCAGTAGTAGGCCTTTGACAAAATTGTAACATGACGACCTATGTGATTTTGGCAGCACTTTTTAGCGCTTCCTTTTGAGCTAGTGGGCTAAGATTTGAAACACACGATCGGTGGGAATCCAGCTTTCAGGGGAGGCCTCTTCCAAGCCTCCCGGAGGTCGTGGGGCCGAACCGTGAGCGTCAAAGCTCTCGGTTTCGCTCCAGTAGTAGGCCTTTGACTAAATTGTAACATGACGACCGATGTGATTTTGGCAGGACATTTTAGCGCTTGGTTTTGAGATAGTGGGCTTAGATTTGAAACAAACGATCGGTGGGAATCCAGCTTTCAGGGGAGGCCTCTTCCAAGCCTCTCGGAGGTCGTGGGGCTGAACGGCGAGCGTCAAAGCCCTCGGTTTCGCTCCAGTAGTAGGCCTTTGACTAAATTGTAACATGACGACCGATGTGATTTATGCAGGACTTTTTAGCGCTTCCTTTTGAGCTAGTGGGATAAGATTTGAAACAAACGATCGGTGGGAATCCAGCTTTCAGGGGAGGCCTCTTCCAAGCCTCTCGGAAGTCGTGGGGCCGAACCGTGAGCGTCAAAGCTCTCGATTTCGTCTCCAGTAGTCGGCCTTTGACTAAATTGTAACATGACGACCTTTGTGATTTTGGCAGGACTTTTTAGCGCTTCCTTTTCAGCTAGTGGGCTAAGATTTGAAACAAACGATTGGTGGGAATCCAGCTTTCAGGGGAGGCCTCTTCCAAGCCTCTCGGAGGTCGTGGGGCCGAACGGCGAGCGTCAAAGCTCTCGGTTTCGCTCCAGTAGTAGGGCTTTGACTAAATTGTAACATGACGACCGATGTGATTTTGGCAGGACTTTTTAGCGCTTACTTTTGAGCTAGTGGGCTAATATTTGAAACACACGATCGGTGGGAATCCAGCTTTCAGGGGAGGCCTTTTCCAAGCCTCTCGGAGGTCGTGGGGCCGAACGGCGAGCGTCAAAGCTCTCGGTTTCGCTCCAGTAGTAGGCCTTTGACAAAATTGTAACATGACGACCTATGTGATTTTGGCAGCACTTTTTAGCGCTTCCTTTTGAGCTAGTGGGCTAAGATTTGAAACACACGATCGGTGGGAATCCAGCTTTCAGGGGAGGCCTCTTCCAAGCCTCCCAGAGGTCGTGGGGCCGAACCGTGAGCGTCAAAGCTCTCTGTTTCGCTCCAGTAGTAGGCCTTTGACTAAATTGTAACATGACGACCGATGTGATTTTGGCAGGACTTTTTAGCGCTTCCTTTTGAGCTAGTGTGCTAAGATTTTAAACAAACGATCGGTGGGAATCTAGCTTTCAGGGGAGGCCTCTTCCAAGCTTCTCGGAGGTCGTGTTGCCGAACGGCGAGGGTCAAAGCTCTCGGTTTCGCTCCAGTAGTAGGGCTTTGACTAAATTGTAACATGACGACCGATGTGATTTTGGCAGGACTTTTTAGCGCTTACTTTTGAGCTAGTGGGCTAATATTTGAAACAAACGATTGGTGGGAATCCAGCTTTCAGGGGAGGCCTCTTCCAAGCCTCTCGGAGGTCGTGTGGCCGAACGGCGAGCGTCAAAGCTCTCTGTTTCGCTCCAGTAGTAGGCTTCTGACTAAATTATAACATGACGACCTTTGTGATTTTGCCAGGACTTTTTAGCGCTTGCTTTGGAATACAAGGTTTGAGCTTAATGGAATACTTGTCACCCACTTTGTGGGGTGAATTTGGAACTCGTTCAGACTGATAGTTTGGTCCCTCACTTAATTATTGACACGTTCATGTGAAGCTGATTGGATTTCCTGTTCTGGAGCTGCTTCCATTTTTTGGGCCTGCGCGATAGTTGATGCAGCCTCTTGTTCAAGATGCAAAGTATCCAATTTAGCCTCAATTTTAGCTTTGCCGACTTTCACGGCAAGTTCTTTTTCTGTGACTGTGACGCGTGCACCTCTGCTAATGCTCTTGCTCGTGTTGCGGCTACGGTGACTTAATCGTCTTGAACATCGTGATGAGCTCGTATGCCGTGGCCCCCTTCTGATGCTCCATCTTGATGTGGAGATGGTTGAACATATTTGTGCTCCATAGCGTTTGTAACTCACTGTTATGTGCAGCTGTACTGTTGTTGAGGACAGCTGCGTGCAAATCTTTCCTCTGTACTGTTCTCCTTGCGTGTAGATGGACGCAAGTTAGGAGCGAGCCAAACTCCATTCAAAATGAATACGGGAGTCAGAAAGTAGCGTCCGAGCTCCAAGTGCTTTATGGAGCGCCACTGTCATATTCAATATGAACTGAAGTGAAACTAAAGAAAACAAACAAATCATACATGAATAAATACCTGCGTAACTATGAGAATTTTTATCTGGAAATGGATTACAACATACTAACTATAAGCATCTTTATATGCCAGTACAATAAAGACCTTTTGAAAGTTTCATATGAACACGAAACATGAAGCAGTTGTAATTAGTAAATTATTTAAAATGAATAATTAGGTAATTTCTACAAGCTTAACATTTTGGTCAAACATATCACAGTAGAATAAATACTGCTAAATAACTTTACAGAAAAAATACGGTACTTCGACGATGCTTTCGAAGGTTCAAACAACACAAAGCTTCTCACAGGCGGTAAGCACAGTTGACAGTATTATGCAGCTTTCAATAGAGAACTGACTGCGAGACTGATTTCTAAAATGGCCACCGAACTCTTTCCTGACAAAGTGAATGTCAAAAGTGAACCTTACAAATTCAGGGGCAGTCCAGGAAAACTTGTCGAAATTTAAGAGACGCTCCAAAACAATAAATATGGATAATGTACACTGAAACCTTGTGTTCCAAACTTGATTGGTTCTGTGACCCCATTTGTAACCAGAAACATTCTTAACCCGAGGTAATGTTTCCCATGCTTTCCCAATTAATACGTTCCAGCCCCAAAATTCAATTATACTGACACAAATAAAGTGCAATAGAGAAATAAGTGAAAACACACTATTTTAAAGAGTATAGCTTATTAACTTTAACTAAGGAAGGGAAAGGGGCGGAGGACTACAGCGCCTCATTAAAGAAGAGCCTTCTTCCATCATAACATGGGGAAATTCTGATTCAGGTTTTTTTTTTTTGTCTGTTTCTTTTCTAATTCATTGATTGATTTTGGCATAGCAAACTGATCAGGGAACTTTTCTTTTTCTGTTCAGAAAAGAAATAAAGTAGGATGTCACATTGTCATTTAAAATATGAATTGCTCAGTTGACCAATTTCTTTCGATAATTTTTTTGTATTGCCTCGCTCACGCTACCACCGGTGAACGCTTTCTCAGTTTTGCCTGTCTAATAAAGAGCAAACAACAACAATAGATACAGTGCCTACTTTAGTTGCTCGCTGTCGTGTATGTTTCCTTTTTTATTTATTTATTTATTATTTATTTTATTTTTTTAAGTACAGTTACTAAAAAAAAAAAAAACTGGTTCAGTGCCATTTTTTTTTAATGTCAAAATAGCTGGTACTGGTACCCGTACTTTGTTTAACACTCCACGTGTTCATTCAAAAAGACAAGTTTTTCCATTGTGTAGGCAGTCAGGCGATTACATTTTTTTCCACAAGTTCTCCAGCTTTAGAGAACATGCCTTTTATGGATTTTTTGCTGTGATGTAACGTAATATGTAGCTTGTAATTACAGTTGGTGAATATCACATTGTACAGTTTGTGTTGACAAGAGGCTGCTGTCACAAAAAAAGACCTATCCAAAAAAAATTGCAAATTCCAAAACATGAGTATGCAGGGGTCCACTGTGTAGCGACTACGCCTATGGCCCGGTTGTCAACGGAAACCCCAAGAACTGATAAACCTTTGCATTCCTGCTTCTAGACTTTACACCGATCTAATTGGCCTGATCCGTGTCGGCCAATAATTAGCATTTTATGCTGATCGACGTTGAGACGTTGTGCCCTATACGAGACATAATTTGATTGTAACGTTAAACGTACATCGAACTAAACCGGAAGTAAATGCAAGCGTTTACTTTCCGACGTATTTCTTTTCCAAATTAATTACGCTTTTACCCAAAACCAATATACGCTACATCGTGGTGCCCCGTGTGAGGCGATATCATGTTTTCGTTCAATTCAAACACACAAAATTCACAATATTTGCAATAAATCTAGGCAGTGTTTCCGCCATCTTGAAGGGGGCATGTTCGGACGTAGGCTGTGTATGAGCGCAAGCCGTTACCATAGCGACACAGAGTTTTGAGCACTTGTGAACTGGAAACCAAGATTAGCCCTCTCAGTGAAACTGGAGTGAATTTGTTGTATGTTTAAATGTTATTTGGATATCCGTTGTTTTGTGTATTGGATGCATCTGTCGTGTGGTAGAATTTCCTACAGCGATCATTGTTAAAAGACCTTTGAGGTTCTTTTTGACGTGCCACGAATTTTGGACGTGGTCCTTAATGCTAACGTCACGCAACTCATGAGCGACGCCAAAAACAAAACGAAAGAACCTCTCTCGAATGCTCAGTTGCATGGTTTTGAACTTAGTGTCACAATTAAAACGGAGCAATATGGAACATAGCTGAATGAGGCTCAAACTAGAAGCTGAACAGCACACACAAATCAACTTCATGGCACAGCTATTTAAACGATGCGCAGGCCCGCCGAGTTGATGCTGAAACTCAGTTTGAGGATGCGAAAGACCCTGCAAACTGCGCCTCAGTGCCATTCGCCCATTTTGCCCACCCAGTTAATTTCGCCCACCCTTGCATCTCTCGGCAACGCCTTCAACCCGGCCGGCTCTTCTATTGCACCTCCAAGAACCACTTGGGATGTGCACTTCCTTCTGTGCTGGTTCCCAGCCTATCTTTTCTCTTCTGCATTGTTCGTAATGTCGACGTTCCCTGCTTTTTGTTTGATCTTTCTGTGGCTCGCCTTGGCTGCCCCTCTTTCAATTCTTCCTTCCTGCGCGCCGCGCAAGCTTTACATTCATTTCTCCTCTGTGTTGTGCCATCTTATTTGCATGATTGTGGGCTTCTGTTGTCGTGCCTCCGTGAAACGCACTTCACAGCCGTTCATGGCCCACGCAGCCGAAAGGGGGTCCGCCCACTATGCATCATGCAGAAAAAGACGGCTGGTCCACATCGTGAGTATAGCCCTAAACCAAAATAGGCAGACCATAACCACGCTGTTGTCTGTGGTCCTAATGGTTTATGCTCACACACAGATTGCTCAAGGTGTTGCTCCCTCGCTAGACAACTTAGCAATGGATAGAATACTTACACATTTGGGACCCCTCGGCTTAATCAAAATTGTTTGGTCTATGGCCCTGACAGGCCCCACGAATCCGGCCTATCTCAGGTTTTTCCTTACAAGCTGCATGTCAATCCTGAGTTCTGAGAAATAGCCTTCCTTGTCGCTCGCCCGATCAGCGACGCCCTCAAAGATGCCACTTTGCATATTGAGGCTGTCACCCGGGACCACCTGCCGTTTTTCAAACAACACAAATTCAAATTTGACCCTGAAATACTTGAACAAATTAAATTTGAAGGAACTCAGGCAATTCACATGACCAACACTAAGACGCCAGAGCATTCCTGGTCTGCTACAGACCTTAACTTCGTGGCCGTAACCATCCTCAGTCACTGCAGGATTTTCAGCATAGCCTACCTGCTCTACCAAAAGACCCAGAAGCTGCGGAACTGCTTAGAACAACAATCCAATGCTTGGAACCCGAAAATGACACAGCTCAAACTGGTGCAGGAGCACCCCACACCAGCCCCACCCCACTGACCGAACTGTTTCCTGGACCTTTACTTAACGACGTATTTCTTTTCCAAATTAATTACGCTTTTACCCAAAACCAATAAACGCTACAACTGTATTACCGTTTTAGATACTTGTTTTTATGCACTTGATTATATTACTCTTTTTTTACATTGTTGCTGTTGACTTTCCTAATTGTATTATTTCCAATAAATCAAACTCATCTAGCTCTCCAAATAACATTAGATATAAATATAAACCATAATACACAACATTAAAGTCGCAACATGAGAATTGATTTTTGCAAACCATGTTTTTGTTTTTTTTTTGTCTTCTTGTCTTGTAGACATCAGTGAAGATCTTCGTCATGTGTGTCGGGAGCCAGAGCCCCTTTACATTAAAGAGGAAGTGGAGGATGAAGAGCACCCCCACATCAAAGAAGAAGAGGAATTGAAGCTCACTTTCATTAAAAAAGAGGCTGAAGAAGTGCACCGCCACATCAAACAGAAAGAGGAGTGTATCGCCAAGTTTCCATGGACGAGTGTCCCTTTGAAGAGTGAAGATGAAGGTCGACGTGAGGAGAGCAGAAGCAGCTCACGTCAACACATGACAACAGAAGGTGATGGAGACCACTGTGGAGGATCACAGGCAGACGGCCTCTTAGCTAGATAGTGACGACATGACGTCTCACTCTCCTCACACTGATGATGATGATGATAAACCGTCTGAAGGTGATAACAAACGCTGGAAATGTTCTCAGTGTGGGAAGACCTTTGCTTATAAGAGCAGTTTGAAACAACACACGAGAACACACACCGGAGAGAAAGCTTTTGCCTGTTCAGATTGTGGTAAAAGATTCTCCTATAAGGGAGACTTGACAAGGCACACAAGAACGCACACTGGAGAAAAACCTTTTGTCTGCTCAGTTTGTGGTCAAAGATTCTCTGAGAACGGAAAATTAACAGTACACGCAAGAAGACACACTGGAGAAAAACCGTTTGCTTGCTCAGTTTGTGGTCAAAAATTATCTGCAAAGGGCAAATTAACAATACACACAAGAACCCACACCGGAGACAAACCTTTTTCCTGCTCAGATTGTGGTCAGAGATTCACTCAGAAAGGAACCTTAAAAATACACAAGAATGCACACTGGAGAGAAACTTTTTTCCTGCTCAGATTGCGGTCAGAGATTCACTCAGAAGGGAGCCTTAAAATTACACAAAAGAATCCACACTGGAGAGAAACCTTTTTCCTGCTCAGTTTGTGGTCAAAGATTCTCTCGTAAGGATCGCCTGAAGACACACAAGTGTGCTGGTGAGAATAGCAGTCATCAAGATGCATTTCAGGAAAATGTACATGTTTAATATCCAAAGTAATTACTATGTTACTGACTTACAAAAATGTAGATTGTTCTATTCTGTTTACCATCTTTTATTTTATCTATCCTTGTTGTCCATATATTTTCGAAAAGGCCCCTGTGTACAAGTGTCGAGGATTGGCACTGGTGCCAAATTACTTTATAAAAATTAGTTATGGTGAGAACATTGGCACTTATTCCATAGTTCTGGACTTCCAAATGATGTCTGCAGAAAAAAGCCCTCCAAAATAGACTGTAGTAACTCTGGAATTGTTTTCTGATGGAATATTAGATTTTTGGCCAGATTAAGACCTGACCACATTTTATGACACAAATGCCTCGAAGATGTTTAATCAAGTTCCTATAGATCACAAAGGCGTTTCTGTAGGCGGCATCGTGTGACAGACGTGGACTTTGGCTGGCTGTCATAACGTCGGATGATCCATGACGAGGGTCATATAATGTCCCAAAACTGTGGCTGATTGTCAGCAAAATGTTTGTCTACATCCCTATTCATGCTCACGTAACACCTCTGAAAATATCAGACCAGCCCAGAATTTATGATGTTAGGAACCAAAGCGTTTTCCTCGCGATAGATCATGTGGCCCGCCGTGTCGTTTTATGTGGCCCGCGGGGGCTTGAAAGGTCTTAAAATACGTAAAATGAGCAGTTTACACGGTATTTGCCATCAACTACATATCCCATAATAAAAAATGACCACCAAGTGACGGGATCTTACCACTAGGCGATGATCCCAAAATGTCGAGGAAGCGGAAAATTGATTCAGATAGAAGGCTTTTTCAACACAGATTGGAAAACAAATGTTTCTGCTGCTGTTTTAAGGGGTTTCTGTATTCATGCTGACACATTTTTACAGTATTCACTATTCACACATTTCTCAATAGCAGGTGGTATTCCCTTTGCACTTTATACCAGGCTGATTTTTATTTCTAAAATGCTAACTGTCACCAATGTTCTGAGTAGTGCAAATTTGTCAAGTGTAACAAAAATCTTTGAAAAAAGTTAGTCAAAACCTGGGTTTGGAGATACTTCTTTATTTACTTAAATACGTTGATGGTCGATTGATGAGCAATGCGGGTTTCTTAGGATTCATGTAATAATACCAGGGGAATAAGTAATAATAGATAGTTACTTAACAATATGTTGTGAGTATAGTTACATTTATTTACATTACATTTAGTTACAGTGGGTACGGAAAGTATTCAGACCCCCTTAAATTTTTCACTCTTTGTTATATTGCAGCAATTTGCTAAAATCATTTGTTAATTTTGTCCTCATTAATGTACACACAAGCACACCATATTGACAGAAATGTTTTTTTGCATATTTAATAAAAACGAAAAGCTGAAATATCACAGCCATAAGTATTCAGACCCTTTGCTTGTGGCACTCATATATTTAACTCGGGTGCTGTCCATTTCTTCTGATCATCCTTGAGATGGTTCTACACCTTCATTTGAGTCCAGCTGTGTTTTATTGTACTGACTGGACTTGATTAGGAAAGCCACACACCTGTCTATATAAGACCTTATAGCTCACAGTGCATGTCAGAGCAAATGAGAATCATGAGGTCAAAGGAACTGCCTGAAGAGCTCAGAGACAGAATTGTGGCAAGGCACAGATCTAGCCAAGGTTACCAAAAACATTCTGCTGCACTGAAGGTTCCTAAGAGCACAGTAGCCTCCATAATCCTTAAATGGATGACGTTTGGAACGACCAGAACCCTTCCAAGAGCTGGCTGTCCGGCCAAACTTAGCAATCGGGGGAGAAGAGCCTTGGTGAGAGGTGATGAAGAACCCAAAGATGACTGTGGCTGAGCTCTAGAGATGCAGTTGGGCAATGAGAGAACGTTCTTGAAAGTCAACCATCACTGCAGCCCTCCACCAGTTGGGGCTTTATGGCAGAGTAGCCCGACGGAAGCCTCTCCTCAGTGCAAGACACATGAAAGCCCGCATGGAGTTTGCTATAAAACACCTGAAGGACTCCAGGATGGTGAGACCGAGAACTTTTTGGCCTTAATTCTAAGCAGTATGTGTGGAGAAAACCAGGGACTGCTCATCACCAGTACCATACATACATTCCCAACAGTGAAGCATTGTGGCGGCAGCATCATGCTGTGGGGGTTGGGGGGGGTCAGCTGCAGGGACAGGACGACTGGTTGCAATCAAAGGAAAGATGAATGCGATCAAGTATAGGGATATCCTGGACAAAACTTTCTCCAGAGTGCTCTGGACCTTAGACTGGGCCGAAGGTTCACCTTCCAGCAAGACAACAACCTTAAGCACACAGCTAAAATAACGAACGAGTGGCTCCAGAACAACTCCGTTACTGTTCTTGAATGGCCCAGCCATAGCCCTGATTTAAACCCAATTGAGCATCTCTGGAGAGACCTGAAAATGGCTGTCCACCAATGTTCACCATCTGGGGAGGATCTGCAAGGAGTAATGGCAGAGGATCCTCAAATCCAGGTGTGAAAAACATGTTGCATCCTTCCCAAAGACTCATGGCTGTATGAGCTCAAAAGGGTGCTTCTACTGAGCAAAGGGTCTGAATCCTTATAGTTGTGTGATATTTCAGTTCTTATTTTTTAATCAATCTGCTAAAATGTCAACAATTCCATTTTTTTTTGTCAATATGGGGGGGGGGGGTGCTGTGTCTACATTAATGAGGAAAACAAGAAAATGATTTTAGGAAATGGCTGCAATTTAACAAAGAGTGAAAACTTTAACGGGGTATGAATACTTTCCGGCCTTTCGACGGTATCGATAATGCCAATATGGCCCTTGGTGAAAATGACTTTGACACCCCTGCTATCGATGATTATTTGAGAAAAAAGTTGCCGCATGTTCTCGTCCTGAGCAGCGCACCTCCCCAGAGTTGCCACACGCGCAATGAGTTCCCTGTTACATTCTTCTTCTTCTTCTTTTCCTTTCGGCTTGTCCCGTTAGGGGTCGCCACAGCGCGTCATCCTTTCCCATGAGAGCCTATCTCCTGCATCCTCCTCTCGAACACCAACTGCCATCATGTCTTCCCTCACGACATCCATCAACCTTCTCTTTGGTCTTCCTCTAGCTCTCTTGCCTGGCAGCTCCATCCTCATCATCCTTCTACCAATATACTCACTCTCTCTCCTCTGGACGTGTCCAAACCATTGAAGTCTGCTCTCTCTAACTTTGTCTCCAAAACATCGAACCTTGGCTGTCCCTCTGATGAGCTCATTTCTAATTTTATCCAACCTGGTCACTCCGAGAGCGAACCTCAACATCTTCATTTCCGCCACCTCCAGCTCTGCTTCCTGTTTTCTCTTCAGTGCCACTGTCTCTAATCCATACATCATGGCTGGCCTCACCACTGTTTTATAAACTTTGCCCTTCATCCTAGCAGAGACTCTTCTGTCACATAACACACCTGACACCTTCCTCCACCCGTTCCAACCTGCTTGGACCCGTTTCTTCACTTCCTGACCACACTCACCATTGCTCTGGACGGTTGACCCCAAGTATTTAAAGTCCTCTACCTTTGCCATCTCTTCTCCCTGTAGCCTCATTCTTCCCCCACCACCCCTCTCATTCATGCACATATATTCTGTTTTACTTCGGCTAATCTTCATTCCTCTTCTTTCCAGTGCATGCCTCCATCTTTCTAACTGTTCCTCCAGCTGCTCCCTGCTTTCACTGCCGATCACAATGTCATCTGCAAACATCATGGTCCACGGGGATTCCAGTCTAACCTCATCTGTCAGCCTATCCATCACCACTGCAAAAAGGAAGGGGCTCAGGGCTGATCCCTGATGCAGTCCCACGTCCACCTTAAATTCTTCTGTCACACCTACAGCACACCTCACCGCTGTTCTGCTGCCCTCGTACATGTCCTGTATTATTCTAACATACTTCTCTGCCACTCCAGACTTCCGCATGCAGTACCACAGTTCCTCTCTGGGTACTCTGTCATAGGCTTTCTCTAGATCTACAAAGACACAATGTAGCTCCTTCTGACCTTCTCTGTACTTTTCCATCAACATCCTCAAGGCAAATAATGCATCTGTGGTACTCTTTCTAGGCATGAAACCATACTGTTGCTCGCAAATACTCACTTCTGTCCTGAGTCTAGCCTCCACTACTCTTTCCCATAACTTCATTGTGTGGCTCATCAACTTTATTCCTCTATAGTTGCCACAGCTCTGCACATCACCTTTGTTCTTAAAAATGGGCACCAGTACACTTTTCCTCCATTCCTCAGGCATCTTCTCACGCACTAGAATTCTATTGAACAAGCTGGTCAAAAACTCCACAGCCACCTCTCCTAGATGCTTCCATACCTCCACAGGAATGTCATCAGGACCAACTGCCTTTCCATTTTTCCTTCTCTTTAATGCCTTTCTAACTTCCCCCTTACTAATCATTGCCACTTCCTGGTCCACCACACTTGCCTCTTCTACTCTCCCTTCTCTATCATTTTCCTCATTCATCAACTCCTCGAAGTATTCTTTCCATCTACCTAGCACACTGCTGGCACCAGTCAACATATTTCCATCTCTATCCTTAATCACCCTAACCTGCTGCACATCCTTCCCATCTCTATCCCTCTGTCTGGCCAGCCTGTATAGATCCTTTTCTCCTTCTTTAGTGTCCAACCTGCCATACATGTCATCATATGCCTCTTGTTTTGCCTTTGCCACTTCTACCTTTGCCCTGTGTCGCATCTCAATGTATTCCTTTCGCCTCTCCTCGGTCCTCTCAGTGTCCCACTTCTTCTTAGCTAACCGTTTTCCTTGTATGATTTCCTGTACTATGAGGTTCCACCACCAAGTCTCCTTCTCTCCTTTCCTGCCAGAAGATACACCAAGTACTCTCCTGCCTGCTTCTCTGATCACCTTGGCTGCAGTGGTCCAGTCTTCTGGAAGCTCTTCCCGTCCACCGAGAGCCTGTTTCACCTCTTCCCGAAAAGCTGCACAACACTCGTCCTGTCTCAGCTTCCACCACATGGTTCTCTTCTCTGCCTTTGTCTTCCTAATTTTCCTCCCCACCACCAGAGTCATCTTACACACCACCATCCTATGCTGTCTAGCCACACTCTCCCCTACCACTACCTTACAGTTGGTAACCTCCTTCAGATTACATCGTCTGCACAAGATGTAATCCACCTGTGTGCTTCTACCTCCGCTCTTGTAGGTCACCCTATGTTCGTGCCTCTTCTGGAAAAAAGTGTTCACGACAGCCATTTGCATCCTTGTTGCAAAGTCTACCACCATCTGTCCCTCCAAGTTCCTTTCCTGGATACCGTACTTACCCATCACTTCTTCATCACCCTTATTACCTTCACCAACATGTCCATTACAATCTGCACCAATTACGACTCTCTCTCTGTCTGGGATGCTCAGAACTACATCATCTAGCTCCTTCCAGAATTTCTCTTTCACCTCTAGGTCACATCCTACCTGTGGGGCATAGCCACTAATCACATTACACATAACACCCTCAATTTCAAATTTCAGCCTCATCACTCGATCTGATACTCTTTTCACCTCCAAGACATTCTTAGCCAACTCTTCTTTTAAAATAACCCCGACTCCATTTCTCTTCCCATCTACACCATGGTAAAATAATTTAAACCCTGCCCCTAAACTTCTAGCCTTACTGCCTTTCCACCTGGTCTCCTGGACACACAATATATCAACCTTTCTCCTAATCATCATGTCAACCAACTCCCGAGATTTTCCTGTCATAGTCCCAACATTCAAAGTCCCCACATTCAGTTCTAGGCTCTGTGTTTTCCTCTTCTCTTTCTGCCGAAGAACCCGCTTTCCACCTCTTCTTCTTCTTCTTCTTTGACTTCGACCCACAGTAGCTGAATTTCCAACAGCGCCCTGCAGGTTGACGGCGCCGGTGGCGGACGTTGTTAACCCGGGCCACGACCGATCCGGTATGGAACTCTTTGGATGAACGCTCATATTTGTTTGGCAAGGTTTTAAGCCGGATGCCCTTCCTGACGCAACCCTCTGCATTTATCCGGGCTTGGGACCGGCCTACAGTTTGCACTGACTTGTGCCCCCCATAGGGCTGCATAGTTCCCTGTTACATTGAGTCAGACAATACGCGCAACAACATATCATGTTCATAAAATCCCAAATATTGGGCCTATCGTAATATTTTCAGAGGTTGAAGCTGCCACGAGCGGGGATGTCCACGGAAACGTGGGTGATGATTGATGACAGTTTTACGACATTAAGCTATGTTTTCTCGGGTTCGTGCACGAGGGTTGCAATTGGAAGATGTCCGGGAGACGTCTCCACACCGCACGGCGACCAATTCACCCGGAAGTCGCTGATATAGGCCAATATCGAGGGACAGTCCTCTCATGAGGAAAATGTCTTCACCTCCATAAAATTACAAATATTGGGGCAATCATTCTAATATTTTGAGAGGTGGAAGGGGGGGAAAATCAGACATTTTGGTCACGATCAGTCGCAATTTTCTAAAATTTTGTGACGTTATGATTTTTATTATTTTTTTTAAATAGTCAGCATCTATGGTGAGGAAATGCTTAATGTCCATAAAATACACAATGTTGGCCCAATCATGAAATGTTTTTTCTGAGGTTGGGTATATGGAGAGATGTCCACATAAATTTAGCATTTTACACTAAGTTTTAGACTCTCCTGTGATGAGGAAGTCTCGTGCCCGCTGCTATGTTTTTGCCATTTTAATTGATGGAATCCTGATGAATTAGTCATTTTTGAGCATATTAAATTCCCGATTGAACTAAATTTAGGGGTATTGCCGTGTTCATGTGAGTGTGCAACGGTATATGATGGCAATATAAAGTATAATACCAACTTGAACAAAGTGGTGTTTGGAAACTCAAGCAAGAGGTCTTTTTTGTTTTTTCTCCATTTCCTGCAAAGTTGTCATTTTGGAGGTTGAAAAATTCCACCTGACAACGACGAGTGTTCCCTCGTTTATCGAGAGGGATAGGTTCCGGAACCCGCTGATCTCCACTTCTGCCACTGACGTCACACCAAGACATGTAGGGTGAGGTAATGAAGGTAATGAAAAGGGGACTTCCAGTTTCATTTTCTTGAGCAAAAAACCCAAAGACAACTTGTACGGTAAGCGAATTATGGACCATCTAGATCAGTGATTCCCAACCAGCGTGCCGTTGCACATTCGTGTGCCAAGGGAAATAATCAAATTTCATTTAATTGGTCAAAATATTATTTATTTACAAAAATAATGTATCTTTGTTCATCCATCTATGCCAGCGGCATATGGAGACAGACAGACAGAGCAAATAAATGCTCTTCTATTAGATGTCAGAAAGTGTATAATTGACTTGTGTATCCATTTTTGGTGACATTTTTGTTTGTTGGTGTGCCGTGAGATTTTCAAATGTAAAATACGTGTGCCTTGACTCAATAAAGGTTGGGAATCACTGATCTAGACGAGTGATTCTCAGCTGCTGGGTCAGAACCCAAAAGTGGGTCACGGAGCCATTCTGAGTGGGTAATGGACAGGTAAAAATGTATAGCATAATTCAGACTGTTAAAACTGTTACAGTTGCTTTAGACTGCAGCCTTCATTTCCGAAAAAGACAAAATATTGATGTGGCTCTTTCCTAAAAAGAAGAGATGAGTACCAAAATAGACTTTTGTACATGGTTTTGTTCATCCTGTTTCTTAAGGTGCTCTGAAAGGCACTTTAAACATGTAAGCATGAGTAGTTCTGTTTAAAAATGTGATATTTTTTCAAAGGTTATTTTTGAACAATACATGTTCTTTATTGTTCCTAACTGTTGTGATAGTG
The DNA here is from genome assembly GCF_024500385.1 of Phyllopteryx taeniolatus. Taxonomy (NCBI): domain Eukaryota; kingdom Metazoa; phylum Chordata; class Actinopteri; order Syngnathiformes; family Syngnathidae; genus Phyllopteryx; species Phyllopteryx taeniolatus. The sequence goes on along the minus strand of NC_084519.1, from coordinate 60,202 downwards.
GGTCGCGACTTAACAACAATAGAAAAATACGGTCCCAGGGTGACAACATTAATCTGGATCCCGTCATAGGTCCTTTAAATTTTTAATCCCCATTTCAGTTCTCTGGATTTTTTAAGACGTGGCTAAAACCACGCCCAAGTCCGCACCAATCGCCGCGATTGTGATTTACTGAGTAATATTAACTTTTTTACGACTACAGTGTGCTGTTAACTAGCAAGCTGTGCCTACAACATGAAAAAGTACATCTTCCTGAATTTTCTCCTGTTATTTGGGCTACAGTGTCTGCCGTGTGCACCCACGCGTGCACACGGACCGAGGCATCGGCTAACCGCTCTGCTACCCCCGGGCCAGCACACCAGTGACGGGGCCGTCCAACTCGACAAAGCCGCATAAATATTGGGAGCAAATGATATTCGACCCATTTGTGTTTGTCTTCTTGTGTCTTGCAGACGTTGTGGAAAATCTTTGTCCAGAGCGGCAGGAGTCGGAGTCCCCCCACATTAAAGAGGAAGAGGAGGATGGAGAGGTTCAACAAATCAAAGAGGAGGAGGAAGAGTTCGTACACATTAAAGAGGAAGAGCAGGAGGAAATCATCAAGGTTCCTTTGACTGGGGTCCTTTTGAAGAGTGAATATCAAGGTCAAAGTGAGGAAAACCGAGGGGTGGCGCCTCCCAGCAGCAGCTCAAGTCGACACATGACAACAGAAGGTGATGGAGACCACTGTGGAGAATCACTAGCAGAGGGACTCTTAGCTCCGCTATCAGATAGCGACGAGACAACGTCACACTCTTCTGACTATGATGATGGTGATGATAAAGAACAGTCGGAACGTAGTATGACATGTCACACTGATCTCAAATGCTGGAAATGTTCTAAGTGTGGAAGAACTTTTGCTTCAAAGAGCAATTTGAAACAGCACGTAAAATTACACACTGGAGAGAAGCCTTTTGCCTGTTCCGACTGTGGTAAAAGATTCACTGTAAAGGGTAAGTTAATATCACACTCAAGAACCCACACTGGAGAGAAACCTTTTGCCTGCTCCGTTTGTGGTCAAAGATTCTCTCAGAAGGGTACCTTAAAAAGTCATACAAGAACCCACACTGGGGAGAAACCATTCACCTGCTTAATTTGTGGTCAAAGATTCTCTGAGAACGGAACCTTAAAACGTCACAGAAGAACACACACTGGGGAGAAACCTTTTGCCTGTTTAGTTTGTGACCAAAGATTCTCTGAGAAGGGAACCTTAAAACGTCACACAAGAACCCACACTGGGGAGAAACCTTTTTCCTGCTCAGTTTGTGGCAAAGGATTCGCTCAGAAGGGAAACTTCAAAAGTCACACAAGAACACACACTCGAAAGGAACCCTTTGTTTGCTCCGTTTGTGGCCTAAGATTCTCTCATAAGTATCTGGCTCAGAACCACAAGTGTGTTGATGACAATAGCAGTGATCAATGAAGGTTCTGCCTCTCATCTGAGCAGGCTTCATAATTTCATGCACCAAGGATGATTGTATTCTAATGTACCTTCTTAAAGGCCTCCAGTGGAAAAGTGTTGAAAATTAGCACTCATGCTAAAACACTTGTAGCAATATATCTGCTTTGTCTAATGTTTTTGTGATGTGCATATCAAATAGGAAATCAGCAATTAAATGGAAATACCTTTTGTAATGTATAGTAGTGGTCTGAGGGGGTGGGTTCTCCGGGGACGGAAACCACTCAGGCTTTCTAAGTTTCACCTGTGGCTCAATGTGAAAGCCTGGGAAAAAACACCGCTTGGCAAGATGTTTGATTAGATGGCGACTGGGAAAATAAATTATGAAAAGAGAGGCACAGCAGGTTAGAGTGCAAAAGAAACGAGCATATGCAGAGTTTGCAAGGGTGGGGAAACATTGGAGGAAAATTAAAAGCACTAAGAAACGAGCAGAACAAAAAAGTGAGGGGTAACTGTTGGATACAAAAAGAGTCATAACATTCATTGCAGGGGTAAGAAATGCAATAATGGGAATATAATAAAAAACAATACAGATTATAACAAGAGCAGCAGAAAAGCCTCTTGACATAAAACAGCTAATATGGGAGGAGTTGAGGGATGATCTCAGTGCTCAGGCCAGCCAAGAGACATCGAATTAAGGCTAACAAAAGATTTGACATGGTGATATTGATCGATACATACTGTAGATAGATAGTTACAGTGTGTGTTGCGACTGAAGACATTTATTTCATGATCCTACTTTTAGTTTCTAAGAGAAAAAAGAATGAAAAAGACAAGTTACATTTCGTTTTGCTCTTTGTTTTCCTCCCTGTACGGACATACTCATACCCATATGCCAGCACAGTCGTTGGTGACAATGCATCCTAAAACGTTAGAAGCCATCCGGCGCAAAACAAAACAAAGAAGAACAAGAAGAATGTGAGAGCCTGCGGCCGAAGGTGATGGGGGAAGTAGACGAACATGAGGTTTGCAAAGACGGGAGGGCGTGTCTGGTAAGAAAAGCGCAAGGACGGTGGGCGGGGCAAGCTGGAAGACGACGACGCTGTAACAGCAAGGTGACGGTTGAGAATTTACCAGTGCCGTACCCATGTGCTGTGTTTTGTGTTCATATGTGGGGGTGGCAGGGGTGGATCTTGTAAATGTCTTGCCATTTAATTGTCTCTTTTAATTTCTGTAATCCACTTTGTGTTGCATTTTAATATATGAGCAGTGCTATATGGATAAACTTGATTTGATTTGAGGGCCACACCAACATGCAAACATCACTTCTGCTCATAAAGAATTCAGTGTCTTTTTGTAATGCTGTAAATTGTATTTTGATCATCTGCTACCTGTGTAGTTATGGTATATGTTATGTTAGGAGAGGTAATTTAAAATATAAATAAAATAAATGTATCTTTTTAAGCCCGTGTTATGAATATTGTCTTGGCGGCCTGTGGCAACGGGCATATGGTCCGGGTGCAGACGGCTCCAGCTTATTAGGTCATGATGGTATCATTTTTAACCTGTATGTGTATGACTGTCTGTGTCCTTGTAGTTGTCAAGCAGCAGGTGGGATTGTTCTAATTTCCTATTTTAATGAATATCATGCACTTTGAGTTACTGTTACGCGTATGGAAAGTGTTTACAAATAAAGTTTGATTGCTTGATATAGATTATTTATTTATGGTGTGCAGTCTGTGATTATTTATTGGACCAAATATATGTTCCAATATTTACAGTGGGTACAGAAAGTATTCAGACCCCTTAAATTTGTCCCTTTTTTTTTTATATTGCAGTCATTTGCTAAAATCTTTTATTTCCCCCCCCCCCCCCCCTCATTAATGTACACACAGCACCCCATATTGACAGAAAAAAACAGATTTGTTGAAATTTTTGCAGATTTATTCAAAAATATCACACAGCCATAAGTATTCAGACCCTTTGCTCAGTATCTAGTAGAAGCACCCTTTTGAGCTAATACAGCCACAAGTCCTTTTGGGAAGGATGCAACAAGTTTTTCACACCTGGATTTGGGGATCCTCTGCTATTCCTCCTTGCAGATCCTCTCCAGTTCTGTCAGGTTGGATGGTGAACTTTGGTGGACAGCCATGTTCAGGTCTCTCCAGAGATGCTCAATTGGGTTTAAGTCAGGGCTCTGGCTGGGCCATTCAAGAACAATTCCGGAGTTATTCTGAAGCCTCTCCTTTGTGATTTTAGCTGCGTGCTTAGGGTCATTGTCTTGTTGGAAGGTGAACCTTCGGCCCAGTCTGAGGTCCTGAGCACTGGAGAACGTTTTCATCCAGGATATCCCAGCACTTGGCTGCATTCATCTTTCCTTCGATTGCAACCAGTCCCTGCAACTGAAAAACACCCCCACAGCATGATTCTGCCACCACCATGCTTCACTGTTGGGATTGTATTGGACAGGTGAAAAGCAGTGGCTGGTTTTCTCCACACTTGCCGCTTAGAGTTGAGGCCAAAAAGTTCAATCTTCGTCTCATCAGACCAGAGAATCTTATTTCTTACCATCTTGGAGTCCTTCAGGTGTTTTTTTTTTTTTTTTAGTAAACTCCATGTGGGCTTTCATGTGTATGGCACTGAGGAGAGGTCGTCCCAAATGTCTTCCATTTAAGGAGTGTGGAGGCCACTGTGCTCTTAGGAACCTTAAGTGCAGGGGAATATTTTTTTTAGCCATGGCAAGATCTGTGCCTTGCCACAATTCTGTCTCACAGTCTGGTTTGGTGCTGCTACAAAAAAGGAAAAACTCAACGGACAATCAAAACTGCTGAAAGGATTGTCGGTACCCCCCTACCGACCCTTGAGGACTTGCACGCTACCAGAACTAAGACAAGAGCGTGCAAAATCCTCTCGGACCCTCCGCACCCCGGTCATCGGCTCTTCCGGCTCCTTCCTTCAGGTAGGCGCTACCGATCAATGCAAACTAGAACTAGCAGACAGCTTCTTCCCTCTTGCAATCAACTTCTTAAACACCTGACCTACAATGCCATTACAATATGCTGGCAATTTTTGGACTTGAGTTCATTGTCACATTTCAGTGGGGCCAATTTTATATTACTCGTGCACTCACTGTAGTAGTCTCGCCACGCTGGACTATTTGCATATCTGTTGTTGACCAATACTGGCCACTCATGCCAGAGTAGCATCTGCTCCATTTGCACACCGATTGAGGAGTATCTGCAACATTTGCACAATCAACATTGTCCCAGATTATCGCACTACTCGTCACTTTAAACCGCATACACTCCTAGAAGTCTCGGCGCCCTTTGCACAATGGTCATTGCACCGGACTATTGCGATATTAGTCATTCGAACTGCTCTAAGTGCGAGAGGACTCTGCATCTTTTTGCACAATTGTCACAAAAAACAAAATAAAAATTTCCCGGCATTACCAGATTACTAGCAACCCTTTACTGCTCAGTGACTGTTTTTTTTTTTTTTTTTTTTGTCAATGTCTTTCTGTCTCCAAAGTGTTCTCTGTCAATTGACTGTCTGTTGTTGTGCTAGAGCGGCTCCAATTACCGGAGACAAATTCCTTGTGTGTTTTTTGGACACACTTGGCAAATAAAGATGATTCTGATTCTGATTCTGAGCTCTTCAGGCAGTTCCTTGGACCTCATGATTCTCATTTGCTCTGACATGCATTGTGAGCTGTAAAGTCTTATATAGACAGGTGTGTGTTTTTTTTTAAAGGATGTATATTGACATCATACGCTTCCTCGTTGACAAAACAGTAACCCTCATGAATATCGGTTGAGAAATGAGCAAGTTTCGACTTAATTTGAGCATCCATGCATTGCCATCTATGGGAACAACGGCCTCCCCAACATGGCCGCCAAGTAGGCACGTTGGTTAGGCTCGCTTGTCTAGTGTTCATACCTATGGACAACACTGGTCTCAGCCGGAATCACACGCTCTTCTCCACTTCTACGTGCTTTATTAAAAATGTCCTGAATTTGCAGCGAACGTGCTGAATCCTTGTCACAGTAAGTCAATCACTACTTTACTGGACTAAAACATCATTCGTTCAATCTTCGTGTCCGGTTGACGTCGTCTCGGTGCACGTTGAAGCTTCTTGGCCTAGCTTAGCTTAGCTAAGCATGCTAACAAGTAGACGCGTGTCTGATCAACATGTCGCTCAGCAGTTCCAGCGTGAGCGTAAAGTGTTCTTTTTCCGCCACCTGCGAACCACAATATCTAATATTCAATCTTAAATGTGAAAACAACAACGACGAGATTGTCATTATCATTTTGTTTGTCTAAACGACTGAAATAATGTAATGTAACAATAGCAAAAATAATGTTCTGAGTCTTTTTGTTGAACATACAGCGAAAATGTGTGCAAGAAGGACACCAGAGTACAAGGAGGAACTTTGTGGCCCAAAAGAGGAGAATGAGCCACAACATCAACTACTGGACGCTATATTCAATCTGCAGCCTCGAATTGTGCTGCACAGAGCAGGTTTGTTCACTTCTTAATGAATTGTTTCGGAAATGCATTCAAATTTTTGTAACGTGGGCACCGTGTGACGTTCAATAGGGCTGCGATGATTCATGTATAAAATGTATACAAATTGATCTTTGAAAGTGGTGGCAACGAGTTTCATTATTGAGTCGTTGCGTGGTTATGTTCGCAACCCACGATGAACATTGCTGTAACGCCATCAAAGATTTAAAAAAAAAAAAAAAAAAGGTGTGCCATCTTCTTTTCTAAAGTGGGCTCAAACATGACTGAGCCATGAAACAACAATTTGACCCAAGTCTTCAAAAATGTGGGAGCATTTGTCTCTACACGAAGCCAAATAGTGTGTTGTTTGCAAACTTTGTCAAAGCGAGATTGGCATGGCACAGAAGCACCACGGTGATCATTCGGCACCTAAAACAAAAACACATTGGAGTCATGGAGGAGGAGGAAGAGAGCGCCACATCTGGGTAAGTTTTTACAGAATCCTACATTTATCCCATTTTACAGTGAGAAAACGTCCCATTAGTTTCCCCTGGTGCTGGTAAATACTCATTATCCAGCTTGACAAGCATGAAAAGTTAATTAAACAGAGGTAGTTAGCCTAGCGAGAGTGAAGAAGAGAGAACTTTTTGATTCATTTGTCTTTTTTTTTGCTCATTTATGGTTAAATCTGTTGTCATATATATTTTGTGCGTTGTCACATATTTAATTTTTTATGTGGCACTGTATTTGTGTTACAGCTGCTGCACTATACTGTATATAGTTTGAGTCACATCACCGCAAAGTACGTGTGCGCAGTTGTCACTTTGCAGGTCCTGTCAGAGGAAAATAAACTCAACATGTTCTCATCTAATTTCAATAGGAGGATCGCACAGCGTACCGGTAGTCAATAGACTTCACACCGATCTGATCGGCTTGATCGGTATCGGCCGATAATTAGCATTTTATCCTGATGGGCTCTGTCGTAATTCGCCGTCATTAATCGGCTCCGCAAAAGACATTTACTCCGCGTCGCCATCATGTACAGTAGATTTGAATCCAAAAACGAGTGTATTTTTTACCCTGTGGCGTGTCTTTTGACGTAGTACTGTAAATATCTGACTGCCAATAAAGTTATTAAAAACAAAGATGTCGGCGATGTGGGACGGACAACACGCAATGCCTGGATCAGACTACAAGACAAATTTGGTCTTTCACGATTGCAACATGTCAGACTATTGCAATGAAATATTTGATTCCGATACCACCGCATCTCATCTTTTACGATCACTGGGCTTCATGTTGTCTACTCAAACACCACCGGATACACTCGTTGCCATGGTGGCGACCTCAACAATGGATCGCGCCGCGTGTATTACAAGAACAAAATGGGGAAAAACGTGTGGTGGTGGTCAGCGGTGCTCGGGAGGTTACGTTCATTTAAGGCTTGCTTGAGGTATGTTCACATACTTTGAATATGATACGGCTCGCAAGCAGGCAACAAAACGGTATGTAGCCTAGCAAGCTAGTCCTAGTACTAACAGTTGTACGTAAACATGCTGGCGTTCTGTTGAATCATGCTCTAAAGTTTCGGTGTGTGTGAAGTCATTTCATTCCAATAAAGTAATATAATTACAGTGAATTAGCAGCCATTATTTCAGTCATGTCGTAATGTTGGTTTGACCTGACTGATTAGAATACATGACCTGACTCGATAATCCTTTTGAAAATACTCGGTATACAGTACACAAGTATATACAGTGAATGAACAAGTCATTTAAATAGACACATTGCTCCATCTTGTGATCGGTTATGGTTTTTTTAAACTCGCTGATGGGTAATCGGCCACAAAAATCCTGATCATGTAAAGCCAAGTGATAAAATAGTCCTGGTCGACTTCAAATTTAAGGTGTGTGCGTCTTTAGTGTAGTTTCTCTTTTTCAGGGTGGCTGTGTGCAGTTTGGCAACAATTGCGTTCCCGCATTTAACACATTCTCTGCCATGAACGGCTTTAGAAGTCAAATATCCATGTTAACTTGGAAGGCTGGCAGTGAACGGGTTAATGCATATCTCTTCCGCATAGAACGAATGCGTCGCCATGATTCCACGGGGTGATGTAGATCTACATTTGGAATTGGTACACAAGACAATTCCAAAGTGCTTAACAGTTACATAAGATTTACAAGAAGGCATAAAAACATATTCCGTAAAATGTAAAATAATCATGAATTACTGTAATTTCTTGTGTATAATGTGCAAATGTTCCCAAAATATTTTCAGTCAATAGAGCTAAAGTAACCTGTGTTTTAAAATCTCCTAACTCCCGTGGTTCCAAGCGTGTTCGTTTTCGTGAAAGAACTTCGTTCACAACAATGTATCAAAACCAACCAATTTATTCCTGACAGAGGAGTCGATACATTTGCAGAGCTCTGGGTTCGTAACTACCCCATCTTATCCTTAGCAGATAAAGTAGTCGAACTGAAACTATCTGATTCTATCCCAGACTTATACAATGTTTCAAACAGGCCAGTATGTAATCGCTGTCGTCTGATTGGTCCGTAATCTGACGTCATCGTTGTCCTGCAGAATGATGACCATTTGATCTGGCTCCAGACTTCTGCTCCAGGTGTCGCCTGCATTCAATGTTTATAGTGGCTCCCCGCAGTTCCTTTCTTCCTTGAGATGTGTCTCCAAATACCACCTGATGGGGGGGTTTTCCTGCAATAAAACCCCTACCCCCTTATCTGATTATACTGTAATACACATCCTCTTCCAAACTAGTTAGACCCTGAAACTCTACATTATATTCTATTACATATAGAATTACATATTAGAATATAAAGTATTCTATATTCCCTTCAGAGCGCATTAAATATAAGTTTTAGAACAAATTACATTGTATAATTGTATACCAGTACCTAAGAGTTGTGAAAAAGGTAGACACTTCCATTCCAGTATGTTATGTAATGTCGCATGTTAAGCATATCTATTAGGGTAATGTGCGCCGCCAGTCTGAGATTCCTGACCTGCTCGCGGCAGCTTGCCTTGTTGTTGTCATTAGCGTAGCAGGTTTCTTGCTATTGCATTAAACGGCAGAAACGGCTACCCTTAAGTTTGTTTGACCTTAAACCTAAGATGGAAAATGTAGACTACAAGGGTTAGTTACACGGCCACTTTAAAAAGCATCGCTGCCGAAGATGTGGGAACGCGCGAAGCAGCGCGGCAATTCCAAGTATTGGAATGGAACGTGAGATTGTGGAGGAAAACGAAGGAGAAAATCTTCCAGCAAAGAGCAGATGCAAGAGCTTCGGGACGTGGGAAAGTCCCACAGTTTCCGGACGTGGACAAAGAGCTGCTGCAGATTATCGTAGAGCAGAGGGCAAGTGGCTGCGCGATCAACACTGCCGAACTTTGTCTCAAATCTTGGAGAATAATGAGGAATAAAGGTAGCCAAGACTTCAGGGCATCCGCTAACTGATGTGAGTCTGTTAGGCGCAGAACAACAATTGCACGTCGTCTTCCGGCCAATTGTGAGGATCAATTGACAAAATACCAGCAGTTCATCATTGGGGTGAGAAAGCAGCAAGAATAAGAAATTGGCTGCCCGGCAAATGCTGATCAAACAATCTTTGATCTGCCAAACGCTCCAACAATCGATCAGATCGGCGGAAAAACAGTGAAGGTCAAGTCTCCGAGGAACCAAAAAGAGCACTTTATTTGAATTCGGGTTGGGCATTGTTTGCATTGGGGCGATTTCGGTCCCGATTCCGGTTCTTCGTTTGGATTCCTGTTCCAAACGATTCTCGATTCGGATTCTTTCGGGGGTCTAGGTCAAAAACGTTTGCGTTGTTTAAATAAAGGCTGTCCAAATTAGGAACATCCATTTTCTTAGCAGCCTGCAGCATGAACTAAAGTGAACTTTTGACTCTGCATTCTATATACATACATGCAAATCAGTTGCCTTTTGGCCAAATTCGCTGTTTTGAACTCAAAATAGGATATTTACGTGAATCGTATCGTTCCAATGACTTTTTCCTGCGTTTCACTTGTGCGCTGCCTCAATGTTGCCATAGACATATTTTAGCTTCACTCGCCCAATTGACTTCTTTGAAGTTCCGCACGGCGTAGGCGGAGGCTCGGCGCCGGAGGGAGCGCGTCAGACTTCTACACATCGTGAAAGCCTCCTTTGCACAATATAATCTTAATCCAAGTGTTGCACTGTGGTGACTGGTCATTTATTTTAACGTAATTAACACTTTTGTTCACCGCTGCCGTTGGGCACAAGCACGGCTTCATGCGTGTTCTGTTCTGTTGCTTCTTGCCGCTTCCTCCTTGGTTTTCACCACTTTCTTATTCGGGGTCGGCGGACTCCACGCATCCAAACTGGGAACCAAATGTTTTTAATTTGAACGATCCCGGGAGAACCGGAATGTTAGTCCCGGTTCCAATCGGTTCTCAATGCCCAACCCTAGCTGTAATGCTGGGCGCTTATGGAGATCAGAATCAGAATAATCTTTCTTTGCCAAGTATGTCCAAAAACACACAAGGAATTTGTCTCCAGTAGTTGGAGCCGCCCTAGTACGACAAAAGACGGTCAATTGGCAGAGAACACTTTGGAGACAGAAAGACGTTGACAAAAAACAGTCACTGAGCAATAAAGGGGTGCTAGTTATCTGGTAATGCCGGTACATTTTTATTTTTATTTTTTTTGACAATTGTGCAAAAAGATGCCTCTAGCACTTAGAGCAGTTCGAATGACTAATATTGCAATAGTCCGGTGCAACGACCGTTGTGCAAAGGGCGCCGAGACTTCAAGCGAGGAGTGTGATAATCTGGGACAATGTCGATTGTGCAAATGTTGCAGATACTCCTCAGTCAGTGTGCAAATGGAGCAGATGCTCCTCTGGCACGAGTGGCCGGTATCGGTCGACAACAGATATGCAAATAGTGCAGCGTGGCGAGACTACTACACTGAGTGCACAAGTCATGTATAATTGGCCCCACAGAAATGTGACGACGAACTCAAGTCCAAAAATTGCCAGCATGTTATAATTGAATTGTAGGGTAGGTGTTTAAGAAGTTGTGACTAAAAGGAAGCCATACATAATCTTTCAACGAAAAACTCTTCCCACCCACTGCTAGTGGCCAAAGGGCGTCATAGTGAGATGCCACCCAAAAGGGTGGATGGATGAGGCGCTTACTAAGGACTGGATTCGGTCAGTCTGGTGTGACCACAAGCGACTGTCGCAAAATGCTGGTGCCGGATGCCAGCCATCAAAGAAATCCTCAAAGAAAATAAAAATGACTTGGTAATCATTCCTGGTGGCATGACTGCACAGTTGCATGTGATGGTGTATTGTGCAATCGCGCTTTTAAAAAGCACATGCGGAAGAAATGGAACATGTGGATGCCGTCGGGCACTCATACGTTCACTGCAGGTGGCAATGTAAGGAAACACGCATGGATAAAAGACGCATGGGATGCGGTTTCCCCTGACATATTTTTCAGGGGATTCCAAAAAGTTGTCTGGCAAATGCCACGGATGGCACAGAGGATGACATGCTGTGGGAGGAGGATGAGATCGCTGTTCATGATGCAATGGCGGAGGCACCGGAGGGACTACGCCCTGAACTGGTCGCCAATCAGTCGCAGGGCACGCATAGACACGGACAACCATTCACACTCACGTTTGCCCGGTCACTGAGTGGGGACTAAACCCACGCTGCCCGCACCAAAGTCAGGCCAGTGTTCCACTACACCAGGGGTGTCCAACTCAAATTTACGGTGGGCCAAAATGAAAAATTGGGACAACCTCAATATTACGTGAAAAATCATGTTTCCCTTCTCTGCAGGAATGTAGTGTTAAAGTTTACCGTATGGCAACATACTTACATTTTGCTTACAAACTGAATCTGGAATAAACAAAAACTAATATTATCAACACACGAGAAATCCAATTTGCGATAAAAGACATCAGTGGGATTTGTTTGTTGTTTTGTATCTAAATAGATAACATGAATTCTTCTGTCTCTCTATCTTCGATTGAATCTATCTCCGACTCCCTTTCTTTTTTATGTAGCGTACTTTCGCGACCATAAGGCGCACTTCAAAGTCTCCAAAACTCCAAGATGTCTACCACGCGGACGTGGAGGTGCCTTCGGAGCAGCCGTGAGCCAGTAGGGCCAGCGAGGCCGAAACACGTTCACAAGTGTTGACCTCCGTTTACAAATCAGTGGCACTTTGATGAAAGAGGGTCCTAATTGACGAACGGGTTTTTGTAATGACCAGCCAGTGGATTTGTTTTGCTTTGTGTTGGGAGCAAAAATTGAACTTCGAATACAGTAGAATTCATTGATTTGATATATATGTCAGGTGCCCTGCGAGTGGCCGGCGACCGATTCAGGGTGTACCCCGCCTCCCGTCCCGAGATAGCTGGGATGGGCTCCAGCAGCCCGCGACCCCAGTGAGGATAAGCGCTAAAGAAAATGGATGGGTGGATATATATATATATTATATATGTCACAAAAACATTGGCTAAAGCAGATGCATTGCTTGAAGTGTTTTAGCCTGAGTGGCAATTATCAACACTTGTCCACAGGAGGTTTATTGGAAGGTTGATAAAATACAAGGAGGTAGATTGAGTTAGACAAATTGATGACCGTATTTTCACGACCATAAGGCGCACTTAAAAGTCTTCAATTTTCTCCAAAATGGACGGGGCGCCTTATAATGGGGCGCGCCTTATGTGTGCACCGAGTTCCAACATCTATAAATGTTGTTGTGTGATGAGCGCTGCGTTTAACTTTTTATTTTTATTTATTTTTGAGCGTTTCCTGCCGACACGCTGCTTACACAGAGGAAAAGCGGACGTGGCTGAGGACAGGGTGTGTGAAGGAGGACGCTAAAAGCCACGCCCCCGCGACGGGGTTTTTTTTAAATTTATTTTAATTTGAATTTTTTTTTTACCGCTTGACTGACTGGGAGCATTTCCGGGGTGTGCATTGTGCAAAATAACATCGGTTTGGCTAAGGACCCCCGAAAATGTCACCTACGAAGAGACACGCTTACGAAGCTATCAGTTACGTGGAGGAACGTGGGAATCGAGCAGCCGCGAGAGAATTCAAGATCAACGAATCCACCGTTCGCAAGCGGAGGAAGCAGGAAAACGAGCTTCGCCAAGTCAAGGAGACAAAGCTGAGTTTCCGCGGGGAAAAAAAAGAAAAAGAAAACGCGGAAACAAGGCGAGGTGGCCCGAGTTAGTTTTCCAACTCGAACAATGGATTAACGAGCAAAGAACAGCCGGGAGAAGCGTCTCTACAGTCACCATTCGACCGAGGGCAATAACTCGGGGCTTGCCATCCTTCCGGGAGGTTTGACGAACCGCTGGACATCGGTGTAAACAGGGCGTTCAAAGTGAAGTTGTGAGCGGCGTGGGAGCCATGGATGACAGATGGCGAACACCGCTTTGCTAAGACAAGGAGGCAGCGCCGGGCGAGTTACGCCGCGATTTGTGAATGGGTTGCGGATGCTTGTTCGAGCTTTCGCACGGCAACGAGACTGACCGGAACCCGGCGTGTTTGATGGAGAACTTGGCCGGCTGTTCATTTCGGATACAGAAGATGAGGACTTTGATGGATTTGCGGATGAGGATTGATCCAAAAAATAGCGTGAGTACATTGTTAAAATTGGCTGGCAACCAGTTCAGGGTATACCCCGCCTCCTGCCCAATGACAGCTGGGATAGTCTCCGGCACGCCCGCGACCCGCGTGAGGAGAAGCGGTTCAGGAAATGGATGGATGGATACATTGTTAAATACTTCAATAAAGTACAACCGAACTCAGCTTTGCTCCCGCTGCCTTTTTAAAAACATTGTTTTAGCGTGCATGCATGCTACCGTGTGTTTTAAGCGAGCATATGTTTTAACATGCCAGCGCCCATTAATACGGTGCGCCTTATGTATGTGTTGAATACAGAAATAGACCCCGTAACTGAGACTGCACCTTTTAATACGGTGCGCCCTATGGTTGTGAAAATACGGTAAATCTTTTTTCAAAGGCCAACAACAAAACAACCCAAAAAAATAAGAATGTCCTTCAATAAAAATCCAAACAAATTATGAACAGTCCCTGCCAAGGAGTTGAGAAAGGGTTATAAAAAAACATTAATTCAATCAATGTTATATTCTTTGTTATGGCCACACTGCTACGCACACGACAAACCGGTCTGTCTTTTACTTTAGTGAACAGATAATCTGGCTCCCACCTGTCTTGGAAGTTCCCCCTTTTTCATCTTTCGTTTTGCCATTTTTGGAAAGGGGAAGTGTAAATTTGCCCGAGGAGACCGGTAGCATAGTTGCTAACGACCGCAACAGAAAGGGTAGGGGCGCTCGCTGGTCTAGACTGATGGACCGACACACTAACAAAGCATTCTGGGATTTGTAATATTAGTTGCGCATGTGCTATATACTGGCCTGCCAGGTCTAATACACATTTTGATATGATATGATTGTGGACCAAATTGTGGAAAATGTGGATCAAGGAGAGAGGTTGCAGTTAAATGAGATTTGGCCCACGTGTGTTTGTCGTCTTGTGTCTTGCAGACGTCAGTCGAGATCTTCGTCCTGAGTGGCCGAAGCCAGACTCTCTCACATTAAAGAGGAAGAGGAGGACAAAGAGGTTTGTCACATTAAAGAGGAAGAAGACTTGAAGTCCCGCCACATCAAAGAGGAGGAGGAATAGTTCCTCCACGTTAAGCATGAAGAAATCATTCAGGTTCCTGTGACTGGTGTGTCTTTGAAGAGTGAAGATGAAGGTCAAAGTGAGGAGAACAGAGGGGCGCAGCCTCCAAGCAGCTGCTCAAGTCGACACATGACAACGGAAGGTGATGGAGATCGCTGTGAAGAATTACAAGCAGACGGCCTCTTAGCTCCACTATCAGATAGTGACGACATGACGTCACACTCTCCTCGCACGGATGATGATGATGATGAGGATGATAAACAGTCTGAAGGTGGTGAGACATCTCCCACTGACAACAAACGATGGAAATGTTCTCAGTGTGGGAAAACCTTTGCCTATAAGGGAAAGTTGAAACAACACATGAGAACACA
Source organism: Phyllopteryx taeniolatus (assembly GCF_024500385.1). NCBI lineage: Eukaryota > Metazoa > Chordata > Actinopteri > Syngnathiformes > Syngnathidae > Phyllopteryx > Phyllopteryx taeniolatus. The sequence goes on along the minus strand of NC_084519.1, from coordinate 45,157 downwards.
CACTGGAGAGAAACCTTTTGCCTGCACAGTTTGTGGCCAGATATTCTCTCAGAAGGTCATCTTAAGTCGTCACACAAGAACACACACTGGAGAGAAACATTTCGCCTGCTCAGTTTGCGGTCACAGATTCACCAAGAAGGGCGACTTGACAAGTCACACAAGAACCCACAATGGTGAGAAACCTTTTGCCTGCTCAGTTTGCGGTCAAACATTCTCAGCAGAGGCAAACTTAAAAGTACACACAAGAACCCACACTGGTGATAAACCTTTTGCCTGCTCAGATTGTGGTCAAAGGTTCTCTATTAAGGGAACCTTAAAAAAACACACAAGAACCCACACTGGTGAGAAACCTTTTTCCTGCTCAGTTTGTGGCCAAAGATTCTCTCAGAAGGGAACCTTAAAAAGTCACACAAGAACACACACGGGTGAGAAACCATTTGCCTGTGCAGAATGTGGTCAAAGATTCTCCGAAAAAGGAAGCTTAAAAACACACACAAGAACACACACTGGAGAAAAAGCTTTTCCCTACGGAAGCGTATTGCATTCACTTGGATAAAAAAAAAAAAAAACTCCTGTTTTTCTGAGTAATTTAAATAGTCAGAAAAAAAATTAGTCCGAAAAACAGAAAAAAATAGTCAGAAAAAATTACTCAGAAAAACAGGAGTTGTTTTTCTGTAGTACGGAAGCGTATTGCATTCACATGGATAAAAAAAAAAAAACAACTCCTGTTTTTCTGAGTAATTTTTTGGAGGGCTTTGTTTTTCTGACTATTTTTTTCCTGTTTTTGGGACTAATTTTTTTTCCGCCTGTTTTTCTGACTATTTTTTTCTGTTTTTCGGACTAATTTTTTTTCCGCCTGTTTTTCTGACTATTTTTTTCTGTTTTTCGGACTAATTTTTTTTACACCTGTTTTTCTGACTATTTTGTTTCTGTTTTTCGGACAAATTTTTTTTACACCTGTTTTTCTGACTATTTTTTTTCTGTTTTTCGGACAAATTTTTTTTACACCTGTTTTTCTGACTATTTTTTTTCTGAGTTATCGGGACACACAAACTCACGCGAGAACCTGCGAACTGCAAGTGACTCTTTGCGGACTCACTAATGGCGGATTACTGCTCGCACACCTTCAACCTGCCCATACTCGTTTACATTACCGCTTCAATTAAGGTAAGTCACATAATGAGTAACACACATTGTATAATACTCTTAATACTTTAGTTTTAGACTGCATACTATTCTAATGTAAGCCAATATTTACTATATGGTTTTATGTAGCAAGTAAGTAATAGACGAAGTCGAACGTCTCCTCAGCATGATTTCAGTAAGGTAACAGTTACTATATGTTTAGCTGATGCTGTTCACTGCTCGTCCTTGACTTGACAACATGCTTTTCGTCATAACGTTAGTATACAATAACATTACGCTTCCGTAAGTAGAACGAGACATTCGTTGTAACGTTAGTTTATATACTAAGTATACACTAACACTCCAGAGGCATAGTAACAGTGTTAATTGTTTAACATGGGGCACGTAAGCATGTAAACAACAAAGAACGTTGCCAGTAGACTTGAAATACTGTTAACAACAACAACAAAACTGATAAAAGCCCATATTGATCTGCTGAGTTTAGTCTTTTGCACTATTAGAGTGCCGTAATGTTATTATTTTTGAATAACCAGTCAAGGCTTTCATTACACAAGGACACAACACAAATCAGTTTTGGTGGTGATTTGAGTAAGCACATTAAAATGTTTGCAAATGATTACACATATAGATGATGCCCTTTTCCTACATTTTTTCATTGCCAGCATTGCAATGGCTACATCCTCAACCCCTGGCCTCCCACAAGATGATGATGGTCTGTGGGAATTTCTACGCAACAGAGGTGTTCATGAGGAGAGTATTCAGAAAATTAAACAAGATCATGTAAGTCACAGGAAATTTGTTCCTGCTGGTATATATGAATTTTTAAATGATTTTCTCAACTCTATTTTACATTCAAATTAATTTATGATTATACTTTTACCAATACATTTTAGACCAGGGGTGTCAAACATTCAGCCCGCAGGCCAAAACTTGACCGCTGGGGGGGCTACAATTGGGTCCGCAGCGTGAATTTTAAAATGAAAAAATACAGACGACATTGTGGCGGTGGGGACTAAGTATAATTTAGAGAATTATTATGCTCATCTAAAAAAGGAGTTGTAATAATTCCTAGCTCTTCAGTAGTTGATTTATCTTAAAACTGAAATACTATACTGTATTTTTCAGTTCCAAATATCTGTGTCTTATAGTAGCAAAAAATTTTTTTAAACTTGCAAAAAAAGGTGAACCTCTGCAAACTGTTGTAGACTTGACTCTTTATCTGGAGTGAACAAGATGTTTCACATGGAGGGTCATCAGGTTCTCTAAGATATGGTCTGAGCATTCTCTATTAGAAACTTAGCTGCAAACTTAAATGTCTGTTATATAAGCGCACTCACATTATTGCCAGCTTCCAAATCTGTTTTTATTTTCTTACACTGTCCATTGTGTTATCATCTGCATTAAGCATTTGTAATTTGTTGTCTGAGAATTAAACACAGAAGTAAATATTCTTGGAGATAATAGTTTGTGTCATCATGTCTAATGTTTTCTTTTTTTTTTTAAATATAGATTGACAGCTCGATAATTGGAGAAATAGATGATGCTGCTATGGCCTCTTACATTCCAGCCTATGGTGATAGGATTGCTACAAGGCGTTTCTCAGTGGAAAAACAGAGAAGAGGTGGAGATGATACAAAAAGACTTTCCTTATTCCAAAAACTTAGTAAGAAAATGGGCACAATGGGTAACAAAGCCTGTGATCATGGTTTTGAGGGAGAGAGAGAGAGAATACAGTGAAACCAACAAATGTGTACCTACAAAATAATAAGCGAGCCTGGAAGACAACCAGAAAAATAGAATTAGGGTGGATACATAACAACAAACAAGTCAGAAAACACAGCGGTGGAGGAACCAGAGTTCTGGATATTAACAAGAATGCCACTAAAACTGAGATCCTGTCTCAAGCAAAACAACTGTTTTTCCCAAATGAGAAGTCAACAATGGGAAAGTGGGAAGAGTTCAGTCATGACATCGTTAACTTTCAGGAAGCACAAGTTGATGAGGACGTAAGTGTGCGGGAGTGTTATGACACACACAAATGAGCTTTGTTAAGATTTGATTTGTTCACAAAGACCCTTGCCGGTGGAGATGACCAAGAGGAAGGAGCTGACATACCGACAGATGAGCAACATGAAAACTCAACAGAATGTGGACAAAAGAAACAAACAATGGAAAAGGTGGAACAGCTGACGAGGAAAAGACATAGCAGTGAAATAAGTCAAATACACACAACGGAAGATGATGAGCTGAGCACTGCAGCTGTTCAGATTATTGATCTTACGTCTTTGTGTAATACATCAGAGGTCAGTTTTGGTCCTTTGACAGGGGGTCCATTTTTAGGTGATCTTGATGATACACTCTTACATGATCCAAACCTTGCAATAGAAGACGAACAACTAAACATCCCCACTTACACCTCAACTCCTAATGATGCTGAGACAGCTTTTGGTAGACCACCAAGTCCTTCCTTTGAACTTTTACATGTGACTGTGAAACTTCACCGAGTAACTCTCTTAGATGAACTTATTACCCAATTCAAGGATGAAGCAGTGATGACAAACTCTGTGAAATACAGCTTTATCGATGAAATGGGGGCAGATGCAACGGTGTGTCTAGGGATGTATACGCTGCCTTCTGGACAGAATTCCTAGACTGTGCAGCAGAAGGTGCAGATGTGAGGGTGCCATCGCTCTCCCCGAAATGGCAAGAGGAAGAATGGAAATCTGTTGGCAGGATATTGGCCAAGGGACTGAACGACCATGGGTATTTTCCATGTCGTCTGGCACAAGCCTTTACGGCAGCCATCATATTTGGTGAACACTCCGTTTCATCTGATTTACTGTTTGACTCCCTGATGTTGTATCTTAGTCAATCTGAGCGTCATCTTTTGTCCACTGCTTTGCAAGAAGCCGTTATCGGCGATGATGAGGAAGAGTTTCTTGATCTTATGGATCGCATGGGAGTAAGAGCAGTACCGACACAAGATAACTTGAGAGCTGTGCTTATCCAGGTTGCCCACAAGCAAATCATCCAGCATCCAAAATATGCATTGGATAATCTTGCAGAGGTTGCAGGACCAACACTCAGGAAGTTTTTCCCTAATGTAGAGGATATGAAGAAGCTGTTTGAGGACATTAAACCGACAACAGGAAAGGTGATTAAAATGATAACAGCTTTTCCAGCTACTTCAGCAGAGAACCAAAGTTTGCGATTTTTACATCAGTACATAAGGGGATTGGATGAAATAAGTCTCCGGAAGCTGATGAGATTTCTGACCGGGTCGGATGTTATCTGTGTAAAAGAAATTCAAATCACTTTCACCTCTTTGGAAGGGCTAGCACGGCGGCCAATTGCCCATACTTGTGGCCCAACAGTGGAGCTGCCATCAACTTACAGTAGCTATCCTGAGCTTGGAGCTGAAATGGAGGCAATATTGTCCAGCAACACTCATGCAATGGACATAGCATAAGAGTAAGTGACTGATGTTCACATACACATTTTTCTGTTCCCCATTCAGCCACCTATGATTGTTTAGACTGTGAATGTGGGCTATAGCATATAAGGAGAATATTTTGTTAGCTTAGGGTCTGTGTAAGTAATGCAAGAAACAATAACTCACACAAGCACAGATTGATTGAAAATGTTCTTTCTACCCTTTCAACAATTCACTTTTGTTATCAGTCTAGGATGGATGGGAATGTTTTCACGTTAGAAACACCATTGTATTTTTGCTGTTATAATAGAATTGGAATCTCTACCTCATGTCAAATGTTAATACGACAGTGTTTGTGAGTCTGGTACAAGGTGGTTTGGGATTTTATGTTTGTTTTGCAAACAGATTATGTGTTACCTGTTTAGTCATGTAGTTCAAGAGTCCTGCTCTGTGAGACATGATATGTTTCAACCTGCAATCTTTAAATTGGACATGTTTCTTTTGCATGCTTGCATTGTTAAATGTTACGGGTATTAAATATGTGCAAACTCAAGTAAAGAACTTGCTATATTAAAATATATTCATAAGTATGCTTCATTTGCTGAAAGTTTAATGACAACTGCATTTTAACATAAATGTAGAGTGACATGGCATTCAAATACCTAAAAATACAGTAGTTGATCTGATCTGTTTATATGTTTGAGAGATGACATAAGCAAATACTAATAGTCACCAAATTTTGTTACGTCTAATTGTTTTGCTGCAGATTACACAGACAGCCAATTCACGAGAACACCCCCCCCCCCCCCCCAAAAAAAAAAATCAGGAATGTATCATACCTTAGTGCTATAATAAACCAAAACTAAGTATCAAAAAAGAAAAAGGTTTCACTGCTCGGTATCAGCAGATATTGTGTAAGAGCTACATTGGACATTAAGCATACACACCATTATAGACACAGTGTATTAGAAACCTTTATTTATAAATGATGAACACAATGAACCCAAGATTCCCCATGTTTTTTCATGCATACATTGGACGTTTGCTTTTCTGGAATAGAAAGAAGATATACGAGGCACAACATGGAGATGTCCATTTGGAGCAAATTCACAGTAATTTACTGTTTTAATACCCTTTACAGTTAAATTCATGGTGCGTAAGGTCTACCATTTTTGGAGGGTTACATGATCCTGTCATTTGATCCTGTAGAGCAGGTTGTGTTCATGAAATCTGCGCTCGTATGTAAGGACGTAAGAACATGTAAAGCTCGATGGCTTCCTCTGGAGAGGTGGGTGGATGAAGACTGTTTTCTGCCATGGCGAGACAACAAATGTCAAACACTGTATCATCACAGGGGTACGGTCCTCTCTGAAGGCATTCTCCTCTGCAGATCTCTATCTTTTCTGGAGATACCTCTTTCAAGTACTCTCTGGCTCCAAAAAGTTCGGGTAGGGTGTACATCATCACTGGGCGCCCACCTGGAGATGCAGCATTTCTGCATGGGCGAATTCTGTGAGTGTTCCAGAGGTGAACAACTTCCTGTAGTTCTCGCTAAAGAAAAATCGTGATAAAATCAGTTTGCACATTTTATATACCAACTGCAGTACATATGTTGCACTTAACTAGCCAATGTGTAGTACAAATCAGCTCCAATTTAAACATCTGCGCAATAGTAGTCTTAATTAAAACATCAAGATACCGACATAAACATTTTATTCCATTTTACAATTTTCATTTAAGTAATTCTAATATATTATGCTGACAATACTGTCTGATTAAGGTTTTGAATATAGCCTACAAAGAGTGAGCTCTTGACACTCATTTCTAAGTATTAGTACCACACCAAAACTAACCCACAGGGTGGTATTCTACTTCTTTTTGTGAAGTACAATATGGAAGTAGGTAGACAATTGGCAGGAGGGGGGTTGCAGTTCTTACCTCTATTATTTCAAGACATGTGAACTGAATGATACTTTTGTCCAGGAAGTCACCAGAAAAGAAGTCTGAGTCTCATCCAAAACTGTGCATGTTGTCTCCTTAAAAAGCCCCACCAGTTCTCTATTCTTTGGTTGTGATTGCTCGATCCATACAGATAACATCTGTGCGAGAAGTTGTCCAGATGGTCGTGCCTCAAGAACATCTGCATTTGCTCAATAAAGCAGTTCTCGGTGCCAAGGTCCGAACGAATTCGGGCAGAAGTCCCATTCCTTGATGACACCTCATTAATAAAGTATCCAGCAATTATCTTAGGATCACTGTTTGTCGAGTAAGCATGTAGCCATATCACCATTCGTGAAAAACCATCTATTGCACCATTGATACAGATCCCATATGGTTTGAGTTTGTCATAAGAGTCTACATGCCACAAAAATTTGGGCCGGGATTGTGGTACATAGCCGATTCCGGCGCCTCAGTTGCACACCGTGCGGGTCCAGTATTTTCATCAGTCTCCTGATTGTCTCTTGAGTCACCACGTAGCCAGCCTGAATGCATTTTAAATGCATCATCTTGTATCCATGGAGCATACCATATCTGTCCAACTGATTCCGGACAAACATTGCTGTATCGAGCAGATCTGAATGGGCTTTCCTCCTGAACAAACGCAAAGTCCGCAGGTGCCTGCGTAATGTCGACAAACTAATAACAATACCATCTATGTGACTCAAAGACAGGAGTATCTCCCAGTGTCTTAAACCCATATCAAAATAAAACTTGATCAAACTGAATAAGCCGGTCATGTTGCTTACTACGGATTCCGCAAAGAGTCACTTGTAGTTCGCAGGTTCTCGCGTGAGTTCGATGTGTCCCGATAACTCAGAAAAAAAATTGGTCAGAAAAATAGGTGGGAAAAAAATGTGTCCGAAAAACAGAAAAAAATAGTCAGAAAAACGGGTGGAAAAAAATGTTGTCCGAAAAACAGAAATAAATAGTCAGAAAAACAGGTTGAAATTTTTTTTCCGAAAAACAGAAAAAAAAATAGTCAGAAAAACAGGCGGAAAAAAAATTAGTCCGAAAAACAGAAAAAAATATTCAGAAAAAATTACTCAGAAAAACAGGAGTTTTTTTTTTTTTTTTATCCAAGTGAATGCAATACGCTTCCGTATTTCCCTGCTCAGTTTGTAGTAAAAGATTTTCTCATAAGGTACTCCTAAGAAGTCACACAAGAACACACACTGGTGAGAAACCTTTTACCTGCGCAGTATGTGGTCAAAGATTCTCTGCGAATGGAACCTTAAAAAAACACAAGAACACACACTGGTGAGAAACCTTTTGTGTGCTTAGTTTGTGGAAAAAAATTCTCGACTCAGGCAGACTTGAAAAGACACACAAGAACCCACACTGGTGAGAAACCTTTTTCCTGCTTAGTGGCCAAAGATTCTCTCAGAAGGGAACCTTAAAAAGTCACACAAGAACACACACGGGTGAGAAACGCTTTGCCTGTGCAGATTGCGGTCAAAGATTCTCTCGACACCACTATTTTAAGAAACACAAGTGTGTTGGTAAGAATAGCAGCGATCAATAAAGTTTTCACCTCTAATGCGAGCAGGCTTCGTCACTTCATGAACCAAGAATGATTGTATTCTATGTACCTTCCTAATGGAGCTTGTTGATGGTGATAACATTGGGACTTTTTCCATAGTTCTGGACTTAAAATTGTCTGCTCCAAAATTGGCTCAGTCGTAGTTTTCGGCTTGTTTTCTGATGAAATATTTGATTTTCAGCCAGATTTTGGCCCACCTACATTTTGAACACATCAGCTTCTCATTTTAATGATTTTTGCGGCGCGAGCTGTTGTTCATAGTCGTCGTTCGTACGATACGTATGATAGTGAGAGATTAATAGTGATTATGATTAATCGTCTAGTGATCATAAAACAATGGAACCGTACTTCAAAGGGTCATGCGCGGTCACCTAAATCATGTGATGAGGCGTAATTGATGGACGTGTTCAGACATATCAGCTGAGAACGCAGCCATATCAGAACGTCCATCATCTGAGTGGGTTCAGACTTCAAATCTAAACATTTGAACTACAATTGATCTTTAGTGTATTTATGATTGCGTTACTAGCTATAAAATTGTAGAGATCATAGCGATGAGCTATGCTATGGATCATCAGCGGTCTTTATAAACTTATAAGCCATCACAAATGTGTACTCAAAATTAAAGGTACACAATTGACATCTAAAATTGAGATTTCTCTGTTAATTGAATACAGCATTCAAATACAAAAAAAAAAAAATGCACCAAACCAACAAAAATGGGGCATCTCAACAAAATATAGACTTTTTTTATGTGTATATGCGGTAATATGATAAGTCAGTCAAACAATTATATAGTTTTGCAGTCATAACGGCTCTCTGCTTTTAACTTTAAAGGTATATGATACCGATTCCGCGCATTCACTCATAAGTTCCATCAAGGCGCTACAGGAAGTCCTCGATTTACGAACGAGTTCCGTTCGTACGCTGGCGACGTAACACCAATTTCCGCGTAAGTCGGATTTCATCGTTAAAGTGGAAATTTACGGCGAAATACTTCTGTTACGGGTATCGTCCCACGTGATTGTGACAGCAAGCTCGGCGTGCGCGTCGATGTGTGAGTGAGACGGACTGTGAAGGAGGAAGGAGTGTGTGTGCGCCGGTGCGAGCGCGTACAGTAGCAAGTGTAGCGACGGCGACCGGGGAAGAGTAGCGATTAGCGGAGGACCCGTTGACGTCGAATGTGCAGAGGAGCTAATAAAGCCATTCAAGCGGCAAATCGGTGCTTCGCGCCTTTATTGTCGCCGCCGCCCGGCTCGGCTCGGCTGTGCGACCAGAGAAGGGCGTGAACCCCTGCTGACCGCGGTCAGATGACCGTAGCAGGAACGGTTAACACTTCGTATAAAGAAACTAAAATACATTCAAATGAAAAAATAAGGTGCTGTACTTACCATTACTGCTGAGAGTGTGAAAAAAGGCAAAGATACTCCCGCCGCACAAACACAGACAAGCGCTATGTGCTAGCTTAGCAGAAACACTACGGTGCTGGGGACAAAATGGCGGACGAGGCACGGGCGTCGTAAAGTGGAAACGTCGTAGGTGGAGTACGTCGTAACTCGAGGACTTCCCGTATAGGCTCAAATTGTTGGGTAAAAAATAAGACCACGATTTGACTGTTAGTCGGGGTCAAATATGTCGACTGTCGAACTATTGTTCCGCTGTGGTTTGCACCCCTATTTCCCTTGTCCGTGTCCCTGTCTGACCTCACGAAGGGGCTATAGTTTCTGCTGAAAGCCGAATTTCCCGACCAGACATGTTAGAACATGTTTATTGTGTCACTTTTTTCATGCATGTTTGCAAATCATTTGACGTCATGGGTCATAAATGACGAGAAGGCCGTTCTACTAATCTCTATTGTGCAATGATACTGTATATGACAGCAGGTGTCTGGAAACGCAAGCAAGCTGTTATTTTTTTCTTTCTTATTATTATTTTTAGTTCCTGCCAAGTTGGTTGAAACTTTTGGTATTTAAATATACACAATGTTTAATTCTTTTTTGTTTTACAGTAAACTTTAACAGTGAGTGATGAATAAACAGCTTGAAATAAGCACGTTTTGCCTCTTATTTGGAAAACGGTGGTGGTAATGAATACAGGACTCTAAAAAGTATGTTGTAATAAACAATAAACATTTGCATCACACAAGGCTAAGATACTTTATTTACAGATTTCCAGCAAAAACAAGACAACGACTGAATTAATGAACAGCAATGACAAGCAAAATCACCACCCGATTGTTCCTCTGACAGCCTAGAAGGGGGAAAGAACTAGTGAGCATGTCACTTCAATATCTTGTCATTGTTTAAATCAAAAAAAGAGTGCGGTTAAAACATGAACAGTGTAAAAAAAAAAAAAAACTAGAAATAAAAGGTGAACCATTACATTTCTCTTCTGATGTAGAAAAACAAAACGGGTGACGATTTGCTTCTCATTTTTTGTTTATGTCACAGGTAGCAAAATATAGCACAAAGTAAGTCGTAACCAAGTAGTAGAAACTGTATGTTACATGAACGATTACATCTTTATCTTCATTTTCAGGGTTAGGGTTAACCCTAAACCGAACCACCACCACAGTGGACGTTCACCGCAACAATGACAACACAAGTAATCCTACACTAATAACAACAAGGGGCACAATGACGGAAGGAAACTCGGACTGGGCCCAAATTGCGGAAATCGGAGGATGGAGACCAACCAAGAGACTCAACACCAGTCTCCCCGTTACCCGTGGAACCTAAGGAACGGAAACACCCAACCTTCTCTAAAAACAACGCCTGCGTGATTCCGAAGGACAGTTCGCTTCTGGAGATCTCCCTGGAGGAGGAGACACCTCTGATTGACTTTAACCCGCAATCATCGGGGGATGATAGCTTCGAAAAGATGCTACTTGACCTCGCAGAGGAAAACACAACATCGCCGACCCACCTACCCGAATCGCTTCCACTCAATTTGGGAAGTCGGGAACGTCCTACTACAATCTCAAGACTGAGACAATTGGAACTGCCGGTGAGAGCCCTCACGCAAAAAAACATTGACTCCTACCCTTTCCGTTCCTCAAAGGGATGCCACCCGAGCCAAGTCACGACAACCAATCCTCAAAAAAGTCCAAAGACATTTGAACACAAATAAAAAAATGAGGGATTGGAATTTAAGAACGACAAGAAAATACATAATCGTCGGAGATTCCAACCTAGCAAAGATGCCACCTTTTTCAAATCCTGACCTCCAGATAGAGAGCTACCCTGGCGCCAACCTTCGCCACGCAGCATCCATTCTCTCCAAAACCAAACACCTGACCCTGGTCAACAAATTAGTCCTCTCCTTTGGCATAAACTGTAGATATCAGAAAATTCAAGAAACTGCAATAAAACAGATCCAAACAGCAATCCGCGCGGCAAAGCAACAATTCCCAGCAGCAACTATTTGGGTCCCAGAAAGAAACTTTTCCCATTGTCTCCCAGCACAAACACAATTACGCCTTCGAAAACTCAACAAGCACATAACGGCCAACATAAATAGTATTCCAAAAATTCACCATTTGGACTTCTCTACGGAAGGGGATGGAATGCATTGGTCCAAATCAACAGCAGCAGCTGTACTCGACCACTGGACAATGTACTTAGACTTGTGAGTCCCCTTACTCCCAGGACAGAAGGGACCACACCCACAAGCAAGTGGATACGACAATCAGACACTTTGGATCCCTTGGACTTGCATGAGAAATACAACAACTGACAAGTCCGCATTGTGAACTCAGCTCGGATTTGACATCCTCTCTGTTTTGGGCCTGAACCAGGTCACACTGACTGTTTAACCCTAACCTACTTTCTAACCCTAACCCCTTTGCGTGGACAGACCTAACCATAACCACAACCTAAATTATATTGTAACGACTAATCCTAAACTTCTTCCTAAATTTAACCAATCTCAATTATTAGCCCTAACCATAATTTTAGTCACAACACCTATTCTAAACCTCTGCCTAAACTTAACCAGCATCTAACAACTAACTCTAACCTTTTCCTAAACTTAACCAATTGGAAAATGGACTATCTCAAACTGAGGGCCCTAACCTTAAAATTGATTTCCCCAATTCTACAGGGACGCATCCAGAAAAATAATCATAAAAAAATACTTACCTCAAATACTTACCTTAATTCTACTCAAAATAAAATAAAGGCTTTATTTATTTATTTAATTATTTTGATTATTTAAATAATTTAGAATACTCCAAAATTATAACAAAATAAAGGCTTTATTTATTAGTTCATTAAATGATTTAATATATTTACCTATATATTGGTTTATATATATATTTTTTGAAATACATAAAATAAAACATAGGTTTCATCTAATTAAACCATTTTTTTAATTTTATTGGATTATTTATTTTGTTGAATTGTGCGCTCAGACCTGAGGAAGGCTCGGGTTTAGCCGAAACGTAGTCAAGAGCGCACATAGATAGAAATTGGAATTAAAACAAGTACATTAGATTAGGAACAGTTGGATAAGACTAAAAACAAATACATTAGGTTAAAAACGATTTGATTTGGTTCAAACTATGAATTTAGACTAAAACATTGTTTTCCTTTTTCTTCTTCCTTTTTAGATTTCTTTGAGTTACACGTATACATTAGAGGATACTTTATATAAGCACAGGGTGATAAAATAGATTGTAAATCATCAAACAGTTCATGCCTCATAAGCTAACCCTTCATCCATCAGTGTGCTGTCCCTTTCTGGTGTGCCCACTTTCGTATTGTTTAGTACAGTCATGCAGACAAACAAAGAATAGACTTCCTCTTCTGCTGTTCTGCCACTCAGTAAGTTGCTGTAGCAAGCAGTCGTCATTTTTTGTCAAAGATGAAGAATATATGCCTGTGAGCAATGTAGCTGTCTATATGTGTTGTTCCACCATATGTGTTCAAGTATTTCTTCAGTGTTCTAAAACAGCGACTGTTGATGCTAACTGTTAGCATATCAATGACGTTTTCCATTCATTGGGTTGTTCTTTATTAGCATGCAAATAGCGGACGTTCCTACGGCAAAGCTGTGGTTGTTTTACACACACAACTTGTAGTTCTCTTTGTTTTATGCTTAGTTTGACCATAAATTGCAAGTGGGAGTGGCATTAAACAGCTTGAAACCTCTCTTTGTTTTTGGGGGGGGGGAAATGTTCACCATTTGCTGCGATTGGCTGGCAACCGGTTCTGGTGTACTCGGCTTCTTGCACTCGCTTCTTGAAGTCAGCTGAAATAGGCGCCAGCACACCCGTTACCCGGGTGAGGATAAGCGGTTAAGAGAAGGGCTGGATGATCACCATTTGTTAAAGTGGTGCTGATTGCGAAGTGAGTTGAATTGAGTTTACTGCCACCAGAAAGCGCTCCTATGTTAAATTGACGCTCGCAAGTCAAAGCAAAATGGCCGAATGAAGGCTCATATCTTGCAAAAAACTCGTGTCGTGTTACTTGTATCTCGAGGTAGACCACCGGACCTCGTAGTCCACCTTTCCGTGGACCTCACCTGGAGCCGAAACCCTTCCCGTCTGCTCAAGAAGGCGTAACATCTCTACTTGCGACGTGCCAGACTGGGGCGCCGTGTCTCGAGGAGCTTCTGCAGATGTGGTGGAGAGTGTCCTCAGCATCAGCATCACGGTGTGGCACGGCAGCTGCTCGGCTGCAGAGAGGAAGGCATGACAAAGGGAGGTAAATGGTAAGTCTAAGCTTATTTGTATAGCCCTTATATATATGGAGAGCCCTCACAAAAGTCTCTTAGCTCGTCACACCGCATCAACTTCTATGGGTTCAGCTCATTCTGGCCATCCTGTGAACCACTCTCATTCCCTACATTTTGCCAATTTTCAAAATAAAAGCCAGAAATTCAAAATGTTTACAAATGTAGCAACAGTTTCCTAATTTCTCAACCGATTGGCACCATTTCAATTTCTACGTGTCCAACTAATCCTAACCTTCCTGTGAACCACTCCCATAGGGTTAGGTTCGGGGAACGGAACTCTTTCCCACTCTTCCTGTAGGAAAGGATGGTGCACGGTCCATCCCCCCATGGTCCCAATCCCTGGGGTATGTGGGCTGGCGTTCCCGCCCATAGCGGACCTCTGTCCAACCCCCACCCTCCATGATGTTTGCTTCTTTTATTTGAGTTCGCCTTGGCTATTGAAGTCATCTTTATTTTTGTTGTTTCTTATTTATTAGTTTCGTTATTAATTTATAATGTATTTGAATCAAAGAAATAAAATAAAAGTCAATAAAAATAATACAAAATAAAAAAAATCCGTAATTCAAACCAAAAAAACCTATAACAACCTATTATGCGTGTGCCCTGACAACGTTTTGCCCTGTAAGGGCCTTCCTCAGGTCTTGGCACACTTTAAAAAAAATAAATAAACAACAACAGCAAAGCAGCTCTACTCTCTCTTGTGATGTTCTCCCTCCGAAATCCAAAACAAAACTGAGGCCTCTGGGCTTGTCTGCCTTTTATATGCTGCGCTTTTTACATTTTAACTTGTGTTAAAAGTAACATAACTTCATGCTGAGTCTTCTTTTTGAAGTTGTCCATTATACTAATGCAAGCTAAGCAAATAAATGATAACTTCTACAATTTATCTAACATTAACCCTATGTTGTTGTCTTTTATTATCTATAACCATTAAATAACCTCTATTTTAACAATTTATACCATTTTAACCAAAATGTTAACCTTATTAATATCTTTTAACTGGTTTTGTTTTTTGTGTTTTACAGTTTTTATAGTTTTTCTGTTTTTTTAATGTTATTTAGTTTTGTACTTTTGTTCTTTTTTTAATAAGAACTATATATAATTTCAATCCCTGTAATCTGTATTGTTATCCTATCATCATTATAACACTTGATATATCATCGCTTCCTGTTTTCACTCCTCCCCAGGATCCGCGAGGCCGCCAAGACCCACAAGCTGGTGGAGCAGGAGCTGGCACACGCCGTCAACGTCAGCGCCAGGGTGCTGACCGAGGCCAAGCCGTCCAGCCCTGAGGTAGGGGCACCAGGTGTAGGCAGATGGGTCCAGACGGGACAGCAGACGCCCCGTTGGACCCGCTCCATGCACATTTGTACATGAGATGTGCGGGGACGCTGTTACGTGTCAACTCCAAACCATCCCAGAGTGCATCAATGCGAAGTACCCGTGATACAGCTTTTACAGCGCGGCGGGTTGTGTGAATTTCATACCATTTTTGTACCGTATTCTGATGTACGCGGATAAAGTGAGCGCAGGGCTCGACTAATGTTACAGGACTACTTTACTGTCGTCCAGAGAACATGTGGCCTGACATGTCATGGTTTTAAAAAGAAAAGTGCGCCACAACTCTGCTTTTGATGTAGCACTAACCCCAAATGTTTGACTTGAATTCCCCAAAATACATGTTTTGTAGGTTTTGGATAAATCACTCAAACCAGTGTTGTTAATTTTCAGTTTTGGAGTCGCAGCACAGCCGTGGAAATTGTCAACAGCAGCAAAGTTGTCCAGGCAGAGACAACCCTGCTTCTGGATGGAAAACATCCGGTAACCTCTCTCGCCACTAGCTGCTGCCACTTTTTGGCCATCTGATCTCTCACGCACCCTTCTTCTCATCCTCCTCAGTCCGAGTTCCCCGAGGAAGAGGGGCTCCGCTTAACCCCGAAGAGCCTGAGTGCTGAGCTCCACAAACTGGATGACATCCACTGGATCTGTCCACTAATGCACTGTGCTGAGGAGGTAAGGATTGCGAAACACCCTGGCGTGCGTGCTTGCGTGCGTTGTGTGTGCATCCAGGGGTTGGTGCGTCCCAGTAGTAAAAGCAGCATAAAGTTTAAGATCATGCCAAGGTGAAGAGGGAGAAGGAAAAGTTCCACAAGCAGAAGTCAAACAGCTCGCTCTCAGGTCGGAACAACCGATAAAACACACCCAAAGTCATCGAGCAGACAAATCGGAATGTGGACTGTTGTTTTGAGCAGGTTACTTTGCTTCCCTCTAGTGGCCTGGTGAGGTAAGATTTGCAGCTGCATGGCCAGCTACTTGAAGCTGCTTTCACACAGCATTCCTTTTCCCCCCTTTCCATATTGTCCACCAATGTATTCTCCTTTCCTTTTTGAGAGCCTCACCCACCGAAATAGCCTTTGTCCCGAGAACATGCGTGCTTGCACACTACAGATGTAGGTTGCGACATTAACATAATTAGATGTCAGCATGCCAGCTCCGATTGTTTTCAACACAAAGTAACATGTGTAGTGATTTTTTTTTTTTTTTTTTAAATGAATACCTCTCTGACATTTTCAATCCAGGAAGTATTTTATAAATGATAATTGGTCCTAAAGTTGTGGCCAGTTGTTAAAGATGTACTGTTTTTAGAAGAACTTTTGTAAATCATTTTTGTGCGCATGTGTATACAGAGTACATATTGTGGGCATCGGGCCAAATTTGGTCCGTCTATCCATCCATTTTCAACACCGCTTATCCCGCTAAAGGTCGCGGGGCGCTGCGCCGGAGCCTATCCCATCTGATTTTGGGCTCCAGGCGGACTACGCCCTGAACCGGTCGCCAGTCAGTCGCAGGCCACATATAGACTGGGACAACCATTCACACTCACATTCACACCGTCACTGAGTGGGAACTGAACCCACGCTGCCCGCACCAAAGTCAGGCGAGTGTACCACGACACCATCAGTGACTTACCCAAATCTGTTCAATTGAATATTTTTTCAACAATTGATACTGTTGTTCAGTCCACACGTGGGACTGTGATTCTTCCAAATGACTGAGCGTTGTAAATTGCTTGCTCTTTGATGACGCAGTGTTCATAGAGACGTAGTTATTTAGTTTTCCTGAAAAGTAATGGTTTTGGACATGCAAGTATTCCACCCAACGCCAATGATGTCCAACCTATAGGATACAGCACGTTTTTTGTACGAGTGCGCATTTGGAGTTTGTAATCGCTTGCGGTCGTGTCGGTTTAGGAAGACGGGATGTGAAGTGTACGACTCCTGAAGCAGAATCGCCAGGCAACTGATGAGCTTTTCCGGCCCCTAACCTTGACCTCCGCGAGTGAGGAGATGCCGTCCTCTTATCTGCCGGCACCCGCTGTCCTGACTGCGGCTTAGGCGGCAAGGATTAGCTGTATTGCGTTTCCTTACTGTGCATTTTTTTTTCCGAAGCGGGGTCACTCGCATTGCTCCTCCACTGGCCTGCTGTGCTAATGAAAGAGCCTACAATTCTGTCATTTTGTCATAAACAGTGTCTACACGTTGCTTGCATGCAGCAGAGTGCAGCCATCTCTTAGAAACGACACGACGGAAACCGCCTTCAGACTGAAATGAGACTTTTCGGGGACACCTTGTTTCTACGTCACGCAACCTTCAATGACACCAGAAGCCGATGTGCAGAAATGTTGGACGTCGAACAGAAAAGAAAAACACTGAATGTATTTGTGTGTTGAGCTGTTAATAATACTACTGATAATAATACCGATAATGATGTGCACATGCAAGGTGCTCAAGCGGTTTTGACTTTGTTTGGCTTGTCGTGACCTCAACTAAAGAGGTCACGGTTGGTGGTTGACGATCAGCTGACTGTAGATGTAATGCACCAATGTGAATGTTTGCTTTGCCAGTAGTTGGCAATTGTTCTTATCGTCTTGCTCTCGTGGGTTTGCTGTCCAATCCCCCACCACCCCCAGGTCCACCAAACCATCCCTCCCGTGCGTTCATAAACACGATAGGATCAATGAAGAAATCAAGTCGGCCAAATGGGCAAATCGGTCGTTTGCGTAAGCATGTTTAGTCTAAGCCGACGCTTGCTGCGAGGGGCATACTAAACGATAGCGCGTGCAGGAACATGCTCGTTTCCGCTCACGGTCGAGCATCGCCAAGCTCCACTGTCGTCGGGTGCTGTTTCTGCATCCGGTGTGCGCCGATGCCTTTTTGCCTTCAAGGCTTTTGCGGTGTTGTGCCAAGCAGAGCGACACACTACAGTCGTGTGTGCAATGTGGCGCTCATTTCAAGTTTACCGTGTCTGTGCTCGCACTTTACAAACTCCTTGATGGGGGAAATGTGCGTGTACACGCGTTTACGGGAAAGTAGGTGAAGAATATCAATTTTTATTTGTGATGAACTATTAAATATGTAATGTAAAAATGCACGCCCATCGATGTGCTCCATGGCTGTGGCGTTCCTGCTCCCGTGTCCACTGACGCGCCGGGCCAACGTGTTACCATGGTAACCACGTTATCCATTTGAAGCTTAAAGCCAAAGCTTAAGTCGACTCGTGAATCACTTATTGATGAAGATAAAATGTTTGTGTACAATGTGTCACTTTTTGAAATCGTATCATCAACTTGTTCTGAACATATGATCGCAACGTGTATATTGGTTTTAAAAAGAAAGCTCATGTATATTGAATTTTATCAATGATCGTTTGAATGTAATTTAATGGGGTTAACAATGATTCCGCAATGCCGGGTGTTTGCACGAGTGTGTGCGTGTTGCCAGTTGTTCCGTCATGTATCAAAGATAAGCTTTGGAAATTAAAATGACTTGATGGTGCGATAAATGTGCGTCTGCCGCTGCTTCCAACGTGTCTCACTTAAAAGTAAGGTTTATTAATACCCGCATGTAAGTTTGTTCGGTTTGTATGAAAATGCTTGCCGCAGCTTCTCCCTACATACATCGTGACCAAGAAAGCTGACACAATATGAAGTTGTCGTTTCTCTTAATTGTCGATTCATGAAATGTTTAGAGTGAGGAGCTATAAAGGTGTTCTGTCATAAACTGACTTTGCCTCTTTTCCCAAGACAACTCTGCTTTCAGCTGGACTATCGCATGACAGGCGTGCGTGTCAAATGCCTCAGTGTGTTCTGTATGTTGTTTGTGAATCCATCCAGTAAGGAATAAACCGTATTGGAAAAGTAAGCGATTGTTGCAGTGCATTGGGCAAATAAAGTGACAAATACCCCCACTTGTAAATAGAAAAGTAATGCACTTATGCCCAAATAGTGGCCTCATGAGTATCAATGCAAAGTAATGAAACAACTTTGTAAAAATGGTACTACATTTATGGCAAAAGCTGCAGAATCCAAACTTTTTGTGGAATATTTGTTTTCTAAATTTCTTTGAAAATATAACATTCGAATGAAAGACTTCCAGAATCAGAATCATCTTTATTTGCCAAGTATGTCCAAAACACACAAGGAATTAGTCTCCGGTAGTTGGAGCCGCTCTAGTACAACAGACAGTTGTACTATTGTGTGTAGTGACCCTGAACCATTCAGTGATTTCAAAAATAATAACTGTGATGCAACTGAAACACATTTGACAAGCTTTCCTCCGAGCAGACTTGGGCATCACGTGAATGACTTCAATCAAGCACGAGAACTGGACCGTTCTCGGAAATAATTAGGAATTAGTCATCTGATTGGTCGCATTTGGCGCCAAAAGGTACGCAAACTAAGCCGATTGGTTAATGCAGTAAACCAATTTCCATTTGGATCGCTTAAACGCCTGAGGCGAGTGGCGTGACTTCCTCTTTCCTTTGTTCCAGTCAAGGTGAGGGTGCTGCTTTACGCTCTCTAGCAATTAATGTTGTTTTTGCTGTAACTTGACTTATTTGAGCGCGTTCTTGACATGTTTGACTCGGGCACCCACCCGGAGTCTGATAGTGTCTTGTGAGTGGTTAGGGTTAGTTTGTGCTTATACAGCTCAGTGTATTTGCGGGGTCGCCATTTTGTAGCGCAAAGTTTGAACTTTACTTAACGACCAAATGCACAATAGGCTTCCTGGCGTGGCATTTTACACATTGCCCGAGTGGTGCGAATGCGTTTCGAGTGTTTTATCGGTGTTGTAACGCACAATTGCCGTCGTCCACGCGGCGGGGCTGTCGCTTAAATGTGACGTCTGCGGCAGCGTTGCTGCTCCGCGGTCGCAATTGTTTAGTAATCTTTGAGCTTTATTCGACCCCCAAATGTATAATTGGCGTCGCTGGCTCGGTGTCTTACACTTCGCGTGAGTGGTGCGAAGGCGTTTCCAACGTTTTAGCGGTGTTGTAATGCACAATTGTCTTCGTACTCATGGCGGGAGTGTCTCTTGAATATGACATTGCCATTTTGAGCTAAGTTTAAACTTTACTCGACGCCCAAATGAATAATTGACTCGGTGGCGTCGCTGGCTTGTGGTTTTACACCGTTCGCGTGCGGTGTGAAGCATTTTGAGTGTTTTAGCTGTTTTAATGCCCAATTTCCGTCGTCCTCGTGGCGGGAGTGTCGCTTGAATATGACGCCGCTGCTGCGCGTGGCTGTTTTGTTGAGCAAAGTTTGAACTTTACTCGACGCCCAAAAGAGTAGACTCGGCGGCGTCGCTGGTTTGTCGTTTTAAATTTTGCGCGTGTGATGTGAAGCATTTTCGAGTTTTAGCGGTGTTGTTAAGCACAATTGTCTCCGTCCTCATGGCGGAAGTGTCGCTTGAATGTGACGTCACCGCTTCTTCTCAGCGGTCGCCATTTTGAGCGAAGTTCGATCTTTACTCGACGCCCAAATGAATAATGGACCCGGTCGCGTCGTCGGCTTTGCGTTTTACACTTAGCATGCGGTGTGCAGTATTTGAGTGTTTTAGCGGTGTTGTAATGCCTAATTTCCGTCGTCGTCGTGGCGGGAGTGTCGCTCGAATATGACGCTGCTGCTCCGCGTGGCTGTTTTGTTGGGCAAAGTTTGAGCTTTACTCGACGCCCAAATGAATACTTGACGCGGTGGCGTCGCTGGCTTGTGGTTTTACACTTTGTGCGTGTGGTGTGAAGCATTTGAGTGTTTTAGAGGTGTTGTCATGTACAATTTCCGTCGTCGTAGCGGGAGTGTCTTGAATATCATGTCATCGCTTGGTTTTGCTTTTCTTTTGACTTGAACACTGTTTCCTGTAAATGTCTTTCTACTGATTTTACTTTGACTATGGTCATTTTGAAAGTATTTATGTAGTTAATTTCCCTGTCCATTAAGTTAAATGACTACCATTTTCATTAATTTGAAATTAGTTTTCCATCCTCAGTCTAGTCCCAATTAGTTCCATCGTCGGTTCAGTTTCAGTTTATTTTTGAAAGGGGACAATGCAATTTCGTAAAACACATGAAGTATACATGGTTAAAAAAGCCAGAATTAGCCAGAAGGCTAGTTTTCATCTGTAGTCCCCTGGCCATGATGTAAAAAAAAAAAAAAAAAAAAAAAAAGAGGAAAGGAGGGCTGAACCCTTCCTCCCTGAAGGTGATAGGCCTCCGCCTGACCCCCGGTTGTTGAGCAAACTGTGTGAATTGACAAAGTTTGGGCTCTACAGAGCCTTCCTTGGGTCTAGGCACACCTAATTAAAGTATAAATAGGCGATGTTTACTGTCCAAACTCCCAAACCAAATTGAGTCATTGAAAAGTTGTTCCTTTTTATACCCGCTGTTCTCTTGGCCTATTTAAATTTATTTTAAAAGAATGTCTATTTGCACTGTTCAAACTACGTGTTGAGCTCACTCAAACCAAGCTGTGAACAAGTCCCGCTCCCCAAATTTAATGAAATTTCAAAATAAAAGCGTAAAATTCCAAATTTTGCTGTAATTTCCTTATTTTTCAACTGATTCTAACTTGCTACTTTGGCGTGTTGAGGTCGTTTAAACCAAGCTGTTAATGACTCCTGTTCCCCAAATTTGATTAAATTTCAAAATAAAAGGCCGAAATGCAAAACGTTGCTGTAACTTCCTTATTTTTCAACGGATTATAACTGTTGCTACTTCTGCGTGTTGAGGTCGTTTTAACCAAGCTGTGCCGTAACTGCATTTCGGCCTTTTATTTTGAAATGTAATGAAATTTGGGGAACAGGAGTCAACAGCTTGGTTTAAACGACCTCAACACGCAGAAGTAGCAACAGTTATCCGTAGAAAAAAATAAGGAAGTTACAGCAACAGTTCTGCATTTCAGCTTTTTTTTTTTTTTTTTTTGAAATTTCATAAAATTTGGAGAGCAGGAGTCATTTACAGCTTGGTTTAAAGGACCTCAACACGCAGAAGTAGCAACAGTTATCCGTTGAAAAATAAGGAAGTTACGGCAACATTTCGCATTTCGGCCTTTTATTTTGAAATTTAATGAAATTTGCGGAACAGGAGTCATTAACAGCTTGGTTTAAACGACCTCAACACGCAGAAGTAGCAACAGTTATCTGTTGGAAAAAAATAAGGAAGTTACGGCAACATTTTGCATTACGGCCTTTTATTTAGAAATGTAATCAAATTTGGGGAACAGGAGTCATTAACGGCTTGGTTCAAACGACCTCAACACGCAGAAGTAGCAACAGTTATCCGTTGAAAAATAAGGAAGTTACGGCAATATTTTTCATTTCGGCCTTTTTAGCAATTTAATCAAATTTCGGCAACAGGAGTCATTAACAGCTTGGTTAAAAAAACCTCAACACGCAGAAGTAGTAACAGTTATCCGTGTTAATGACTCCTGTTCCCCAAATTTGATAAAATTTGAAAATAAAAGGCCGAAATGCAACATGTTGCTTTCACTTCCTTATTTTTCAACGGATTATAACTGTTGCTCCTTCTGTGTGTTGAGGTCGTTTTAACCAAGCTGTTAATGACTCCTGTTCCTCAAATTTGATTAAATTTCAAAATAAAAGGCCGAAATGCAAAATCTTGCTGTAACTGCCTTATTTGTCAACGATTATAACTGTTGCTACTTCTGAGTGTTGGTCATTTAAATCAAGCTGTAAATGACTCTTGTTCCCCAAATTTCCAAAAAGGGCAAAATGTTGGTTTAACTGCCTTATTTGTCAACGATTATAACTGTTGCTACTTCTGTGTGTTGAGGTTGTTTTAACCAAGCTGTTAATGACTCCTGTTCCCCAAATTTTATTAAATTTCAAAATAAAAGGCAAATGCAAAACGTTGCCGTAACTTGCTTATTTTTCAACGCATTATAACTGTTGCTACTTCTGCTGTTGAGGTCGTTTTAACCAAGCTGTGCCGTAACTGCAGTTCGGCCATTTAGAAATTTAATCAAATTTGGGGAACAGGAGTCAACAGCTTGGTTTAAACGACCTCAACACGCAGAAGTAGCAACAGTTATCCGTTTGAAAAATAAGGAAGTTACGGCAACATTTCGCATTTCGGCCTTTCATTTAGAAATGTAATGAAATTTGCGGAACAGGAGTCATTAACAGCTTGGTTTAAAGGACCTCAACACGCAGAAGTAGCAACAGTTAACCGTTGAAAAATAAGGAAGTTACGGCAACATTTTGCATTTCGGCCCTTTTTATTTTGAAATGTAATCAAATTTGGGGAACAGGAGTCATTAACAGCTTGGTTTAAACGACCTCAACACGCAGAAGTAGCAACAGTTATAATCGTCGAAAAATAAGGAAGTTATAGCAACATTTTGCATTACGGCCTTTTATTTAGAAATGTAAGAAAATTTGGGGAACAGGAGTCATTAACAGCTTGGTTAAAACGACCTCAACACGCAGAAGTAGCAACAGTTATCCATTGAAAAATAAGGAAGTTACGGCAATATTTTTCATTTCGGCCTTTTTAGAAATTGAATCAAATTTGGGCAACAGGAGTCATTAACAGCTTGGTTAAAAAAACCTCAACACGCAGAAGTAGTAACAGTTATCCGTGTTAATGACTCCTGTTCCCCAAATTTGATAAAATTAGAAAAGAAAAGTCCGAAATGCAACATGTTGCCGTCACTTCCTTATTTTTCAACGGATTATAACTGTTGCTCCTTCTGCGTGTTGAGGTCGTTTTAACCAAGCTGTTAATGACTCCTGTTCCTCAAATTTGATTAAATTTCAAAATAAAAGGCCGAAATGCAAAATCTTGCTGTAACTGCCTTATTTGTCAACGATTATAACTGTTGCTACTACTGAGTGTTGAGGTCGTTTAAACCAAGCTGTAAATGACTCCTGCTCTCGAAATGTAATGGAAAAAAAAAAAAAGGCCAACGCAAAATGTTGCTGTAACTGCCTTATTTGTCAACGATTATAACTGTTGCGACTTCTGAGTGTTGGTCATTTAAATCAAGCTGTAAATGACTTGTTCCCCAAATTTCCAAAAAGGGCAAAATGTTGGTTTAACTGCCTTATTTGTCAACGATTATAACTGTTGCTACTTCTGTGTGTTGAGGTTGTTTTAACCAAGCTGTTAATGACTCCTGTTCCCCAAATTTGATTAACTTTCAAAATAAAAGGCCGAAATGCAAAACGTTGCCGTAACTTGCTTATTTTTCAACGCATTATAACTGTTGCTACTTCTGCTGTTGAGGTACTTTTAACCAAGCTGTGCCGTAACTGCAGTTCGGCCATTTAGAAATTTAATCAAATTTGGGGAACAGGAGTCAACAGCTTGGTTTAAACGACCTCAACACGCAGAAGTAGCAACAGTTATCCGTAGAAAAAATAAGGAAGTCACAGCAACATTTTCGGATTTCAGCCTTACATTTTTAGTTTATTTATTTTTTTTAATTTCATAAAATTTGGAGAGCAGGAGTCATTTACAGCTTGGTTTAAAGGACCCCAACACGCAGAAGTAGCTACAGTTGAAAAATAAGGAAGTTACGGCAACATTTAGCATTTTGGCCCTTTTATTTAGAAATTTAATAAGATTTGGGGAACAGGAGTCATTAACAACTTGGTTTAAACGACCTCAACACGCAGAAGTAGCAAAAGTTATCCGTTTAAAAAAAAAAAAAAAAAAAATAAGGAAGTTGCGGCAACATTTAGCATTTCGGCCTTAATTTTGTTTTAAATTTAATCAAATTTGGGGAACAGGAGTCATTAACAGCTTGGTTTAAATGACCTCAACACGCAGAAGTAGCAACAGTTATCCGTTGAAAAATAAGGAAGTTACGGCAACATTTTGCATTTCGGCCTTTTATTTTTTTTTTAATTTAATCAAATTTGGGGAACAGGAATCATTTACAGCTTGGTTTAAACGACCTCAACACGCAGAAGTAGCAACAGTTATCCGTTGAAAAATAAGGAAGTT